>NW_026775554.1:6250000-6875000 GCF_031216515.1 Neocloeon triangulifer | reverse complement strand
CTGGCGGCGATGCAGGTTTTATTTGTCTGATCGCTCCATTATAATTATCATGATGGTTGACACTAAAAAATCGGATATCATTTGGTTCTCATCGTAGCCCAGAGTGCAGTGGACCAGTTTTTCTCTCACCTTGATTTATGCCCTCTTTCTCGGATCGACATTAAAAATTTATAAATGGAACTCATTTCCTCCCATAAATTCAAATCCACGCCCAGTTTGCGTCTCTCAGGTGAAATAAATCCAAGTGACTAACTTGTAAAAGTAGATTGCGGATTCACCTTGGAGTAAAGAGGTTCGAAAAAAGAAATGATGTAATACAAAAGATGCGAAAAGGTCAACACCAGTTTTACTCCCTCGTCTTTTGATGTATGAGTATGTTGCACGCGCTCACTTGAATGTATGTACATGTTAGTCACCTTTTCCAATGAGCAGAGATGGGTCGTCGTTGTATTTTTATGACCGCATCTCTTTCCTTCTCGGTTTTTTACCTACCCGTGCATGACATCATTATTTATTGGATTGGCACTCTTGGCAACGAGTTTTTCAACCTGAGCGCCACTCTGACGCCTCAAATGAGAAATGAGAGAGGTGTCTGCGCGCTGCGGAATTTACAGTTAATTTTCTTTGATATGCAAACTGTCTGAAGCCCTTTTCGCAAATGGGATAAATATATCTTGATGAAAATCGTCATCACGCGAAAATTGCAGTTTTAAATTTGGAGAAATCCGGTTTAGCTTCAACTTTTGCGTAAATCAAATGCAAAATGGCCTTTCACGCGATTTGAATACAAGAGCGGTGTGATTTATTTCGTATCCATTCCAATTTCACTGCTCTGGAGTGTTTTATCACATTTGTTTCACCACAGTCTCTCTATTATGCACGAACAAAACCGAAACAACTTTTCATTTCGTTTTCAAGCTATGCAACAATTGCAGTGGAGTTAATGAAGAAAAGCATATAATAGAACATACTAACGACTGCTCTGAAGAATAATTTGACATTTTTAGAGTGGCAAGAGTGTCAAGTAATACAAAAGACTTTTCAGAGAGGGAAAGGCTAAAAGCACACGTACTTGTTCCTTGAATTTAGTAAAAATTGAGACTTTCAATATCTTTTTTATTTCAAATTTTAAATTTAAAAATTACTATCTCCTAATTTGATGTTTATTTGAACGTGACAAACATAAAAAGCAGCATGCAGAATTTAAAAGATCATATATTTTTCGTTCTCTTATTGATTGGTTATTATTTTATTACAATGCCTTGGGGTCTGCGTGCTCCGAAGCGTTAATAGTAGGTGTGCCGTTCGTGAGAAAAAATTTACCCACTTCGGTTTCACCCGCCGTCAATTAATGCCAATTCTGCGACCTAAAAAATGTATTTTATCACTCGGGGACCGTTTTGACAGCTGGAAGTTATCTTTTTGTGCACCACATGGTTAAAGTAGCATTTCGCCTTTAAAAGGAGAAGTACTGTTATGTCGCCTGCAAAAAATGCTTGGCCCTCATTAAGACAATATTCGAAGTCATAAATTATTTTTGGCCGTCATTAAAGCGAGTTCGGTTCCCAGAGCGGTGAGTCAGATCTCATTCACTAATTCAATTTTTTCCATGGCAGTTTTTTCATAGGTAAATCAAGTACGAGCGCACATTATAAGCATGGCGCGCGCACAAATGTCCTAGGGTGAAAAGTGTTGGTTACGGTGAAATAGCCTTGTAGCCAGCACACCGTAAATTTTTATTAGTACACGCTTTTTTACTTAATTAAGAGTAAAAGGCGATCATTTTTTTAGTAGCTGCTTCAAATTCACCTATAAGATTATTTGTCAAATTAATTATTGGTAATTACAATTTTTTTCTTATAAATGAAGAAAATAAGATCAAAGCTAATGACACAGGCCGATACTGAAATCCAGATCCAGTTACTTGAATTCTGAACATATACAGTAAAAAATTTGATACGGATCTGGCAAGAGGCGATTCAGAAAATATTGCAAGGCGTAGTGGCGATGACCGCCAGTGAAAACCACTTTGGGCCGCCTGAGAAAAACCTCTCGAGCACTTAAACATCGTACAAATAAATATCAGAGATGTATAAATGGCGGCGAAGTCGCGCGAGGAACCGACGAACAGGGAGCGGCTCCCGAGGCTCTGCTTCGGTAATGAAGAGGTCACGTGAGCAGAAATTTCGTGAGAAAAAACGCAGCAGGTAATTCAATCAAGCTGCTTAAAAATGAGTCAATTGGTAATCCAAGACGAAATTTTCGAAAGGTGTGCCTGCAGAAAGGATTTGTGCGTATTAGGGAAACACGCTTTAATTTTGTTACCTCATTCTGACAACATAAATCAGGAACAAGAAATTTTCATAATATAAATTTGAGGCTTTTATTATTCATAAATGTATAAAAAAATTAAAAGTTTAAATTTTTAGTATTAAAATATTAAGAAATTATATCAAAATTATTAATGTTTTAACTTTATTAAGAAATTAATAAACACTTTGCATGATTCTTTATATTTTTTATTGTGTGCTATTTTTCTGTATCTGTATATCTAAATTTAGTAAGATTAACGTTTTCGTTCAGTGCTTTTACATTGTTGATAAATTTTCTTTTTTCCGTAATTGATTGTTTGTGGGTTTGTGAAACTATTTAAACTCTCTCGCCAATTAAATTATTTCAACTCATGCTAAAAAGTTAGTACGTGACAAGACCTCTCGCCGCCGCAAAAACACTCTCCCTGAGGGATTTGCTTTTTATCAAAAGATCATGAGCCGATCGTTGGTTGGTAACTTGGAATGTATATTATTAAGCACTGGCAATCGATTCCCACAGCGCACGACGGCTGATTTTGACTCGGGAAATTTCACTGCCAGATTTGATTTCACTGTTGGCTTGTGAGAGTTTTAGCGACGCGCTCTTGTTAGCCATAGAGATTGAATCAATCAGTCTGCAAAATGCAGTGCGCGAGCCTCCAGGGAAAATTTTTGTGTGCACGGTGGAGGGACCGCATACACTTGATGCCATCGCATGCATCATGCATGAGAACCAAAACAATAACCGGCCGCAATTGCTTTTATCGCGGCAGATCTCTTTTTGCGAGCAAATTGTCTTAAGCTTTCCAGATCTATTAAGAGAAGGCGGTTCGAAATTCATTGACGTGTGTTTGAATAAAATACGTGCACGTACGAACAGCATGGGGCGCACATACATTTCCATTTAAGAAATGGTTTCAATTAACGGTGGATGCCTTTAATTGAATTCGGCTCAATAAAAATTGTTTCGTGAAAGGGAGAGTTGCCAGCTGAATTGGGTGATCACGTGGCCATTATTAAAAAAATCAGTTTAAATAATGAACCGAACAATAAAAAAAAAATTCAAAAGTTTTTCCACTTGTACTTTCATTAAATTAATTATTTGAGAAAGCTTTTCCTTTCAATTAAAAATTTCATTGCTTCTTTAAACATTCCTCTTTCAAATTTCAAATAGTTCTAGTGAAATATTTTTGTATGTAAATTCCACGACATCCATTTTGCTGTTGCCGCAAGAATGTGGAATTCCTCAAAAAGACTGGTTTTACAAGTGTCCCGAGGAAAATGTAAAGCTGCTGCTGACGCTTTGTTTATTTTTAAACTCTTGAAAATAACACGCCATAAAATACATTTATGCATCACGGAAAATGAAAAATATATTTACATCTTGTGCCTGTACAACACACTCTTCATTTCTGCTCTCACGACAGGCGTGCTTCCTCTGCGACTTTATCTATCATGGATTCAACGCAAATCTTGCATCACCGCAATAAATATATAAAGTTATTTAAATAACGCAATTAAACAACCAGAAAATCGTATTCGATTTTCATTGCTGTTTTTTTTTCAATCACCAACGCACGCGTGCTACAGACTTTGTTTCTTCCCATCATTTATAATTTTTTTCCTGTTATTAAATTACGAACCAACTCGAACGTCATTTATAATTATATAGATTTGGCACGATGAATAATGCGATTGCCGGTGCTAGTTGGAGATGCTGCTGCACATTAATGAAAAAAAAAACAAGCGACCATCAAAGTTAATTAGCAATCCCAAGTGGGCCGTACACATGAAATTAGTGAATGGTGTATTTAATTTTTTACGCTCAGCTTAATCTTAACTTTAAAGTTCAAGGTCTTTTAATATTTTGTATCAATTAATTCAAAAGTAACATACATTTCTCTCACTACACTAATTTAAATAAATGATTCAAAATGCTGGTCACTTGCTAGAAAAATGTGGAGAAACTTTGTAGGAAATTCTCTTAATCGAATTACAAGCTTTGAGAGTTGGAGAAAGGTTGTTGGAACTTGTTGAAAACCAATAGTTTTTTCCTGAAAACAAACCTGATTTCTGTATTAATATGATTATGGTATTCAAATCTCATAAATAAATTCGTGTCTCTTTATCGCATGTAAATTTCCGGCGCTTGTTCGTGATTTATTTGAAATGAAAGTTTTAATCCCGCTTCAATTTGTAGCTCCATTGGTAGATAATTTTGCTTATACAATGGCGCGAAATGAGCTACGCTGGTGCAGAGAACTTGTTGATTTGAATCTAATACAAGAAAGCTTCCCGTTTCAAAGAATATACACAAATAAACTCCACCCATTCTAATTCACTGCAATGACTTACATATGCCGCTCTCACAATCGGAATAATTATATACAAACGTCCTCTCCTTGAGTGACACAAAAAAGTAGTGTTAAGAAGAAGTAGCTCTCCATTTCACGTATGTGCAGGTTCTGAAAATCCGCAATACTTTTCACACTTTAGCTCTCTTTTTCCCAGAGGTGCAATATTTCCTAGAGCACATATCTGAATAAATCTCGTCCTCCGCATTAGTTTCTTTCTTTTGCCGTGGACGTTTTTACGCGGTGGCTGAAGAATTTTGCTGCCGAGAAAAAGAGAGACAAGAGAGGTGGTGCAAATGAAAAGGCGTGATGCGAATGTAGTGCCACGTCTTTTGCATTTTAATCAGTTGCGCAGCCCAACAAAAAAAGAACAACCCGGCCAAGAACTGACAAAGCTCCTCCTTATGCATTGATTTTTTTTTGTATGGATAGATTATTCAAAGGGTTGTTGACGTGATTTCTCTCGGTGATAGGAAATTCAAAAGTGAAACTGAAGGACTAATTGTGAGAAAAATTTGAAACGATCTGCTCAATTTTCAATCCAAACGCTACTGTACACCATATGTGATAAATTGCAAAAAAATTCACGTTCAAGCCAAATTTTATTGTTTGAATAGCCAACATATTTTGAAAGTGGTTTTTCATGGATGGAATAAAAAAACCCATCAAAGCCAATCTGAGCCAGAGTGATTTTATGATCAATTGATTTATTTCCTCTTTTCAAGGACTTACATTTTCCAACGAAATAAAAAACCAGAATTGCAGAGGCAAAAACAAGTCTGCGTGCGAGTAAACTCGTAGAGATGGAAAGTGATGCATTCGTTTATCTGCTGCGGCTTTAGTGTATTGGCAGCAGCATTTCGATCAAAAGCAGGTTTGTTGGCCGACGAATAAATAATCCGCCGTCTGCACACCCACTGCATTTCCAAAGTCCCACGTTAGCTGCTGGGCGTGTTGCCGTTTTTTTGTCTGAAAGGGATGATGCGGCTGTTGCTGCAGCAATTATATATAAAACTAAACCGCGACATATCAGTGGCAGAGCACAGCAGACGCTCTAATTAATGAGTGCCGCCGAATTCGCTGTGTGCAAAAAGCGGCGGCGATGCCATTAATTTGGCCAGACAGTCGAGTGGGTGAAATAAATTGAAAGTGCTCGTGGAATTAAGCGCCGCCAGACTTATATCTTGTTATTTCTTGATGCAATGAGAGGTGGATTCATTGGGTATAGAATTAACTCTTTTACGAATAAAAGGAAGCAAATTAAAGAGATTTAAATCAATACAATTTTTTAAAAAATATAAAGAGTCCCAATAAGAATTTTTGCCAAGCAACGAAGAAACTGTAGAAATAAATATTTTGATAAATTCATACGTCATTTTATTTCTTGTATATTCAATTATAACTTTTTTTAAATATAAACAAAAAATTATTAAGAGTTGGTTTTTAATTGGTTGGTAATTTTGGATTATTTGATAAAATGATTTTATTTTTTTCGACACAACATCATTAGATTAAACATTAAACTGATTGGATTAACGTAAATAATTATAAGCAAGCGCAGATTGAGTGCATTTCTCTGATGCTAATATTGACAGGACAGGTATAATATCAGTCGGTGAAAGAGTGACTCACCGCGTCATGCAAATAAGAGACATTCAATCTGGGCACCCCTCATCCGATCTGACTTTGGTCTTACCTCACTTTTCCGCCGGCGCTGCACTAATAACCCGGCATGTGCCATTTTCCACGCGTGTCACCCGATATTGTGCAAAGTCGAGCGATGAAAAGCGCACGCAGCTTCATTCTTTATTTTTATTTCTCACTTCTTGCTTTCTTTCATTGGAGAAGTGTTGAGTGACGCAAAAATTCCAGCGAATGCATGTGTGCTGCCGCGTGCAAAAGGTATTAAATGAATAATGCAGTAGCCCGTGTGCGAGAGTGAGTGGCGAAACTAAAAGTATTAAAAATATAGAGTTACGCACGCGTGCAAGCCGGCAAACGATTGCAGCTTCTTGAACCGCCACCGCCGTCGGTCGCTAAAATTGCATGCAAATTCAATTTCGGTGATGCAAGCCTATTATCTATGAATAAACATTTGATTATGTTAATTTTCGCGTAATTCGAGTGATGAAAGCTAAACAGGAGTTTATTGGTGTAGTAAAAAAACTTATTGATATTAAAATAAAATTTTATTTCTTAAATAAATTCCTTCTTTAATATTTTTTCTTATATCACATTAATTAGATTTATAATTTTTTTTAAATTAATTTTTCGAAATACAGCAAATTTCTTACTTAGCAAATAATATTTATAAATATAAGAATTTATTATAAAATTTGTATTTTGTAATCATTTGAAATAATTTTATATAATTGCACAGTACAGCGATGAAGAAATTAAAATTAATGAGTTAATTCACTCCCTATCACGTTGACCCAAAAGTTGTACAGGAAGAAGTCTTGTAATTTAAATATTATCATTTAATTATATATTTTTAATTGCAATTACAGCCCTCCTTTAGTTTGTATTTTTTTTTTCATATAAATTCAATATAAATGCTTGACTTTTCAATGCTGTTTTCGCTTTGTTAATGTACATTGGCTCCCACATAAATAAATATTACATTAAGTTTGAAGGATTATTCATAGACCATTTAAATCAATCCAATCCTTCTTCTCATATTAGTTAGTTCAACCGTCAGATCAAAATTTATGGTGGCTTTGAGCTCACTAAACCAAATTTAAAATTGATTGAAAGGTTATTTGATCAGTTGATCGGTGTACGTAGAAAAAATACGGTGTATCGTTCGTTAATGTAGTTTTGTTTCAATATTGTGTTCTTCGGAGAGTCACGTTTCGAAGCGGCATGAAGAAAGGGAAGGCTGCTCTGATTATACGAGATGGAAATTATGAATGATCATTAGCGAAGCAGGCAGCTCGCTCTGACAGCGAGATAATTTATAGAACTTTCTTTTCTGCGTGATTAGTAATCGATTATTTTGGCTGACTCGAGTACAAATTTGGGCATTCGGAAACGCCCACGCTCAAAATTTTAATTAGCAAGTTTCTAGCTGACTCTTAACCTTCAATTTAATTGGCATCTGCATGGCTATATTGTTAATAATTGATTTTGATTGTAGCTGAAACACACATTTATAGTTTTTTTTTGCAAGTAATTAATTTGAAAGTTGAATGCGTGCTTTTTTTGTAATCAGCACCGGTATCAACGGACATTGTGAGGGAATATGTTTGAATATAACTATGTAACCAAAAAAGTATTTTTCACAGTAGGATAATTTATTCAATTAAAATGACAAAAACACACTCAATCTATAAGTTAATTTTTTTTAAATTCGAAACAAAGCCAAATTTGCAATTTTCCAACAGTAAATTTGTATACGAGTCAAACATCCCTGTCATCCTTGAAAATTCCTTTCCCAAATAAAACACAATGCAAAGTCCGGGTCGACGGCTGTTTCTCACAATCAGTTGCACGGTGGCCTTTTTCGCACAGCGTGGCGGCGCAATAAAAGCGCTAATCCGCGCAAACAATGACGCAATGCGGACAGCATGATCTTCTCGGCCGACCCGTAATGAGCCGAAATGCCTTTGTCAAAAGTAGATGCAAAAGTGGCACTGAGCGAGAATAAGAAGATAAGCAAGCGAGGCTCCTGGAACCGTTCCAAAAAAGCCGCCGCCAGATCAAGTTTGGAAGTCGCGTGTTTTGTCCTTCGCCCAGCAGCAAGCAGGCTCCTTTTATGCCGCATTAAATGCAAATAAAATCGCCTTAGCCACATGCTAAATCATTTCCAGCGAAATTAGCGAAATTGTGACGCAAAAAGGAGCCGCGTGCCCTTTTCGGCAGAAGGAATTGTGGATTTTCTGCTACGCATGCAAAATTAGCCGGTGGATTAGTACGCATTGTTCACCAAAACAAGCCTCGCAGCACTTTGGAGAGGAACTTTGCAAACAAATTACAAGTTCCGCCCTCGGTGCAGGTGCGGACGTGTTCGTGATTTTGTTTGTGTCACGACCACACGCCTCGGGATAAATTTTTTTTATTCAATTCAGACTGATCGGCCATTCTTTGGAATTATGCTTGGTGGTGATAGCGTCGGTTGTTTTTGAATCCACTCGAGCAAATAATAATATTTTATAATAATTATGCTGATAGGGAAATATGTATTGCGGGTCAGCAGGTTTATTAATCAAATAAGCGCATCTTGCGTAACAAGCAAAACATGAAATTTTCCTAATGTGAGTCAAAATTCTAAATATTTTTAAGATGGATAAAATAATTTCCTCTCCTTTGATATTATCAATAATATTATATTTGAAAAACCGTCTATTAAAAATATATCTAGAAAAATTTACTAGTTAAAAATTTTAACAAAAAATCGAAGCTTCCTTCGATCGCGCTTGATATTTTTATTATGATCATGATGGTGCTCATTCTCCCTGTAAACCATAATAATATTATTTACGCGAGAGGCTCGCACAAGTCATTTTTCAAGTTTATAATATTCAAGGGCACAGTGAAAAAGTTGACCTGCTGGCGGCATGTAGATCCTTCTTGCTTGCTTTTCTTGCAAACCGGCGCGCGTTTTATTCATTATTATTATTGCGAGCACGTGAGTTGCTCTCCGCATCCTTCTTCTACTGCTCTCTCGATTTGCTGCTGCAGATCAGCCGAAAAGAAAGGAAAAAAATACACCTTGCAAACGGGTATCGCAGGGAGTTTCCTTTTTACTCTCGCTCGCAAAGTCACAGACTGGTCTGCCGCTGATCTCATTCGTCTGCAAATCGCGAGCGGGCACGACTGCAAATTACACTCAAACAAAATCGCGCGAGTTAAAGGTCGCGCAGGCATCAAGCAAAAAACGGGCACGAAAGAAAAAGTTGATTACCAGCAAGAAGAAATATTTAAAATTATTCGCATTCAACAAGATCGCATTATATTTTGCCAAAGGTCGGGCAGAAGAAGGTTTTTTCTTTTTGATAAAGTTCTTTAATTACGGTCATCGAGGTCAATAACAAGTTTGATTTTTTTCTGTGAGAAAAAGCCACAAATGATAAGATGTACGATAAAAAATAGGACTTGAAATTTATATCTAATTGGCTAAAAATAGTAAATATCATGATATTTAAAGTTAAATTATTTAAAATTTTTCCTCAAATTTTATTCAATATATTTCATAATGATTGTGATACCCGCGTTTTCTTTAATGATTTAAGTGTGCAAATCCTTGTTTTGATTTCTTCAAGTTGCAACCACGCTCGTGTGACTCACTTTTGCCGCAAACACTTGAGATTTGCAATGGTACGTGGCGTGTGGCTCAAAAACACGCCCAGCCGGCTGCATGTGCGCCGTCCGCCGCAAACTCTAATTGCACTTCCTAGATTAAACTCGACAGCTGAAATAATAAAAGTAATGCGATTGAGGTCTGCGGAGAATTCTTTTCATACTATGCGGACCGTCGTAATTCAATTATTAAACAAAGGCCGAAAAATGTGTGACGCTGTTTACGACTTTCAAAGCAGATGAAAATTTTCCTTGCTAAACTTCTATAATAAAAAAGAGGAAATTTAATATGCAAAAAATCCGAGCATTCTAAAAAAATATCTGTGCCCTGGAATTTTCGTGTTTTTGTTTTGAGGCAAAGTAGGAGTTTGAACTCGAAATAACCCTGGCATCTCTTGGCGCATATCTCGTTCTTTCCTTTCTTCTAGGCAGTTGGAATTCAAGGGGATTAACGAAATGGAACAAGCGCTGAAACAACAGAGCGTCACCAGAAATGACACCACTGTGGCTCTTCTCGTTTTTTCCTCAAACTTTATATGTGTAGCAAAAGTTCACTGCCTCTTAATGAATCGCTCGCCGCCTCTTTTATAATTATTATTTTTCTCATTTGCTTTTTGCTTGGTTTCAGGAGACGTGGAGGAGTGCTTGGTCCAGTCATTACCGCAAAGCCAATTCACTCCGTTGCCAGAGGCGCTGTGCTGGGTGGTTTTGGAGCTCACCTCTGCGGGTCAGCCGGCGTCTTTGGAGGCCGTCAGGGCGGCGTTGCAGCGATCCTTCCCTGCAGTCATGGAAACTCCTTCAGAGCACACGATTTATGACGCACTCGCCAAGCTCATGCAAGAACGAAAGGTTAGTTTCCCAAAATTTAAAATTCAAAATGGGATATCTACTTTTATCCCTTTTATATTATTGACATTTTCAAAATTTCTATCAAATTAAGAAATCAAAAATGAAGTCTCATTACAATTAGTAAGAGTATAAGTTAAATTAATAATTAATTTAAAGTTTATATTTAATTTATTAGAAATAATGAAGATATTTTTAGTTAATATTTTGAATTTATACTATAAATTTAATTAAATATTATTCTTTTTTCTTTTTTTTTTTGAGTAAAAGTTAGTTTTATTTAACTATTAAACATTTAAAAATAAAAATTTGATTTGTTATTTTAAAAACGAAAAAATTGGTATTAAATTGTTTTCATTGCATACAGTGTTTCATAAAAATAGGCATATTATTGGTACAAATTTGTATAAGATAAAAGAACTGAACATTTTAATTATTAATAAACAAAAAATGGCACATAAAATCATAAAAAATATCTTTGTGCCGCAACAGCTCGTTGCAGAGGCGAGAAAGTAAAAAGCGCGCTGTCGCTTCCTGATGTAATTTGAGAGCATTTTGTTTGACAAGTTTTGACTGTTCCAGATTTACCACACTTCAAGAGGCTATTTTGTGGTGACTCCTGAGAGTCGACGGCGACGCAGCAACTCCCAGGGTCGGCCTAGCTCCAGGGCAGGCCACTCGGTCTCCCCGCACCACAGATCGAGTGTCATAGATTCGGTTGGGGATCATCTTCACGCGCCCAAAACGGTTCTCATGTCAACGGACGAGGCCCTTGCCTACATTCACGGCGAAATGGAAACCATTCGCGATGGAGACCGGACACACCAAGCAGTACAAACCAATCTTGCGGATGTAATTTGTGGAGGTAATAATTATTAATGAACTCATTAAAGAATATTTATACAAAAAGCAATTAAACAATTTTACGAATCAATATTATGTTCTTGTCATACATTTATGTTTTACTGCAATTTTAAAATATATATGCGTAAAAGAATATTTATTGGAACATTTTATTATTATTTACTTAAGCATAATAAATAAAAATAACAATGATTTAATTACTAAATTATACATAAATTCATAGGAAATCCCAACGATAAAGTTTTGTACCCACGAGCAAAACCGACTCCATCGCCAGGTTCAAGGATATTGGAGAGGAGACACTCGATGAGGCTTTTTGGTAGCAAGAAGAGACTGTCCCACAGCACTTCCTTGCCCAGGTGTGGCTCTATGAGGCTATCGCCCACCAGCTCAAGGACAATGGACTGGGGAGATGTTGAAGTTAAACCACAAGGTAATTTATTTTCGTACGTTTTGTAAATTTTATTTTATACAGATTTTTTTCATAATTTTTAAAATTAATAAAAAGAGTTGAAAAAAAAAATAACATTAAATCAATCACTCATCTTGCAGAAAAAAGTCCATCTTTCTTGTCGAGGCTGTTCAGGAGAAATGGTACCAGGAATAGCAATAAACGCCTGAGCAGAGCAGATGGCAGTGAATCGGGAGAGAGCAACCTGAGCACATTTTCAGCCCAATTCCCACCTGCTGAGTGGTTCAACCCCAGCGTCACCCACCTGCACTCTGTTGGCACCCAAACGAGGACCTCCTCCTACAGTCTTTCTGCAACTAGGGTAGGTTTTGCAATATTTGTTTAGGAAATAATTTTATTTGACCATTGAAATTCGCAGTCAAGAGACACATCCCTTGGAAGGTCTCAAGCAAGCATTCCCTGGTCTGAAGATCCACCTTCGCGGGCAGCAACCCTGCCGAGGCGGAGACGCCATATTTCTGGAGACACCAATTTCACCTTTCCCTCTGGAGACTCTGGCAGCTACTCCAACACACCACGCTCATACAGAAAGTCTTCCAATCCACCGTCATGGTAAGGCTTAAAAAAAATAAAAATAAAATTATTTTCACTAACATGTGGCATCATTAATCAAAAAGCTCGGAACAGTATTACAGACTTCTGATGACTCCAAATTTAATTGGGAACTTGTGAGTCTCAATAAGAGTAATTCTAAATAATCATATAAAAGATTATTATATTTTTTAATTATTTTTATTGTCTCTTTCGTCCATTTAGTCATTTTGTTTTACCCCTTGCACAGTAATAAATAGGTAGCCTATATTTATGCAACATAATTTTTGAACCTTTGCACATTCTTTTAATTGAAACCTGTAATTTTCTTGCAAATTATACATATGAAGAGTAAAAAATAAGTTTTATTCAATATCGATCTTATTGCAGCAATGGAACCCTTCGAGCGCCCTCGCGCCAGAGATCGACGTCCTCGTCCAACGGCAGCAAACACACCGGCTCCTCCCCAGGGACGAGCATCACAGGTGGCGCCCCTTCCATAATCAGCAGCTTCGATTCGCCCCGCAGCAAAATTTCCCCCACCTCGTCCACCCTTCTGAACACTCCGAGGGTGTCGCCAATCAAGTCCCCAAGTCCCACCGGAACTCCAAAACCTGTTCTCCCACCAGGCACCACCTCCATCCCAGGGTCAATAATCACCCTGCAGGTGAGGACAAACGCCCCTTCGGATGGCCGCAGCCCTTTGAAGCTTGGCTCCAATGACATGACCACAACCACAGCAAGTTTTTCGGGGAACGGCAGCGCCAGGGTGTGCGTCTTGCAGAGTCCAAACAGGTCAGTGGTGACCTTGAATGGCACCCCAGTGGCCACCCCAACCCACTCTAGCCCTGGGAGCGTGGTTGATGCCCCGGTGAAGAAGCCCATGCCCCGTCCATCCTCTTGCTACCTTCCGAAGGAGAAAAAGCTGCAGGTTTCGCCTTTGGCCTCTTTCAACAAAAAGTGTCCTTCGGTTGAGAACCTCCCCGACGAGGTTGAAATCAAGCAGAAGGTGGCAAACAACAACCAGCCCATTCCTAAAGTGTCCAACAGTGACGCTGAAAATCAGCTGCCCGAGTCTTCGATGAACAATGTGAATTCGGACGTTGGAAGGAAAAGGTCCGAGACCCTGAGCAGCCTGAAGAATCTGCTGTACCACAGCAACACCGAGCTCAGCTCGTTGGGCAACAACAATTCCTCTTCGGCTCTGAAGACCAGTCTAGACAAACCGTTGAAGCCTTCGGACAGTCTGAATCTGTTGGAAAATTTGGGCAAAACTTCCCTGACCAATGGAAAATCAATCGGAGAGGACAACGAGCTTGACAAAATCAACGGAGACCTTTTGCACTCGTCCTTTCCCAGTCTGAGCGACCTGACCGTGCATTTCAAGTCGCTGACCGCACAGAAAATCCTCAAAGGCATCAGCATCAACAGCATCGACACCCTGGTCGAAGTCAACATGGCAGCGGCGGCCAATGAGAAGCAGAACAATTGTGATGTCTCCCTTCACACCGATTTTGGTGTTGTGTAAATTGGTTTTATGTAAAAATCGTTAGGTTTAACTTCAAGATTGCATCACCAGTTTTCTGTTGTATAAATAATGATTATTATTGCAAATTTATTAACTATCTTCTTGATTAATTGTTTCATGTTAAATGATTTTTTTTTGCGCAAAGCGACGTTTTCTGCACAAGCTCGGCTACAATTTGAAGGCATATCTCTCTTCTGAAGGTCTTTAAATTAAAATGTGATTAATTATCTAATTAATTTTACAATTTTGAAGTTTAAAGTGCCACTGACTCAGAAGACAGGACCATGTCTGTACTTTTTGAGTGAGCCAAAAAAAAAATATGACTTTTGATCTGTAAATATTTTGCGCAAACAGTAATTATGTAATTTGGAAAAAAGAAAATGCAGAAGACATCAATTAAAACTTAAAATCTATTAGATTATGCCATTTAATTAATGAATGATTAGTAACTTTAAAGACTAACCAGACTAAAATTATTTTGTTATATTTTCTGTTGAATTCAATCTTCTTTTACAAAGTGTCTGAATATTTTGGCCTTTTTAAATTTTTGAAGAAATTTTGTATTTAAACAGCACTTTTTGATACTGAGAGAGAAAGAAAAAAAATTGCTCAGGTGCCAAAATAGTTTGTATTGAATTATTTGGATGTTTTAACAATTGGTATCAACATTTTATACTGCTGGAATTTTCCTTTGAATAAATATAAATTAATAACTTGTATCATATGAACATAAGTTGTTTATGATTTTCTAAATGATAATCTCTGATAGTTTTTAATCATTTTATTTATAAAAACAATACATGACAAAATATAAACTAATGAAAAAATCTTATGCCTTAATTAATTTTAAGGTTATAAAAAGTGAAAATTTAATTAAACGTGTTCAAGGCAGTTGATATTTGTGGGTCACAATTCACACGTGCTGCGTGCTCGAATTCCCTCTGCCAATCAGACTAACAGAACGGTGCCATGATCACAGTCATTTGCACCACAAAATTTACTACTGTGTTGAAATTTTTCTGAAATAATACTGAAACCACCCCGAAGGGGATAATTTCCAAGCGATTATTACAAGGAACACAAATTGTACATTTTACAAGGCAATACAATTATAGGTAGTTGAGGAAATATGGCCTAGTCAAGTTTTGATTGCATTTTTTTGTAACTCTCGCCAACCAACCAAGATTAATTTCAACTTTATCATTACAAGTCTTTGGTGAAGGTAATTCTAATTTAAGACAAAATGTACACAAGTAAAGAAAGTAAAAAATTGGCGGTTCCCGGGGAATTTCCAAACAACCAGTTCCACACTTTAAAACAAGGATGAATGATGCTATGGGGTTGATTTATGAATTTGTTTTCCTCTAAAAGGAGAAAACTTAAGTTGTGGAAAAGGACGCGAGATACATATAAAATCGTAAAGAGGAACCGCCAAAGGAATATTGTTTAAAAAACTGCAATTTGTGTTCTACTTGTAATAATACGGAGCTGCACTTTGCTGCTGCGGTCTGCTGATGAGGGGTGGCAACTGCGGCGTTTGCTGCTGTTGCTCATCGGGCGTTTGTGGAAACTGAACGGGCCCCGTCGAAACCTGAGGCGGCAGTCCGTAGGGCCGGTACGCAGGTCGACTGGGCTGTTGAGGCTGTTGAGGCTGCTGGACTGGCCGAGGGGTGGGCTGAGGGTAGAGGGCGAGCAGAGTTTCCTGAAGGGAGGGGGTTGAAGTCTCCACCGGGGTCACCGGACGGGCCGTTCCCGCCTGGTAAATGGGGGTGGGCGGTCTGGCCGTGGGCAGCGCTTGGGGCGGGTGGTGCGAAAAGAAGCTGCCGGTGTCAAAGGCCACGGGGGTCGCGGGGGCCAACGGCTTGTGGTTGAAGGGGATGTAGGCAGGCTGGGCCGGCGCCGCCAAGACGGGCTTGGCAGGCACAGCAGGAGCAGGGTGTACGCCAGGGCCGGTCTTGTGGACGACGGCGTTGAAACCGTTCAGGTCATCGGCCGTGTAGTGGACTGTACGGACGGAACCGTCCGGCTCGACCAAACTGTACTCGCCCTGCACCAAGTCGCCGTCGCGCGTCTCCGTCTGGTGCTTGATGTCCCCGGTGTGAAGGTCCGTCACGCCGTAGCTGAATTTGTACTTAGGAACCGCCTGAAAATTAATTATTTTTTTTTAGAGTGAGTAAGCGAGGTTTCATGAGATAATTAAGTTAAGCGCTGAACTCTACTAAATCATTATCAAACCAATTTTAACCGAAAATTGCAATATTCATGAAAAAAGCAATCAGCCACATTTTTCATAGAAAATTAAGTTGTCTACAAGAAGAGAATAGACTTTCACTGATCGCGTTAGCGAACCAAAGAAAAAACATGCAAATTGCCAATTAAATCAATTTGCTGAGGGCTACTACTCGCGTGTGCGATGAAAGCTCGTCTCTCAGAACTTGATATGATACACGGCAATTTCTTCTGAACGAGAGTGTGAAAAAAGTAATCCGCCACGTGGAGGCTGTGCCCGTCCCTTAAGACTCACTCCTCTCGCGGACCTATTTTGCTGGTCAAGCAAGCACTTATTTTTTTTACAAGAGTTTTGTGCGTGATGCAGATTTATTTTTGTCAAAAATAGAGCGATGGATCACTTCCTGCTAGGCAGAGATAATTATTCAAATTGCCGAAGTAGAAAAAATTTCATTCTCAACAAATAAAGAATTTATGAAAAGAAAATGCGCTCATCACTAAACATTGTGATAATTAACTCTAGCCGTTTCACGGACATCGAGTTTTCAAGAAAGTAAATTATAATTTCCTTTTTTTCTTCTGCAAAAACGTGCTTGAAAGTAAATAAAAAAAAATCTAAGTACGCTTGGTTTGTATATAATAAGTTAATTTGCAATTCAGAAACAATAGCTTTGTTTCAAACGAGGCTTTCTCTAACTTTTACTGCAAACAATAAGAAGGAATATATTTTTTAGCTTAAAATGTGTACAAGAATTTAATGAATAATTTTTCAATCATCAGCTGTGAATTTATTCGATAGTATCATCCACAACTGAAAAGTAAACCTTTACATCCTCTTAATGTACAATTAAATTTATTGTGTCAATAAAAAAGTATATTTTGATGGACCGATCAAATAAAATTTGCGGTCTGACTTTACTTCATGTGCGTTCCTAGTTCCTAATAATTTCAGCCAAAAAAATTGATTCTGTGGGCGCTCGGCCACGTGACGTGTTTGAGTAAAAGTGAGAAGAATTAAAAGTGCTGTGGCCAGTGCAGCATGGAGAGCGCGGCATTATTTTCATTTGTGCACGTGCGTGCATTGCAATAAAACGAAGCAGCTTGTCCGTCTTAATCACACATTTGAAAGTTTGTTTTGTAGTGAGCACGCTGCGAATTGATTATAATGCTCCGCCGCCAACAACTTGTAGTGCGTACGTGCTTTATTGAGTGGAAAACATTTTGACAAGAGAGAAATCATCCGTTTTTGTGACGTCCGATATTGAAATGCAGGCGGGAGAACGTTAATGATGGACAGAAGCGATAAAGGTTTTTTATTGAGAAAATATGTCGCATCGACTGACGAGCAGAGAATTAGATATTAAATGTAAAAAGAAAGCTCTCACTCTTTGATATGGATACTTTTTGTTTGTGAAACTTTATCATGCAGTCTCTTCTAATTGATATTCTCATTTTATGAAGTAATTTGATTTATTTTTGCAACTTCTCTTGGATCGCTTGACTGGTTATTTTAATATCTTAATCACTTTCTATTAACATTGTGAAAAATTTGGAATAACAAATGGAAGTTTTCTCCTCGATCATCCAAAGTAAATTTTCTAGCTGACCTATAAAATTATGATCGCAGTTAAATTGAGCATGACTATGTTTCGTTCTCTTTGATCTCTCAAGATGGAATTTGGGACATTAATTTATATTAAAATTTTAAAGCCTAATTAAGAGTAATTGAAGTGACATCCAACAATAAAAATAAACTACGCTAATTTTAGTGCTTTCACTTTGAGCTTCTTCTTTGGCTTTAAGTGCATAAGTGGTGCCGTTCATTGAGAATTTTATTCCTCTCTCACTTACATGGTAAAACTTTCGCACACCGGAGCCGCACGAGCATGCAAAATTTTTATCAACATTCTCCCACATTAAGGGCCCTGATAACTCATCTAATTGTGGGAGGGATCATGCATGAAGTTGGCGTTTATTGAAATATTATGGACAGCGATTAAAACATTGATTTGGTTGAAGAGGAAAAAGTGAAATCCTTTTAAATTATTAAACTAATTAATAAATTAGAAAAAAATCTTTAAAAGGGTCCTTCCATGATTTTTAATCAAAAGACTAAGAAAAAGTTGCATAGACAATTATTTGGCTAAAATAAATTTATGAACTCTAGGCAGAATAATCTGAAATTTATCAAATTAAAACTTATTTCATTTAGCATTTAATTAAAAACATCTCACAATCAGAAGAGACGAATTTATAAAAAGAAAAGTCAACAAATTTTCCACTAATTGAATAGCTGCCATGGGCTATTATATACTTGAGCTGTATGGGAATATTTGCGGTTAAATTACGATAATGACCTAGTTCATGAGCAATCCCGCCGGAGGGAACTTCTCAAGAGATCTCGCGTGTTTTAAAACCAACTTCCAGATCGGAAACACACGAGGCCGTAAATTAATTTTTACAATTTCTCGAACGCGACATTATCTGCCAATCTCTCGCTCTCCACCACCTCCAGAAAATAAAATATATATTCGGCCGGTTTATGATGATACCCGCATTTTCAAAGATTTCTATGTGACGTGAAAATCATTTTCACTCTGTGTAGCTTTTGCACAATCATGACGCTTAACGCAGTCTCTTCCAGGAAAGAAGATTTAAAATTTGCTTACGTTGAATGAAAGTGAGAATGATTTTAGATTATTTCAACTTATTCGTGTCACAACCGAGACGCCAATGAAGTGAAGCAACTTTTTATGAGAAAATATAAGACAATTCAGCAGAAATAAATCTTGGCGACGTGTGATTATTATACATTTTCCACGACTCTTTCACCGTACGTAATTTGAAACAATTTTCATTCCGATCTGAGCCGGTCGCTTTATGTGTGCAGCAGATCTCTATCATTAATGCACTATTTGCTCAAGTAAAATTGAGCCGATGAAAAAGCGAAAGTACAACTACATAAATCTATTAGATGTGCAGTTGCGGCGGGATGCTGCATCCAGATGTGTCCAACTGTAATAAATGCGTTTCCCTACTTCCTTCCAGCACAAAGCGGAAGAGAGTTGCCACGGGTAAATTAAACCGACAGCAAATATAAATGGATCTGAGAGAAATTTCGCTCAATAAACAATTAATAGCCGGCTGCTTGGTTTATCAAGAAAATGTGCAAATCACGGAGAAAATAAATTTTCGCACTCTGGAAATTCAGCAAACCCAGATTATTTATTTTATGCACAAACGTAGAAAAATTCGCGGCACTTCCTGCCTCATGCGTGATTCGGTGCAATTATTGAAACGCTCTATGCACTAATTTAATTTAGACTAATTATTCTCTTGCGGAGCACAGCATTTAAATGACTCGGCTGGGGAGAGCAAATTTCAATAATTAATTTTTAATATGAATAATTTTTATTTGAACTGTTCCTCAAAAGTTAATTGGAGCATAAAAGAATTTTTTAATAATTTTTACTTACATAGTAATCCTTTGGTGGCAAAGCTGTGTAAACAGGTGATGGAGCCAAACTGGGTGAGGCTGACCCGAGGTAATTTGTCGCTGTCAGCAACACCAGTACCAACTGCAAATGAAAAAATCATAAATTTAAAATTGCATAATTAGATAAATAGGAATAAATTTTAAGTAAATTTACAAAAATATGTAAAAGATTATTAAATTAAAATAAAACTTAAATTACAAAACGTGCAATAAATGCAGAATTTTTATTTAATTTCAATATCAAAATACACTCTGATATTAATAAGTTTTTAATACATGATATTGAAAAGCAACGATAAATTAGGATCGTTGAAAAACTCATTCAATGCAAAAACATTTAAAGTTTTTTTTAGTAAACAAATTTTTAACTGTTTATAAATTAAATTATTTTAAATATAAAATTTGGCCTTTTTCAGCAAAAAATAATAAGCACTTGCCTGGATGAGCGATATCCTAGAATTCAGCATTTTGCCCAGCACGGCGATGATAGTAATCACAAATGACGCCTGGAGCTTTCCATTCTAGACGTTTTATACTCGGATCCCCTCCTGCGTCCAAGCCGGGCAGGATGATTTCAAGTGCGAGCTGCGATCCTCCAAGCTGAAGTCCGGCATGATATTGGACAATCTTGGCCTGCCGGTCACGTAGCGGCCATAGAGTCCTAGGCCAACAGCCATAAATCGCCAATTTAGCGACCAAGTTCAATGGCTCGCCGGCCAAGAGTGTTAGACAAGGTGTACGTGTGATTGACAACCTGATCCGAATAAATTGTCACCGTGGGCGGAGGACGCTTTTCTTTGCCACTTTCCACTTTGTCTTGTTTGCAAGCTAAGGATACGCTAAAAATTTCACTATTCATGTTTCCTTAATTATCGCAATATTATTGCAAAAAAAAAAAAAAAAAAAATTTGTAACTTTCAAAGCAAAGGTAGGCTGTAAATTATAAAATCTCAGGTGATCTCAAGGATACAATTTTTTAATTGATTGCTGAAATAGTTTTTAATACCTTAAGTAATTTTAGATGGCGAATTCAAGAACCTTATTTTTGACAGAGACAAATTCCAAGCTCTGGTCAAGGATAAGAACTGCAACTACGATTCATTGTATTTCCTTCAGAATTGGCTGATATAGTAATTAAAAGATTTTATTTTTATTATACCATGGTAATTTATTTTTCTCTTTATGGTTTGCAATTGGTAATAAATTAATCAGCGCAATATAAGTCATTCTTCCTTCTTCCATTCAAAAGTGAGATTATTGTGTAAAAAAATCATTTTTTTCAATGTGAAATAAATTTTACTCAATTTTAAAAGTTTGTGAAGTGCGCGGAACCCAATTTATAGAAAATAAAAAAGAGAATAAGAAAGCGATTTTTGGCACAAGTTCAAACAATGTGAGAACGAATAGTTTGCGCGGCTCGACTTTTATCAATTTGCAATATCAGTATGTGTGTACACGGGCAAGTACCTGTGGAGTAAAACTCTAGGCCAAAAGGAAAATTAGCTTGAAAGTAAATCGCTTGTATTCCAACAAATTGAATTATTGCACAAATCCGCTTTCAAAAAACCCCACAAACGTGTGTCTTGTGCCAGCTTACGTGCGCCTAAACTAATCACAATAATATGCAGCGCCTTCCAGTGTTCTACGATTTATGGTTTATAGATCTTTCTTTCAGGTAGTGAAGGTGGAAGTATACATGACAATTTGCGGCAATTTACACACAGTAGAAATATAATGAGGTGTTATGTTAGCTTTACTTATAACTCTCACGAGTCTGTTCGCGGTTAGGTCACTTGATCTTGCATTGTTCTAAAATAATTTGATTTGTATTTCAACACAGTATAATATAGTACTATAAGATTATCTATTATTATTATTTTACTAAACTTCTGGCTTTATTGGTTTAAAAATACACCTCTAATTATCATATTAAACCATGTCAAAATATATTGATGGATGTTTTTCAAATAAAAAATTTTTTTTTACAGTTTGTAAGGGTGTGAGTGTAAAAATAAATTGAATGTTATGAAATTTGCATACAAAATAATTTACATTTTAAAGAGATTTTTATTTATATTATTACATTATATTTTATTTTTATTTTTGATGAGTTGAGAAGTGATCTTTTAAAATGGAAAATTTTGTAGCAGAATAAAATATCCCCTTTCAAGAAACATAAGAAATGGTTAAAGGTATTTGTAGTATTTCTGCTTCTTTTTTATTCATTAAATTAAAAGACAACAGAATTAATTACAGTAGTCTTATTTTGTAATGATTACTTTTTTCCTTTAGCAATTTACTTACAAAAAAAATCAATTGCCGTTCAAACCAATCAGTAGTGAGCGAATCATGTTTTTTTTAAAGGTTTACTGCTAAATTATACATTAAAATATATTTCCCAAACTTTAGTAGATTCAAATACATACTATTTTATTAAATCTGTGCCATTTCGCGAATAAGTAACAAGAAATGCAATCCGCATGCATTCGCTCACGTATGTATTCTAATTTATTGGCTGGCAATTTGAGAGAGAGAGTGATTTCGATCTCTTTAGCGCGTGTCACTTTCGGCGGCGTCTGCTGATGAGTTTCACCGCGCTCTGAACAACCATAAGCGCACAATCATTTTATTCAACCCAGCCCACTGCGAGGAAGGAAAAAGGTAAAAAAAAAAACAGTGCATCTCTCGATCGTGTGCTAACGGATGAGAGGCCTACCAGCAGCTTGGGTAGAACGTCCTACTGCTGTTCACTGCCAAGGGCTTAACTTGTGCTCGTCAACGAGATATACAAACTTTATTACTTCATTTCACACGATGTTAGCCACCGAAGAGGCAATTTCTCTGCTCACCGCATCTCGGTTAATAAATCGGGGTATAATACCAACTTACTAGTCTTTATGCTTTAGGGCAATTTGATAATTTTTAAGTCACTTAATTAAAGTGCTTTATGCGGAACGCTTTTTCAAAATAATGTTTAGTCCAATTCAAACGTCCTTTAAATTTGGTTTTTGAACTATGAATAATGCAGTAAAATGTTGTAAACTACTGTGTAGTACAAGAATATTTGGTAATTTTACAATAAATTGTAAACAATTAATTAATTAAATTGAGCCTCAACAAATATTCTTTTAGCTTAACTTTGAAAATGTTATAATTCATACTCTTTTTAGTATTTAAAATTTAAAATATAATCTTTGACCTTAATTGCTCATATTTCTTGCTATTTTCGGCTTTATTATGGTTAAAATAAGGGAATTTAATCATTTTATTAATAACTGTTAATTCAATGCCAGTTTTTAATCCTTTTGTATACCGCAGATATCTGGAATATGTACTTACATGTGCCGCGCTTGGATCGCTCTTATAACAAGCTATCAACAGGTAATTTTATTTGCAATCCGCTGCCCATAGCATGACTAATTGTGTGTTTACGTGGAATTCCTTTCGCTTTCACAATCAATCAAAAGTAAAGAATAATGTTTGGAAAAAAAATATCTTCTGCTTTGGTAGATAATCGCATATTTGATTTTTAAAACAGATCATGCATCAATTATGAAACAGAACTATTATATATATATACCAACTATAACGGGAAAGAAATTAATTGGAATCAATTTGAATAAAATTAAATTGCACTGTATGGTAAAATTAAAAAGACAAACGAACAGAACTTATGATATTATTATATTTTTGATTTTAAATATTTTGGATCAATTGCTTTGTTTGTATATTTGAAAATACAAAAAGGTTCTAATAGTCGAGAAACAGAATGTTAATTATTACTGAAACGAAAAGATTTCCTATTTGATTCGTGAGTTTCTGCAACACTCTAGACACGGCGGATTAGCGTGCTGCATACATCGATGGTAAAACAGGTTATTAATGGTTGTCAGTTTGGTGAAATTGCATCAATTTTCAGTCATTATCTTATTACCTTGTAAGCTCTAGTTGCTCTAAATTTACAGTCGTTAATTTTGAAAAATATTTCTTGATCCTGAAGAGATTTTGCCAGTTCTATTGTGCTGTATTTTTAATAAAAAAGAGGTTTTTTAATAAAGACGAGTGCAGAGAGTACCTTTTAAGCTCTAGCTGCTCTAAATTTATCTTATTTTTTTACGGTTGAAGTCCAGCAGAGCTATATTATACCGGATCGGTTGTTGCTTATTTTATCATTCTAGGGATATATGCAATAGAAAGTAAGCAAAATTTTAGGCACAACTATATTATTCGCACCTTTTAAAAATTGATATTTAAAATATGGCATTCAATTTCTATCAACACCTGGTCTTTCTGTGTTTCTAAGTTTCTATTTCACTTATTTTTTAAATATTTCATATTTCTACTTTACTGATTTTGTAATATAAATTCAGAGGATAAAGGAAAAAGAGATTTTTGTTTGTTTTTATTTTTTATTTTTTGACTTCATTGTCATACATGTCTTATTACAAAAACCGCGCAGTGGTGCGCGAGATGAAAATGGCATTCAACAGTGCGTGATGTGGATAAGCGAGGAAAGAAATAATCAAACGTTGATGCTCGCATAGCAAATCAGAGGAATCATGGAACGATCAATCGAAGAGTCAAGCGGCGGACGCGCAATTATATAATACACAATGAGGCGAGGGACTTATGAGGCGAGATTTGGTTTTGGGGGGAAAGTCTTTTTTGAAAGGAAAAGTTTAGGGGTAAAACTCCTTAGTGGTGGTAAGCAGCATAGCCGTAGGCGGGAGCGGCATGGGCCACGACGGGGGCGGCGTGGGCGACCACGGGGGCAACGGCCTTGTGGACAACGGGGGCAGGGTGGGAAGCGTGTCCGGACTTGGTGACGACGGCGTTGAATCCGTTGTGGGCATCAGCGGTGTAGTCGACGGTGCGGGTGGTGCCGTCGGGCTCGACAAGGGAGTACTGGCCCTTGACAACATCTCCGTCGCGGTGCTCGCTCTGGCTCTTCACGTCACCGGTGTGGGCATCGTGGACGGCGTACTCGAACTGGTACTGAGGGTGGCTCTGTTGATTTAACGAAACAAATTAAAAAATTATGAAAACAAAATTGAATTTATTTTCTAAATTAAGAGCATAATTAATCAGTTAAATTTAAAAATAGTGATTGGAAATGTAAAAATGTGGGATGAAAATTGAATTTTTTCGATTTATTGAATACCGCAAAAAATAATTTAAGCTTGTTCAAAGCAGCTCGAATGAATTGTAAATAATTGATTGTGCTTAAGTTAAATTCGACGCATTTTTTTTTATTGATATAAATTTCTATGAAAAATAGAATAGAATATGTAAATCAATTTTTTTCATTTAAAAAATTTCTGATATTAAAAATTAAAATTAATTAAACTTACGTAGTAGTCAACGGGCTGCTTGACAACGGCGGGGGCGGCGTAGTGAGCAGGGGCAGCATAGTGGGCGGTGGCCACGGGGGCGGCATAGGCAGCGACAGCGGGGGCGGCATAGGCGCGAGCGTAGGCGGGGGCGGCATAGGTAGCGGTGGCCACGGGGGCGGCATAGGCGCGAGCGTAGGCGGGGGCGGCAGCGTAGGCGGGGGCGGCATAAGCGCGGCCGTACCCATAGGCGGGTGCGGCGGCGTAGCCAGCGTAGCCGACGGGGGCGACTCCGGCGTTGGCGGCGGCAGCGAGGGCCACGACGGCCAGGACCTGAGACAAAGGAAGGATGAGATCAGAGCGGGTAGGCAAGAGCACGACAGGTGCGTCGTGCCGGTTGCATAAGAGGCGCGGCGGCCGAAAGTGAAAGTTTTGGTCACGAGCGCTTTAATGCGATGCAGACGAGTGCAATAAAAAAGTACGAGCGATTTACATAACCCACATGCATGAGCACGACTTTGAAAGCGGATCGAGCTTTAAGTGGATCGATTCGGGCTTTTCCTGAAACGATGATATAATTGTGTCTAAACCGATCAGGCTAAAATAACAACTGCCCACCAAAGATGGAAAACAAATGTAACGCAATGCAGGAAGCAGTACTTGTATTACTGAATTTTAAATGCTGGGCGTATTTTTACAATATCATATTCTATGTTCAGCGTTTTCAATTATTTGATGAAATTTTTCAAAAATTAATAATTGAGTGGGATCAACTGATAGCGTTTAGATTGAATATAAATAATATAATACAAGATTAACGGAAAAGTTTCAATATTTGGTTGAAAATAAATTTTACTAACGAAAATTATAATCTTTTTTAAGATTTTAGAATTATATAATTGTGTGAGAAATAGATTCGTAAATATTTATGGATGCATTACTTCTCTAAAATTATATCTAAATAATAAAAAATAAAATAAATAATAATGATACAAGAGAAAATTTAAAAAGCAAAAGAAATGTTTAAATATGAAATAAGGAAAGATATTGTTTTTTCATCCATCTGAAAACGCGAGTGTAAAAATGGAAAATTTTCAGGGAGCTTACCTTAACGAAAGCCATTGTATGTGTGTGTTTGATTGCTTGATGTGATCAAGTGATGCTGTTCCCGTCAGAGTGCAACGCTTTTATACTCAGCACCGGACACTTGGAGGAACAAGGTAGTCTTACCTGAGCGGTGGTAGAAGGGAGCGAGCGGGCGCGGTCTTCGGCGGCAGCATGGGAGCAGGGTCCCATTCAATGCACACTGTGCCCTCCTGATAAAAAAGCAACCGACTCTCAAAGACCACTTTTCACTTCTCGCCGCTACTGCAAGAAAGAAAAAAAAACAGTAATGAGACCCACACACATGCAGCAGGATAGGAAGTGCGATTGCGAAAAAAACGATGAAAGTCCAAATCGACTTCAACTCGCCAAAGTTGCCTATTTCTGAGGTTAAATTAAAATTTCTGATTCTCCTCAATTCATCCTTAATTAAAATATTAATTTTACATTTCTTGGTAAAGCCTTAACAGGAAACAGGGTTTGTAGGTTTCTTTCTTCAATATAAATTTTTTAACAAAAACAATTAATAAGTGCAAAAAAATGGAAGAGTTTTAAAGCATTTAATTACAAAGCCTCCGCGAATTACTCCACTTTTCTCATTTGTCGCCAGGAGGATGAAGTTTCTCACCAGGTGCAAAAAGTCAATGCTACAGCAGTTTAAAGGCAATTATCATGTGAAATGCAAAAAAATGTCGCAAAGGAATGGGGCACAATCCTTGACCTTCAGCAAAAAAATAGCGCCTAAAATTGCATCTCCTGGTTTAAAAACAAAGCGCCTTAATTGCTCACTCTAGTCTCTCTTAAGTTTTCACACATTAGCGCTTCAGTCGATTATCACAAGCAAAAAATTCGTTGAATTTTTGTTATAAGGAAAAATAAAGAAGTGACGTGACGTATCTAGTGATTCAGATTTGACCATGCTCCCGTTCTTTTACTAGTGATTGGGAATAAGACTATGAAACAACTTGTTGCAATAACTTGAAATTAAGATATGATAATATGATTACTAGAATTTTAACACAAAATCTTGATAATTGTAGTAATATATGTACTGTGTTTGAAAAAAAGTATGATGTTGTATTTTTGCAGTGAAATATTAACACATTTAAAAGCCACCTTAATCTAGATTAAAGATAAATGAATAATTTTTTAAACTCTTGAAGCTATTTTAAAATACGGTCACGGATAAGTAAATGTGATATATTTTTTAAATTTTCTTTTAAAAAAGATTGATCTGCAGATTTTTATGAAGTCTAAATGCCTTCATACATAAAAATAGTATTTTTAAAGAGCCATCCTTTATTATAAAAGTTTATTAAAATTATTAAAGACCAAATCTCATTTTCCTGAATTTTTTCGCTGGTCTAGCTGATGAAGAAATTATTAAGAAATGAGCACACTACATTTTCCTCACCTATACGCATCGTGATTTACTAATGATAAATTTATTTCGCCAAAAAGAAGAGGTTGTTATTTTTAAAATTGCAAATTCACGCTAAATTATCCTCACGCACATCTTGTTATCCAAAAATAATTAAATGCAAAAATCCTCCCGCGAGCATTAATAATCCACGCTACCGCTATATGAGGAACCAGTTCAGTTCGGTTGCAGCCTCCGCAAGGGTTACGCAACTAATTCGCGCGGACGAGATGCAATAAAATTAGCTAGAGAGGCGCAAGATTGCCAAACAATGTGCCAGACGCAGCTCTCGTTTCACACACGTACGCGTGCGACGCGGTGATCGCACTTTGATGATTAATTGACAACAATGCGCTATGAGTTGCAAAATTCATTAAAAGTGAATCTGAAAGAAGAGAGACACAGCGCGGACCCTTCCTTGTTCCCAGAGGAGTCGCTTTCTCACCAGCCAATTTGTTGCTTCACTAGCCCCAGATAATGGCAATCGGATTTATCTCCGTATGGGGCGTGACTTTTTCGATATAAGATCAAATTTTTTAATGTATAATTCCAATTGAACAAAAACAATGATTTTCATAATTAATTTTGGATTATTTACACAACAACTAATTTAATTTTCAAACTCGTAAATTTTATAGAACAATATTTATTTGTTTTTGAAATTTTGTCAATTATTAATCAAATGAAAAATTTGCTTTTATTTCTTAATAAAATTTGGAAACTACACCAAAAATTAAATATGGTCGAAATTAAAAATTAATACTTTATTTAAATACTATGGAACTCTTGATGAAATGATCAAAATTTATTAACCTGATCATATCTGACAAATAAGGTATGGAAATTTTTGACAAAGTGTGCCCAATTACTCGGCGTCAAACATGACTCTCAACAAACACAATGCAAAATGCTCTACTTATACCGGCGTGATGAATGGTCGAGCGTTTCCATGGGATAATTCTGCGCACTTTTACTCAGAGCGAGAGAGCAGATAGATCCGTCGTCACAAAGCTCATGATTAAATAATTGAGCTCGTTTTCCCTACGGAGCACATACACATAATTTCAAACTGTCTCCGTTGGGTTGCGAAATAATGCAGCAGGTTTATAAATTTTCTTCCTGATATTAACCAAACAAAGTATGTGAGAACTGTAAAAAATAGAACATTTTCGCAATGATTACTAAAATTGATTATTTATATTTAATATTTATAGAATTAATAATGATTATTTTAACTATTTTTCTTCAATCTAAATTTCAAACCTTTTGTAACAATTTGAATAAATAAAAACAATTATATTTAATAATCGCAACTACAAAGATGCATAAAATGAGCGAAACAGAGTAGATCAGAAATTAAATATTTAGTCACAATTTCAATTTTTCTTGTGTTTGGTTCTATTTTAACCGATAAAAAATTACTTTTATCTTATTAAAAAAGTTTCCATTTTTTTTTTTTACCTGTATATAACCAAGTTTCTTTCATACTTATTACACAATCTCAAATTCAACCACGTCAGAATTATATCACATAGAGGTGTCATGATCAAAGCCTAATTTGATTCCACCAGGCGGAAATGAATGCAGCACGCGGTCGCACTGTCGGGAGCTAGTGTAAGTTGCAGCCATAGGGATATCTTTCTGTCTACTCTATTGCATTATTTTTACGACGCTCGCATGCTCTTCATAGTGTGGGTGCATGTGACGGGGGGCAATAACGGCTGAATGAATTGCTGTGTAATGAGATGAAGATGTTTGCACTCGCGGGAGATTCTCAATTACCCGCCGCGGCATGGGAAAGAAAGCATCGCGCGGTGACTCGTCGCCTTACTCATGTGTATCTCCTTGCGCAAAAATCGATCGTGAATGTGAATTGAAATGAATTCGTGCATGACCCTGTTTTCATTTTCAATTAAGTCTCGAAGAAATTTGCACGTGATAAGCCGTGACAGCGAAATTTGCTTGAATTCAAATCCCTTAAATTGGCACGAGGATTTTATGTAATTATGCTTTTGCAAGTATTGGTGGTATTGCTGAGCAATAAAATAATGTAATGAGAATGAGAGCCTCGTTTAAAATCACCTCCTCGAAGCTTACTTGGAAAAGTCATTTAAGTTTAAATAACAACTTAAAAAAATCTAGGGCCACATTATAGTAATGTGCTGCTTGAATAAAGACCACAAAATTAGTGCAATGATTTTCCAGGAAAAATATAATAAATCTAACAAAAAACCATTTATTTATGATTGTGTGAGACGAGATTCTATTTAACAAAACCAATAATACAGCAGTATCAGAGGATGAAAAAAAAATTAATCTAAAAACTTAAATTAAACAAAGTTTTTATTATTTTTTTATTACTTATAGTAGTTATAGTAATTTATTCAAAATTTATTTAATTTAAATTCTTTCCCAGATTTACCACTTTCTCGTCACAATATCAAGGATAATTTAAAGGATCTAAAACACCTGTCTGCTTCCGAAAGTAATTGCCTACGCGTTTTTGTCGGGCGCTGTGTCAGTTTTATGGCACAACTAACGCCGCCGAGTTATAAATGCCCAACCAAGAGTTCGGGGTCAGTGTCATTTGCAAAACTAACTAAGAGCCAGTCGCAGCATAATATGCCTAGGGCAGCTAATTGCAAAATTATGCACAATAAAACTTAACTAATTTGAATAATTTTCGAAAGGATTCCGCTCGCTGCACTCGCAATTAAATTGCAACCGAACAACCTTGAACCAGAGATGCTTTTGTGTGACAAAAGAAACAGCTCACTATTTCTCCTAATTAGGCCCTCAGACATAATTATTTTAATGCCTTGTTTGTTAAGTTCAATTTGAAACATGGCCAGAACCTCATAAATTTGTCCAAACTATAAGAAAGATTTTTGAGCGGCTCTACGGGGGTAAGGAATTCAAGAAAAGAGCAAAGTCGCAAGGTCGGAACGATTGTTACGGAAAGAATTGCTTTATATTATAAAAAGTGAGACAATGTCGGTGTTTATGTGCACAAACATATAATCTGCTCGGTGCTTAAGGAAATTTACAATGGTAGAGGCCTAGAGAGAGACCACACAATAAAATGCTCAAAGAGTGCGCACTCGTGATTCAATTTATTTATGACGAAATTTTGAAACCAGAGTGCTCTACAAATCGCAGAGTCCGCGTGCTTCGCAATTGCTCGTTTATTACACGCGTCGAGTAAATAGCCGGCGATCTTACTTGAGCCCTGAGGCCAAAACACATCACCGCTCTGAAAGTCTGAAATTGACCATTTCAATTAGAAATCTCTGCGAAAATAAAAATCAGAGAAACCTTTCATAACATTTGACATTTGTGCGGGCTGGAAGCCATTCAACGATTTCTTTTGCAAATTTTCAAGCCAATCAAAAAGAAAGACTCTAATGAAAATTTCATTGAGTAAAAAGACTAAAAAGCAACACTTATAAATTTTTAGAAACAAAACTGGGACAAAAGCATAAAAATTGACATACTTACAATTGAAAAAATATATAATATTATATTTCATATTTATATTTATATATATTTAAAATACATTTTATATACAAAATTACAAGGAATTATTCTTTTCTGGAGGAAAGCCCAGTTTTGCAGGAAATGTTGAAAGAAAATTAATTTTGTTAAAATTGATGTAATTTCAGAAGGCTCAGTCTAAAGTTTTTCAAGCACAAATTGGCATGTTCTCTCAAGTAAAGCATTTGCCTTGTAAATTCATAATAATATTACTTAATCCAGAGAGAGAGAGAGAGAGACGGCAATCTCGTTTTCAGTTTCGCCAGACGAATTTCGTCCGCGTTTTAATTGCCGCCAAACCGAGCGATCTCTCACAAGGAGACGAGTTGTTTGATATACGCATTTATTAGCGCCAGATTCATTGCACCATTGGCACAGAAAAGAGGCTACTCGTGAGTACCGTCGCGCCGCAAAAAGTAGAAGCGGAATGTCCACTCCATGGAAATGGTCAAGGACGACATTTCGGCGATAAACATGCCATTACGTTACACGAGCAAAACACGCTACTTTCTTCGTCAGTGCATGGAAATCGACTCTCGTCCGTCACACCGTGAAAACGTACGCCTTTGCACTCAACGCGGCCCATTCATCTTTGTTATACACGGTGCTTTATGCAACGGACACGCCTTTGCAATTTTTGCTGAAATAATCAAAGAAGTTTTGTGGCTCATTGTGACTTAACACCGTAGATAATTCGCGCCCAGCAGGAGTAAATATCTCAGGTGCAGGTGAAAGGGCTTCCGATGTTTCCCTTGAACAAGCGCTCAAAGTGAATTTTTAATATTTATATGCTTTAAAATTAGTAGAAATTTAGAACATTCCGATTAAATGTTTAGATATGCATTTTATTTACACTAAAGTACTAAAAAATTTAATAGCACAAAATTTTTTCGCATTTAACAAAAGAGAATAAAATTTCCCTGCTGAGAAAGCAAAACAGGTGTACAAGTATGTACTTTCAATTATATTTGTTTCATTTTCGATGTTGTCAAGAACAAAACAATCTAATAGTGCTGCCGGGCCAGGCAAATTAAACTTTTACCAGCGAAGAAATTCCCAAACTTTTCACTCTCTTTCTTTCGATACATCGAAACGGAGATAAAAAGTGATAGTTTCCTGTTGTTGATCCGATAAGCAGAGAGCGTTTTAAATACAAATTAATTAGTACATTGCGCCGCTCATACCACCATTACTCATAGCCGAGAGCAGTCTATAAAGATATGCAAAGAAGTGAACGAGAGCATTTCACTTGAGTGTGGGAGCAGAAAAGAATTTCTGCCTTTTATATAGAACACATAAACACGCTATTGTAAGAGGAAAGAAGGAAAAAAGAAACGATCCGCCAGATTTATTACCGGCAACATTGCGGCTATGCTTTGTTTATAGAGATCAACTGTATACCAAGGAAGGGAAATCAGAATTGAATATTACTTTGAAATTGAGATTTATAAATTTATTAAAATTATCACCGTCGTTTATTCTACCTGTTTTGCGGAATACAAAATAAACCCTGAATAATAAATCCTGTCTGATATGAATTTATTTTGAAATACTTGAATAATGCTTATTTTATTAATTCTCCTTTTAATGGCAAATTATTTCCTTCTTTTCGGCATTAAAGTTGGCCTTGAGTACCACATTCCCAAAAAGTCCTTGGTGCTCACTTTCAGTTAATAAAAAGTAAATTCAATACTAAAGTGTCACCCTGCCCGTTGCAATTGTTCTCTTTCACGGCCGTTTCGCCTTTTCTATATTGAAAAGAGTGTAAGTCACTTAGCCACATTATCATTTTTGGAGCGGAAAATGAAATTCCGGCGGTGTCACTTTTCAAAAAGTACACAAACAACACCCAAAGCGAAGTGGCCCAACCTGAAATGAAACACGCCAGCAGTCTAATATGTCACCTCGATTGCTTGTTCACTGAAAATTTAATCCAGCGCGCAAAAGTGGTTGAACACGTTCGGCCGGTGAAACATAAAAAACAATCTCTTCGTGTGTGCTCGCGTTTTTTATATAATTTACAGCAATTGCGTAAGCGACATACATTTTTTCCTTCTCTCTTTCTTGCCGAATTATTTATTAGATATTCCAGTGGGCGACACAAATTTATATTGCCTCGTTTTTATGAGCCCGAGAAGAGCCGCCGCCGTTCACCGCGCTCGGCATAATTATAAATTGTGCGCCTGAACGTGTCCGCGATAATTAACACTGTGCTCTGTTAACCTCTCGATTTATTCATTTTGCTAAAGTAGAGCAACCAGACGCACGACGGCTTTTTTGTTATGAATTGGAAGTGATCCGCAGTGAGCTTATTGATTTCATGAATGCATATTTAAATTAATCAATCAAAATTTGTATGTGCAATTCAAATTACGTTCTCTGTTTCTCAAATTTCAGAGGCCTATAATAATAATAATATTTGATTTTTAGATTACTTTATTTTAGGTCGAGGTTCAATAATTAATGGTCAGCAAGCAAATTTATCAAGCAAAAAAAATCAGTATTATTTTTGTGTGTCAGGTTTGGTAGAAAAATAGCAAGATTTTACGAAAACAAAATAGTGGAAGAATAGCTATATTTTAATAAGGGGATGCTATTTTAACAGGTCTGCGGCCCAGAACGCCCTTGTCCTGAACTGTTTTTTAAATTTGCAAATTACTCGTCTAATTTTCTCACGACTGTGCGGCGCTAATCGTTTCTTAAAATAGTGGAAGAATAGCTACATTTTAATAAGGAGATGCTATTTTACCAGGTCTGCGGCCCAGAACGCCGTTGTCCTGAACTGTTTTTTAAATTTGCAAATTCCTCGTCTATTTTTCTCACGACTGTGCGGCGCTAATCGTTTCTTAAAATAGTGGAAGAATAGCTATATTTTATTAAGGGGATGCTATTTTACCAGGTCTGCGGCCCAGAACGCCGTTGTCCTGAACTATTTTTTATAAAGGGAGCGCTATATTTCCAGCTCAGTGGCATAAATTCGCCAATGACCTGAGAAAAGTTTTAAAATTGTAAAATCTTCGTCTATTATTTTCGCGTCTCGCCGGTGATAAACGTTCGGCATATTAGTGGAGGAAAAACTATTTTTTTAAAGGGAGCGCTATATTTCCAGCTCAGTGGCATAAATTCGCCAATGACCTGAGTAAAGTTTTAAAATTGTAAAATCTTCGTCTATTATTTTCGCGTCTCGCCGGTGATAAACGTTCGGCATGTTAGTGGAGGAAAAACTATTTTTTTAAAGGGAGCGCTATATTTCCAGCTCAGTGCCATAAATTCGCTACTGACCTGAGAAAAGTTTCAAAATTGTAAAATCTTCGTCTGTTATTTTCGCGTCTCGCCGGTGATAAACGTTCAGCATATTAGTGGAGGAAAAGCTATTTTTTATAAAGGGAGCGCTATATTTTCAGCTCAGTGGCATAAATTCGCCATATACCTTAGCTAAATTTAAAAATTGTAAAATCATCGTCTGTAATTATTATCGCGTGCCAGGGTTCCGGGGTAAGCGTAGAAAAAATTTTCAAAAAAAAGGTGGCTGCAAATGCTTCAAATGGCATGTCTGATATCTACATGGTGGTCATGGAAACTTTTTTTATCTGTCGGGACTTGGTCAGTAATGATGGGCCAGGGTTGAAGAGGGGTGAGGGTTTGAAAATGACTAATGAGTTGGCTAGAAATACTCCAAATGGTCTGTCTAAGATTTCGAGATGATCGCCACAAACCATTTTTTTCTGTCAGGACTTGGTCAAAAGGGTGGGTCAGAGGGATGAGGGGAAGAAAAAATTTTAAAAAAAAGTAGGCTAGAATTGATCAAAATGGCCAGAGACTTTTAGATAATTGGCTGTAACACGTTTTCATTGTCGCCTTTGTCGGGTCGGGACTTCGCCCAGTGGCCCGAAAGGTCAGGGTTCCAGGGGTGAGGGGTAGAAAAATTTTTTGGAAAAAAATGGTTCACAATCATTAGAATCGTCCATCTGAGATTTTAAGATGATGCCGCAGAAAAAGGTTTTAGTGGTCGGGAGTCAGGAAAATTTTATTTCACGTAATTTTACACCAAAGTAAGTGGCCCCTGGAAAGTCCGGGCCACACAGGCACTTGTAAGATTTGGATCGAAAAGTATGTGGCCACATAGACTCGATCCGCTGTGTTGTTGTATTCGCCGCGAAGGTGGGCGTCGTAGCCGAGCGGGCTAGGCGGGGAGCCGCTGGTCGACTGAATGAGTTGGGTTGTTATTCTGAGTTTGTATGTTGCGTCATCGGCAGAGTCGCTACACACTAAATCCGCCACTGACTCGAGGCACCTAATCAAAAAAGGTTGCCATAGTCACCTCTTCCCCACGATCTCCGCCGACACTTTTCACGGCCACTATACTACCAAAAGGTAGCAATGCTTCTCGAGTCAAAATAAAAATTCTCACTTATTTTCCTGCCGGAAGAACTTTTACTTAATTTTTATTTATAATTTAGGCACCATCCGTATTGCAGTGGAAGTTTTAAATCGAAAAACGCACATCCGGCGTTCTCCCAGCAGGCCCGACCTAAATAATAAAACATTTTTAGAATGTGGATGCGCACTTGTCACTTTCGCAAAATATACAATTATTTAAATCATCTTCTCAAAACTTCTGTTACACACACGCGTCGTGTGAACTGATTATGCACGATTAGGCAACCTGCGAAATCTCGACCGCACATAAGTAGCGTGTCTAACACATTTGCAGGCGCCTTTGTCGTGTGCAGTCATGCGGACGAAACGAGATGCTGCGCGCTGAGAGATAAAAAATCATGCGGATTCGAAGCTCACATATTATACGCAAGCCGTGTGGCCGGCGCACTTTTGCTGGTCACCTTTAATGATATAATAGATTGCTTCCGCCTCCAAAAGTGACTGCATGCAGCTCATTCAAATGGAGAGCGAGAAAAAAGTGGCAAAATTGCAATTCAACACACACATCCTCCAATAGTGGAGCCGCGAATGTTTGTTATTTGATGCATGCTTATTTTTTGGACTGCCGTTTGGCAATGCACATATGGCCCACATGGGCAATAAGGAAATAATACTGACGGACTGAGAGGATGTTTGGTTGTATTTTTGGGCTCAAATGTAAGTTCTGATCGGGATGGATTGGCATTATTTTGTTCATTATTTATTATACGGCTTTAAAAATTAATCACCTTTGTAAAATTATTAGAAAAAAAATTGGTAGCCGAATACTTTAACTCTATGCATAAAAATTAATTTTGAAATGAGAATGACATTTGTAAAATGCAAATTGGATTGATCCCGTACCACCGTAGGCGTGAACCTTTCTTATTGTTAGACCTGTGTGAAAAGTGAGCAAAGAGAGGGCAGCTTAGGCAGCTACACAATTGGTTTTCATTTTCATCTTTACATTGTTATTGAAATTTCTTGCTTTGATCTTTGAACTCTATCCCGCTACACAAATTTCATTTGCAAAATTCTTGCCCTTCTCATCAGTTAAAGTCGTCAAGCATAAAAATATTATTATAATAATGTATTTTTTTACTTGCAAATTAAGTTTATTGGGGTGTACCAGAGAATAAGCAATGCGCAAACAAATTTTTTCATTTTTATATGTTACCATTTGTGCTCGTCAATGTTCAACTTCAGTGGAAAAATAGAAAATGCATGCAAACGTGAATTAAAATCTCTGTTGAATGTTATCCCATTTGGAAAACGTATCTTGTAAAAAATATTGTTTTAACAACAGCTAAAAGTATAATAAAAAATTAAATTATTCCGTTGCTTGCAAACGTTTCAGCAGGAGCGCCGCCAGTAGACTATGTTATATGGCATGCTTTCTCTGACGACCCGATTTCATTAATATAATTTACTACATACTTTATATTCATATAGAACTGCACAATCATACTACATGACATTAAAATACACTTTTAGGGTTATTAAAATCTGAACAGTAAAAATCTTGATTTGATAATCCTGAAATAACCGCATTATGTTACTATTTGAAATTACCGACTTTTTCTATTATACCCAGTAGATTTTTTATTCGATACAATACATAATAATTTAAGTTTTTTTTCAATAGAGGATTTTTTCATTTTCTCAAGATTATCTTCACTCCAACGTGATTGATAATTTCTGCAATTTAGCTGGTAAAGAATAATGAACACTAATGAATAATCTTCTTTAATCAATACAACTAGCTCCTTTATTTTTAAAATTAACATTGCGTCAAATTTGATCATAAATTTCTAAAATTGTTTCACAGTTCATTACAATCAAGATTGGAGCTTGCCTTCTGCAAGCTCAAGAGTGCACTGGTCTTGGCGGGATAAAGATAATTATTATATCTAATTTGATACAAAATTCCATAAAAAATTGATTGTTTTTTAATATAAGGTCAATTTCCCAATATTATGCTGCAAAGAATGATTTTCTTCCAAGTGTGCAGCTAAAGTAACCATTTTACTTATTATAGGAGACCAGAAAATTTAATTTCAGCAAATCACAATTTTCAGGAAAAGTGGCCTATTTTAAAAATTACTTTTGATCACTGTTGGATATCTTTAAAAAAGATAACTTCTCGTCCAGGCTCTCAACGTACTTGGCAAAGACCTCCCTTATGCCATTCTTCTCCAATCCCAGCTCCAAGGGCGTTTCTCCCTCCAGATTAGGGGTTTCAGCATCAGACTCTGCGTCAAGGAGTGTTTCGCAGATGGAACACCAACCAGCAGAGGCTGCGTAATGCAAGGCTGTTTGCCCTTTCCAGTCTCGGGTGTCGACGGACGAGGCAGCCTCTTGGACAAGTAAATTGACAACAGCCTCACGACCTCCACGGGCAGCCAGATGAAGGGGCGTTTTCCCTCCACTCCTCTCAGGGACAGTGGCATCTATGTCCAGGTCCAGTAGTACTTGCAGCATCTCGACATTTCCTATTTCTGCAACCATGTGTATAGCAGATCGACCGGAGTCATCGGTAGCCTCCAACAAAGTTTTGGCAGTGGTTTTTTGTCGTTGTTCGAAACTCTCCAAAATGCTTTTCAGACTGTCCAATTCACCATTCAACACAGCAGACCACACTTTTTGCTGCATGCTTTTTGGTTGAGACCTCTTCACAATACTGCTGGTATTCCAACCCCGCTTGACTCCATCCTGTGCAATGGCCATACTGTCTTGATCCATTAAAAGATTATTGAACTCCTCAATACTTCCAAATGAATTTTCTATAGTTTGAATATCTATCATTTCAAAAGGATCCCTGGTGTATAATGGATCGGTTGCAAATTGGTTTGTGCTGGATACCTAAAAAGTTGGAAAAATATACTTAGTACACAGGGTTGGTTGGCATGCATAAATCACATTTACATTAATACAATATCGAAGAGAATACTCGGTTTTTATAATTGAAATTAAAAATCAAGTTTATTGAGACAAAATTTAATTAGGTCATTTTTTTTGTTCTGTCAAAAAAAACCCATTAACCTGCTAATTTTCATGTTTTCAACCAGGACTTAAGAAATGCTCACAAATTATGGATGCAGTAACTGTAGAGCACAATATTGTTTTTAAACTTATCACAATAAAAGAATCTCAAAACCCATTAAGAAAAAAAGCAAATGTAAATACACAAACTTATCGTATTTAAAAGAATAATATTCACACCTGATCATGGTCATCTTGTGAAGCAGGAGTATCAGGAAGATGAAACGTCTCCTGTAAGTATTGGTTGAGGCTATTGGTTGTCTTAGGTGCCACAATATTGAGCTCTTCATCAATGTTGAACTTGCGCTTTTTCCCAGGGCATTCTTCAGCAGGTCGGTAAATAAATGCTAGAGGTTCAGATCTCTGATTGTCCTTTGGCCGAACAAGCTCGAACAGAACCTAATTAGAATATATTAAACTTTAAGGTATGTGTGTAACTTAATTGCGTTAATTATTATGCAGCATCAAAATTAAAATCTAATGAAGGAAATTGAATGGTGTGCAAAATGAAGCATCAATAAAAAATTTCAAGTAGGCAGAAACTGAAAACTCATAATTTGATTTAATACACCTGGAAAGAATTTTTAACCAAGTGTTTTCGTGGCGCACCTCAACATCGTTGTCAATGCTCTGGTCTCGATAAGGAGGAGTGTTGAAAACAATGCCATACTGGTGGTGGACATCAGCCTCACCAAATTTGGCGAAATCCTCCCAAATGACCATAGAATGTTCGTCTTCTTCAAAGAACCTGACTTTGATATTCTTTTTGTCAACCTTATCGACAAACAGCATCACCTCGCTGTTTCCTCTGCAAGACCCAGCTGTCAAGCTAGCCTTGATGATCTTCAGCTCTCCATTAGCTGCACACTTTTTATTCAGGATCGGCTGTGAAGACACAATCAAAGGCAATCCATTGCAGCCATAAATTGGCAAGTTGTTTGCATCTACAGCTTCAAATCTCAGTTTGACGGAGTTTAAATTAACCTAGGAATAAAATTATTTCAGTTGCATTAAAATTTCTATTTGCGTAATCTAATTACCGTTGCAGCATGGCCTTCGGCTTCTCTGGCAATTTTCATTTTCTCTTTAGAATTCAAAGTCTTTGTCGTGCCAGTTTCCTCTCTTCTACGAATCATTTTCTCCGTTAGAATTTTAGTAGCATCTCTCTTAGCTGTTTGAATAATGCCAACTTTGAATTCGGCCTCCCAGTTGTTCTCCAAATTTAATTCAACCAAATGGGGCTCGTTTGCCTGGATATAATTTAAATTTAGGATTAATTAACTTAAAAATATTCAGTATGTGTGGTGTAACCACAGGGATCTTTAATTATTGTATTGCAGAAGAAGAACTTTAATTGTACAAATCTTATAATTATATGTAACCGCGCGCGTTAAGGCCATTTAGTATATTAACCAAAGCTGAGCACAACCCTTAAGTTCCCGCCCCGCGCGCCACGCCACCACCGAGAACTACGACCGCCGCGCTCAGGGCGCCACCTGAGTGCCCAAGCAGACGCTTCCTGGACTCGACTGAGTGTGGTTGTAATGGTTTCCCTTCCCGCTTTAAAAGGTATTGCTTGGCGCCCACGCTAGATAAATTCGGAACTGAATATCCTTTTAAATCAGCTTAATCCGTTCACTAATTCAGCCCGAACTTTAAAACTCAGCATTAGAATATTAAATCTAATAGTAATTCCGCATTAGTTTGGCCAATTATTGTTTAGTTTTAAGAATAAACCATCACTTTATTTGTTATTGTTAATTAACTTGTTTACTTGAAATATCAATTAACCCTTTTTAGTTAGAGCACAAAGATAAAAGAGTAAAAGCATTAAAGGCCAATTAGAATTAAAGCCAATTTCCATGAGGCCGCCAAGTTAAGTCAATAATTAATTAAGAAGCACGTTCGAGTCCGGGAAAGTCTCCAGCTCTGCGCAAAGTGAGAACTTCGGGGAAAAGTCCTGTCGAGAGTCACGACAGATTTGGTGTCAGGTGGGTGGGGTGTGTTTTTTTTCCAAATTAACGCACCCTTTGGAACGTCCCGCGCACCCTGGCCAGCCCAGAGAGCACGGTACTCTCCCGTACCCTGTTTTCGCCGAAGTTCTGAGGATCCGAGACCGACCGTGACAAGCCTGGTGCCATCGACAAGAAGCGACCGCTGGATCGAGGTACACCGAGAAACAAGAGGCTGACGGAAGGAGAGCGCCTTAAGAAGCACTTGCCGAATTTGTTCACGGGAAAACACAGGCACACTGCTGTAGAGCGCGACCAAGAAAAACGCAGAGCTGTTAATTTAAGGTATCCCTTTTAAGTTGTAATGGATCCTATTATTTAAGTGGGTAGAGTGCTTTTTGTAAATATCAGCCTTAAGGGCGTTTTGCAAAGGTGCACTTCATGCCAAAAAGGAACTCGGAAATTGAAAGTTAAAAGTAATCAGCAAAGTTGGGTTAAAAACGCGAAAAGTTAAATTAGAGATTGGGTGATAATCCTCTAATTGAGAGAATTTTTTTTTACAAAGAAACAAATAAAATGGTCCATTGCTAAATTTTATTGTTGTGGCTCAATTTTTATAAATAAGCGAATAAATTTAAGAAATTTTGTAATATTGTACTCACCAATTTGACCATGGAACCTCTCACCTCATCCGAGTTGGTCAACAGAGATGTCCAACCAGAAGACCCACAGTCCATCGCCATTCGAGCCCATGTCTACCAGTTGATTGGCATCTACAAAGCAGATAGCAGCCTGTCCTTGAAGAACTTCATCCACAGTGTTGAGCGGGTGAAAATCGCATTTCCAAACACCCGAGATGCAGAGCTTGTCCGCCTTGCTGTCAGCAACACTGAAGGCGATGTGTTCCGGTTCGCCAGCAAGCTCAACTTGGACGCCCTCTCACTCCAAGACCTGAAGAAGGCGTTGGCGTCCGAGTTTGAGCAGCCACCCAGCTACTCCGAGGCCAAAGATGCGTTTGATGGCCTGGAACAAGGCAGCAATGAGTCAGTCGTCCAGTTCTACCGCCGACTTGTCAATGCAGGGGAGGTGCTCCTCAGTGCCCTGCTCGAACGAACCAAGTACAAGGAGGAAACACGACGGTTCTTCCTGGAGGAGGAACTGAAGCACCGATTCTTTGAGGGGCTCCGCACCGAGTTTCAGCAAGCAATTGTTTATTCAAATTCAAATCACCTTTCCAGCATGAGGGAAATTGCAGAAAATCAAGAGCACTTCTTGCGGCGAACCAAGCTCCGGCGTGAGCGTGAGGAGCAAGCTCAAGCAGCTGAGGATGAAAAATTGCAGCAGCAGCAGCAGCTCTTGGGATACATTCGCCAGCTGAAGGATGCTGTCTTTGGTGCCCCCAACCACCAGAGCACTCTCATGCAAACCACCAGCAGTGTGGTGACGTCCAATATGTGGCAGAGCAATCCAGCAGCACCGTCAGTCTGCCCCGTTCAGCCTCCGAGTGCGACCATCACCTCCGTGTGTGGCTCCACGGTGGGAGCTACACTGCCGATCACCAACGGCCACCCTCCAGCAACCAAGGAAAGCCTGCAAGAAAAGAAATGTCACAAGTGTAAACAGAAGGGACACATGGCGAGGAACTGCCCAAACGTGCCTTGCCAGCTGTGTTCCAGGAAAGGACATCGCTTTGGCCGGTGCCCCGAGCAAAAGTGCACATTCTGCTCAGCCCGAGGGCACCCGGCCAAGAGATGTCCAATCCAGAGGGCTTTGAGAGGCAACAATGGTGCAGCCTCACTCACCTCTTAGCCTTCGTCCAGCTTGTCGTGAATGTCCGCCACTGTCGAGCAACTCGATGGGCTCCCTCCATCGGAAACCAAAGAAAGGCTCCAGTGTGCTTGGATGCCAACCTCGAGCAACCCCAAGGTCCAAGTAGAGTCATCTCATCCCACCAGAAGAGAAGACCGACGCAAGAGTCTTGTCGGGAGGCCGTAAAAGCTTCTTGACGAGCAAGAGATATCCTGAAAGAATGTGAAAATTAGTATGTGTGAATTTTTAATTTTAAGTCAAGAATGTAATTAAAATTAAGAAAGTGAATTTTAAAAGTAAATGAAAATTAATTATATTTTGTGAAATGATAAAATGTTTTAAAAGCAAATGAGCCACAGCAAAAGTTAGAATTTCCCCAATTATAAATTAAGAGTTCAAATATAAAATTTCAAAAAGTTACAAGTTAAAAAGGAAAACAAGATCGTCAAATGTAACACAGTTGAATTTTGTCCAGAGAAAAATTTGAGAATTGATTGTGTAAAATTGTATTTTGTAATTTTAATTTAAGGTGGACAGTATTATGATTTCAATGATTATGTTTAATTTTAAATGCAAGGAATTAAGTTAGGCCACAATAATTTAAGAAAAATATGAGTGAATTTAAAATAAGAATTGTTTTGAAATTTTGTTTACGTTGTGGGAAAAGAGTGCTTACAAATCGCGACACTTAAATCTAAGCTGTGTTTTAAAATTGTTGTCAAAATGTTAGAATAATTAAATGTGCGAATAGTTCAAGCTCACCTCCTACATTCGTCGGCACTGTCGGCAAGCGAAATCGTGTCGAAAAATCATCGCCGCATCCGCGCATCGACGAGTGCAGTTCTCTCATCGCCAATTTGTTTATGTTTTGTTTTGGGACCTTTCCTCCTCCCTCCACCGCACCGCTGTTCGCTGCCCTGTGCGTGACGTCACGCCTCCCGCAGGAGCGAGCAGGCAAGAAGACGAGGAAGAAAGAAAACGCTCGCACAAACGTAACGCGGGTTGCTTACCACCTTCATTCATTCTGCTTTTTAGCTATTTAATCCAGTGTGAGCAATTTCGTGCCAAATTTTCTTAGGAATAAAATGTTAAAAATCATGTTAATTTTACGGATAAATTAAATTTGAAATTTAAGAAATTAATTTTAGAGAAAAATTTGTTTAAAATGCCAAAAGTGGAAATTATAAATTAATAATATGTCAATTAAGGAAAAAAAATTAAAATTTAAGAAAATTGTAATTAAAATGTAAGTTCACTGTTTGCGAAACATATTTGTCTGAATCTGTCCGAACAGAAAGCACAGGTCACAGATGCCGAGTTGCTGACTTGAGGGCAACCTGGATGACGCGCCCGCTGAGAACCAATTCTCACCACCCTGAGAACCTGCAGCGGAGCGCAAGCCTGTCTGAGGGACCCGATAACAACCCCATTGTCTCGGACGCCCTCGGCCCTCGAGAGCACTTGCGCAGCTTGTTCGAATGCTGTCAACCTTGCGCCCCAGACTGACCCTGCCGAGGACCAGGGAGGACAAAGAAGTTACGAGTCACGAGGGCGTGACTCAGATTTGTCGGGAGGCAGTCTGTGGTGTAACCACAGGGATCTTTAATTATTGTATTGCAGAAGAAGAACTTTAATTGTACAAATCTTATAATTATATGTAACCGCGCGCGTTAAGGCCATTTAGTATATTAACCAAAGCTGAGCACAACCCTTAAGTTCCCGCCCCGCGCGCCACGCCACCACCGAGAACTACGACCGCCGCGCTCAGGGCGCCACCTGAGTGCCCAAGCAGACGCTTCCTGGACTCGACTGAGTGTGGTTGTAATGGTTTCCCTTCCCGCTTTAAAAGGTATTGCTTGGCGCCCACGCTAGATAAATTCGGAACTGAATATCCTTTTAAATCAGCTTAATCCGTTCACTAATTCAGCCCGAACTTTAAAACTCAGCATTAGAATATTAAATCTAATAGTAATTCCGCATTAGTTTGGCCAATTATTGTTTAGTTTTAAGAATAAACCATCACTTTATTTGTTATTGTTAATTAACTTGTTTACTTGAAATATCAATTAACCCTTTTTAGTTAGAGCACAAAGATAAAAGAGTAAAAGCATTAAAGGCCAATTAGAATTAAAGCCAATTTCCATGAGGCCGCCAAGTTAAGTCAATAATTAATTAAGAAGCACGTTCGAGTCCGGGAAAGTCTCCAGCTCTGCGCAAAGTGAGAACTTCGGGGAAAAGTCCTGTCGAGAGTCACGACAGTATGGACCTCCTCATTTTTCTTCAACTTCCTGACCAGAAGATGTGGGTGTTCATGGGTCTCGTCATCAGCAGCCAAGGTGCACCGAATGAACACTGGCTCATTAGTGGTCCAACCAAAAAGAGCAACCTTAGGTAGTGTTTTGTTGGATCTCAAGCAGTTTTCGCCCGCTATGTGTCCGTGCGCGCCGTGCATTTCAGATTTATATCGAAATCTAAAAGTGCTGGATGGTTGCTCAGTTATTACAAGTTGAAGTTCCTCCATCTCCATCGCACGTTTTGAAAGAAAAATATTAGTCAGTTAGAAGTTATTTAGTGAAAAGGCAGGCAGCGATGACAAAATCAACCAAGAAATTGTGTCCTCTTCGACTCACAATCAGTCTCTGCTCTCTGCACTGTTTAGTGTTCGCGAGCAATTCGTTCGTATTCGTACCCACAGCGAAATGCGAAATCACTAATCATAAGCTTTCGTCGGAAAATTGGGGAATCACCATAATCTGCAAAAGGAGATGAGGAACGCATGAATTTAAGTTTTATAGATTAGGGAGTGCAATTTAATTGTTTTGAATGAGAAAATATTACAATAAAATTTGCTTGACTTGGTTGAATGATTAAATTGAAAAATCACGTTCATCTAATAAAAATCAAAATAATACCGAGTGAGAATAATGTCATACCTCATTACCTCGGTGTTGTTGACTTGTTGAAGTTCACGCCACGCCTCCACAAACAGGTGCGATACCATGTGATGATCGAGGTGGGAGAGGGAGGCGCGTTCGCCGCTTACTGAGAGATGTGTATTGTATAACCAAGATGTATTGTATTGTATAATATAATTTTAATGGTTTTTGTTAGCAAACGCGTCGAAGAATTGCTAGTTTTTTAATAATTAACATAAGATAGTTTTCATTTATTCAGGATTATTTTCACTTTATTAAGTCTATCCCAGTCTATCCCGAGATTCCTTTATTTAAAATAAACGAAAAACATAATTACATCAAATATCATCATAAATTTATATATTTATTTCGCAATCGATAAATTGATTATGAACAAGATTCAAGATAGGAGTTTGCCTTCTGTAAGCTCAAAAAGGGATTATTTGGTCATGGACCAATAAAGCAATAATTTTGGCGCGATCAAAACAATAATTATTATATCTAATTTGATACAAAATTCCATAAAAAATTAATTCAATTTTTTAATATAAGGTCACTTTACCAATATTATGCTGCAAAGAATGATTTTCTATCAAGTGCATCTAAAGTAACCATTTTACTCATTATAGGAGACCAGAAAAGCTCACATTTAATTTCAGCGCATCACATTTTTCAGGAAACGGTAGCCTTCTTTAAAAATTAGTATTCATCATTGTTTGATATCTTCAAAAAGGATATCTTCTCGTCCAGGCTCTCTACGTACTTGGCAAAGACCTCCCTTATGCCATTCTTCTCCAATCCCAGCTCCAAGGGCGTTTCTCCCTCCAGATTAGGGGTTTCAGCATCAGACTCTGCGTCGAGGAGTGTTTCGCAGATGGAACACCAGCCAGCAGAGGCTGCGTAATGCAAGGCTGTTTGCCCTTTCCAGTCTCGGGTGTCGACGGACGAGGCAGCCTCTTGGACAAGTAAATTGACAACAGCCTCATGACCTCGACGGGCAGCCAGATGAAGGGGCGTTTTCCCTCCACTCCTCTCAGGGACAGTGGCATCTATGTCCAGGTCCATTAGTACTTGCAGCATCTCGACATTTCCTGTTTCAGCAACCATGTGTACAGCAGACCGACCGGAGTCGTCGGTAGCCTTCAACAAACTTTTGGCAGTGGTTTTTTGACGTTCGAAACTCTTCAGAATGATTTTCAGCATGTCCAAGTCATCATTCAACACAGCAGACCACACTTTCTGCTGCATGCTCTTAGGTTCAAACCTCTTCATAATATTGCTGATCCCCAGACTACGCTTGACTCCATCATGAGCAATACCTAGGCTTTCATCCCAATCAAATTCATCAAGCTCGATAATTTGAAATGGATTTTCTATAATTGGTATATCCATTTCAAATGCTTCCCCTGCATACAATGGATCTGCCGCAAATTGGTATTGGTTTGTGCTGGATACCTGAAAGTAAGAAAAATATATTTAGAAATAGGTCATGGTCATTTTGTAAGTTTTTTGTAGTTCACTTAAAAGAAAAACATCCTGCTGATCTACATTTTTTTGCTCACTGCAGCCATAATTCACAAAGTTGAGAGATGACAGAGTCAAGAAAGCTCACAAATTAAGGCTGCAGGCAGCAGTACAACATGTTGACTGTAGAGCATGATATTGTTTTCTTTTTTACAAACAATGAACATTCTTTTTTACAAACAATGAACATCTCATCAATGAAAAGGCAACCTTAAATTCAACTCTAGGATAATGAATGACAGGCAAATCAAATATTTTAAAAACACACCATTCCACTGTCGTCTTGTGAAGCACGAGTATCAGTAAACACCTCTTGGAAGTATTGGGTAAGGCTATTAGTGGTCTTAGATGCTACTAAATTGAGATCTTCGTCAATGTCAATTTTGCGTTTCTTCCCAGGGCATTCTTCAGCAGGTCGATAAACAAATGGTAGAGGTTCAGATCTCTCATCATCCGTCGGACGAAAAAGCTCAAACATAACCTAATGAAAAATAGTATTTTAATACAATCTATGTGTGTAACTTGCATACAGAATACAATCATCAGGATCAATTGAATTTTTTGGTGATATTATTTCCAAACGCACCTCGACATCACCTTCGATGCTCTGATCTTGATAGGGAGGAGTGTTAAAAGCAATGCCATATTGGTGATGGACATCTGCCTTGTCAAATTTGGCAAAATCTTGCCAAATGATCATTCCTTGCTCGTCTTCTTGAAAGAACCTGACTTTGATGTCCTTTTTGTCAACCTTATCAACAAACAGCATCACCTCACTGTTTCCTCTGCAAGATCCTGCAGTTAAACTAGCCTTGATGATCTTTAGCTCTCTATTAGCTGCACACTTTGGGTTCCGGATCGGCCGTGAAAACACAATCAAAGGCAGTCCATTGGAGCCAGTAATTGGCAAGTTTTTGGCATCAACAGCTTCAAATCTCAATTTGACAGATTCTAAATTAACCTAAGAGTTAAATAATTTTAGTTGCATTAAAATTTCTACTTAATCTAATTACTGTTGCAGCTTGGTCTTTGGCTTCTCTGGTGATTTTTATTTTCTCTTTAGAAGTCAGAGTCTTTGGCATGCCAGTTTCTTGTCGTCTACGAATTATTTTCTCAGTGAGAATATCAGCTGCATCTTTCTTTTTCTTATGAATAATCCCAACTTTGAATTCGGCCTCCCAGTTGTTCTCCAAATTTAATTCAACCAAGTGTGGCTCGTATGCCTTGATATTTTTTAAAATTATAAATAATTAATTTGTTTTAAGTACCTCTTTAATACAAACCTCCTTTTTTCTCTCCAACTTTCTGACCAGAAGATTTGGGTGTTCATGGTTCTCGTCGTCATCAGCAGCCAAGGTGCACCGAATGAACACGGGCTCTTTGGTGCTCCAGCCACGAAGAGCGACCTTGGGTAGAGTTCGGTTGGATTTCTTGGAGTGTTCGCCGGCAATGTGTCCGTGCGCGCCGTTCAATTCAGAACAATATCTAAATAAGAAAGTGCTGCATGGTTGCTCAGTTATGAAAAGTTGAAGTTCCTCCATGGCAGTTAGTTTGAAAGAAATAAATCAGTCAGTTGACGAGTGGAAAGGCAGGCAGCGATGAAAAAGTCAAACAGACACAGACCACAGACAATTATTTTCACTGTTCACCTCGGCGTACCCCTCGTTCAGCTAAATCACCTTTCGTCGGGAAATCGGGGAATCACCACATAATCTGCAAGGAGCATGCATTGCGAATTTTAGTTTAGGAGATTAGGGAATGCAATGTGATTGTTCTGAATGAGAAAACATAACAATAAAATTTGCCTTAGCTTCGTTAAATAATTAAATTGTAGTAAAAACACGTTCATCTTTAATAAAAATAGAGAATTTTATGTCTTTGTCTTTACCGTCGTGTTGTTGAAGTTCACGCCACGCCCCCACAAACGCACAAACAGCGAACTGTTTGTGCTTGTTTCACGTCTTTCACGATCGAGGCGGGAGAGAAACAGAGAAGAGGCAGAAGCGCGAACCCTTATAAAAATCAGAATTATTAAAATTGGGTGTCGCACTGTATAAATTTGTGATAAAATTGCATTTGATGGCTGCATAGCGGATACGAGCAACTTTTATCTTTAAAGGCGGAGATGCGTATCGGCTATTTTATGTCATAATAAATAATAATTATTGGCTATAATGTGTTAAAGCAATAAGAAAATGAGTTTAACAAAGTAAAAAAATCAACTAAAGAGCAAGTAAGCATATTGCCAGTCAGTGCTGGTATGTATCTGGTGCATAATTCAACAAAAGTGTACATAATTATTACTGTTTGTGATTTTTAAGACAGTCCCATTAGTAATAATTTAATATTTTTATTTAAATATTTGTTTTTTACCTCAACAATATTCCAATTTGTGTTCGCCATGTGTCTAAGTAAATTGTATAGATTATTGAAATTTAATTTATACTTAAAATGCAGAAGATTTTAATATTTCTGTGGCTTCTATTTAATTTCAAAATAATTCAAAATGAAAAACTTTTTTCCTTTAATTTTTTATTAATAAGTGTTTTAATTCAAAAAAGGGGGACGTTGAAGAGTTTTATAAAAATATGATAAATATTATGAAAGAGGCCGACATTCCTCGTAGGCAAACTGAACGGATTAGTCAACCGTGGTTTGATTCTGAATGCTACGAATTAAAACAGAAATTGAACGAATGGAGAGAGTGCTTGGAAGTGGCTGAAAGTTTAAATGTAACTAGTATAATCAAGATTCTATTACCGCACTATACCGCAATAAAAAGAAATTACAAAAATGTGTGTGAAATGAAGAAGAACGCTTTTGTGCAAATGAAGGAGTTGGACATTTTAAAAGAGGCGGAGCAGAATAAGTGCTATAAAATTCTCAAGTTGAGCAAAAGTTTTTACAATACAAACAATATAATGATGGATGAATGGGAGTGCAATTTTGAAAAAATTTTCAACGAGAAAAAATTGAGTGAAAATGAATCTTTAAATCTGAAAGAGATGATAGTAGATTACAGAAATGATATAAATTTTTCACCTATTATGGAAGAAGAAGTTTTGTTAGCATTAAAGAAAATGAAAAACGGGAAATCCCCTGGACCTGACAAAGTGAAGAATGAAAATATTAAACTACTTGTTGAATCCTTACTCCCCGAAATAACGCAATTTTTCACCAAATGCTTGGAGCTAGGAACATGTCCAGAGGAATGGAGGCAGTCAAATCTAAAACTCTTGTATAAGGGAAAAGGGGACGCGGAAAATACAAATTCATATAGAGGAATATGTATTAGTTCGGCTTTTTACAATCTGTTAGATCGTGTACTGCATGCACGTATCTACTCATCTTTGATTCACGAGATTCCAGGCAATCAATATGGTTTTGTGAAAGGAAAATCCACTTTACAGGCAATTAAGTCCTTAGTTAATAACATTCAAGAGACAGTTTATAAGAAGAAATCACCCTTATATGCCTTATTTTTGGATGTAAGTAAAGCTTTTGACTCAATAGATAGGGCGTTTATTTTTAAGAAGTTAATAGAAAGCAAGAAGCTAACGTTCACGGAGTTAAATTATTTAGCTCACAACTTAGACTTAAATTTCTTGAGAATAGTAGATGGAGTAACAGTATCAAAACTTATTACACAATCAAATGGGGTAAGACAGGGGGGATGCACGTCCCCATTTCTGTTCAATTACTCTTTAGCTGATATAAATAATATTCTATGAGATTTGCCAAACGTGAAAGCCATTTATTATGCAGATGATATTGTTTTAACCTCAGAAAAATTAAGTGACTTGAAAATTGCTTTAGCCAGAATGAAAGAATTTTTGTTAAAACGCAGTTTGAAACTTAACTTGGAAAAGTGCAAATTCATGAAATTTAGAAATAAGGGTCTAGGAAAATATGCATTAAGTGACCGCCTAGATTTAGGTGGAATTGAAATAGAGAGAGTTGCTGAGTTTACATATTTAGGAGTTACTTTTCAACCATCAGGAATCTCTTTTGGAAAGCACATTGAAAAAAGAACAAGAGCTGCATTGCTGGCCACTTATAATATACGAGAACTAAAACAATTATCCATTGAAACAGCACACAAGCTATTTGATCTAAAAATTTCCCCAATTGCGTCCTACGGCATTGAAGAAATATGGCCTTTCCTAACAAAGACTGATTTTGAAAATCTTGAAAAAGTCAAAACAAGATATTTAAAAAGAGTTTTAGGACTGTCCAAGTATATTAGATCTAGATTTGTGTATGAATTAGTTGACACTGATCTCTTTGTATCGGACTTACAGGTAAAATATTCTCTAACTGAAACTGAAGCATTCCAGAAATTTTGTGTGTCTAAATATTTAAACAAACTTGAGATATGTGATGAGTTCTACGAGACAGAAACTATGAAGAATAAAAATTGGCAATGTGCAATGTTCAGTGATCGCCAAGTGTTTACGAGATTTGCCTGTCACGGGTACCACTATTTATTTTGTAAGAATAAAAATTTTCATTCTCAAGCGACAATAGATTGTGAATGCAAGCACTGCGGTAAGAAATGTTCACAATATCATATTCTTGAATGTAATGAACGAAAACTAAGCCTAAGAGAGGCTGCAAAAATCAAAATTAACTAATTTTGTACTTTGTAATAATTATCGAAACAAGCTTAATTGTAAAATTAATTTTAGGAAGACAATTTAGCTTTAGACACCCCCCAATCAGCAAGGAATATGTTTGAATAAATGCTTTATGTAGAGTGAATATTCAGCAATATAGTTGACAGGAATATTAGAAAACAATATTCAAAAATATTCCTGGAATATTCGTTTGCAATATTCGGGCAAACAAGCGCTGTCGAAGAGGTGGCGGTTTTGTGAACTACTAGAAAATCTTGATTATTTAAAACAAAGGGAGGTGTGCCGCTGACTGCTTAGATTTGCGCCAAAATTTCTTTCTTTGTAGCTCAAATGCTGGCATTATTGTCAATGGTAATTAAAATCAATTCAAAAGGATCCGTCTGTCCCGGCCCTTAACGGATTTCACTTAAATTAATGTAAATGAACAGCGAAATCCGTCGGCCGTGCCGTCATATTTAATGCTCTTGCCTTGGTGTTGAACTTTTTGTTTACTAATTCCGCGATGGCAACTTTTCTTATTTTCAACTTGTATTTTCATAATTCCAATAATTTAACTGCATCTCCAGTTTTAATTTTTCCAAGGAATGATTTTTATGACCAAAAGTGGTCAGCTAAGTGAAGTCGATTTCTGCAAATACATAAATATTCTGTATGCATAGAGTAAATCATAAATTTAATATTTAATCTTCAACGTTGAGGTATTTTATAAACATTTGATAGTGACATATATTGCTATCTAAAATTTTTATTTTATATAATGCATCTTTGTATTTATTTCCTATAGCTCTCCCTGCTGCTGATTTGAGAGTGCCGAAGACGTCGATCAGAAAATTTTGAGAATCGCTGGGATCGCACTTGCCGTCCCCGCCTTAACTGCTGGAGTGGAGTACATCTTTTTTTAAAGTCTTGATAAGAGTGCTGAAGGATCAAAGGTACAATATAATTGCGTTCCTCTATTGATAAGGTCATGCATGCGGTTTAAAAATGTTATGTTTGAGCATGGGACGCTCTTCGGTCCTTTTTTCTTTATATTGCCTTTAGTAATTTTCCTCTTCCATAGCATGCAAAATAAAAGGGATCAAGGTCGCGACAAAGTGATCATGAAAGACTTTGTCTTGGTCTCCTATAGTTGTGATAACCCAAATGGACGGAAAGCGAACGAAATTGAGGCAATTCCCAAAGAGTGGTTGGTTAGTTTCTCTGTTGAAAAAAATAGTCCGGTCTGCTTCCTCTATCCCTGTAACGTGTCAACTCTTGAATGTATATCCTTAAAGAAGGCTAAAAGAGTGCTCAACAAAGCTGACTGCATGGTTTGCCAAGGTGTCGCACTTGGACTAGCAAGTAATTGAAACTATTTTTGTTTTTCAATTTTGATGTATTAAATGTCATTAAAAAAATAACTAAAATATCTGTTGTCTTCATCAGGTTCCTATGTATCAGCACAAAATAAAAAGGCCAGGCTGGAAAAATATGGTAAAGAAATCATTGACACTACAGAAGACGAAAATACTCCCAGAAACCGTATTCCATCCTTGCTTTTGAATGGAGGAGATTTTGTTTTACAACCCAGTGACAGATCAAGCTCGTCGAGGAAAAGATCAGGCATGGAGGATTTTTTTAGTTTTAAAATTTAATAAAAAGCTATAAAATTGTTTATTCAGCTCCCACCTCGGCACCAGATTTCTTAGGCATTCTTCAAAAACAAACTGCAAACTCCATTCGAAAACGTACAAATCCAGAGGGAAGCACCAGCTTGATTCAAGGATCAGGTTAATATTTATGAAAACCTAATTTTTGTTTTAAACAACTACTTTTATCATGGTAATAACTTTTGTCCCAAACTCTTTATTTAATTTTCTGAAATTATGCTTCAGACGTATTGCGGGCCAGAGATCAAAGGACCAGCAAGACCTATGTACCCGAAACACAGGAGGAGGAAGTACCAAGTGGTGCAGCTAATTGTAAGGAAATTAATAATGTTTCATAGCGATGTGTTTTTGCCATTTTTATAACATTAAAAAGCATTAAAATAGCAATTCCCAACTCCCATATCAAAAATAGTTTTTCCAACTACAATTCATGTTTTATGCTCGATCAATTTACAGTAAACAATTTTTTAATTGCTAAGAATTATCAATTACTAATCAGTGCACTTTGTAATTATAAAAAAAATGAATTTAAAAACAATATTTGTATAGTCTCATCCAGAATTGAGGCTAGCAACTCAAATCTAAACTTGGCAAACGTTGACGCAGATTTTTTAATTCACCATTATTATAAATAAAATAAATTTTTCCAGTGATCGACAGCCAAGAAACAGAGTTTGATGATTATGAATCTGAGGATCACGCCACAAAAACAACAAACCAAGCATTGCCACCTCCCAGAGAGGAACTAACGTTTGGATCTCTAGACAATATCTTTGCTCCAATCGAAGGGCAGGCTGCTGGGATCATATTGAAGGACATCCCAGGTTTGTTTTCTTTAGGTCTTATCATAATTAGGCTCAGCCTGGGAATGGCCAACCGGGAAAGGGAGGCCCAATCCCAAACAAGTAAATTGCACTTTTTATTAGGATATCTATTAAGAAAATTCAAATATTGGCTTAATCAATTCTAGTCTTTACATAAAAAACAAGTCATTTTGGCAATTTTTTGGAAACAGTCTGTTATTTTAACCACCATTTGTTGTAAAGACTTGATTTGACAATGTCAATAGAATAAACCAGTACTTAACAATGATATAGAGAAATCATATTAATCACATATTTTTTCTTTTAGTCCTTTTTGTGCAGGACAAGGAAGTTCAGACCGAAGAACAGTATCTTTCCCCACTTTTGGATAAAGCAAACATCCAAAAGCGTCTTGATTCATTAGAGAGTATGTAATACTTTGAGCTAATACAGAGATAAATAATTTAATTTGCCTTTTTTCATTCTAGCGAAAATCCTCAGATACTTTGTTCAGCAAAAAGAAGAAAGCAAAAGCCTGAACAAAAAGGTGGATTCTATTTATGAATTGGTGCAGGAACTGACGCAGCACTCCAACAAAAATTCCAGTGACGATCCAGCTTTTCAGTTTGATGAGCCCAAAGTATTTGATCTTCCCTTACAAACTGAGGAAGGCTTCAATTCCCTGGAGGCTGAACTTTCAGAAAAAGAGCAACAGAAGCTGCTGGTAATTTTTCAACCAGACGAAATACAATTTAAGAAAAAATATCAAATATATATTTCATTGATATGTAATTCAAAACTCGCTTTGTTTTTAGAAACTTTTAACTCATTAACGAAAAACTTTTTCAGTACAAACAAATCTACGGTGCAACGTTCGGAAAGTCTCTCTCCCTCATTGTGAAAAGCTGCCTGGACAGTATTTTATCTGTATCCTTGCAACGATCTTTGGTTCTGAAAAGGCCAAAAAAGTGCTTGAAGAACCCTGCTGTCAAAAAAAGGGCTTTTGAACCCACAAAGATTTACCAAGTGGCCAGAGGTAACATTTAGAAGATTATGTTTGCATACACATTTAAATTAAAGAAATTAAATATATCAATTAAAATTTATTTAATCTACTCATACCCTTGCAGCTGTTATCAAGAAGAAGGTGGAAAAGGGCAAGCTTGGAGGTACAGCGGAGATCATTGACAAAAGAATCAGCAGTCATTTGGCAGGCTCTACAAAGCAACGCCCGAATTGTTCAAAACCCTCTTCGCCGGCTCCAGCGGACTCGATTGATCCGACGTTGGTTTTTGCCAATTTCGGAAGCGACCTTGAAAGCATCTCGGGAGAAGAAGATGGCGAAGTCTCTCAACAGGAAGAACCAGCGTCACCCGATGTGTTAAGTGCCAGTCAATAGGCAAAAAATGGCTAGCAGCAGAAAGCGTGTAGCGGTGCATCGAGCCCTTCAAACCCTTGTTAATGAAACTGGAACTTCTTTAAGTAACACTCAGGACAGCAATGCTATAAGTTTCTCATCACAGTCTGAAATAAATCAAAACTTAAGTCAAGACGTATTCAGTCAAAATTCTACTATTCCTTCTTCCCCGACATTTGAAACAGTGGCCGGCTGCAGCCAAGACTCGAGCACTTATATTGTTTCAGATAGTGACAGTGACAGTGATTACTCGTTACCAACCACGCAGGACTCCATGTCTTCTGATGACGAAATCGAATTCGAAAGTGATACAGAGAGACTGGTCAAGGAATTGAGGAGGCTGTGTGAAAAGTACCCCAAGGTACCACAGTCCTTTCTTGAGGAGCTCTGTAAATTTTTAAGTTCGACAAAAGTATTCAGAGACCTCCCTGTGCGGGCACCAACGCTTCTAAAGACGGACCTTTCCACGAATGTAATCAAAGACTCCACCGGTGAATCGTTCAACCTTGGCATTGTGCATGCAGTGTCCGAGCACTTGCTTCGAAGTGACTTGTTGTGGAAAAAAGCGATGGAAACTAAATCAATCCCATTCTCCTTTAAAACCGATGGAGTCAGCTTGCACAAGGCACCTGTCTTTTGCAAAACAGCTTGGCCCATCGTTGGCCAGCTCCACTACGACGGCGTTGAGTCGGAGCCGTTTGTTATTAAAATGTATTTTGGCGAGAGCAAGCCAGACCACACTGAATTTTTCAAGGACTTTGTTGAGGAGCTCAAATTGATTGACACAATAAAAATCAAGGATGTTGATTTCAAGTTCAAACTCCTCTTTGCCACTGGTGATGCGCCGGCTCGTTCACTCCTCAAATGCACTGCTGGCCATACAGCGACAAAGGCCTGCGAAAAGTGCACAGTAGTTGGCAAGTCCATTAATCACAGAATGGATTTTGCGCAAGCACAAGTCACTGAACCCATCTTAAGAACACATGAAAGCTTCTTGAATAGGGATGACCCTGCTCACCACAGTGGCCATTCCCTATTCGAGCAGGTTGAGTCAATGAACATGATTACGTCTTTCCCCCTGGAGCCTATGCACGCCCTCGATGAGGGAGTTACGAAAAGACTAATCAAACATATGTTTGTCGAGAAGAAAGGAAAAGCAAGGCTGACTCAACAGAAATCGGTAATTGTAGGAAAACGACTTGATGCGTTGAAGGAGTTTTCACCTCGAGACTTCGAGCGAAAGCTGGTTGCACTTCGCCATCTCCGAGCATGGAAAGCCACAATGTTCCGCCAAGTAGACACTTATTTCCTTCCAGTTCTGTTTAAAGGCGTTGTGGATGATGAGGTCTTTGACCACCTAATGCAATTCTTCTCGGCGGTTAGGATTTTGCGCAGCCCAGTCATGGTTACAAAGCCTGAAGCAGTTGAGACAGCAGGAAGTCTACTGAGGTCATTTGTGTCAAACTACAACAAATTTTACGGTAAAGGACAGACCGTCTTCAACGTCCACTGCATGCAACACCTGCACGAGGATGTGCAGAACTTGAAGAAAACGTTAGATTATTTCAGCACATACAGCACCGAGACTAAGCTTGGCCACTTAGTGAGGCTGATTCGGACTGGACACAGCGCGGCTGCCCAAGTTCAACGTCGTCTCTCCGAATCAAGAGAAGTCAGAGTGCGACAATTAGATCAGGATCCAGTAGTCTATCTTCGTCACAAGAAAGGTCCCTTGAGAGCGTTGAGGTTCAGAAGAATAGAGCTGAGTTTGAACACAAAAGGCGACAGTTTCTACATGGATTGGGAAGGACAAATTTTCAAACTGCTTTCTGTTCGAGGGGATCATGGCGATGATCCAATCCTTGTCAGCAACATGCTGGTGAAAACTGGTGATTTTTTCCATACTCCTTATCCGTCATCAAGCCTTGGAATTCATAAGGTAGAGTTCAGCTCGGTCCAAACACAGCATCCGCTGTCGAAGGTCGCAGCAAAGATGATCCTCATGCCATTTGATGGCACCTTTGTCGCCATGCCAATTCTCCACACCTGCGTGTGGTAAAAAAATTAAATTTCATATTTTGTTAATTTACCAATTTTTTTAAAATGAGATTACAGAATCGAAAATTAAGAGGCCCAGCGCGTAATCCAAATGGCTAAAGGCTGGTGCACTTGCCTAACTTGCCGCTGATCCAGCGCCTCATGACCTGTCCTTCGGCCATTCTGTCTGGCATCCGTTCTTGAGCACACATTCTCATTGTTTGTATATACCAGCTTTTGTGATCTTGCTTTTCCTCATGTTGCTGTGTTGCATTTATGACTAGAAATTTGAAACACAAATCAAAGAAAAGAAACGCATTCCTAAAATATGAATCCACTTATCTGACTTTCACTCGAACTTAATTTCAGCAGAAAAGATTCAGCCACCATGTCGTCCTTCCACAATTTCCTTTTGTCATGACCACTGCTCCACACAGTTATTTGATTTATGATGATTGATGATTCTGCAAGAAATTTTGGTCATTAAATTGGTACAGTTATTCAATTTTGCGTAAAACAATACACACAATTATTAAAAAATTGTTTACTAAATACATTAAGTGAAAGTAGTGATAATTGATAAAGCAAAGTAAATACTTGAAAGAAAAAACAAAATTTAATTTGAAATATTTTGTATAGTAGCTGAGAAAGGAAGACGTAAAGGAGTGAGTCAGCTGAAATTAAATTTATCAGGAGTAAAAACTAAAAAATATACAACATTATTAGCTGCTTAAGTCCAATTATCAGCATTTAGTTAAGTGAAAGACAAGAAGCAGTGTTGTCCAATTTTTAGTTACAAAAAAATCACATGTTTCCCCTTGGTAAATTATACCAATATTGAATATAATTGCTTTTACGCTTTACTTGATGGCACCCTGACAGCGTCCTAGAACTGTGTGGTCATTTAGTATGCAGGACTGCGTGGAACCAGTAGGGCGTACTCCAATTACCGTCTGTAGTGTGTATGTGCATTAATACACATGACTTGCATTAAATTTCTTTTCTCTAGAAATTCATCCATAACTTTCCAAATGCTATTTTGCCAATTGAGGATTCCTTGGCAAGCTAAGATAAGTACAAATTATATGAGCACATTTCCTTTCAAGGAATCAAAGTAGAGTACTTTCTGCTGGCGATTTTCTGTTCTGAGGTGATCAGTGTCACCTGTGCCAGAATCGCAAGTCGAGTGGCGTCACAGCCCAATTCTTGCACCACCTTCACCGGGCTAACTCCGTTCAACTTTGACTTGGACATTTTTTCCCACGTTTCGACAATCGCAGCTCCCGCCCCCAACACCACAGGCTCTTTTCCTGTCAATTTTTAAATGTTAACTCGCACTCAACCTGCTTAAAAATTTCATACCCGAGGTGTCCAATTGGTCGGCTCGAAGGTATTTGCCAGAGTTTTCCACTCTGTAGCTCTTGCCCATGAACTTGCCCTGCACAAGGAGGTGGCAGAAGGGTTCACGTCGATCCAACCAGCCAATTGAGTGAAGGAAGTGACCCATGAACCGAGCATAACTCAAGTGCAGCTTAGCTAGGGATTGATTTTTTAGTTTTTACTTAAAAAAATTGCGAGCTTTGCTGTTCAATTACCATGATTGATTCCACTAACATAGAGATCAACAGGCATCATGGCGTTGACTTTAGCAGGATCAAAATGGTTTTTCAGAGTTCTTGGAGTCCAAAAAGCCCAAAGTGTACCAAGACGAGTAAAAAAATGTGGCCAGTGTGTCAGTCTTGCGCTCTGCTGCTCCTCCACATCTGCAAAAGTAATTTGGTTATAATAAAACCAACGTGTTTTCCGTTCATTCGATGAAAGTGGGCCATGTTGTCCGAAATGGCGTAGACCCTGGAGCCTGGAGTGGCCAATGTGCAGATTTCCGGACGGGTACGGAAACATTGGCAAGCAGTACATTTTATCCTGAGGATTGCTGGGGTTCTTTTTGGCGGCTACTACGGCTTGAACGGTCGGTCTCCAGGCGGCCTCGATCTTCCTCTTCACACCCAAGAAGTTCAATTATACACCTTCAAAGAAAAAATGTCACATTAATTATGATTGTCACTTGAGATGCACAAAAGATCATGGAAGTCTTGTCATGCTAAACATTAAATATTTTTCATTAATAAAAATAAGTAATAAAATTTTATACTCTTTAATCAGTTTTAGTTTTGGATGAAATTGGCGGAAATAATTTTTTGAAAAGTTTTTTCTAAATGCCAAGTTTTATCCACTTGCAATTCCACACCCCGGTCACATTTTTGACCCCTTTTCCTTTTGAAAATCATAAAGAGTAGATGAAGGGCCAAAACTTTATTTTGAAGGAACCGGCAAATTTAATAAGCAAACATTATAAAAATTTATTCAATTATTTTAAAATTTACCTTCATCCCAATCATCTTATTTCCGATTGCTTTTCGTTTGTCAGACGGACAAGCAACAACAAATTCAATTCGCTACATACTTAAATACTTTTTCTCAATAGATTTGAAGAGACAAATTTTGTTAGGATATCAAAAATTTCAAAGAAAAAGGTATTTTTGGACAGTTCCAAACGTTTGTTTACATGTCGATCAGCTCAACTATTGCATTCGTTCCAATTCCCACCACCAATGGCGCCACCGCTTGAATATGTAAATCGCACATAAAAGCGTTACACTCGAATATTCCCACAATATTCATTTGCAATATTCGGACATTAAACTCAATATTCGCAATATTCCAGACATATTCCTTGCTGATTGGGCCGTTGTACACCTAGTTGTGTTCAATAAATACTCTATCTATCTTTAATTCAAACTTATATGCGTTATATTTTTAATTCTAGAGGAATATTAGTAGCATTCAGCAGGTAATTCACATATGATGTTGTGTTCGAGGGTGCAGGGATCGTCATACAATCTCTTGTTTTCTCCAGAGATTATGAGGACACAGGTCTGTTTATCCTCGCCATGGTCGTCAGGTTCTCCACTTTGCTTGTCCCACAGGTTCTTGTCTATTGGGCTGCCATCAATCCAGCGGAATTCACCTGGCCTTTGACCAATATCCGACGCTGACAACCACCATCGGTCTTTAAATTCGTAAAAAATTTACGATTAGAATTGAAAATAATTTTTAATAATATACCAAAGTTCTCGAACTGATCGGTCTCCTGTAACAGTGCGGCAAGGTCTGCTTTGTTTTTGGCCGACGCCATCCACATGCCTCGTGATTCACAGAAAACTTTTGCTTCGGCCCAACTAGTCTTTTTTAATTTTAAAATTATAATGTAACAATTAAAACTCATGAAAATAAAAACTTACTGCTTTTGTACGGATGAAGTATCTCTTGTCGTTTGTCAATATCTTTAAGTCTGTTCCCCCTATATAGGTTAAATTTACTTTATATAGCCATTTTTAATATTATGTTCATTAGCATACGTGCTTTGTGGCAGTTTTCCCTCGCCAATCTTGTCATCTTTTTAAACATATAAATTATTATTAATGTTTTTTTTTAAATATTTAATTAGACCTTAGTTTTGCGAAGCTCGATCTGGCATGCATCCTTTTTGCTTTCGCACACTCCTAAAGTGTCTTCAAGGTGCATCCTCTCTTGTTCTTTGATCTTTATTTGGCCTTCCAAATATCGATTCCTTTGCAAAGCCTCTTTCACTTTCTAATAGAAAAATGTCACGAGAAATAAAATAATTTGAAATTTTTATGAAAATAATTTTTTAATAATAAATATAATTCTAACCAGATCGGCTTCTTCAAGACTCTTTTCCAGCACCTGCTTTTCTGCCTCGCTTTTTTCCTTCAATTGGTTTGCACCTACCTCTAGCTCTTTCACTTTTTCGTCAACCCTCTGAATTAAAAATTCTCAAAATGACGTGTTGTTTGAAAAATTGCAAAAAAAAATATACCTTTTCTGTTGTTTGCAGCTTATTTTCAAGAATAATTTTTTCCGCTCGGCTCGCATTTTTTAAAAGTTCTAACTCCCAGTCGCGCTCCTCTTCCCGCTGCATTAGCTCTTCTAACTGAAATGGATTTTCTTTTCAAAAAACAAATAAAAAGGATTAAATTTTAACAAACCCTTCGGCCCACGTCATTTAATTTAAGGCTCAACTGGTCGACCGACTAAAAATATTAATATTATTGTCAAATAAACTGATTAAAATTTACAAGCAATGCATTAAATTGACTTACTTAGTCCGATTATTCCTTTCTTTTATTTATATTTCATTGAGAGAGTCCTTTTGCTATTGATTCACCATCTTTATTGTTTATTGTTGTTCCTCGCTTAAGCATTTTATTTATCATCAGAGCCGCGATTTCGTTTGCCGAGGATTTAGCTTTGTTTTCGTGCCCAGCTGATGTGTTGGCTGCAGCGGAAGAGGGGCGCTCTGTGCGCCGGCGCCAGCAGCAAGAGAGAAGGAGTGGGAAGAGAAAGTTAGTTCCGCTGATTTTTACCCTGGCCTTTCTTATGCAGGCGAGTGGCGACGTGTCGCGGGCGCTGCGGCTTCGGCCAGCCCCCTGGAGTTAGGGCGGCCAATCAGAGTGCGGCAAGAGGGGAGTGTGGTCATCTCCTATACCTTAAGCATTGGAAAGTTCGAGAACCTTCTAGAAGAAAGGTGGAGTTAGGGGTCTCCGATTTCCCAGGATCGTCGATATATGCAAATGAGAAGAAATGATATAAAAACCCGAGCCGCTCGGTAAGCGGCGCACTCCTTGCTCCGGCTCCTTCGGGAGCGGGGAGCGGAGACCCCCGGCGGCCCGCAAGGGCTGCCACCAGGCTGACCTGCGGGTCAGGCTGAGGAGGGCGGCCGGAGGCTATGCCGGTTTCCCTACTCAGTCTGGCTGCAGCAAAACGCTGGCTCTGTAAACCTGTGCACGGTTTATGGAGCCACGCGTTACGTTAGTTAAATCCCGATGCAATAATGTTTCTATCCAAGCAGCGGATCCTGCAGCCAGAGGGAGGAGCCAAATCGCCGCAGATCATATCAGCCTTGCAGAGAGATAGAGTCACCGGGGAACTTCGAGCTTCGAGAGCATCCAGCGTTGGAGCACCGCAGATCTTCCCTGCTCGTCGAGAAGAAAAGCCGCCTCATTGGGAGGTGCAAAAGAGCCTCCAGATCTTCTCCGGCGGCAGATAGATCAACGGGAAGATCGGCGCCCCAAAAAGGAGTGAGCTGTTGGCAGTTGAAGCGGCAAATAAAGCGCAGCGGGACTTAGAAAATTCTGCGTGCAGCTTTTGCGAATCCAGCGGTCGGAGAACTCCGTCCCGCAGAGGGATAGAGCCGGCCCAACGCGCCTAGAGTTCAGCCAGAGTCTCCGGACCATCCTGACAAGTGTGTCCTGGAGAGAGGAGTTGGAGAGTGAGCGTGAGGGATCGTGGGAATAATGTCCGCCGAGCCCCCCGAATGCGTGGCGGCGTGCGCGATGCAGATGAGAGCGATCGGCGCGAGCGGATCAAGTGGTGTCAGAAGTGGGATCTGAAGCAGAGCTGCCCACGAGCATCCCTCAGCCTTGAGCTGGCTTTTGAAGCACTTCTGACACGGATCAAGTGGTGTCAGAAGTGGGATCTGAAGCAGAGCTGCCCACGAGCATCCCTCAGCCTTGAGCTGGCTTTTGAAGCACTTCTGACACGGATCAAGTGGTGTCAGAAGTGGGATTACTCCAGCTTTAAATGAACCTCACTCAGACAAGAAAAATACACCACCCACTTAACTTCAAGAGAAATTCTAAGTCCCAGAGAGAGAAATCACACCGTGAAGCTTTCAAGATCTTCAGCTTCAAGACCTTCAAGATCTACTGAGTTGTGCTCTGCTGATAGAATCATCGAATAAAATTCAAAGCAGAAGTCTTTGAGATTGAGCGTTAAAGGGACTGCAGGCCCTCAAATGCAGATATCTTCAAAGTTCCAAGATGAAATTTCAAGTCACAGAGCAAGTCAGAGAATTATCAACAAACTAAGATCGTCAAAAGAACTTCAGCAGCAAGATTTTAGAAATCTTGTAAAATTTTCTAACACCAGAGAGCTTCTTCAACAGAAGCGGCCCGAAGTTAAATCAACAAGAAAATGCAAGTCAACGCAGATTTTGAGCCTCATTACCAAATATTAGCAGATTCAGCTTAAAGGTGACTGAATTAAGTTCAGATTGCGGAAATCAGCTCTACAAGGAAAACAGGCGAAACATCAGTGAAATCTTCAGAGATCACGGAGATATCAAAGAGCACAGAAGTTAAGTTAGCAAGTGAACCGAACGCAGAAATGCGAAACACCATCAAGGAGAACTCAGAAGCAGAGAAGCAATAATCAAGCGATCTTATGAGGGAGGAACTTTGTCTGACGGAAACCCCGGCTGCCCCAGGATCTTGAGTGTTCTGACAACCGGTCCGCGATGGATCTGAAGCAGGAATGGTTTAGATCTTCATTGCAGGACGGCAGAACTATTCATGCGGGACAGATGGGTGCCGAGGGTCATGCAGAGGGAGGCCTGAGAAGGATTAGAGAGTTGGAATAACATCATCAGTGGCAGCGTTTTTAGCGTCAAAGCAGAACATCTGCCAACCAACTAGAGGAGCTTCAAATGCAAGAGTTTCAGCCAACGAATTGTTCAGCTTTTGAATTCATGTGCTAAGATGTGCCGGTAGAGCGTAGAGTTAACTTCGGGAGGAAGGTGAAGAAATAAGAACGAAACTTTACCTGCTTGAGAACGAATGAATCAACTGCCAAGAGTTTTTAGATTGTGCCGTTAGTTTTAAAGCTTATAGAATATTAGAGTTTTATCGTTTTTATTCATCACAGCTCGGGAGAGCTGCATCGAGGAACATCCGTCGTGGGACAGTCATCAGGGAATCTTCCATCGTGGGAAATTCAACGAGTCTGACAGTCCTGAGTTTTGCAAGTCGTGATTTTTGAGCAGAGTTTTGTGCTTCAAGTGAATCAGCGAATGCGGATTTGAAGCAGCAGAGATGAAGGTTCGAGCCAGTCGTTCAGCACTTATGATCGCGGGGAGTTATCTCTTCTCGATTGTGCTTTTGCCAGTTAGCTGGTTAAGGACGACTTGTGCATTCGGCCTCTATGTTTCAAGTGCGCAGCTCAGTGATAAGTCAGGGAGGAAGTTTTGCTGTCCAGTTTCGTCCGAGATCTTCAGAAGACGTGTGGTTGTATTTCGCACCAGGGTACCAAATTAGAAGAGAAGTGGAAGATGAAGAGTCCACTAAGAGAGAATGAGTCGTCAAGTAGAGTCGGCGAGATGAAGAGTTGACGTTGAAGAGTCATCAAGACGAGCGCGCAAGAAAGAAATTGTTCAGAGAGAATATGAATATACATGAATTATATGAAGAGAGATTAAGAGTCAAGATCATGATCAAGATATAATATAAACATGAAGAGTTTATCCCGGTACCGAGGAGGTAGAATAGAAGAGAAGTTTCCGCGTAACCCTGAAGGCTGGAGAAGAAGTCTCCAGAGAGAGTTAGTGAAGAGAGAATTTGTGCAGACGTGCACAGGCGCCAAAAGTGAGAGAAAGTCATATATGCCAAGAAGTAGTGATATGCTTCAGGAGGTTGCGGGATATTTTTGAAGAGTTGGCCAGGGCCGTGAAGAGTCCTGAGCAGTTTTGGGAAGTAGCCCGCCGACAATGTGCGAAGTCAACCGTCTATCTGTAGTAAAACACCAATTTATGAGATCAACCAACTATGAGTCTACCAGATCAAGTCAAGATTTAGTCAACCGATTTGTGTCAACCATGTTTGAGCTAGTCAACTCCCGAGTGGAGTTTTAGCCGTTTTAATGTGTGCTTTTAAGTTTTATTCGAGCCTCAGTGTTCACGTAGTCTAAGTTTTGTATTTTTCCAAGAAGCAAGAAGCCCGTGGGGAGCCTATCAGCCTGGAGAGTTTTTCAACCACCACCAGAGATCTTCAAGAGCTTCAAGATGCGCGAGGGGAGCTAGTGAAATGCTAAGCTCGGAAGGGAGGATTTGATTCACCATCTTTATTGTTTATTGTTGTTCCTCGCTTAAGCATTTTATTTATCATCAGAGCCGCGATTTCGTTTGCCGAGGATTTAGCTTTGTTTTCGTGCCCAGCTGATGTGTTGGCTGCAGCGGAAGAGGGGCGCTCTGTGCGCCGGCGCCAGCAGCAAGAGAGAAGGAGTGGGAAGAGAAAGTTAGTTCCGCTGATTTTTACCCTGGCCTTTCTTATGCAGGCGAGTGGCGACGTGTCGCGGGCGCTGCGGCTTCGGCCAGCCCCCTGGAGTTAGGGCGGCCAATCAGAGTGCGGCAAGAGGGGAGTGTGGTCATCTCCTATACCTTAAGCATTGGAAAGTTCGAGAACCTTCTAGAAGAAAGGTGGAGTTAGGGGTCTCCGATTTCCCAGGATCGTCGATATATGCAAATGAGAAGAAATGATATAAAAACCCGAGCCGCTCGGTAAGCGGCGCACTCCTTGCTCCGGCTCCTTCGGGAGCGGGGAGCGGAGACCCCCGGCGGCCCGCAAGGGCTGCCACCAGGCTGACCTGCGGGTCAGGCTGAGGAGGGCGGCCGGAGGCTATGCCGGTTTCCCTACTCAGTCTGGCTGCAGCAAAACGCTGGCTCTGTAAACCTGTGCACGGTTTATGGAGCCACGCGTTACGTTAGTTAAATCCCGATGCAATAATGTTTCTATCCAAGCAGCGGATCCTGCAGCCAGAGGGAGGAGCCAAATCGCCGCAGATCATATCAGCCTTGCAGAGAGATAGAGTCACCGGGGAACTTCGAGCTTCGAGAGCATCCAGCGTTGGAGCACCGCAGATCTTCCCTGCTCGTCGAGAAGAAAAGCCGCCTCATTGGGAGGTGCAAAAGAGCCTCCAGATCTTCTCCGGCGGCAGATAGATCAACGGGAAGATCGGCGCCCCAAAAAGGAGTGAGCTGTTGGCAGTTGAAGCGGCAAATAAAGCGCAGCGGGACTTAGAAAATTCTGCGTGCAGCTTTTGCGAATCCAGCGGTCGGAGAACTCCGTCCCGCAGAGGGATAGAGCCGGCCCAACGCGCCTAGAGTTCAGCCAGAGTCTCCGGACCATCCTGACAAGTGTGTCCTGGAGAGAGGAGTTGGAGAGTGAGCGTGAGGGATCGTGGGAATAATGTCCGCCGAGCCCCCCGAATGCGTGGCGGCGTGCGCGATGCAGATGAGAGCGATCGGCGCGAGCGGATCACTATTTTTAATGATTTATTAAATATAAAATGATATACCTGAGGACAAACCGATGTGGTGGATTGAAGTTTTGAAACAATGCTCGTCTCCAAATTCCTCATCCACACTGCCAAACGTTCATCCAAAACTTTTATGGGCTATTTAATTAACAAATCAATTTAACATCTTCATGACAACTATATATATTTGTGATCTCAAACCAGCAAGTCCGCGAGACCAGTGCTCGAAATGGTTGTAATTTCAGGTTCTTCATTGGCAGTTTCACTTTAAAATTTCAAGTAGGAAAATTAATTTTCAATTAATAAAGTTGCCAAAGCACCTCACATTTCATCAATTTCAAGAGTACTGTCATTGTCATTCTCAGTAACGTTCAAACTCGATATTGTATGATTAATGGCCAGAGACGATAAAAACGCTACGAAGCACACACACCTGACTGTCGAATGCATTACTTCATTTGCAAAGGGCCAAGAATAATTTGTTTTACTATTAGAACGTATTAAAAAAATTTAATGAAAATTATGCAATATATTGTGTGCAGCGACACTTAACTTCGACTGAGCTCTCTATATTGAGCAAGGAGCAGCGGACATCATTGCGATTACAAGCCGGATGTAATAAATTTGCAATAGATTTTGCACTTCCTGTCAGTGAAGATTTATTAATTTTTTCCCAAAGTATTTAACACTATAAAAGATATATATGCGACTGCACTTTTATCTTTATTGATTGCTTTTCTTATCAATGAAAACGGGCTAAAATTTCCTCATATTTAGAGATAAAACGCAGCAACCGTACCCACCCATCATCGCTCTGCTGTTAATGCTATAGTAATTTTTTACTTCACCAAAAATCTGTTCTAAGAGAGAAAATTATGTCGGTGTACGAATCTGAGGAGCACACGAGCTCAAGCAGCATTGAAATCCAACGAATTTCGTCGGGTTTGTTTCCTTTAATATAAATTCATAATGTGTTGAATAACATAAAACATAAAACAAATTTTTATATTTTATTAGTATTGGAAACGCGAAAGGCTTTGGTCGAGGAGGGTTTACGCTTCTGCGATCACGTCAAAGACACGCTGCGAAAACTCGTCGAAGACTTGTAAGTTGACTTTAAAATCACTTTTCTGTTTCTTCCTTTTTGTATAGTCTTTCTAATCAATTTTCATTATTTTATTCTCTGGATTGAATTTGAGTGTTAAAACAGGGAGAGCGCGCGGATTTTAATCCACGAAAAAGAGGAGCATGTGAAGATAGTTGTCATCAAGGTGAGATTGTTTTGTAAAAAATTTTGAACTTAAATTAAAAGAAAAAATTCAGCTCGGAGAGTGTGAGCATAAGCTGAACGAAAAAGAGACCAAGATTGAGGAGCTGGAAAGTGCCGTGAACGAATTAAAAAAAGACAAGGACGATTTGAAGGATAAGTTGTCCGATTTGCATAGCAAACTGGACAGTCTGGACTCTCAACTGAATTCCAAGGACAGCGATATTGACGACCTGAAAAGTAAGGTCGAAAAGCAAGCTGAAGAAATTGAGGAGCTGAAGAAAAAATTAGAAGAAAAGGAACGAGAAAATGGTAAGCACTTTCAACAAATTGTTTTTCCTACATTAATATTGATTTAATTTAATTTATAAAATTTTCAGAGGAGCTGAGAAATAATCAAAAGTCAGAAGAGAAAGAGGTGCAACCAGGTTCCGATTCATCCAGTAGCTCTTCGTCAGATGAGGAGTGAAGTGAGAAGAAGGAGAGAATTTAATGTAAATTGAATAAATTGAAACATTTTCATCATTTTAATTTGATCTGCTCTAGTAAATTTATTTATTTAAATTAATAAAAAATGTAAATATTCAACATAATTACTAAAGTAAAAATTTAAAAGCTGAAAAAAGCAGAAGCAGCAGCAGCATACCGCAGTTTGGGAATTTAATTTCGTCTTCAAATGTATATCAAAATAATTCTAAATAAAACAAACAAAAGGCGCTCGGTTTGGCGGGTTTGCCAATGTTAGGAGCGGCCGACGGGGCGCCTCAGTCGTGCTGTCATCCGACTTCAGTGGGCGTGACCGGAATCGGCGACTGCCGGACAGAGGCGTACACGCGAATTTTAGTTTTAGTCAGTTCTTTTGCGGGAAATCTCAGACGGAAGACGGCAGCTCAGCAATGGACGAGAAGCGGAAGCCAGTGAGAGTTTGGTGCGATGGGTGGTGAGTTTGCCTCCGGTTTCCAGAGGACCGAAAGGCCTTCGACCCCTACAGGGTCAATTCGTTGTGTCCGCTGACCTCCGCTCTGTGTTTTGATTTGCAATCGCACACGCATACATACACATACACATAATTATGAACTTCATTTTCTAGACTTCTATTAAGCTTAAAACGTTTTATTAAAATAATGATAATTGCAGTTTAAAATTCATAAAAAATGCTCTATTTTATTGTAAAGTTTTAAATTTTGAATAAATTCTTTGTTATAACTTCGATTATAATGAGCTGACCCGAATTGATTAAAAACACAGTAATTTACATTTTTCACATTGTCTCCATCATCAAGTCAAAGGCTAGATTTTGCATTGTTGTGCCTGCCAAGTCGGTGACGAAGGACTTTGCAATGCGATCGCGCCACTCGCGGAATTCTTTAATCTATTTATCTATCACCCGCGCGAAAATAAAGATTGGTTTTTTTATCTGCAAATTTTAAGAAACTTGTCAGTGAAAACAAATCTGTGGATAATCACTCGCCGATAAAAATTTTAGGACAAAGAATAGAATTTATGTAAAAATAAAAATAAATTTTTTTTACATTATACTAATAAAAAAAATCACTTTTTTTCTGGCGGGAAATAATTAACATACAAAGTAAATGTGTTCTAAGGACGGTGAGATTGATTTAATGATTTATTTCTTGCAGCTACGACATGGTGCACTTTGGACATGCAAACTCGCTGCGGCAGGCGAAGGCGTTGGGCACCAAGTTGGTGGTTGGCGTGCACACCGACGAGGAGATCACCAAGCACAAGGGGCCACCAGTGTACACCGAGCAGGAGCGCTACAAGATGGTGCGCGCCATCAAGTGGGTGGACGAGGTGGTCGAGGGCGCGCCCTACGTCACCACCCTCGACACCCTCGACAAGTACGACTGCGACTTCTGCGTTCACGGCGACGACATCACCATGACCGCTGACGGCGTCGACACCTACCACCTGGTCAAGGCTGCTGGAAGGTGATTAATTTCAAAGTTGGCTTAAATTTTGAGTTAAAAACTTGTGAGATAAAAATAGATTTTTTTTTCGCACAAATGAATCGTTTTGTATTAATTAGTGAAAATATTACCAGAAATTTGCAAAATTAACAAGCATAAAATCTGTTCTATAATTAAAAGCATTTAGGTTTGTCCTCTCTTTTATTAACACTTAAGCCATATTTTTTTTCACTCAGGTACAAGGAGGTTCGGCGGACGGCCGGTGTGTCGACCACTGACCTTGTTGGTCGGATGCTGCTGCTGACACGGCAACACTTCTACCAGGGTCAGCGTGAGTATGAAGTGGGCAAGGAGGGCTCCAGCACCATGGGACTAGACCCAGCTGCACGAAGTCCTTGGACTGGCTGCTCGCAATTCCTCCCCACTACCCAGAAAATCATCCAGTTCAGCGAGGGCACAGAGCCAAAGGTAAAAACTTGTGGTAGATTTTTAATTGGGGTTAAAAACTTTTATTTGCAGCCGGGAGATCGGATTGTGTACGTGGCCGGTGCCTTCGATCTCTTCCACGTGGGCCATTTGGACTTTCTGGAACAGGCCAGGGCGCAGGGTGATTTCCTCATCGTGGGGCTGCACACTGACCCTGTGGTCAACAGCTACAAGGGCAAAAACTACCCGATTATGAATCTCCATGAAAGAGTGCTCAGCGTACTTGCCTGCAAAGTAAGTAACTAATTAAATTAAATGAACACAAAATCCCGTTATTTATGAAGACATTTGTTTATTTTTAAAATATCGTGACGTCAATTTTTATGTTAAAATTTCACATAGAGGAATAACATTAAATTAGTTTAAACGTATTTTGAAAAACAAAATGATTAAAATATTTCTGTTCTGGAACGCTGTTTCAAGCATTTTTTTTTTTTAGAAAAATTTATTTTTATGCTTTTTCCAGTATGTCTCGGAAGTGGTGATAGGAGCACCATACGTGGTGACAGCTGATCTAATGGACCATTTTAAAGTTGATATTGTGTGCCACGGTCAGACTCCTATTCAGCCAGATAGCGTCACCAATGAGGACGCCTATGGCGAGCCAAAGAAACGCGGCTGCTTCAAGCTGCTGGATTCAAACAACAAGATGACAACGGAGAAGATCGTCGAAAGAATTATCCAGCACAGGTTAAAATTTGGCATTAATTTAAATTTCAGTACATCAAAATCATACTATTTTTGATTAGGCTGGAGTTTGAGTCTCGCAACCAGAAGAAGGAGTTGAAGGAGATTGCAGCGTATGAGGCGCTTAAGAAGAGTCAGCTGCTGAACGGAGAGGCATAGGGAGCGGATCGAGATTGTCAACATCCACCATGGACCTGAGCAACAACTGATCTCCACACACTCCTGTTTTAGTTATTTGTCTGCGTTCAATCAAACCAAAATGTGATCATCTAGTGCCATAGCACTTGTTTCCAAGCTGTTTATTAATGAACTTGTTTTGCTCTTTTATGTACATTTGTGTGGTTTAAAAGCCTTTGAACTCTCAAATTTGAGTTGGTACAATGTATTTCTCTGTAAGCTGGTCAATAGAAAGCGCGTCAAATGATGGATATTGATTGAATTTTGAGCATGTAATGCCAAGTGTCCTTCCAAAATGCCAACTTTGGCCAATGTCTTGTCAGCACAATTTATAAATGCACTTAACGTAGGCCAGCTAATTGTCAAATTTTTCTACCAATCTCAAATTTGCAGTTTGAGAGCCTTAAACAAGCCCCCAAGATTGATATTATTTGGAAATGTAACCGTCGATGTCAGTTTGGGCAAATTTTAGTCAATATTAGCCCGTTTTAATCCAAAATTAATGAGATGTTTAAGTCTTTTTGTCAGACGTTTGGGGACCTTGTTGGCAAAATAAATCCAAACTCTAAATCAAACAGTTTGTTTCTGATAAGTTAAACAAGAAATTTATACAAACTAAAATTATCTTTAATGGTCTGCGAGATTCAATAAATTACTGTACAGAGCGCCGTCACCGGAATGAGAATGTCCTATGTACAAAGGGGTTGACAGGCAGTCGTGGGCGGCTCGCAGGGGTTGTTTTGGACCGCCACCCTCCCCCACCCCTGCGGTCGCGGTCGGGGCGCGTCAGTGGTACTGCCGTTCGAGGCCTTCTGGTCCCTGGTACTTGAGTTTGTGTTGCCGGACGAGTTCTTCAAAGGAGGGCGTGTGTCTCGCCTTGGACACTGCGTGGAGCCTCGAGGTCAAGTAGCACGCCATCAGCACCGCAATCACCAGCAACCCGCCCAGCAGGGTGGCCACCCCCAAAAAGGCGCCGCACACTTCTTCCCTGTTCTTGGCTGCTTCATAGCACTCTGCAATAATTAATGTTTGTAATTTCAGAATTTATTTCTTTTGAACTTTTTTTTAATCATTTAAATAAATCTACCATTTTCCTTCATGAGCACTGTGTAAGCGATGTTCTCGCCAAAATTGGTGAAATGGTGGTCGGCGCTCACATTTTCAGGTCCGGTCAGACTTCTCTGCATTCGGACGGTGGTTGTTTCTGCGGAGGAACGACCTCCTCTGATTTCCCTCCGCCTACGACCGTGACCCGACGGCTCGAAAAGGTCCAGGCAGAATTCCTGCAAGAGTTATTTTTGATGAAAAAAACTGTTTTGACTTTGTTCAGAGCAACCGAGTGTGTCACTCTTGAAAGAGCAACAAGCGAAACAAATCATCTCTTGGGTACACCGAGCGTGAAAGAGTCATCAAAAGTATGCATTTGATTCTTCTCTCCGACAGCGGGACAGAAAATTGAAACTTTTGTCTTGTCGTCCCGGGAGAGGCATGCACTGCTGCGTCTTTTTTGCCCGCTATCCGCATGCACGGCTGGTTGCGCCGCTAATTAAAGCAAACATATAACGGAGAAGCTCACCGGCTGGCAGTCTTCGGGCACGACGCACGCTTTGATCTCGGAGTGGATCCAGAGGGTGGAGCGCTCCTGGAGGGTGCTTAGCAGAAACGCCTCAAAGTCGAGGAAAACCTCGTTCGGACGCTCCTTGTACCTGGCTGGTTGGTGGGGAATTATGGTCGCCAAATCGCGGTTACGGCATCTGAAAAATCAAATATTCAAATTTTATTCCCGCTTGGTTTTCATTTCTAAGAACTTCTTTTAAAGCAGTCATTTGCATCTGATTTGCATCTGGGGTAAATTTTCATTGAAAAAATTATTGCTCAAATATTTCAACTTTAATTCAACATTTTGTTGTAACTAATAATAAATTTAATTTTAAAATATAACATGAAAACAAAGTTTTGCTAACCACAAAAATTTTTCCTACTTAATTTGACTTGATTTATGAAGAATAAACAATAATAATAATAATGTTTTGCTGCTATTATATTATATGTTGTTTTGTTCTTCTTTTTAATATTCCATAATTATCCATTTCAATGTTTCAATAATTATAGCATAAATGAAATTATTTATTTATTATTATTATTTATTCTACTTAAGTCATTAAAATTCAATTAATATCTTTTAAAATATGTTTGCAAGTTAACTTGAAAACATTTTTATTAAATTAAAGGGTTTTACTCACCCATCTTTGACGAGATAAACGTGTCCAGGAACGTGAGGGTTGTCTGGATCCGGTGAAACAGTCACCTCCATTAATTTGACGTACTTCCAAACTAAAATTAATTGATAAATAATTTATATTTATCGTTTATACTTAGCAACTTATTTAACAAGATCCGCGTAAATTACCTGCTTTATTCATTTTCATAAAATAAAATAATAATAATTAAGTTATTCCAGATTTTATTTTATAGAATCTTAAATTTATCTGCACCTGATTGCGCGTTAATTCTGGCCCTAAGCTGCAGCTTGGTGCCAATCTGGACGGCCTGTTCGACCGGAAGTTCTCCCTTGGAATGTGGCTGGTTGTTCGTCTTGTTGCGTGGCGGCGCCTCCTTGTACAGGGCAACCTCATATTCAAGGGTGCCCGGTTTCTCCTCAACCACGCCAGACACGCGGGCGCCTCCCGAGCTGTGCAATTTTTTGTTAGTTAAATAAAGCCGGATGAAGAAACTTTGACCCATTGACTTACAAACTACCGGCGAATCCGGCCGCTTTGTGCTGCGTCACAATCGGTTCCGGAGGCTTGCACATGAGGATGAGTTCCTGATCGGCGAGCATCACGACGCCCGGGAACTGCGGGAACCACAGCCTCACGTGCACCGCACCCTGCAATTGATTTAAATCAAGTCAAGATCCTCCGAATGTATAGTTGAAATTTTTGTTGGCAAACAAATATTCTTGATTTTTTTACAATTAATTTATCTAAATATCCGCTATTTTAAGTGAGGCCTTTGTGTTCCGCGAAGTGTGCAGTTTGCTGTCGGCAGAACACAACATAATAGCAGGAGGTGGTGCAACAAGTTTGCCGGAAAAAAGTAACTCGCTCGAGCACGTGCACAGTCTAATTAGCAGCACCGAGTGCGATGCAAAATCTTCAACTCAAAAGTGGATTCGATCGCGGACGAACGCCCGGAGTAATTGTGCGACTCTTATGCTAATCAGCGCGAATCAGTTTATAATTTTTGAGAGAAAAACAACTCACGTTCACTTTGACGACGCCGCAGCGATGGAAGTCGGTGACCAGCATGTTGTAGCTCATGTCGGTCGGGTCGGATGGGTCTAGGCGGATTTGGCACGAGGGGTCAGTGGCCGGGTCAACCGCCCTGTCGTCGGCGAACAGCGGCGCCCCTCGGAAACCCGCCGGCTTGCGCAGCTTTGCCGAAATTGAGTCGCGACTGCCGCCGTTTGCCGCGAAACTGCACTGCAGTTCAGATACTATCAAGAAAGAAAAAAAATGTAATTTATTGTACATATTTCAGTATTCAAGATTTCTGAAAGTCAGAAAAATTTAAGTCATTAATTAAAAAGCAACAGGTGCTCTACTTACCGTCGTAGTCTTGGGCACCAGACCATGGCACGACCTGCAACAGATAAAATAAAACATATGACCACTTCAGTCGCTCTTGACCCATCAACTGCATTTCTTTGTTTGTCAGGACGAGCCATTAATTATAAAAAAGAATACACAATTTATAAAGCAGCAGTATAACAGCGTTTAAAAATATTAATTTTAATTGAATTATTTTCATAATTCTGTCAATTTAGTATTACACATTGATCTCAGGCATATTTATAGAAGAAAAGAAATGCAATAATTAGCTTTGGTTCCAAGTAATCCCCTTATTGTACTAAATTATTATTATTTATTCTACTCCAAGTCATAAAAAAATTGAAATTTGAAAAATGAGCAAAAAGGGTAAAAAATATATCTTTTCATTTATTGCTTGGTCACAAAAAATGTCCCAATTTTGCCATGTATAACAACCAGCGTCAGCGTTACTTATAGACTATAGAGTCATTAATTTATATTGACAAATTTAATTCATATAAGTTCACAAAACAAGTAAAAAATTTATACAGTACCTACAACTTTTTTAAAAGCTCACTTGTCTGGAATTTAAAACAAAATATCTAATCAAAATTTTTCATAATCCCTTGCTTGTTTATAGATATTTTCAATTTTTTTTTATCTCAGTAAACGTGCTAAAATTTTAACTATTTGAGCCATAAGAACCATAATTTAGGTGATGATAGATATGAAGATATCTCAACATTGAGCCCATGTAGAGAGTCTGTTTTAGTCGCTTTAATAGGAAATTGAAGACAAAGTCGGTTTTAGTCGATTTGAAATGAAATAGGTGCCAATCGAAATAAAATCACTTGATTCGTGCAGAAAATGTATTTTTGGAACGTTCCGAGCGACGTAGAAAAAGTTGATCGACTAAATTGCACGAGCCTCTATAGTGATGATGATTTATCCTAATTTTCATGCTGAGAATTCAAGGAAATTCAAACAATAAAGAAAAAAGGAAATTTTACACTTAAAGTATTTTAAATAGTTTTGAAAGCCAGCAAATTTGATTCAAATCTTCAGGGTAAAGAGTTAATTTATTACTTATTATGTGACCTTGTCTAAAATTAAAACTCGCTTTGAAACTTTATGCATGCTTATAGCTTCCCGGTTTCTTTGAGTTACCTCTACAATTTTTAAATAAATCACGTTTAAAAAACCTTCAAGATGACCTTTTAGTAGGCTATTATGTGCAAAAATATCGCAATTGAGCGAAAAAAGAGGCATCTGGTTAAATTATTTGACATAGGACTTGTCCGTTAAGTAAAGAAGAAATAAAGAACTCGTCTGAATTTTTCCAGTTAGTCGTCGCGGGTCCAGCGAATGGCCGGCCAGCCGGCGAGAGCGAGTTGCTCACTGAACGCGTGCAATTACCGAATGAAGTAACTCAACGCGAACGGACGACAAAAGCAAGCCGATATTATTGTCTTCCAGCAGAGCGACTAACGGACCCTTTAAAAGAGATGCAACTGCCTCTTTTATACTTATTTTCTCTGGTTACGCGCTTTTATTTCTAGTGAACATGAATGTTCCGCTTCTCACGCAGATTTCGAATTCAGATCACAAATTTTTAGAATTTTTGATAAGATAAAAACTTACACAGAATGGAAAAAATGCAAAGCTTTGCAGGCAAATAATTGTGGGAATGAACGATTTGTGGGCGGAATGTTTGTGCCTATTTTCAAGAACAATAAAGTTAAAATGTCTTTATCAACAGGTGCTGTGTCATGCTTAAATTAATTAGCATTGAATAAGCACTCACGCCGGTGAGCTCTTGGCAAAATAAATACAAATTTACTGAAAAATAAATTTAACACTGGACTCGAATACTCTGTTATATTTTTTCTTTCTGGCAGAGCGCTCTTTACTGTTGGAATTAAAAAACCTGCTCATATTTTAATTTGTAAGAATAATACCAATTAAAGATTTTTTTAATGTAATTGTTAAATATAATGGAAATATTTAGTTTTTTATAATTTAAATAATTCATAAAATTAAACTTTTTATCCAATTATCCTTCACAAATTTTTAATTGTAAAATTTAATTTTCCCTTTATTAAATTATTTTATATTTGCATTTTAATAAATGTTATATTTTTTTGCCTCATACAATTTTTGTGTCGGTTTCATAAACCATCAATTTCTAATTTGTGTGCATTGGCAAATTTGATTTTCCACTCAGTTGAGCATCATTGCCGCAGGACTGTGGACAAAAATCTGCTGTCAAGTTCCCATGGCGCGACACGCAGCAGTGGCTCTCTTTGGGATGGATTTCGGTTCCGTCGTCCGTTGAGCCGCGGTCACGCGACGAATGCGAATATTGTTGTCTAATTTCTTTGAATTTTTAACGGCTGGTAAATCGATTCGTACGCTCCGATTTGCCTAACAGTAGTGCTGGGCCGCCGATTTGGCGCAAATCTGGGCCACCGTCGTGTCTAGTACAATGAGAAACAGATAACGCTTCCATTCTTCTCGCAAATTATAAATTAAAATCAGGAAGAGGCACCAAAGCAGACACGTACTTCCTTCACGCTTGCCTCGTCTCCCGTTTCAACGCGTGAGTAACCCCCTTCATCTCAGACGCAGATTTTTTACGGCCTGCGTCCAGTTATGAATCTCTTCATGCACTTGATCGAGCAATTTACGTTTAATTGACAATTAAATTTAGTGCACCTGAGCTTTGAAAAACGCTTAAATCTGCTGCTAATATTTTTATGGAGCTAAATTTCCGTAAACTGTAAAGGCAGCAGGAACTTGACTTATGTATAATAATATAAATAGTTTGTTGAAAAAATATTGCTAAATTTTCGTAAATAAAATATTAATGAAGAAATACAACAGATGATTATTTCTGCTAATTAAATTTTAAAAATATTAATCCGGAAGACTCTCTATAAAATTTTCCTTATTAAAAAAAGAAACATGAACAAAAATGTTAAAAAGAAATATTAAATATCGATGATTTAATTGATTTTAAATTAATATAAAATGAGCTGGGTGCCACAAATTCAAAGTGCAATTCAAAATCTACTTAATCTTGCAAGCAGTTTAGTCTCATTGAGCCTAATGAAGGAAAAGTAACTGCACATTTAACAATTTGCATGAAAACGCCTCAATACGAAATTACATGCCAAAATCCTCTTGATTATGGCTACTAAATTTGTTCAGTTTTTTTTACTCATCGAGCGATCAGCGAAGAGTGAACGCCGCCTGCTGCTGCTTATTGACCGCACACTCGAACGTCCTAATGGATTTTATTCTTGGTATGAGTTCAATTTTCGATGCCGCAAGAAGTACTCGTAATATAATTGCAAAGTAAATCGACGCAGCAGGTGGCGCGATGTTCCGAAAATGAAAGAAAATAAAATCTATAGAATATTTTTTCATTGAAAACTTGCATTACTAGTCAAATATAGTTAGTTAAAATGATAAAATAAAGTGCTCTGCTAAAATCCATATTAAGTTTTACATTTATTAGAAGATAAAAAATAACAAAACAAAAACTTTTAAAATTATTTAATTTTAAAATTGCATTAGGTTAATAAAGTTTTGTAGATAAAAAGTTTACTGCTCCTTTTATATTTCTGACATTAAGCAACTAAATTTAGTTTAATTTGATAACTGAATCGCATCAAATTATGATTATTCAACAGTAATTTATTAATATTAATAGCTCTATATTACTTGGTATAATTAGAAAAAGTTCATTTTAAAAATTACAAGCCCTTCTCATTTCTATTTCTTTTTCTCTTCCTACGTCTCTTAATATTAAAAATATTCTAGTTTAAATCAGTTTAAATAATTGTCAAAATATAATTGAGCTCCAAGCCTCCAAGGTGAATTAAATTTAAGTTAGATGACCTGAAAGTTTGAGCTTTCGCAGTTTTTGACGTACCTGTGATAGGGTGCAGAGGACGACTGCGATTATGGTGTTGGGTCGCATGGTGTGTGGTGCGCACTCCGCGAGTCCTGTCGAGTGAATGAGTGGTCCTTTGGTTCCTCCTCGTCTTTCTCTCGGCGCTCCGGTGAAGAAGCGGCGCGATTGGCGGGCACTTGAGCGAGGCGTGCGGGCCGCTATCTTTTCCACTAACGCGAGCGAGTGCGAGACTATTACACCACAACACAGATGCACTTTTGTCGCCGGAGTCACCAAAGCAAAAAGGTTGCCAACCCCTAATTGCGCACCCCGTTATACGCGCGATCATTGCGAGTGAAACCGCTCGCAATTAAGAGACACAGACGCACTTCTCTCGTCGCCCATTTTTACAGTTCCCTCACTTCCGCTTTTAATCAACACGCTTTTTTGGCAACAAACGAAATGCGGAAATGCTTTGACAACTGATTCTCTCCGTCTAATTGTAAAATTGCATAAAAAAATTAAAGGAAAAGTAAATTAATTTACCACAAAATCAAACATACTTGAATTATTTTTTTAATTGAAATTGATTTAAAGTTGCTTATTACATTAAAAGTAAATTTTACAATCAATATTTTATTTATTAAGAGACATGGGAAAAATATTTTCAATTGCAGTTAAAAGCTGTGGGAATTACCTGTTCTTATAGGATTTTTTCAAGCACGCACCATTAGAGTCTCTGTTCAGCGAAGTGAAAATCTATTTGCAGTCCAAGCTTCGAAAGCAAAATCAATCGGACACGCACTTTTCATTCGACGACCGCGGAAGTTCAAAAGTGAACAAACTGTTGAATTTTTTAACTTCAAACTAAAACTATTTTTGCATGAATGGCGACCCAGATTTTTTGCACGCGGATGCACCTTTTGCTCAATGGCCTGTGCGAAACTGGGCGAAAACTCCGCCCTTGCACTTCCTCGCATTCCACATTCGCTCAGATTTAACACGGATTAATCAGAACGTGAATACATTATTGGCTCCTCATATATGGCATGCACGCTAATTATTACTTTTTGCGCTATTAAATCTAAATTGGTCGAGCAGGCTGGGCAGCTGTACGGCTGTAATTTTGCTGTTTTTGGTGCAAAGAAGAATAATTATTTCCATTTATTAGCTGTGTAATTAACCAAACAAAAATTTTAATTAAATTATGCTTATTTGATACTCTATTATTGAGAAATCTCTTGGTTACTATTTTGCTAGCATTATTTTTGTATGAACTACGCTGAGGCTGAGATGAGTTAAAAGTTTTAAAATTAAAACTGAAGCGTTTTCACTATTCAATAAAACAACTTTTTTTAAATTTTATTATAAATTCAAATATTAAAAAATTGAGAAAAATTATATTTACGGTATTTCTATATGTCCAGTTTTTTTTATAAAATCTTTTATAAACATTTTCTTTGTATAAAACGAATTTAAATATATACATTAAAATTTATATTGCATTTTCTCACAAAAACAAAAAATAATTAATGATAGCAATTCAAAATTATAATATCATCCAAATTTTTCGTTTTAATTAAATAATTCATTTTTATTGAACTCCTTATTATCTTAGTAGAAGAAGACTATCATGTATTTTGCCATAAAAATTTAGTCTGTAATTTTTGTTTTCCGCTTTCAGCAAGTCACCCATGAGCACGTGCGTGTGCATTTTACATGATGACGATGGAGCACCGGACAATTTTAATGCTGTGGCAAATTATAGTAAGTCCCGTACGGAAGTTATCTCCGCGACGCCGAAAGCGATTCCGTTTTCTTGTGTATGATATCCTTCTTTTTTTTATTTGTTCGACACCTCTTACTTTTGCAAAACTGTTCTTTGGGTGTGTAGCTTTTTTAAGTAAATAATTTTTTCACCGCATTCTGCTTGAGTCGGTTTAACTTTGGATGCAAAAGTGAGTCTAATTGAAATATCCGTCAAATGCCTTGTAATCATTAAATGAAATTTTTTTTAGCTTTTAGACTATAAACAATAAATAGTGTTTCAAATAATAAATAACGCCTTTATTAGATCTAGATACAAGAAATGAAAAAAAAATAATAATCTCAAAATTTTCAAAACATTTACTTATTTTATTTCTCATGAGATTGTAAGAAAAGTTTGCTTAAAATAAAAAATATTCATTATAATTTTGTGTTTTCTTACAGTTGCGAATAATTCAACATTTTCATAAAAAAAATTTATTCAATTCAAATTGATGAAATCTAAAAGAGTTGAAGCATTAAACAATTCCCTTAAATTTCCTGGGTTGATATAATTTTACTAATTGTAGGATTGGATAAGAATTTAAAAATAACTAACAGAGAATCGCCGCATTGGTTGAATAGGAATCAATAGGATTCATTTCTAAATCTATAATTAAAGTTTCTTCAAATTATTTTTGTTTTCTTTAAAATTTACCTTTAAAAACTAAAAAATTGCGATTTTATTAAAATTGTTTCAAATTATACAATTTACTTCCTTGTGTGTTATAGTTGCAAATAATACATATTTATTGATATATCACAGTGGCAATCGCTACCCTTATATTGAGATTTTGATAAAAAAAAATTACTATCTTTACCATTAAAATACAATGTTTAGAAATTACAAAAATTTAAACATTATTAATTGCAAAAGTACAACAAGCATTTAAAAGGTTTTTGCTGAGGCTTGCATATATTTAGACTGCCTGATACTTTCAAATGCCACTATTTATTTTTAGTTTTTGCACTATTTTATGCATTTTATGTTCTTTTCATGCAATTTATGCATATTTTTTATTTGTAAATTCCCAAAACTTATCAGTTCAACTCGCGAATGGAAAATGAAATAAAAGCTGGTTTGCATTTGCAGCACCCACACGAAAGCGCCACGAGTCCCCTCCGCTGAACTGGTCTATCGTGCAGCGGCGCCGCCGGTCGAATCGCACACCTGAACCTGACGGCGCGCGAGCTGATCGAGAAGAACAATCGCTCCGTCGCTATTCACTTGGCCAACAACAGCTCTAAAGGTATGTACACTTTTCTTGATAATTATCCATACGATCAGACCGCTTTTTGTAACCAAAGTTAATAGAGTTATTTCATTTTCCTCTCAATTCAAACGTTAGCAATTTTAAATGAGAAACAAACAGAGGCAGAAAACCATAATATTCAACAAGAAAGCAATTACATTCAATATTTATTAAAAAATTCAGTTTTATTGTAGATGGTAGAAAATTATGGACTTAAACGCAACAATTTCACAGAGCAACAAATTAATTGTGTATGATTCACATGGTCGATATCAGTTTTTAAAAGCAGCAAATTTTAATTTTTTTTATCAAAAATCTTTCATACAAATCAGCAGATTTGAGCGAAATGTAAGATTGCAAAAGTTCTTAGTCTGCGTGATTGGAGGGAAAAAACTGCTGCAGCTCTATCAGTTCACGTGCGTTCAAGCCAAAAAGCGATTTGCATCATTTACATCTCAAGTGTCGCGATTTTTGGCACAAGGTCGATCTCGCACTTCTGAAGTGGACACTTTCAAACTTCGCTGCTCATCTCGCACGATTTTATATAAAACTCCTAAGCGAAAAGTGAGAATAAAAATAACGTGGATGAATAATGATTTTATGTCTAATCTGTTAGAAAAAAATTAATCTTCGTTTTGATAAAAATTTGGGACTGCACCAGAACTGCCAATTACATTACAGGCACAGGGCACAGTGTCCACATAGATATTTTCATTGCTTTTTGCTGCACAGAAAAATCAAAGAATAGTGCAGACTGAACACATCAACTGTGTTGCGTTTGCAGAAATTATTTCCAGGCATAGAAAAAACCATGAGTTTTAATTTATGGGTAAAACGAACAGTCTACTCTATGTACAAACTTACAAGATATGCCGGTCAGTTCATTATTGCATTAAGATTTGCAGCGAAAATCGACTTGCGTAAAGTTTTAATCAACGATAAAATTTAGAATATGAAATTAGCAAAACGTTCACTGTGTCCTAAATAAATAATTAAAAAAATTTAATTGTTCAGAAATAGTAGCCTATTTGGATATATGATGTTTCTGGATCTTGGTGTACTGAATTTTTATTTTATTTTTTTATTTTTATTTTGTGAGGCCAAGACAAAGTCTTGTCGGCCTGTGCCCTTTATTGGTGGTATAGAAGGCACCACCCAATTAATTTTTTTATTTTTACTTTTGGGTTCAACTTTATTTAAAAAATCATCATTTTTCGCTGGCATCTCCAGTAACAAATATGTCCTTTTTTAATGGTTTGAATAAATCTAACAGCCAATTTTACTACAACCTCTATTCATACTGCTCCTGCTTAATTATTTTTTTTTCATACTGAAAACTTTATCATATATTGAAAACATTAAACAATTTATTTCCTGCGACTATTAAATCTTTTAATATAATGTTGATGTTATAATTAAATAGCTAAATTTGCACCGATTTTGTTCGTCAGACACCGCAAACTTTCCAGTCAAAATTATTTAGCAAGTACGAACCTCCCACTGCAACTTATGCAATTACTCAGGTATTTTAACAACATGATGATTTATTAGCTTTTCGGCGCGGCGCCTATCAGTTAAAAGATCCATCCATCAATCTTCTTCATTTTCGAACAGTCCACAGTCAAGCAACCCAAGGACATTCAAATAAAGAAAAGAAGTCACGTATTTTTTTACAACAATTAGACTTGCAAAAATAATTGATCTCATGTTTGCATTCTAGTCTAAATAAAAGTGGATTCTTTTAAATGCTCAATCAATTGCAATTATGATCAATTTTTTTATTAAACAAATTTTAAAGATTATGCTAGCTTTTAAATTTGGTCATTCTATAAAAAGAGTATTTTCAAGACTGATAGTATTGCATTTCTTTTAAAATTTCTCTTAATGTCTTCTACCAGAATTTATTTTTTATGAAATAAAAAAATAGAAATCCATTTTGAGCTTCAAAATTGACAGAAACTTATCACCGGGAAGATGACAATTCGATTGTCCGTGGGCAGAACAATGGCTCGTTTGTAATTTTGAATAATCGACCTCTTCCTCTTGTATATATTCGAACGGCGGAATGACGATTTGATGATGATATAATGAGCAGCCGGAGAGCGCAGCACTTTCTCTTGCTGCTCGTCCTGCCGCTTACGCAATGCCCGAGTGCGCATCATCGCAAAATTCCAAACCGACTTTGTGTAAAAGCGAAAGATGAATAAAAAAAATAACAACTTTTTGAGGTGATTCGCCAGCAAGGCTTTTCATTTTATCGCTCGTAAATTGGCCGATCGAAGGGAACAACGCGACGGTCGTCGAAAGTGGGCCACGATCGCAAGTATAGTGGCCAATAAGTGACCGCCGGGATGAACGACACAGACGCACTATACCAAGTGCGGTATTGTCCGCGAGGAGCACAGGTGCCGGGTGAAAGGTAAATCGAACGATCCAGAGCTGCTGCACTCGCAGGGAGAAAGAGCATCCATTCCAAACAGGGGTCACTCTGGTGCACTAAATGTTAAAAGAACAATTGGATCTATTGTGATGTACCTTCATATTAAATTGGAAAATTTTACAAGAATATTTAAGTTAAAATAAATTTAAATTTGTAAGAATGTATTCGATCTATGACTCCTTTGTAAGGAATTTGTACTATTTATTTTATATTTGAAAGCAAAAATAGAATATTTTCCAAAGACTAGTTTTTCCATGAAATTTATAAATAATAATACAGCATAGTTAAAAAAATTCTATCCTTGGATAATTATTTATATTCTAAACTTTTTTGTAGCTAAAATTTGCATATTTTTATTTGACAAGTTCATGTTCTGTCCAATGTTTTCTCCTTAAAAAAAAACTCAATGTACTCAAAGCTTCATTTTAAATAAATGACCGTTTTGAATATTTTTTTAAATTATTGTTATTGGAAAAAATTTTAGTGAAAGTTCAAATGTCCAAATTAAATTAAACTTCACTTGCAAGTGCCGGCAACTTTAAATCGCCGCATTCAACTGCGACTATGTTGCAAAACGGTACGATTAGAGCATCGCACAAGTACCATCAACACATATAATGATATTCTAATTGCGCGCTCAGGTACCTAAAGAATTTATTCTGAATGCTCTCGCTCGCTCGCTTGTTCGCTCAAACGCCGCAGGTCGTTGCGTCACAACCGACCTTAGCCCAGCAGGAAAACTTCTTCTTCTATCGCGCAACACCTGAGCTGTAAATAAATTGCCGAAGCCGTTTACGATCGATCCTTTGCAATTTATTAATTTGACTGTTCTCTTTCAAAGAATTTTGGCTCCTGCAATTTTATTCAACGATGCAATTTTTATATGTTACAGAATTACCTAACAACAAGTGTGTTTTAGTGAAAAATTTATAAAATATTAAAAGAGAAAAATTACTATTTTAAATTAATTAAATTTTTGTATACCAGCTTTATCTTGGTTTGGAATTGTCTACGCGGAAAGATGAATTATTAGAATTCCAAAGGAAAGAATTCGAAAGAGTCCAAAAAGTGCGTTCGAGTGAGCAACCTGGCGACCTTCGCGGCTCCCGCGGCCTCGACTCGGTACACGTCTGTCTCATCGTTTTTCGACGCATCTCTTTCTCTCTCGCGTGTATCTTTCTAACGCCGGTTGTTTTTGTTATTTTTTGCCTTTTTCGGTGGCCACACGAAGATGCGTCCGATCATCAAGTGATCGCAGCCTTGGCGCGAATTTCACTCTCGCAGTCAGTTCGATCGAGCGGGGGTGACGCGCCGGTCACGACGACTATCTCTCTCTTGTAACAGAATGCGTGTGCAATTTTACAATCTACCCGTCCTTGTCTGCGAAAAGTGCTCTCGGTGGTGCTCTTTTCTGGTTCTTTGCATTTTTTTGTAAAATTTCTCAATAAGAGTTTTTTATTATTTTGATCTAATTTTTTTATTATTATGATTTTTTTTTAATTTAAGTTATTGTAAATCTTGTCTCAAATAAGAAAAATATTTTGAAGAAGGTATTTCACTATGTATTTTAAAGTAAAATGCCTCATTCTTGTTAAATTTTACTAATTGTAATTGATTAAATATACTAAAATAAATACTCTCTACCCAGTTTGGGGCACACGGTCTGATGAAGGCAGAACAAAATATAAAAATAACAGCTATAAAAATTGAGATTTTTCAATTTTATTCAATTTTTTCACAAAATAATTTAGAGTCATAAAGAAAAGCTATGAATAATTGTTCTAGAATGGTTTTATTTTATTTTGTTCAACAAAAAATTAAAAAATTGTTTAATAATCGAATTATTTACAATTGGTTAGATTTATTACGTAAACGATGCAAATTTCCTCCGCCGATCTCACGTTTAGCCGCGAACGCTTTCGTTTTCAATGGCAAATTCCAACACTCGGAGTTGCGAGATCAACTCTCGGGAGAGTCTCTCGGACAGATGTCATGAGCTCACAAATGGAGATGGACGACTTGCTTGGCGAATAAATTATCGTAAATTATTCCTCTTTCTCCCGATTTGTCCCCAACCGCATTTTTCGACAGCCGCGACCTTCCATCCTCCAAACGTCATGGTACGTTGTCGGTCGTTCAAATCTCCACCAAACTAAAAACGGGAAATTCGCACGGCAGGGAAGCACGCCGAATATAATTCAGCTGCGCCGGCGAGAGATTTATCCGTCTGACATTTAGAATTGCAAAAAGTCGTCACGCCTGATTTTGCGCTGCCCGCGCGCACATCCGCGTTTCGGCCGCCCAAGCCGAGTTCATTTTTAGCAACTATCAGATAAAAGTTGTAAAACTTAATTGGGAGTTAATTAGCATGTTGTACCTGGGGAAGTTACGTCACACTTAAGTGATTCGCGACGACAGCTTGGGAATTTAAAGAGGCGGCGCGAGAGGTGCCATTCACATCATCAGTGGAAATTCTCACACGATCGTCCCATTAACTTCGACCTTTATAATATAAAACTCTATGCCGTTTTCTTATTCATATTTCTAAGAATAATTAAGAAATTAGTTTTCTCAAAATTTTGTGCAATGATTGGTTGGTTATAATTCTCATTAAAATAAAATTTCCTTTTAATGCCATTTTTATTTTTGAGCATTGTAAAAAAAAAATTACTGCTCAATAGCAATGAAACAAGTTGAAGACAATATTATATTACCTACCGATATTAAAACTTCTGCGCATAATAAAAGGCGATATAAAAAGAATCCGGCGTGGTCAGTTAGAATTGCTGCGCTTGCTTTTTATCCCATCTTCCTTTCTTTGTTTCATTTCTGGCAAGGTCACGCAAAAGATTGCTTGTTACTTTAATCGCTGTCGGCGGCCAAACCCATCTGTGCCTGCCAATTTGAAGCTTCTCAGGTAAAATATCTAATAAGGAATTTTTTGCGCGAGTGGCTTCTTTTGGAGGATGCGTCATACATGCGAATCATAACTATAAATACTATTATGTTTATTTTCATCACTTGGGATTTCCAAATTTAAAATTCCAAACAATTGCAAACAATTTAATTGTAATTATCTTTGTGAAAATATTCATATAGAAGCCAATTAAAGCTATTGTATTCCCCAAAATTTAAATAAAGCAATTAATTATTTTCTTGAATACACCCTAAAATAAAATAATTTTTTTTATTAACATGAGGTGCATTACAATAAAATTGCAATATTTTTTATACTTTCCTGTAAAATTAAAACCATCATAGCTCATTTTATTAACTAATCGAAGGAAAAGTGACACAAAAGCTGCTGTTGGTGCAATACTGCAACAATAACAGCTATAGTTTTTGGTACCAAAGTTTGGGAGGTTCACGGCCGGAGTGTCGTGTCAAGTTCTTTTTTCCTTTTATTTTAAATTCTCACTCTTGGAGAAAAGAAAACAATTAGAGGCTGTGTATATGTTGGCAAGGCCGCACGCGTCTCACACTAATTGCTAACTAATTCCTCGCCGTGCAAAAGAGCAACTCGCGACCTTTGCTCTCGTGCTGACCCTGCACTTGGGCCTCCCCGCCGCTGCCTCCTTTCGTCAAAATAATCTCAGCGGCCTGCTCATCTTCAGTCACTTTTGCTTTCAGCATGCTGCTGATAGTGCTGCTTGTTCTCGGCGCGGCCAGCGGCCAACGAAACAGGGACGAAGCCAGCCGGCCAAACCAGAACTGCGATTGCATGGACTACTGGAAATGCGTTATGGGGTAATAGCCCTGATTTTATTTCGCTTTATTTGTATAATTTTATTTTGCAATCTTTATTTTTATATTTTATTTTCCTAAATTATTTTATTTTATTGAATTCATGAAAAAGTTCTGACAAGCTTTTGAAAACTTTTGGAAAAGACGCAGTGATATTTTATCAACAATTTTTGGAAGTACACTAATTACAAGTATAATTTTTTGTATATAACGGCAATAACGGTTTTAATAACTTTGAATCATATTTCCACTATAAACATTTTTTTTTTTAAATATCTCCATTTTTAAATTATAAAAATGGTTAATCTTTGATGTGTTTTTTTTTTTATTGTAGAGGAGGGGAGCCGTACAGCTACTGCGGCTTAGCGGACTCGAGTGTGTGCTGTTTCTTTACGCCAGACTCGAAGCCGCTCACCAGCTTTTTTGCGACTCCTAGTTCTACGGCGGCCAAGAGTTCGCCGTCAAACTGCGGCCACCGAGGCGCCGACACAGCGGCAATTGGACAGGCCAGACAGGGCGAGTGGCCGTGGCACGCAAGTCTTGTTTCCTGGAATATTTTGACTTAATCTTGCCTTTTCATTTTTTTTTTTTTTTAAGAAATTGCTTAGATGAAATACAGCTTTCTTATTTTTTTTTTGTATATTTTTACTTATATCTCAAAATTAATTTACAAACGAAAAATTATTTTGTAACTGACTTTTATGTTATACGCTCAGGTAGCCGTACTTGAAAAGCCGGATGATCTGTATGTTTGCGGTGGATCCCTTTTAGATGAGAGTTGGGTGTTGACAGCGGCCCACTGTGTCGATGACTAGTAAGTTTTTTTATAGCTATTTTTATAGATTTTTTTTTAATACAATTATTTATAATGATTTATTTCATTTATGATACTTTCAGCGTGGGCGGCTCAGGCGAGAGCAAGCTGAAAGTGCGTCTTGGGGAGTTTGATGTGGCCAGTGTGAAGGAGACGCTGCCGCATCAGGAGCGCGACGTGGCCTCCGTGGTGCTGCACCCTGGCTTTGACAATCGCTCGCTGGCACACGACATTGCGCTGATTAGACTCACCGCACCGGCTCAACACAGACCTAATGTGGACATTGTGTGTCTTCCCAGAAGGGACCAGGACAACTCGGCCGGCTTCCGAAGATGCGTCATCACTGGATGGGGAAGAAGAAATGAAGGTTTTATTCTTAACTTTGTTTATTTAATATTTTCGAATATTTTATTTTAAATTTTAAATAAATATATAAATAATTTTATATACTTTGAATAAGTATATTCCAGATAATTTATTTGTGATTAAAATGGAATGCTTTAATAATAATAATTTCTTATCACATTTTTTTTTCAGCTGCTGAGCATTCATCTCAATTGAAGGAGGTGCAAGTGCCTCTATGGGAGCACACACAGTGTGAAAGAGCTCTTAAGGATAAGTTCGGGCCGTCATATGCCCTGCCAGACACAGCCATCTGCGCGGGCGCAGAAGGACAAGATGCTTGTGATGTAAGTAAATATTTTCATACTAATATAATAATATTTCATACTTGATAAAAAGCATAAATTTATTTTATTCAACTACTAAAACTCCACAATAATATTAAGCATAGTGTAAAATATTTGAGCAGCAATAAATTATTTAATTATTCATATTTCCTCTTGAATTTTACACCACATTGGTTATTAGGGTGATGGCGGAGGACCATTGGTGTGTGAGGATGCAGGACAGTGGTACCAAGTTGGTGTAATAAGCTTTGGAATTGGATGCGGCCGAAAAAACACACCTGGCGTCTACACCAGGGTTTCCAGGTTTAGAATCCCACTTTGATTTCAACCTTTCTATTTTAAACCCTGATTTTGATTGCAGATACGAACGATGGATCATGGACACTATTTTGGAGCATAAATCAGATCTGGTCAAGCGACTGCTATTTGAGAAGTGAAACAAAAAGGGCCATCTGATTTATTTTTACCTATATAAATTAATTTTACCAATACTCTTGTATGACTGTGAACCGAAGCAAGAAAGATCCAGTTTGAGTGAATCTATAGAACTACGGTTATTAATTTAATTTAATTATATTTAATTGTGGTACAAATGCATGCATGATTTCACGCCCTAAGTCTGTTTCTGCATGATACGCACGTCAATATAATATGTACACTTGCCATTCAAAACGCGATGCTGTGGAATTTATTCAAAAACAGGAAAAATGCATTAATTGAATTTTTATGCAGAAATTTTATTCTATTTTGATATCATTGAATTGATTATCCTATGCTAGAACATGTGAAAGCAATAAACTTGTGATGAAATTATCTTAATCTAATTCATATCATTTTTAATAGTATCAAAACCCATCCGAATTAAAGAAAAATAACAAATCCTAATAAGAATTCATAAAAATGACGCCTACTTCCCAAATAGAAAATTAATATTAATATTTATTATATCTTTTAATTTTATTTTGTCAAAACACACATAAGATAAAGTTATAAGGTTTTTTTTATTGGTGAGGAACATCTTCATAATTTATAATTTTTGCTTCAGGGTACATCAAAGTTGACAGTATTAATAAAAGTAATATAAATTTTTTTTTATTTATTATTAATGAATTCAATGCAGACAGTTAAATTAAGTGCCTGTGAAAAGTATAGATACTTTTCCGCCGAGCATCTGCGCCACGCAGGTTGCCTACCCACAGCCGTCAATGATGATAGTCATAAGGGGGCGTGTCCGAAAATTGTGTTTACGTACTTACGCTTGCCTGCAAAAGGCGACAGGCGACGTCACAGGCTCTGACGATGGACTCTGCCACGGTATGTAGGTGTAAACAATGAATTAGATTAAATTGAATAGGCTTCGATGCGATGGCAGCTCCTAATATTCCTGTGGTTCGACAGGTTCCCCTGCTGGACGACGACACGGTCGAGTTCGGCGATGAGGACGTTGTCAAGGGTAGATTCAAGTAAGAATCGACTTTACAAGGGCTTTTTTCCTTATCGCTTACTTATTTCAAACCACCACGCAGGCACCCGTACGTGACCTTTTTCCACTTGGGGTTCAGAGGCGCGGCCCTGGTGACCTACCTGCTGTGCGGATGGTTCAGCAGCAGCTTCATCGCCAGCTTCGTCTTCATTGTACTGCTTCTCTCTCTTGACTTTTGGACGGTCAAAAACGTGACCGGACGTTTGATGGTCGGACTCCGCTGGTGGAACCACATAGACGACAACGGCGAGAGCCACTGGGTCTTCGAGTCTCGAAAGGTTCAATTTTTTTTACCACTCTTCAAATAAAACCAGAAATTTTATGGGCGCCTGTTTGCAGGCCGCCGAGCAGGGACGTGTTGACCCTGCTGAGGTCAGGGTCTTCTGGATCGCCCTGGTGGTCTTCCCAGTTCTCTGGGCCTTCCTCTTCATCATTGCCCTGTTTGGCTTTAAGTTCAGATGGCTTGTAAGTTGCAATATTTCAATTGAGCTAAAATAAATATTAATTTTTATTGTGCTTTAAGCTTTTAGTTTGTATTGGATTGGCTCTGAACGGTGCCAACCTGTACGGCTACATCAAGTGCAAGGTTGGCGCAAATAAGGACCTTACACTGACTGGCTTCACAAACACTTTCATCAGGCAACAAGTTGTACAAAATGTAAGGGTTTTTCGTTAATCTTTTTAATTATAAATTTGAACACGTGGTGAACTCTAGGTTGTCGGAATGATGAGCAAATCGCCACCCCAAACAGGCAACAACACAAACGTCATCTAATGCTGTGATCTCTTCCAAATTTGTGTTACGTCTTGTCACTGTAATTTAATTGTATTTAACTAAATTTAAGTTGCATTCCAGTAAATAATTTTGAAATTATTGATTACCATACTTTATAAAATTTCCCTTTGAGCACATTGCTTTGGATTATGACAAGTGCTTTCTAGTTTTTCTCTGAAATCACTAATTTTAGCTTGATCTACAAAGCGGTTTTAGCTGTCAATTTTGGTGTTGTTTCAATCATAATGAGGCATAATTTTCTTTTAGTACGACGAGGTTTTTCTCATTTATTACAGAGGGAACATTCTTGCTAAAGCGATTAATTTTAATACATAAACAGCTACAACCAGCTTTTCCATAATAATAATATACAAGTTCCAAAGAAAAGCATGCGAAATAACTTCATATCCGAAAAAGTCAGACATTAATCAACCGATTAAACATAATTTAAGTCCAGCACTAAAATTCACGACGATGGTACTTGTCCGGGTCATAATACGACGTCACAACCACACGGTTGTTGAATTTTCGGCCGGTCAATGCCTGCTGGGCTTTCTGGCAGTCTCCAATTGTGTTGAACTCGACAAATACCTGCCAAGTGTTAAACCAGGGTTAATTATCTAAGAGATGATTTAGACGATTTTGTTATGACTTAATACCAGAATGTTTTAAATCAATATGAAAATCGCATCAAATGAAAATTCTGACCATATTTTAAATTTTATCACATCTATAATTAAATTCGCAAGTATTTAACCTGTCAAATCAATGTAATAAATATTAACTGACCTTTCCACAACCTGGCACGTCAACACCTTTGATGGGTTTTGGAATTTCTAGCGAGCGCACGATTCCATGCCTGCCGCACTCTTCACGAATGTCTTCAAGAATGTCCTCGTACTCCTCCTCGTCCAACAGGTCATCGGGAGTTACCATGTTCATCAGACACAAAATCTAAAAAAGGGCATTTAATATTGCACAAAACATTAAACAAAAATTAAAGTACCTCTGTGGCTGGTCCGGCTCCTGCAAGAAGGTTCAGTCCTGGCACCTGCACCTGTACTGGTGCTTGAGCGGTCAGAGTGTTGTTCTTGGCTCCAACACTAGCTCGCTGGACTATAAGTTTTTTGTCTCCAAGCTGCATACCGTTCAGACCTTGGATTGCCTAAAAATTAAAAAAATGGGAGGTTTTATTTAGATACACTGAAGTTATTATAAAATAAAATTTTAATTTTCGTCTTGTTCAGATTAAAGGAAGTCCTCAAAAATATATAGGACATATGCTTGTCATTAAATTGAAATCATCATTTTTGTTTACAAGAAATTTTAGCATTAATTTAGGCTTACCTGATCAGTGACGCTAACATCAACGTATTCACAGAACGCATATCCCTTGGACAGACCAGTGGCAGAGTCCTTGACCAGGTTGAATGCTCGCAACTGCCCGAATGAAGAGAGCAGGTCCTTGATCTGGGAACAAGACAGCAGCTGTAACGCGACGCTCTATTATTATAGCAGCAGCTGTGTGCTTCCTACACTCATTAAATTCTGAGAACCCCCACTGCCTTTCCACTAACCCTTAGCCCCGCACACAGTGGCCCTACCTGCTGACTTCGTCGAGCCCCACAATCTCACTGAGACTTACCAGTCCGAACAAGAAACTGGACAGATTTAGTGCAAAATCAATTATAGTTTTCTTTCTTTGAAAATAATATTATTCAAATGATATGTTTTGGGAATGTTCTTTTTTCCTATCAAAAAATGAAACTGAGCATTGGATTGTTTCGGCCGTGACTCGGGACAAGAAGTGAAACACTTGTTATGGTGCCACACACTTGCCTGGCATTATCCAAACTGTGAGTGCCCATCTCTCGAGTGTCAGAGGTCTAATAACCGTGATACCTTGCTAAAAGGGGGGCAGAAAGCAGAGGTTCATTAGATTGCATTAAATTAAAGGTTTTGTTTGCTGAAAAGAGTGAGGAAAGAGCTGAAAGAGAACAAAAAAAGACTCGGATGGCACTTTGCTTTCGCTCGATCGCGTCGACGCACTGAAAGAAAAAGAGCAAAAAAAATATCCGCCGCTCTTTGAACGAATTCGAGATTGGTTCTTTAGTCGCCTCTGCTTTTAACCTGCGGGAAGGTAGGCAAGACCTGTGGATATACGACCCCCACCCGCGGAGGAATAAATAAGTACCACTGAGCCGAGCGCAGAGCTCTGCTGGCCCGAGCCGGAGAATCCAACTTGCTCCTCGTTCAGGTAGTTGGGAAGCCCGCCAATGAAGATCTTGTGCGGGGAATCCGGCACCACTGTGCTTATGACACCTGCAACAAGTTGAGAAAATCCCTTTGAAACCTCCTGTTATCTATTAGGCTTTTTAATTGTGACTGATTTTGGCCTCAACCTTGCACTACATTACTGATTTTTTTAACTTCTTCAGATTAAAAGTAGTCCTCAAAATGATAGGACATATGCTTGTCTATAAATTGTAATCATCATTTGAAGTTTCGATTATAAATAAAAAAGGGTAGTAAGCCTGAATTTTAATTAAGCCAGAAAGCATTTACAAGGTAAATAATCCTTGAAAATGGATTTCCAAGCTGAAAAAATTAGGCCTGTTGTAATTTTCTATAGCACAATAAAAAAATAGCTATTGAACAGAATTTTCAATTACAAATCAAGGGTTAAGAGGCAACAAGTTGAAAAACTGAATCGGAGAAGCTTAACTACCTGGTACATTCATCGCAGGATTTTCGGACATTCCCGGCATGGGTTGGTAGTCGTGTGGCCTCCTTATCTTCAGGCTTTGCCCCTTAAAATTGATTCCGTCAAAGGCCATCGCCTGAGTAGTCTCATCAATTGATCGGAACTCAAGGAAAGCGAAATTCTTGTCCAAGTTGATTTGACAGGCAAGCACAGGGTTTCCTGCTGCCTGTGCCAATCCAGACAGATGCATCTGCTGATTGAAGAACTCCATCATCTCTTCCTGGAATAATAAAAGCCAACAACATTGTAAGTCAAAGGAATGATTAGAGTTTAAATAATATTTCATTTTTTTGTTTTTGTCAGAAAAATAAATCAACATGATGTAAATTCTGTTATATGCTTGTCTTAAAAAATTTGTTCATCATAAAAATATAAGAGCTACTGAATTTTTAATAAGATCCTCCTCACCTCTGTAACTCCGAAAGGGATGTTGCCCACATACAGTCTCCTGGCTTGTCGCGTTATGGTGGATCCGACCACAGGCACTGCAGCCTGTGGCGTGTCAGCAACAATGTTTGCCGGAATTTGACCAGCCGCTGAAAATATTGCAAATAAATTTTTTTTTAGTAATATTAGAAAATGAATTGAATAAAATTTTTAAGTTTTCTTAATTGAAACTGACCCCAAAGCATGTACTTTAGAGGGGTATCAAACCCTGGAAATCAAATGCACAATGGTAGGTGAAAAAAGGAAAGATGGAAAAGTACAAAAGTAGGCTCACCTTGCATGGCCTTATACTGCAGCGGAGTAATGTGTTCGAAGCCAGGCGGCGGCACATCCCAGTAAAGGGAAGGCTTTCTTCGACGCACTGCCCTTTTATCTTTTGGGCTTCTAGAACTACCAAAAGTAGAAAATTAAATTAACTTGAAATTATATTTATGTATTAAAAAAAATGGCAGAATAAAAAAAATCATAAGTCAACTTCAGTTGCAACTCAACCGCAAAATAATGCTTCTGCAATAAAATTTCGTGAAGATGAAAAATGAAAAAAGTCAAATCCACGAATGCAAACTTCGCTCACCGGCTCCGCTTTGCGGTCCTTTCGCGACGCTCTCGACTGCGTGACCTCGACCGATTGCGTTCCCTGGCTTCCCTGCTGCGGGAGCGCGACCTTTTCCGATGCTCCCGAGACCGCGAGCGACGTCTTCTATCAGGTCTCTCCCGATCGCGTTCTCTGTCGCCTGCGGACAACGATTGTTGGTTTTCGGTGAGGCTGATCGATGCCATGGATCGGTCCGCAGGGCGCACCGCCATTTTAGCATGCGGCTTACCCGACTTGCCGGTTTTGTCCTCGCCCATAGCTACTGCTGCATCAAATGATCTCCCTTGCACGAAGAATCTTCAAGTGACAATAGCAGACTTAGCTCCGACTCGAATTTTTGTAAATTTCGACCGGATAGGACACAAATAGCGGGTCGAAAACTCTCAGCACGCTACGTCCATAAACATGGAAGGAAGCGCACAGACCAGGAAGTGAATTAGCGATTGCAGCGCCACGACCGCTTGTACAAATACAAAAATGCATGATTATGGCGCGAAAAGCGTGTGATCAACCACAAAAAGGATAATAAAATAAAATCTTTTACCTCCTACATCTCTTATATTCTGATCAATATTAAAATCAAATATCATTCTGCAAAATGCGCCTCCCAAAAATTTATTATTAGTGATCATTGAAAATTTGATTTTTTTTTTGCCTTGGGAAAACGTGGAATCTACTTGAAAACAATTATTGTGAATCAATCACAAATTTTTTCATATTTCTATCCAACAAAGATGAAGAGGGGAGAAAGGATAGCTCCATGTTCAATTAAAGAGAAAAATTATAATGATATATTTTTTGCGTTTTTTTAATATTTTGAATAATTTACATTGTAAAAAGCATTGAAATATTTGGCACGAGAAGTTTTTGCTCTGGAACGCGGTTGCTATGGAAATGCTGTCCACAACATTGAACACGCTTTTAAATCATTTAAAGCGTCGCTTTAATATAGATCACTTTCATTCCGTTTCATTGTTATCTTTTAGATAGTGTTGAAAATATAAATTTGTTTAAGGTGATACAAAATGTCAAAAGATGTTTCACCAAACAACGTTGGCAGGTTATCTGCAGAGGAGTTATCATCGAGGACACTGGCGGTCGGTGGAAGTCACTTCATTGTGTCTGTGAACGGTGCTATTGAGGCCGCCGATTTTCCTGAATATGACGAATTATACTGTCGGTACTTTTTTGACTATGGCTCTGACTGGCAAATTATATCTGTATGTGGTAATTTTATTTTATTTTTTAAAATATTTTTTAAATAATTTAATTTGAAGGGTGTATCGGAAGGCATGTCTCAGATTTCCAAAAAAAGCAAATGTCACGTCGACGAGAGACAGCTGTGTATTTGGAACCTCCCAGTTGAACTGACCCTCAAGTCAACAAACATTTCAGGATGTAAGTTAAAAAAAACTATTGCAAAAAAATTAAAAAAAAAATCAGGGCCAAAAATTGTGGTAAGCGTTTATGGGACTGACACTTTTGGAAACGACGTGGTCCGAGGTTACGCGTGGAGTTTTGTTCCTTTAGAAAGTACCTCTTGCACAATAAGGTAATTCTCTACTTAAAAAATAAATTGTTTATTTAAGAACAAATATTTAGCATGCCTGCTTTTGTACCAGCGTCATCCTCAAGACTGCAAGAAATGACTGCCTGGTTCACAGGTCGACGTCCAGAGTTTCTAAATCCAGCTACTGTGGCTCACGGAGAGAGCAGAGAGTGTAAGTTTTTTTAAGTGGTATTTTTTAAGGAAAGTAAAAATTTTAATTTGCAGTGTTAAGGACAAACTCACACGGAGTTGTGATGGCCAAACTCAATGCATTGACAAAAGACTTGGCCAGGTGCGGATACGAGACAAGTTCTCGAGAGCCAAGATCATTCAACTTGGCCTCGATTGTTAGTGACATGGAGCAATTGTCTATAAAATAATAAAAACAACACATCCTTACATGAGTAACAAGATGGCTTTTTTTTTATTGAATTTCACTTTAGTTTCTTAACAAATTTTTCTCCATCTGCGCAACAACTCACTTCATTCGATCTGTTTCTCGGCAAGTGCGATGTTATTTTGTACAACGTGTGGGTTTATTTGAGGATAAACATAAGTTAGAAAGTGGCTAAATGTCTACTGCATCACAAGGCCTGCTAAGCAACACAAAATGCTTTTCCATCCTTATCTCGTCCACATGTGAGACTAACTAAGTAATAATTAAGTTTCCAGTCTGTCTACAGGGCGTGACTAGCGGACAGTAGTTCATTTCTTGCTGGCTGCAATCTGCTTCATTCTGTTCAATGCACTGCCGGCCTTGAACCAACCAATCTGCTGCTCGTTGAACGAGTGGTTCAAGGTGATCGTCTCCACCTTGCTTCCGTTCTTGATTTCTGCCTTCAATGGCTGTTTGAAAAACAAATTTTTGGTTTTAGTTTCAAATTAAAAATAAAATTTAACCTTTCCGGGTGCAAAGTCTTTCAGTCCAAGGAGGGAAATCTTGGAGGTGGGCAGAATTTTGTCATAATCGGCGGGGTCGGCGAATGTGAGGGGAAGCATACCCTGCTTCTTAAGGTTGGTTTCGTGGATGCGAGCAAAAGACTTTACAATGATGGCACGGCCACCCAAGTGACGGGGCTCCAGAGCAGCATGTTCTCGACTGCTGCCCTCACCTGATGACACATATTAAGTACAATTTAGTTTTTCTATTATTTTTTAATTTACTTGAAAAATTACTCACCGTAGTTTTCATCTCCAACAGTGACCCACTGGACGCCCTTCGATTTGTAGTGCCTGGCAACCTCAGGAACACCTCCCCACTCACCAGTGAGTTGATTCTTAATTTTGTTGACCTCGTTGTTTTCCGAGTTCACAGCACTAAAGAATGACATTAATTAAGTTTCCTATTGACAAGCAAAATAAAAAAACTAACCCAATGAACATGTTGTTAGAAATATTGTCCAAATGACCTCTGTACTTAAGCCATGGGCCAGCTGCGGAAATGTGGTCAGTTGTGCACTTGCCCTTGACCTGAAATTAAAACGTATTCATAACACTAAGACTTGTTTTTAAAAACAAGCACAAACCTTAATAAGAACGGACAGGTCGATCAAGTCCTTGCCGTCCCAGACGTTGAAGGGCTCGAGCAGCTGAAGTCTCTGAGACTTGGGGTCAACGTTGACCTTGAGGCTTGAGCCATCAGGGGGAGGTGCCTGGAAGGTATCCTCGCCAGGGTCGAAGCCGCGCTGGGGCAATTCATCGCCATAGGGGGAGTCGAGCAGGAATTCTTTGCCATCAGCGCCCTTCAGCTTGTCCTTGGTGGGATCAAAGTCAAGGGTGCCGGCCAGCGAGAGGGCTGTGACCAGCTCAGGCGAGGTCACAAAGGCGTGGGTCGCTGGGTTAGCGTCGTTACGTCCAGTGAAGTTACGGTTGTATGAGGTGACAATTGTGTTCTTTTCACCCTTCTTGATGTCCTGACGGTCCCATTGACCAATGCAAGGACCACAAGCATTTGCCAGCACCACACCTCCAAAGTCTCTCAGGATCTTGGCCTTTAATTAAAAAGAAAAATATATCCATCAGGCATTTATGGTTTATAAAAACAAATTAGAGAATAATTATTCTATGCAAAAAATATCAAACTGAAAATTCTTTTATAATTTTATAACTGAATTTGAAAGTTTAATTTTTAAAGACAGAGGAAACTTGAAAAAAAAAAAACAAAAAAAAACACTTACAATGCCATCACGCTCGATGGTAGCACGGATCTGTTCAGATCCCGGGGTCACGTCAAAGGCGGCCTTTGACTTGAGTCCGTGGCTCATGGCCTGCTTCACAATGCTAGCACACCTGCCCATATCCTCGTAGCTGGAATTGGTGCAGCTGCCAATAAGACCTGCAAACAGAACGAAGAAATTCCATCAAAAATTTTGAGCACATTTGCTTCAAAATATTCATATTAATTACAACTTTATTATATGCCTGAAAATATATATATAAAAAAAAATACTGACCGACTTTGACCTCCAAAGGCCAGCCCTTTTCCTTGGCAACCTTTCCAATCTGAGAGATCGGGTGCGCAAGGTCAGGAGTGAAAGGTCCATTGATGTGTGGCTCAAGAGTGGTAAGGTCAATCTCAACAATCTAAAATTTAACTGTTTATGTTAAGTTCAAAGGAATTTTTAAAAAATTACTGACCTGGTCGTACTTAGCACCGTCATCAGCAGAGAGCAGAGATTTTTGGAACTTGTCTGCAACCTCTGCGATGTTTTCTCGGTTGGTGGCCTTCAAATAGCTGCGCATGCGATGGTTGTAGGGGAAGACGGAGGTGGTGGCTCCAATTTCAGCACCCATGTTGCAAATAGTGGCCATGCCAGTGCAAGAGATTGAGTCAACGCCAGGGCCAAAGTACTCGACAATGGCGCCAGTACCACCCTTGACCGTCAGGATACCGGCCACCTTCAGGATGATGTCCTTTGGAGAGGTCCATCCTTTCAGCTCACCAGTGAGCTTGACACCAATGACCTAAAATGCAGAATTCAAGCAATTAGTTTTTAATTCTAGAGTAAACTTGCAAGATAAATAAGAGCAGATGAAGCAATTTTGAGGTGCTGGCAACTCTTCAAAAAAAGATCTATTTGTTTCTTTGCCAAGCTGCTTTATCAGCTTGGAGGCAATCAAGGTTATAATGTTTATTGACTTTAAGTCTCGAATAAAATTATTTTCAAAAAAAAAATATTTTTAATAAATTGAAAAGCAAAATCATACGATTTTACCTTCGGGCACTTAAGTTCCCAAGGAATGTTGGCCATAACGTCAACGGCATCTGCACCACCAACGCCAATGCAAAGACCACCGAGGCCACCTCCATTAGGGGTGTGAGAGTCTGTGCCAATCATCAGCAGCCCGGGGAAACCGTAGTTTTCCAGGATGATCTGGAAATTTGAAAAGAATTAGTGATACAAAGAAATAATTAAAAGAGAGAACATAAGCAAAAGAAGTAAGAAAGTTTTAAAACTTAAATTATTAAAATTCTTTTTAAATAACTCTTAAAATTTTGTAGATAGAGAATTATATACCTGATGAATGATTCCAGAACCAGGTTTCCAAAATCCAACACCATACTTGGCACCGGCCGACTGGAGGAAGTTGTAGACCTCTGCGTTGATGTCCTTAGCACGCGCCAAATCCTTCTCGCCACCAACCTGGGCCTCGATCAAGTGGTCACAGTGGATGGTCGAGGGCACAGCCACCTTTGGCAGACCTGAGGAGATGAACTGCAGCATGGCCATCTGGGCAGTGGCGTCCTGCATGGCCACTCTGTCAGGTCGTAGCCTCAGGTATGATGTTCCACGCTCGATTTCCTGACTCTGGGGCTCATCCAAATGGCCATACAAAACTTTTTCCGACAAAGTTAAAGGCCGGTTTAGTCTGAAATAAAGACAAAAATTATCTCAAATTTAATTTTTTATGATTTAAATCGTTTAAATATATGGTAGAATTTTACACCAAAATAAAATGCTTTTACATAAAAGTGATTAGTTTGATACCTAAATTTTTTTTAAAAACTTTAAATTATTTGATCAATTTAAAAGAAAAAAATGAAATACTGCACCCGCTGAAAAATTAAAGCTATCAAAATGCATAAGAGTTGTGAAACCAAATTACCTTTTCTTGACGATGTCCACGTTTTTCTGGAGCTTCTCATGGGGGAGAGGATCGTTGTCGAATTTGCTCATGGCCACCTTCTGGGCCGCAGAGGCCAGCGGGGACACGTGGAAGCATCGCCGCTGGATTTCAGGCGCCCAAGAGGACTGAGAAAGAAAACGATGAAAAATTTTTCCAAAAGAAGACGAGCAATATTTTTTGCACCCTTATTAATGCAGAATGGCAGAGATCAAGAGGCAAAAAATTATTCGCAACTGATAAGAGAAGAGTTTTCCAAAGATAACCTTTGGCGACCTTTACTCTTTGGGCTCTAATTATAGGGGGGCTAACGACTTCGGCAAATTTTTCAGAAGTGCGAAAAAGAGCGGTTCATTTTAGATCGTCTTTTACAGCGAAAATTAAGCCGAAATGCGCCGGATTTTGAATTGGGGCGAATGGAGTGCAAGTGGAGGACGGGTTTTTTTATAATTTTGTTCGGAATAACGGACCGATTGGCGTAAAATTTGGTCTCACCTGTCTAGACACAGCTCGCAAGCAGTTCGCCATTTCTGCGAGATTGCTCGAGAACTAAATCAGCCACCAGCCCCGCACCAGCCAGCCAAGAGGACGAATAGAGTTGGAAAATTCTTCGATCTGCGGACGCTACTGCCATCTCGCGCCCTATTCAAAATAGTCCATCGAGCTGCGGTCATGGCGCGAAACGAGAAGATTAAAATTTCTCTCTCATTAGACAGTGAGGAATTATTGTAAAATTGATGAAAAGGAATATTAGCTTCGAAAACTTTGTATTTTCAAACTTTTTACCTGATTTGGGAAAATTCTCTAATTGTTATAATAATTTGCTTAAATCTAAATGGTAAAAAATGTTTCTATATTGAAAGGTAACAATTTATGGGGGAGGGAGGATTTATTGCACAAAAAGGCAAAAGCACTATAAAAAGATTTTTGATAAAATTTCCACGGTCAAATAGACACACAATCCGCCGCATTAATGAGCCTCAGTTGGTTATGCTGAGAGTGAATGTATAAAAAATTTTACTTTATTTTGGCTCTAGCTCTCTATTTTTTGCATAGTTTTTGCTTTTTAAAGAAAATTTGCATATAAGCGGAAAAAATTTAAAAGAGATAAAAAGAAAAATCCTTACACTATTTTTCTTTTAAATTTAAAAGCATTGAACTTGTGCAGTCTTCCACAATATTTTATTGAAATTTTTAATTTTATAACCCAAGGATGATGGATGTGTCAATTCCTGGCTCCAGAAAATTTCAAGCATGTAAGTTTCGGCGTTATCAAATAATGAAGAAAAACACGTCAACGCTTTACGTCGACATCGATGGTAAAAATTTTATCTTTAATATTTTTGGACTGGGAATGAATTTAAATAAATCTCTCATGCTTAATATTTTTCTGGGGCTCCTTTAATTTTCCTAGCAAGAGTTATGATTCCTATAACTTTTTCCACCTTAGAATATAGAACACACTCGTTTTTTTTCTTATCAATTATTTTTTATTCGTTTTTACAAAAACGAAACTTCCGTCAAGTGGTATATTAAAAAGATAAAAAATCATCGCTCACCCCAGAAAATTTCAAGCGTTTAAATTTCGGCGTTATCAAGAAATAGTTTAAGTTGTTATTAACTTTTATGGCTACAAAATTTAACAATTGAAATAATTTATTTATTAAAAATTAAATTTTATTCTGCAAATTATAATATTATTAAATATTAATATGCGTTTAATTTAATACAAATTTTGGATCGGTCACGCAAGCACGCAGATTTTGCCAAATTTTTGTTGCTTATAAATTATAATTCATAAAAACTGAGGAAAACTGAAATTTAGTTTTCAGTATTTAATAATTAATGTGTTTATTTCCCAAAGTTCCTAATTTACATTCTACTACAATATTTAAAAAATATTTTTACACAATATCCAGAACAGTTAAAGGCCTATTTTATATTGCTGTGCAGCGCAAGAAACTTGTTCAGCACTTGGCAACGTAAGAGAAAAGAATGCCCAGCACATTCGATTTTCTTAAAATTAAAAAAAAAAAACTCTGTTTAACAGGAAACGTTCACAATGTGATAAGAAAAAATTTCCGCTCTCTTAAAAATTTAAAAGCATTTATGTGTCTTCCGGCATATTTATCAGCACGAAAAGGTCACGTCAGACTACGTGTGCCAAAAGTCGGCGGAATAAAAAAAAATCACTTTGTGTGTGTCTTTCGAACTGACTATATAAGTGACAACAATGGTCTTCAATAAAATATTTCTAGGAGGACTTCTTCTTACTCTTCTTTGCATTGTAAATAATTATTTGATAGCACATCGTTTTACAATCTTAACTCAATTTTGCAGGTCGAAGGAAGAGCAAAAGAAGACAAATTTTTGAAACAAACGCTATCGAAGGTACGTGGCGGCTTGCCAGAAAAAGAAATTGAACTTTTTAAAAAGGACCCGAAAAACAAGCCAACATTGGACTTCACGCCAACAGGCAAGAAAGCGCAACCTGGTAAATAAAATTGAACATTTCAAACAAAAATCGAGAAGAGGCACATTCTCTAACTTAGTCTCTGCAGAGTCAGCCGGCCGTTCCAAGTTCAATTCAAAGCCGCCGTCAAGCTTCATCATCGGCGGGGTCAGGGCATCCCTGAAGCAGTTCCCTTGGAACGTCTACCTGCGGATCGACAATACCTGGCTCTGCGGCGGCTCCCTCATTGCTGACAACGCCGTCCTCACCGCTGCTCACTGTGTAGACGAGTAAAAATTGATTTTTTTCTTAAAGAAATTTCATCTAAAACGTTTTGAATTTTAAGTTACTCGACATTTGAGGTGTCCGCCGGTGGCATTGACCGCAGCTTGCCAGAGACAAACGAACAGTTCCGCAACACCACCGACGTTGTTGTCCATCCTGAGTACAACAAAACCAATTTAATTAACAACATAGCCATCCTGTTGCTTGAAACTCCATTTGTTCTAAGTGAGATTTCAATTAACTTTAAAACTTTCCAAAAATCAATAAATAAAAGCGCTGCAAACATTTTTAATTTTTGTGTGTTTCCAGATGCCTATGTAAACGTTGCCCGTTTGCCCCGACAGGTAGATGCGAGCAGTACCTTTTCAGGCATTTCAACCCTGATCTCAGGGTATGGTACCACAACCAACTATGGTGATTTTTTCGAATTAATTTTGAATCATATAAGAAAGAGAGGTTAAAACAGGAGAGACCAGCCGTTTCCTAAACTTCGTCCGCCTCACCACGATCACCAACTCCAAATGCGCGAGTTACTATGGGTCACCTCCGATCGTGTCCTCAACCATCTGCACCGCCCCTGGAGCTAAAGCCACCTGCCGAGTAACTTCAATTTATAATTTTTTTTTTTTCTTAATATATTTTTTTTTATTTCATATTTTTGTCGACAGGGTGACGGAGGCAATGCGTTGGTGTACAAGGAGGCTGATGGGCTGTACACGGTGATCGGCGTGTCCTCCTTCACCTCGAACCCCTGCACCAGTTTGCCTTCTGGCTACACCAGGGTTGCTAGTTTCCTTGGCTTTATCTCAGATAACACCGACATAGCTATTCGTGCCTGAGTGATTTTTGCAGTTTTGCTCATAAAAGGGAAAAATTATTATGATCGCCCTTGAAAAAATTAAATATGAAAGCAATTTGCATTTAAAAAAAAGATTGAGTGTCACATCGAATAATAAAAATTTTAAGAAAATGCCCGGCGTTTCTTTTTTCTTTTCTTAGTCCTTTCCATAAGAATTCAACTACGTGAATTATTGCTGGAGCCCGCACCCGCAGCCGAAATATGTATAGAGCAGCAGTAGAGCATTATAATTATCACTGTTCATTGTTTTTCTTTCACAATAAACAATTTAAAAACTCAGAAAGTGGAGCGGACCTACCATGCGAATCAACCTTTGACAATGAAATTCTAAAAAGTAATTGATTTCGAGATAATTTTTTGTGCATTAAAAATTTCTAAGCAATTTTATTTGGATATCTTTTAAATATAAAAAAAAATAAACAATTAAATCTGTAATATCTGCTAAAACTGTCGAGTGTCAACTTGTAGAGTCGAAATAGAAAAAAAACGCGATCATAGAGAGCGCGAGTGAACGCGAGCCTCTTTGCCGCGAACAAATAGCGAAAGCGATTCCATTGGTCGAGATTTTTAAGCAAAAATATTCTGAAATAATTCCTATTGGCTGGTTCTTATCACTTTTCATATGTTTTTGTTTTGATCGTGCAGTGTTTGGTGTGGTGTTATAAAAAAAAAATATAATAATTGTCTTAAATCCAAGATCCAATGTCAAAAAGAAATATCAAAAAATTTCGATCAAGCGAGGCACCGCAAAGTTTTGGGCACAAAACTAAATGAAGAGACGTGCAGACGCAGACGGAGGTGCGGTGGACGATGGCACGAAATTGTCCCGGTCGAGATTTCGGCTGTCGGACGATTTCTTTGACCGGCCGTGTCAGGAAGTGGCGGTCGGTCTTTTGGGCCAGACGCTGGTGCGGCAACAGGAGGACGGCTCGCAGCTGCGGTGCCGCATCGTCGAGACCGAGTGTTACCTGGGGGTGGTGGACAAGGCCTGTCACACCTTCGGCGGACGAAGGACTGAAAAGAACGCGCCCATGTACATGAAGCCGGGCACATCATACGTTTACTTCACGTACGGGATGTACCACTGCTTCAACATCTCTAGCAAGGGTATAAATATGAAAATTAAAAAATAAAAATAAAACAAAAAAAGATAAATTACTAAATTTATATTAACTTCTTAAATATTTTTAAAGGTTTTATTTAATAATTTCCAATTATTGTTTAAAATCAACTAACACTGCCGTTCATATATTGCAGAGGAAGGGTCTGCGGTGCTTTTGAGAGCGGCTGAGCCTCTTGAGGGTGAGCAGACGATGCAGCAGCACCGCCGGGCTCACCTCAAGACCCCGAGGGACAAGGCGTGGAAGCAACATGAGCTGTGCAATGGCCCCTCTAAGCTGTGCATGTCCTTGGCCATCGAAAGATTCACCTGCAACGCTAAAGACCTGACCCAGTGGACAGGTTTGTGGCTCGAAGAGGCCGAGCGACCTGCGGAGGCCGTGGTTACCTCCACCAGGGTCGGAATTGACTCGGTCGAGAAGGAGTGGAGACTGAAGCCCCTCAGGTTCTACCTGCTTGGCAGCAAATCGGTCAGCAGGAGGGACAAAGAGCAAGAGGGAAAAATTACCTGAAAATTGTTTATCTAAACACGTAAAAATCTCAATATAAATGTTCAGATTCATTTTTATGACTTAAATTGAGATACATTTTTTTTACTTTAATTAAATTAGTGTAGTTATTTTACAATTGAACTTTTTTTATGAACAAAAATTAACAATCACAATACTTTTTATACTCGCTCTCGAGGTCTGAGCTGTTTGCGTTTTTCAACTCGAAGTTGTATTTGACGTTGCGGTAGCCCTTGCTTGTACGCTTCCACCTGAGACAACACCTGACCAGCTGTTTGATGCCCAAGAATAAAAGCAGAAGTCCTGTCAGTATGGCAGCGGCCCAGATGATGTGTCTTTGGTGCGCCTTTATACCCTGAAGGCCTTCGAAGAAGATCGAGTTGGGTCGCAGCTCCACTTCTGCTTCCTTTTCTGCTGTCTGGCGATTTCTGCATCCGCTCTTGTCCATTGCAAACTCCTTGCGCAGATCAGTTTCCAGTTGCTCGAAGGTGGTCTCTGAGAGCCACTCGGCCAACTCTGGGTAGTGCAGTTGGCGAAGGCGGCGAGTCAACAGCATCAGCACCTCCTGATGGCGCTCCCGTTTGTCCCACGCCACCAGCAGCTGGATGCATGGTGCCGTCGCAGGAAGTTTCAGCCCTAATTTGATAAAAAAAGGTTTATTCTTTTTAAATCAACTCAAAACATTGGCTTTTGTAAAATTGAAATTTAAAAAGTCAATTAGAATATCACACAGACCTTCCTGAAGGAGTCTGGGGTCCAGCTCAAAGTCGGCCGATCCGAGAGAGGCAACAAGTCGACGGCAGTCCGTCTGGCTGATGTGGTTGGCGATGTGCTGCAGCTGGGACAAATTGACATCTTGAAAGGCCCCGCAGCCCTCCAGCAGGAGGAACGGAATCAGGAATAAGATAACCATTATACCGAAATTCCAAAGACAAAGAGTGCAACAATGCGCCGATATAACAAAAGAAAAACTGATTTTTATTTCTTTTAAGGGCTCCTTATTGATAAAGTCCAATTGTCTTTACAACAATTGTGGTAGATATTTGCAATTGTTTTCCAATGATTGGCAAAAATGGATCATATTGTTGTAAACACTTTATTTGACTATGAAAATAAAGTGTCCTTAATTATTGGGGCAAAAGGGTTTGAAGTTCATTAATGTCAAGATTATGGTAATTCTTATAAAATAGTGTGTCATTAAGTTTATTATTTATTTACAATTAAATATATTTATATGCATATCAAAGCCGTTTAGAGTCAGGACCACATGAAAATTGGCAAATGCAGCAACAATAATCTGCAGAAAATTTAAAATTTTCACCGAGAGTAAAAACAATTTTTAATTTGGTACGTAATTCGGCAGATGAAAAATGAAAAATTATTGGTGGGTGTTCAATTTCTAGTAAATTTTTTTTTTTTTTTTTAAATTATAACATCCTTGAGATAAATAAGGGTCTTCATTTCAGAGCGTCCTGCAATTACAAGTAAAATTTGTGCAAAGCTATGTTTTACCCGCTAGTCTAAAAATTACATGTTTCTTTTGTAATAATAATACGCAGTTGTTGCGTTGCTGACCACACACTTGAGATGTTGCTTGGCATTGGAGCTGCACTCGGAGCAAAAGAGTAAATTACGTCAGGGCTCTCATCGCAGACCGAAATTAAAGAGTCAAGAGAGTTTGTCCTTCTTTAGACTGGTGCGTTTGCTAGCGATTGTTGGAAGCACTCACTGCTCAGTTAGTTCCTTTTTGATGACGGAGAAGGCGACTGTGAGTGTCTTGTCCCAAGCGTCTGCTGCCGACGGTGTCAACTTCTTGCCCAGTTTCTCGGACAGCACTTTCAGGGCGGCCACCTTCAGATCCTGAAGTAAAAGAGAAAAACGGTGTAATATTTAAAATTAAGAAGTGTAAAAATTTGCATTGAAAGTTCATTTCACTTTTGAAATTTTAGTTGTTTTTCTCCTATCTAAAATACTGAAATATTTGGAGCTGGCAAAATTTTTCATTTAGAGAATAACTACATATTGCATTAGGAAACTAAACAGGAAGCTAAAATTGCACTATTATTCAACTTTTGGATTTTTTGATAGTCACAAATAAGAGATGAAATATTTTTTTGCAAGGGCCTAAATTAGTCAGTTTTTAGATCGATGGCGATTATGAACAAGCAGCTTTATTTTCCCTTTGTCTTCCCTGAGAGCAAAAGAAGCGGCAGCAGCCTCCAAAGGGAAGCAAGAGAGCTCCTCCCGCATCGACAAACTCGAATAAGAGTCTCTCTCGTGCAGTGCACGCGAGCGGGCGGAAAAATTAATGGACTCTCTTTCGCAACTTGCTCAGCATGGCGTGCTTCAGTGCAATTTGTCGGCGGCACTTTTTGTGCCAGTTAAAATAAAAACTCCGAGGCTCGTTTTTTTTTCGCTGAAAATTTCGAAAAGCCTTTAGTTTATATTTTTTTTATTCAAATACGCTTTCATTCAAATCAAGGCCGTTTATTAATGTATTTTTCTAATTGAATATTCGAGGCGTGAAGTGCACGCAACGGACTGGAGCTCGGCTGGCGCCTCTCCAGAATACCAATTAGGTCGAATTCTTTGAGGCTGCTGCCAGAACACACCACTCCTGACGACGAGACCAGAGACGCTCCACCACGGGCCAATTAACTTTTGACGAGATAATTGCTCTACGTAATAACAGGCCGTGAGATGTGCAACCGCAACTCATTTTCATTTAAAAGCAGTTACGACGAAAGAAGCACCAATTTTGACCAAAAATGGCCAAGCCTAAAAATTGCCCAATTATAAATTGCAACATTTTGTGAATAAATTTTATATAGTTTCTTATACTTTTGGGCATGCGGGCTAAAAACAAACACTACAAAAATTTAGAATGTCCATTTAAAATATTTCGCAATGTTCCAAATTTCATGGAAAGAAACTCCAAAGAATGAAGTAAACAAATTATTATAATAAGATTGACGTTCGGGAATTAAATTAGTTTAATTAGTTAATCATGGTTCTCTCTCATGGTTTTATACTTATTGAAAATGAAAAAAATTATTACAAAGGCTTTACAGATTTTTAAAGTTCTAATCGAAAAGTAAATAATTCAGAAGAAAAAATTCGACTCTAATTTGATAGCACATAAACTGCTTAATTAAAGTTTGTATGTCTCCTTTAACGCTTATAAATAATAAGCATTGGCTCCTTTTGTCAACACGTACGCGGAATAGCAAACAATGCGCTCACTTCTTGAGACCTTCAAGGTTGTTAATTAATACATAAAATAATGCGTTTTAACTCACGTCGAAGGCTTGCGGAGGGACGTGGTGCCTGGCGTGCGAGTTGCCGATTTTGGCGCACAGCTCGACGAGCACCTCGGTGTCGTCCAGTCCGTCCACCAGGCCGGTGAGGCTGAACATGACGTTGCTGCAGTGCGCCGTGAACTTCTTGTTCTTCCGCAGATCTTCCACGCTTAAGTTCGCGAACGCGGGGAACAGCTTTTGGTGATGCGGGTACATCACGAAGAACCTGCCAGCCATCAATTACTTTAAATTCATTAAACGACGCGCTGTCAATTTAAATTCTTCAACACTTTGGTCACTGCCTTTAATAGACGGCATCTTCAATTGATATATAGGGGTGTAAATTAATAGACTTGAAGAGTGTTAGATCTAAATTTCAAAGAGAATAAATCAGATTTGTGTGGAGGTTGAGATATATCTGGATATATCTTTTCTTGCATTTTACTTATAGTTTAATAGTGTGTGTTTTTTTTATAAAATTAGTATGTAATTTTAAAAGCCATTTTAAAATAAATTGAAATTAAGGCTTAATATTCAATTTGTTTATGAAAATTGATGTTTATCATATTCGCCTTGGTATAGAGTTTGAATTGGAAATAAAATATAATATTCTTCGGCATGTAATATTAATTGTATAATTTATCTCTGGCTGAATTTAAAAAAAAAGGAAACAGAAAATTTCAAACCATAGTAATCTTTCGTTTTTTGTTTATTTTGAAATTACTTTGAATCAAAGTTTAAATAGGACACATTCTACAGTCGAAATAATCTTGGTATTAGGGATTAGAGAGGCTCAAGTCAGCAGAGCACAAAAGGAAGTGATATTAATTGGCACGTGTGTGTGGCCGTCCGTCTCGAGTGCACGGCAAACGCGCGGCGAGAAGTGGCGTGTCTGCTCTTTGCGCTCGGACTAACGAGGCCCTCTCGCTTTCCGATGCCGCCCGGAACATAATTATTCTTTTGGAACTACTCACGTGGTCAGCAGGTCGACGCCGACGGACTTGATGTTGGGCACCACCAGGGCCCACGTCGAGCGCACGTGGTTCTTCTGGCGGAGGGTGAGCCCCGTCGCGGGGTCCTCAACGTCCAGGTCCTTTTGACCCAGGCCCAGCATGCCCAGCAGCGAATCCAGCAGCCCGGCCATCTCTGCACCAAACTCTCCTCTTCTATTGAATAAAAAGTTTTTATTTTGATTCCTCAAATTCAAGCTAAAATATATTTCCTTTTTTTAATTATAATAACAAAGTATAGATTCCATTATTTTAAAACAGGAAATTTAGAAAACATTATTCAGCAAAATTCTAAATAACTGTGTTTATTGTTAAATTCTCTGCGCAGTTCTTTTTACAAGAACTTTGAATACTTCAAAACCGTCATGCTTTTCAAGGAATAGACAAAAGTTGTGATGTTTCACATCCAACGACGGTCACAGGCATTATTCTTTAAGAGAAATACTGCAAATTAATTTTACTGCCTTTTTTACGCTACGTCATCCATTAAGCGAGAAAAGTATGCAGCAATATTTTTTTTATTCATCTTGTGCAAGACTATTTATGTAGAACTTTTACCATAAAAAAAAACTGCATTGGAAATACGTTTTGACTTTTAACTGGAGAAAATATTCCAGAAAACTTGGGCATATAAAAGCAGAAAAAATTGCCATTTTGCTGTGACATTAATTTAATTCTTAATGCATTTGTAGTGTGGTATGTGGTATTATAAATTTACTCTGTTCCGTTTAACGAACCATCAAATTTCTCTGTGAAATATTTCACACAATAAATCACAGCTATAGGGATTTAGTTTGGCTGTCAAGATGTAATGCCATTTCATACTCCGTCGGCGAGCAGGTGTGTTCAATTCTTTATGCTTTTTTTTTTACAAAAAGGCAAACTTTTGTAAGCAGCTTTTCTCCTTTAAAACTGTTGAATTGGCGTCGGTGGCGGTTAGGGAGTGAATTTATGGCAGGTGAAATGTCGTAAATAATTTAGAACGTCGTGCACCTGCGGATTTCCCTCGGGACCATAATTTGCCTCCTCTAATCGTTCAAGAAATGTCTCTGAGGGGCGAGCCCCTGTTTTCCAGGTCATAGCAACTTTTTCGCGTGGCAAAAAGAAAATGACTTTTATTCGGCGTGAGACTGACTCACAGCGTGCGAGGGGCAAAAATGTAAAATAATAATGAGCTCTGCCTGTGTGGGAATTTTAGAATTTCGCCCGCGGCTCGAGCGGAAAATTGAGGCGTGAAATTAGCTGCCTCGACCCGCGACACCCTTGTTATGAACGAAAAAATTACTGACTTTTTACGGAAATGAATTTAAAAAAAAGTCGCAATCAAGTTGCACCTTTTCCGATGCGCGTGGAGGAATTCAAGCTTGGCGCTTATCTTATCGAGCACTTTGTTATTTCTTTAATCGCAGCCATCAAAACAATCCACACCAGGCAAACAGAGGAAATAAATTCTCTGAGCAATGTTTGACAAGTTTAATATTTTCTTACTCACGTCAACAGATTTATACTGCAAACATAACGCATTATGAAATATTAGGCAAGCAAATATGTATTAATTGCAAAAAAGTATTGCTTGCAAGTAAAATAAAATTATTCATCTTTTTTAGAAAAACAGGAAAAATGATGTACAGCGTTGTTTTTTAATTTTCCTTTGCTCCTACAAATAATATAGATAGAATTTTCAATTTTATCAACAGCGTTTGTTTTTAATCCATTTGCCTATCACAGATTATAAATATAGACTTAAAAAAAAAGCTCACTGGTGCGAAATTTAAATGAATATTTTCTTAATTAAAGACACAAATCCTAATTCGTCAATATAAAAATTAATATTTTGTTTTGATCTAGTCTATGAAAAATAAATTGAAGTTTTTTATAATTTACTCTTTCCAAACAGGACTTGGTTTAGAATTTAACTTATCCTATACTTAATAGTAAAATTGGTGTTTTTTAATAAATCAATTTAATTCTTCACGACGATGAACTTTTGACAAATAATGAGATTAAAAAAAATCACTGCCTCTTTAAATAAGAAATAATTAAAATGTGTCACAATTTGTGAGACCGTTACCTTGCGAAGGTTGGATAGGGTGTTGGGAGTCTCTCGAGTGTGTTTGCGGTTCGGCTGCGCTCTCGTGACTGCCGCGGCCGCCGGAGCCTGATAGATGGATGGACGAGTCCCCCGCCGCCGCCGCCGCAACCGCTCGTTTTTTAATGAAGGGCGAGAGTCAGTTTGGCGGAGTTGGGCCCGCAATATTGCATTACCAGCACACAATGCACATGCCAGCGTGCCAGAGACAGAAAGAGCTCTGCCCGCCACACACACACACACGACATGCCAGCAATCGAAAATTAGATCTGCCTCTCCATAGTGCTGTACATCGGCTCCCGCGCGCTTGATATCCGCTGCTCCTCTTTTTTCTTGTGCGTTAGAGCGGAGGATCAGAATTACACATCGATTGATTTGCACAAAGAGTTATTTCAATCATTCCAATATACCCTTGGAGACGGTCCGATGATGGTCTATGAAGGCGAGAGACCTTTTCCTAATGTTATACCAAACTAGGAAATAAGCTCTAAGACACTTTTTCTCTCCTTCGTCTGAAATGGAAATGAACAATTATATTTTTATTTTAAAATTTTTTATTTAGTTTAAAATGTTTTTGCAAAAAAAAATTGAAGCAAACTATTTTTGAAATTATTTTGCTGGAAAAATTTTACTTTTAAGTTTTAAGGGTAAAAAACTTCAATAAGTAATTGAAAATCCTTCTTTTAAATTCATTCGTTTCTTTTTTTAAAACTCAATTTACAAAATAATAAAGCATTTATTTTTTTTTTAATTTCACGTGTTCTAGTGCAAAGTAATTCTTTTTTGTTAATTTGTTAGTGTGAGTGTGTGTTTTTTTGTAATTTTTAGTGTAGAGTTGTGTCGTGTTTGCGTTGTTAATAATTATTATCTTTTTTGAATTCACAACGTCAGGGGAGTGTTCCTTTCTTAGATTAAAATAACTAAAACTTGTTATTAAATAAATTATTTTGTTTAAATTTGGCTTAGTTATTTGGAAGATGCATTTATGCACAAAACTTAAACCTCAAGGCCTTCTCTTGAGTGTAAAATTTTCTGCAACATAAAAATAAGGGAGGATTTTCACTGGAGTGAAGATTTATTTTAAAAGCTAATGTTTACAAAAACTCAAATAATTAAATATTAAATTATCAAAAAATCCTCAACAGATTGGAGAATTTCTAAGACTTTTATAATTGTATTACAGCCTCATTCAATTCAATGAATTTTGCTTTCAAAATTGAAGACTTGTAAGATATTTTAAATATCCTCCCATTCACTACATAAATTTCAAATCCCTAATCTGACAGCATCGTGTTGATGTTCGTGGAACACTTTAGAGCGCGCACCATTGCAGTCTGCGAGAGGCTCGAGGCGCATAAGGTTGAATTTCATCGGAACCGGCGCACTTGCGGGCGCACACGTCATTCAGATTTGGCGCGAGACACACATTCAATTTAAAGTTCTTATCTCACTTGTGTCATAAAAAAACGTCCCAAATACTGTTAAATCCATTCGACAAAATTACTCTTGATAAACAGATTTTTAATTTCTTCAAATTCAATTTTAAGCGTACGAATTCTTTTAATTTTGGCCCTGGACCAATTAAACAAGCACTATTGAACCTTATTGAACTTTGAGGCGGGGTGCTGATTCGTTGCGGAGCACGCCTGGCGTGAAAAATAAGATTTGTTTTCGCCGCGAGACGAGAGGGTTGCTGTCTCGGGATGGGAGGGGGGAGTGGCTAAACATAGGAGCGATGCACGTCATCGAGGTCCAAAAGATTGTGAATTTCCGAGGCGCGCCTTTCCTTTCTGCTCACTGCAACCCCCGCCGGCGGCCGAGATGGAGCGACCTGCCTTCTGGCGCATCCCCAGGAACAAGCCCGACCCTGACGACTACCCCGTCTTCAGCGTCAAGAAGAAGAACAGACACAACACGGTACAAACTCTTTTTTTACTCTCTTAACGAGCAAAAGAAGTTAAAAGCCTCGATTACATCTTTGGCAAGAACGTCAAAGTCAAGGCTGACACTTTCGATTTCGATCTGGCTTTTTCATTGCATTGAATTTTTTGAATGACGAAGTTAGTAATGCAGCTACTCTCATGGTAGTGATAAAGAAAGTCTTATTTTAAATTGCTTTTTATAACAAAAGCAAATTTTTCTGGGCTATCACGTTGCTGCCTGAATAGATGTTATTAAATATGTAAACAATTTTGTGTTATCAAGAACATATTTTCTCAGAACTTGCGGTTTAAAAATTGAAATAATGACAAGGCTGACTATTTTGCAGTATTTTTTACTAAGAAAATTGCAAATAAATCTAATTTGAGTGGTGAATGAAATTGAGTCGTGCCTACGAAAATAGGCGTGGGACTCACTCCCGCGAAGCGAGAGAGCGTTTTGCAACAATTAAGACCGCGGGCGCTGAGTCACAATTATTATTACGAGGGCAATTAGGACAGCGCAAAATGAATCGGACGAATTTAACTTGGCGGATTATTCAAATCGATCAGACGCCAAATTCGAGTTGGCCGCGGACGGAAATAGAGAGAGTGTTAAGAAAAAAAATAACACGAGGCGGGCTGAATGAACGAACCTCGGGACGGTTTGTCAATCATGCTGGCTGGGATTTCGCAACTCTGTAAACAACTCACGCGTCGAATCAACTTTATTGGCCGGAATCACTTCTTCGAACTCGCCAAAAGTTCAAAACAAAGATCATCGTGATTTGACAAACGGCACGAGGATAACGGATGGGTGAGACACCACCACCTGTTCAGACACCGAAAATAGAAAACATTTGTCGCCGACAATGTGTTCACAATCCTTATTTTCATGATAAGAGAGGCGAGTTGTCAAGTTATGCAACCGCGAGGGCAGCAGGGTCAAGCGGGTTGCTTACCCTTGATTCCTGCAGGCGTCAAAAATGTTTTGGTGCTTGAAAAAAAAAATCATAGAAAATTATATGAAATAACCTTTTATGTATGTACATTAAATTTTACATATTTTTGCCAGTCAATTTAGAATATTGCTGGTAAAATAAATTAAGTTTTGTGGCGTTATGACTGAAGATTTCATACAAAAAAAAAAATGCTTCTTATCTCAGCTGCATCATTATTTTGAAAGTTTTTTCTATTTTATTATGAATTAATATTGTTTTTCATTATTTACACTATTAATAATCAATATAGTCAATTTTATGAGGAACCTTAAAAGAACCACGATTTTTTAAATTTCAATACTGTGAAGTTAATTTTCGTTTCCTTTTAAAACTTCCGCAGCACTTCATTGAAAGCTAAATTTCCGCTGGCTTCAATCACTCGACGCAGGGTTCTAATAATCCTCCCACGTCCGACGGCGAAACAATAACTAATAATAACCCGCCGGCCGGGTCTGGAGCCCAAGGTGACCGCCCAGATCTCTTTCTTCTAGCATCATTAATAATTGATCTGGTGTTTGCGAAGCGAAAGTGTAAGCAAGTAGTGCTCGCTCGACTTTGTCTCGGTGAAAATAGACTCGGCCGAAGAGGGATAATTTATTTTTATGCTGAATTATTGCTTATTTGTGTGGACGAAAAACGGTTGCCTCATTGTAGAGACGCGCGTGGATAAAACACATGCGTCTAGCCAAAGTGCCCAACGACAAGCAAAACAAAAATTTCGTAACTAGACGCGCCGCTTTCGCGACTTCTCTTGGCTCTGAAAACAAAGTTCGTTTAAAGGGAAGAAGTATATTGCTTCTGGACTGAATAAAAACTGATACACAGTTTCAGACCGTTTCAATTCAAATACAGAGCAATTGGGCATTTCAATTGATTTTACAAGGTTTCCTGATTTAAATAATATTTTAATTTAAAACAGATTTATATACTTTATATACTTGCTTTAAGTTTTGAATATATTTTTGCAAATAACTTACATTATAACAGATAAAAGCAATGGGAGTCTTTTGAAGAAATAACGGTGCTAAATTTAAACTTGTATGATTAAAGAGTTTGAGATTGTTAAATCACTTGAACGGCTACATTTCTGAATTAAAGAACAACAAAATTAAAAAAAAATGTTCTTGGTAAGAGGAAGACATAAAATAATGAAGTATGACTTGGTCTTTTGAGATTTAAGTATGATGAAACGGCGTATTTTAAGTGAAATAAAAGATACATTACTGAATTGTGTCTGGTTGAAATTTCACTGCAAATTGGAATTAAATTGTAGCTTTAATTGAAAGGTAGAACCCGCATTACTGCATTTCTGTCTGAGACAAGCACAGTGTCCTCATTATAAAATTTAAATTAAATTAATGGGTGAATCGGGTGACTGAAAGTTTGAGATTTAATTATAAATTAAACTCCTCAAGCAGTGCTGAGTAGACGAAAAATAAAAATAAAATATAGAAAAAAGCAGGTGATTATTTATTTGCATTTGCAGCAGAATAACTGTTTATAAGAACCGCATTTGGGTTGAACCTTGGTGATACGCATTCACATCAGTCAACAGGCTTATTAACAGTTAACGCTGAAATGCTCCTCATTCCCACTTGAGATGGAAAAAGACATATCTTTGCGTGTTAAGAGAAAATATAAATGACTTGATATTTATTTACAAAATGTTAAATTTTAATTACGGAATAAATATTAACCTTGTATGATAAAAAAAATCTTCATTTATTAATTTTTGTGTAACAGTTTTTTTTATATAATATAAATTATTGGATATAGTAAAATTTACTACACCATTTATAATTCTTAAATCTTAAACAAACTATACGTGATGGAAATTTGTTTTTTATCTTGCGTTCAGTTTTTCCAAACTTTTTCTTTGCGGGTCAAGTGCAGGTGCATCTGTCCGTTGCAAGGGGTCCGCGCTAAGTGCTCCCTTTCGGAGGGGGGCGAGTGCGATCCCTAGCTTGCTGCGGCCCGAAATAGCCGTCAGCGAGCGGCCGGCGGTGGCGCGCGCGAAGAGAAGAAGTGGAGGCCGCGCTCACTCAGTCTCAGTGCTTTTTGATAGGCGAGTGCGTGCGTAGTGCGACTTGGTGCGAGCCAGCCATCGAGCGGCATGGCCAGCAGCGGCAGGCGATTCTCCAGCCCCAACCTGAAGCAGCAGAATGTGTCCGTCACCCTGGTGCGCGACGGCTTCGGCCAGCCGTGGGGCTTCCGACTGGCCGGCGGCGCCGACCTCGGCATGCCGCTCACCGTGCAGAGGGTGAGCCAAACGCCGCCCAGAACGCAAACACTGACCTCGCGCAACTCTCGCATTGCAACACTGCCTGTCGACATCACATCAACATTCGCACTCGGTTCTGATCAACCTGCCTTTCGACTGACATCAAATTTTTGCAAAGATAATTATTTTAATGAGTCAGATGGAAAAATATTAACTTAATTAGCAACTAAATCCTGCGAAATACAAAGTATTCTTTGTAGCGTTAAAAAAAATTAAAAGATTAAAAAAATGTTTTTAAAAAGATTTTTTTTTTTATTTTTTTTTTAATTATTAAAAATATTTTAGTTTGTGTACCAGGGTTACAAGGGTATGAAATTTATAAATATTAATTTAACGTCTCATGATATTACGCAGCAAAAATCACAGCTGATTTGTTGAAAAGGGAGACGCATCTTTGCAAGAAACATCCCCATTATTGCCATTGCCATTATCTTTGTCTAACAAAAACTAATATTATTTTGAGGCCCTATATAAATTTGTAAATTTTCAAAATTTTTATTGGACCTATTCCCTCACCTTCAAAACTATTTTGCTTATGTACCCATGCTTATAAATTTTTTCTGATAAGGTGACGTTATTCGCACTTTGAAATTATTAATTAAGTGCTTATAAAAAAGATAAAGTTTATCCAAATCGTACAACTTATTCAATTTTTTCACCGACGATTCTTGTGGGACACATAATAAATTATTTTTAATTTGATAATACAATAAAAGAAGAGATATAAAAAATTTTCAGCGCTGACAAACATTTCTGCTTAACGTAGCAAATAAATTAAATTAATTTGGGCGCAGCTATAACGTTTGCTATTAGGAGATCAGAGAAATCGTGTTTGGAGCGCGAGCGTGGCGCAACCACCACCCTATCTCATTTCTAGACTTTATGGTTTGCGACCAAACGCAATTAGGCGAGGCGCGAGAGGTTATTAAAATGGAAATAGGCCGCCAAGATTATCTATCTTTCCTCCATGTAAAAGCAGAGTGCATTATTTCTTCACTGATGATTTTGAAAATTTCACAGGCGCTGGCCGGCACCCCTTCCGAGGGCGAACTGAAACCCGGAGACATCATCACCAAAATCGGTGACCGCGACGCCCGCCACCTCAGCCACAAAGACGCGCAGCACCTCTTCAAAAACGCCGGCAACAACGTCACCCTCCAAGTCCAGAGGTAACATTTTCACTTGAACTTATTGAGACGCCCCCACTTTATCCGAGTGTTGATTTTTTCACTCGGTCGGGGTGACATAGTTGTGCCGACCAAAGAGTTTTGTCATGTTGAAAAACGAAATCGGCGTAATGATCGGCCGTGTTTTTGAAACAAAATGCCGCCGCGTCGCGCGAGAATCCGAGCAGGAATGCCCTTATTTATTGGATCAAGTCCAAGACTGAAGCATCTAGAGCGGCCGAGATGAGACACAAGCGCGCGATTATTCAACAACAGCTTTGTGAAATAATGAGAGCGCAACTTTCCTCGTTCCAAATGCTTTACTGCTTTCTCATATTTCGCAAATTGATAAAAGAATTTGAATAACAATGAAACTAAAATTTGATGTACTGAATGAAAATGTTTTAGATTAAAATCAGCCAAAAAAATTTACATGAAAAAATTATTGGATTTTTTTTAGTTGGAAACATCGCAGATTCCTTTCAAACGATTTAGTTAGAAATTTTAACAATGCGTGTTGGGCAAACAATAAGAAAATAATGTAACAGTGCAAATTTTCTATTGACATATTTAGCTAAACATGTCAATTTGGCATTCTCAGAGGAGGAGATCAGCCGAAACCCTTGGCCTCAGGACCCATTTCTCCCCCGTTGACCCTGTCCAAGCAAAGCCCAGTGACCAACGGAGGACACGCGTCGCCTGTGCCCATGAATAGACCCCTGCAAGTTCAGACTGCACTGCCGCCTGCGGCCATGGAGGTCTTCAGCCCTGGCCCTGTGGTGCCCGCCAGAGGTCCTCAGGGTCTCGCAGCGCTGACCTCGCCACCAGCCGGCGCCCCTCTGCCCAACAGTGGCAACTTCTCAAAGGTGACGCAAAACTTTTTCGAACATTTTGTGAGAATAAATTATTCAAATTTGCAGACAATCCAGAGTCCAGTGCACAACCTTCCAGTGACAACTTTCCCGCCTCCTCTGCCCGGTCTTGCCAACTCTCACTTTGGCCTTGAAGCACCGGAGTGCATTGACATGCAGGTCAGTTTGCAATTAAAAAAGTAGCTTTTTGCTTTGTGGCGGGGTGAGGGCGAAGTCCGTCCGCTATTTCAGGCTGATTGAATCACCGACACGCAATTTACGGCCCCTTGGTGACCGAGCGGCAAAGCATTCGACGCACTTGACACTCGCAACCTCTTCATTTCGCGCACTGTCAATTTTAATCAGAAACAAAAGCAACTAACGAGGCCCTTAAATGAACGTCAACTCCATTCCGCTCCATTCATAACAAAAATTTATAAAATTGATCAACTGTTAGATGGTTTTCAAGGAAAATAAATATAAATATTTTTTTATATTAAAAAATATTTTTCTCACAAGTGAAATTTTAAATTAAACTTTACTGAAGGCCATAGAAATATTCTTTGAGTTTCCGCTTTTGCAAGTTCGCTATTTGCAAAAATGTCGATCTGTTCCGAGAGATGGCTGGAGCGGTTGCTCCAAAAATCGCTGGTCCTCCAGAGCAGTTCGGCGAGCTGGCGCTGCGCCAATCGCACGTTCCTCCGACGCGGCGTACCCTACTGCTCACGCAAACCAAACTCGCGTCGTTCAGATTCAGACTCGGTCGCTTCGTAGAACAGAACACGTCGGGTGGTTAAATCTTTCGGACAGTGAGGAAATGCGAAACTAAATGGGGGTGGCCAGCAAGAGGTCGTTCAACTCATAAACACCCAAATGGCGTCTTTGGCACGATTATCAAATTGCAATGACCTTTTTCTTTCAATTAATATTTTGATTAAAAAATTAAATTCTGTTCGATTGCAAAGAAATGCAAAAACAGCAGCGCGGTTTCGAAGAAATAATACAGGCGACAAATTAGCCTTTTTAAAGCAGCAGTGTAGTTGGCATCAGTTGTTTTCGCACATTGTTTTGCTTTTAGAGAAGGCAATAGAGTATTGCAAAAGGATTGGTTTCTTACGTGGTTTTTAATATTGTGTATAAATTTATTAACAGGTTACGATCAAACAGATTTACTGTAAATTTTGTCAAAGAAATTCCTCTCTTACACTCTCTTACATAATTTACCAATTCTTTTGCACACAAAATATTGGCTTATAGACCAAACAAATTTGATCTGCTTTCAATCTGCTTTGCATTTTGCAAAGTAATTATAAATTTACTACCAGACGCGCAAATCCGTTTCAGAAGTGGCGAATCTGCTTCCAAGATCTTCAGTTTGATATTTTCGAGTGCTGCTCGTCAAGGGGCACAATATAATTCTGAAGCGAGCGTAGGCGGATTGCGACACAAAACGGCCAGCTGTTGGCTTTCAGGGGTCTCTGCTTTTGCGGCGCCTTCCAGACGATTGAGCAGGACGCGAATAAATAATGGCGACTCAAGCAAAAATTAATGAAAGTTTATCTCGAGAAGACTCTCTAGAATGTAAAAATAGAACGCACGACAAAGCAAGTTTTAAAACTGAAAACCGAATCGGAGAGTGGATTGCAAAAGGCTGGCCGATAATATAATATGTTGAGCAACGGGTGGAAAGGACGACACCCAACAGCGGCGTCCAGTTATGTGGCCGGCCGCGGTTTATTTTCGGTCTGGTGCGAACTTATAATATCTGCGCGGCGCGGCGCGCGCCAAATGGAGCAGCCACTCTGAAAAACCGACACGTTCCAGCATCTTCAATCAGTCCGTCGCGACCGCCCAGAAGAGACCGAAATTGTCACTTGCTCCGATGGCCGGAGTGCAGGCACGCAGGCATTCGCAGCCTATCAACAACAACCACCACCTCGCGCGCGACGACGCCGAAACGCTCCTCTGGGTGAGCCTGCAACTCTCCACATTTGTATCGTATTTCTCAAGTGCTAGGGATTTTTGGTTTATTATAGCAAAGGGGAAAATTCGAGAATTCTACTTTCCACTCGCAAACACCTGCCAAAAAATTATTAGACTCCGAAAGGAAATTGTTTATGGAAATTAATTACGCAAGAACGCAGTTGCGTCAGTCAGAAACTGGCAAGCGCCCCGTAATTAGGGCCAAATTTACTTAGCGCGACGTCACAAGCTTGAAACACAAATATGTTAGCTCAGATTAAATTAACGGCCCGCGAACTTTGGTTTTGCCAAATTTTAATTTAATCATTTTGGTTGGAACACGCAACTTTTAAATCTAGAGTTTTGATAAAAGTGTTTACACAAGTAATCAATAAATATTTACTGAAGTGCTCGGTCTGTTTTTTCGCCCCGTTTAAAATAAAATACATTTTGTTTTATAACTGTAAATTATATATTTTTCTTGCGACTTTTAACAGTTTTTTTTTTAGCAACAATTAATATTGCTACCAAAACTTGTGATTCACCTTTTTGGCAAACTAATTTCTTTCTTTTTTTAATTGCTTTTTTTTTCTTTTTAGATAGAACCGTTTTTGCGCCCAGTAAAAGTTAACAGTAAATTCATCAGAAAATTTAAAAATTACATCAAATTAACCCATTGTAATTTTAGAAACAGACAGCATTAGTCTTTTTAAAAATAAATTATATATAAAGTAAACATAAAATATTCAACAATTTCTTATTTCAACGCGCTTGAAATTTTCAATCAGAATTTTAATAATACTTGTAGGAAATCATTTAAACATTTCTGTACGCAAAACTTCTCATAATCTTTATGAACGATTTTTTAATTGGTAAAATTCTTCTTTATGCTTTGACCTTATAATAAAATAGATGCAAGTTTTCAAAAAAAAATTTCGAATTTTTTCCTTTTTAAAAAGGAATTTAAAAATTGAGGGTAGCAAGATTTTGGTTTCTTGTTTTCTTTCTTCGAAAATGAAAGTTTGACGCATAATTTATTTTCCTTTGGCCCACCCCGAACACGGTCGATTCATTTTCAAATGAAAGGGAAGTTTGCGTCCAGTTGCGGTGCTCCATGGAAGGCCATCAGAAATCGGATCAAGTCGCTTCGGACGAGAGAGAAAAGATTGGGCGAGAGAACGAACGGCTTCGCTCTCTCTTGAAACTGGCCACCGAAAATAGCACGTGGCCTGCTTCTTTTTCCTCGCACTTGCCCACGCCGGCCTGCCTGACGCCTCCCCCGACTTGTAATAACTTGAAAATAAAATTTTGTCTCGCCATTTTCTATCTACCCACGTCACGCAGGAAACAATTAATAAACACAATTTTCGGTTTATATTATATATTAAATTTGGAATTAAAAAGTAAAGCAGATCGCGCTTTTGGAGAAATTGAGGCCAACGGAGCAGAATTATTTCGTATTGATTTAGGGACGAAAGAGTTGGCCAACGGAATTAGCCCGCGTCACAAACACAAACACAGCATCAAAAGGAACGCGGCGGCAGATCGTTTGACGTGTGCCACATTCGGATTCGGGGCAAAATTGTGTAAAACAGGAATATACCCTCCTAAAAATTTCAAGTTGCCAAAATTTCAAACATGAAATTTGAGCAAGGTGGAACAAAATCTAAAAGCAGATTTTCTTTCAAAGTGAAATTAAAAAAAAAAAATCTTGAATCGCTCAATTTTTCGTTGTCTAGAAAAAAAGTGATAAATTTATTTAAGAATCCTTTGAATTTGTTTTAGCCGTACCGCACCACCCCACTGGTGTTGCCCGGCGCCAAAGTGAAGCGCGAGGTGCCAACGACCTCTTACCTGCAACACCACCCCAACCCTGCGATGAGAGCCAACCCACAGCACTACGACCCGAACCTTGAGGTTTTGATGAAACAAAAGGTTAGTTTGTTGCAAATTTTACATTTCTTTCTTTTGTTTTCCACCCGCAGCCGATTTTGGTTTTCTTTAATTCCCTCTTTAGCAGAAGATTAGTCTCCCGTTTTCTTTAAATACAAAAACTTTTGATCATTATTGTCGCTTCTGCACATACGATCTTTGTGCAACACAGGTGGCCGACACAGTTTTGGAGCGCGTGGCTGGTCCCGACGCCGCTAAGAAGGTATAAATTCAGTCCTGTGGTCACGGACGGAGCGTGTGTTTTTCTTTGTTTGCCCGGCGTGTATCCAAATACACAGCACATAATATACTCTCTGAAGAAGAATCAAACCATGATGCAGAACGACCATGGCTGTTTGTGTCTTGTACATACACAATACAAATCATACACATGTTTTCAAAGTTTGTTTGTACATGCACTTTCTAAATCATTGGCATGGTCTCAAATTCACATATTGGCAGCACTTGGAAGCAGTTCTGAAATAAATACCATTTTCTCACCCACAGCTTTGAGTGTTGTTTGCCGAAAGCGCTCCGTAAGGTTGAAAATATACGGAGCCGCTTTGAATTTCATCTCTCACAAATCTGATCTAACAAACAATTTTATAAAAAAAATTAAAAAAAAAATTAAATTTTCAGAATTTTTACTTTGAAGGCTCTTCAAACCGTCATACTTTTTTACCCATTTTGGACCATAATCAATTTGCCTGGCTTAATTTTAACGCCAAATAATTTTACTGGTGCTTGAATTGCAGGTGATGCACAAGCAGTTCAATTCGCCAATCGGCCTGTACTCAGAGGACAACATCGCTGACAGTGTGCAGGCGCAGACCGGAGTCACACCGTGAGTGTCATTTTAGTTTTTTTTTTCAACTCATATCCGAATCGCAAAACTGCTAGGCATCGATTTTTCGCACACATTCTACACTAAAAATTTACTTTACAAAAAAGCAGACACTACTACTCGCACACCTACCGACGAACCTTCTCAATGCCCAGACTGCCGAGAGGGCAGCCATGCACTAGGCTAGCAAGGCAAGTCGCGTCCTGAGACAGTAGATAGGCGAATGAAAATCAAGTTGCTTGATTCTTTGTAGTTTTGGGTACTCTTAAAGGCAGAGGCTATGCAATAGGAGGAGGAAAATGTGAAAATGAAAATAGCAAAAAATTTATTGAACATTTGAAAAGGGAAATGAAAATAATAAGATAAATTAATTTGAAGGCTCAATCGTTGCCGCACATTTAAAAAAGGCTACTGTAAAATTATAAATAACGAAATGATAACTTATTTTTATAGCCTTTAATGAGAGCTTTTTTGTTAAATACACGCAAGTCATCTGAAATTCTTATAGTTTTTATTTAAGCCTCCCATTATAGCTGAAGCCTGTTTTATATAAAAAGATTTTAAACGAATTTAAAAAAATTGCCTGATTTTTCAAGTTAGTATTTCTAAAACACTTGAGATTGACTTTATTAGTATAGAAAAGATTTTTCTTCCACAAAACACAACCTGCACACAATGATAAATAAAGTAATTTGAAATTAAAGTATCAAAGGACAGTGGTGCACGGCTAATCTCAGTATTTTCATTGACCTTTCCTTCCTGAAACAAAAGCAACAGCCGCCACCACCACCCCCAAAACACCAACCATCCTTCACCCGTCACTTTTGAGAGACAAATCAGTCGAATAATCACACAATCAACAAGGAGTAAGGTCATTAATTAAAGTTTTGACCTCCTCTTCCCCCCAATTTTTCTCTCTCTCTTCCAACTAACGCCTGACCAACGCTAAACAAAATGAAAAAAAAAAAAAATAACAAAAATTAGAAGCGCCTCGCTAACAGAATTAATCGAAACTGGAATTCACCTGTTGAACTCTCTGTCTGTGCCCCAACCCTCCGTGATCCGCCCCCCGTGTGCACAACCCCGCAGTTATAAGGGCAAGAAGACGCTGTACTATGACCCTGCCAAGTCGGAGACCTTCAAGGCGCTCAAGGACTCGGAACTCGGCGACACCGTCACTGAGGTGCCAGAGCCCATTCAGCCCAAGGTGTTCACCCCACAGAAGCACATCCAGCCACCACTCAACCAATTGCAGAGGGTACGATTTTTATTAAATGCAGTATGAGCAACTGTAAATTTTCTTAGATTATTCAAATTTTGTGTTGATGTTAAATTTTTCACATAAAAAATTTTAATTCAAATTCAAAACTTCTGAATTTTTCTTTTAATATTGTTAATAATAAAAAAAAGTACATAGCCACTTAGTAAGTTTCTTCCATTGCGTATTTTTGCAAGGTTGAAATATTTAAAATTTATATTTTTAACTTTAGTTCTGGGTCATACTAGATTCAGATTTTTTAATTTTGGTTCTTTTTTCTCACTTGTGTCTTGACGCTGTAAAAAGCTTTTCCAGTTTTAGAAATTCACCTTTTGATTGCTTGCCATTTCAGCAACAACAGGCAAAATCTCCTCATCCTCAGCCAGTAAGTGAATTTGAAATCAATTGGTTTAATTTTCAAAATTCAAATTTTTTTGTTTCTTCAAAATTTAGATATAGCATCCTCTTCATCTACAATGTGTATAAGGGCTTCAAATTTTAATTTCCATTTCAGGAGAATTTGCTGGGAGACGACAAGATCCACCAGAGCTACTCGTTCAGACGCCTCATGAATGAGGTCCTTGGGGAAAGCGACTTTTAAAAGGCAACGATGTCTATAAGCTGGTATTAATTAATTAATTAATCTACCTATTTCGCCGCAAAAATCATCGCAAAAAGATGAATTTGAATATTGCTATTTTTATGAAATGAAAAATTGTTAATACTGATATGTAAAAAGAGAACACTCGATTGGAGAGTAATAATTTATGTTACGGAGAATTTCTGAATTAAATTATATTGCAAATATGTTACTATATTTAATTAACCCTAAGGTAAATAAGAGCCACTAAGTGAGAGTAGCTAGCTGTTGCGTAAATATTCTATACACTTTAAAATGATGCTGGATGTCTTTTGTGCATAAATGCGAATCTTATTGCCCGAATTGAAATTAAGTTATACAAGAGTTTGCAAAATAAAGAATGAATTTCGAATCACAACTGATTATTCCTTTAAATGTCTACCTTCATCAGAGATAAAGTTCATTGAGGGAGCGGCCAATCACAAGTCGGCGGACTTCACTCGTTCCGCCGCCAATTTCGTACAGCTTGGCGTCGCGCAGGTATCGCACCGTCCGACCAATATCACCTTTTGTCCCAAATTTTTAGAGTGCATGCAAAGGAATAAGGTGGTACTCACCAACACACTGGATGGCCTGAAGGGCAAGTTGGGTGGCTTGCTCGGAGCAGTGCAAGGCCACCGAGGCGCATTCTCTGCGGCTGACGCTGCCCTGGTCACAAGCCCTGGCTACAGAGTAAAGGTATGACCTGGAGGCCGACAGAGTGGTGAACATGTCGGCCTTTTTGGCCTGTAGCAGTAGGTCCTCAGAGGGTTGTTGGAAGGCGGCGTCGCAGCATGCTTGCATCACGCCAACTGGCGCTGCGGCAAAAACAACCCGCTCTAGATCGACACCACCAAAAAGCACATAGATGCCCTTGTTTTCTCCGCCCAGAATGTTTTTTACTGAAATAATATTTTCAAAGCAAATTGAAAAAATTCTTATTTGAAAATATACCTGGGACTTTGCAGTTGTCAAAAATCAGCTCGCCAGTATTGGAGCCACGGATGCCAAGTTTATCCAGTTTCTTGCCATTAGTAAAACCCTCCATGCCCCTTTCGATAAGAAAGGCTGTCACTCCATGCTGAGGTTTGGCAGCGTTTGGATTTGATTTCGCAAAAACCTAAATAAATTCGTAATGTTTTTATATGTCTGTCCCAAAGCGTGAGAAATAAACGTATCAATTGGAAAAAACTATTATAGTTCTTACCACAAGTGTATCTGCATCTGGTCCGTTGGTGATCCAAAACTTTGTCCCATTCAAGACAAAGTAGTCACCCTTCTTCTCAGCTCTCAGTCGCATCGAAACAACGTCAGACCCAGCCTCTGGTTCCGACATAGCCATGGCTCCCATGTGTTCACCGGAACACAGCTATACACAAGATAAAATAATCAATGAGTAAGTTTAAATTCAGTAAGCCTCATTTTTTCTTACTTTCGGCAAAAATTGTTCCTTTTGCTTATCAGTGCAGTGTTTGTTGATAGCACTGACACAAAGGTTGGAGTGGGCGCCATAGCTCAAAGAAATTCCTCCTGACACTCTGGCCATTTCCTCCATAACAATGCAATGCTCTAAAACAGAGCAATCTGAGCCACCATATTTGCTTGAAGCCGTGATGCCCAGCAAGCCTAGTTTTCCAAGCTTCTTCCAAAATTCCTAAATTCAAACTATTGTTAGAATAATTTAATGCTTTGAGAAATATAAAAAGTACCCGCAATTCTGGAAAGTCACTTTTCTCATCAATGGCATCAGCTTTAGGCGCTAGTTCTTCTTGCAGAAAATTAAAAACAGTTTGGCGAAGCTATATATGTAATTGAAACTAAAAATGTTGTTGTTAAAATTTTTTAGTACCTGTTGCTGCTTTATTGAGAGACCAAAAACTTTCTCATCTATTGGGGAGAAGTTGGAAAAGCATCTTTTAAGGTTAAGGGTAAATCTGCATCTGACAACAAATGCTACTCTAATATTTTTTGTTGCTAAAAACATTGCAAACATCTGACTAGATGCTAAATATGTTTGGTAAGATTTGAACTGTTTGAACTATTGATGCCAGTACTCTCGAGATAACTTATCTTGCAGATTGGAACTTTGATATGCTAAAAATAATGCATGGTTTAAACAGAGCTGCACTTTATTTTAAAAATATTTTTGTATAACGCCATTTTAAAAAATATATTTTTTCTATTATAGTGTTTTTGAGCAAAGCTCTTTACTCTTGATTTATTATAGTGATCCTGAGAGTAAAATAGAGTGTAGGAGTATGATAATATCGATAATATGGCAGATTGGATCACAGAATTCATTTTCAGTATTGTCGGATTACTTCGTCACTCCAATAACTCTCTACCTTAGCGATTTCAGGCAAGAAATATCAGGCACTTTTTCATTTGTACAACTCGTTGAGAGAGCGGCCAATGACTAAGCGACGCACCTCACTTGTTCCAGCTCCAATTTCATACAATTTGGCATCCCGCAAGTACCTCCCAGTTGGGTAGTCATTTATGTAGCCATTTCCACCTGATAGAATAGATATGAAGAATATGAATAGATAACAAAAAATTTGGAAGTAGATCAAAAATAGAAAGTTAATTTAGGAGTCACAAATTTCTTATAATTCATGATAGCTGTTTGCAATTTTTAAGGTAAAATGTGGCAAGACCGTCCAAGATCATTAGAGGTCGTTCGAGGCCGTGAAACAACCATTTCCCCTAAATACTTTGTTGTGTAAAAGAATACGAGGTCGTTTGGGACTGTTGTTTTTGATAAGGGTACAAATTATTTTGTAATTGTTTTTTGGCCCTTTTAGAATGAATAGCCAAAGTGTTTTATTCCTTTTGCAGTTTTCTGGGGTTTTATTTTCATAGTAAAAAAGACGATCATCTTACCAAGACACTGGATGGCTTGGAGCGCAACCTGAGTGGCTTGTTCGGCACAGAAGAGAATGACGGAGGCGCAGTCACGTCGGCTGACGCTACCCCCGTCGCAAGCCCTGGCCACATTGTACATGTAGGACCTCGAAACCGACAGGGAGGTGAACATGTCGGCAATCTTGGCTTGCATCAACTGGAACTCGCCGATGCGCTGACCAAACTGCTTGCGCTGGTGAACATACTCAAAGGCCGTATCACAGCTTGCCTGCATCAGGCCCACTGGGCCAGCGGCCAACACCAAACGCTCCAAGTCCAATCCACTGAACAACACATAGATGCCCTTGTTCTCTTCTCCCAATATATTTTTTGCTATTGATGATGAATTGATAATGATATGAAATGAATGTAGTAAATTAAAACAAAATACCGTACCAGGGACTTTGCAGTTTTCAAAAATGAGCTCGCCAGTACTTGAGCCACGAATTCCCAACTTATCCAACTTTTGGGCTGTGCTGAATCCCTCAGTGCCTCTTTCAACAATGAAGGCTGTAATTCCATGCTGTGGTTTGGAAGCATTGGGATTTGTTCTTGCATAAACCTAAAATAGAAGAAAAATAAACTTATAACATAATGTAATGAGTCTTATTTGAAAATAAAGTTTAAAAAAATTTACCACAAGAGTGTCAGCATCAGGGCCATTAGTGATCCAGAATTTATTTCCGTTTAGCAAATAGTAGTCCCCTTTCTTTTCTGCCTTCAGTTTCATCGAAACAACATCAGACCCTGCTCCCGGTTCTGACATAGCAAGTGCACCAATGTGCTCACCAGAACACAGCTATGAATAAAAAATTTCTCTTGGTTAATATCAAGGCATCAATTTATTTTAAAAAAATTGTAAATACATGCATGAAAAAGAAAAATAAATTACAAAGGAATTTTTTCGGAAAATACATAATTTCATAATTTATATTAGAGAAAGTTACCTTTGGAAGGTATTTACTCTTTTGTTCATGGGTTCCATTGCGATTGATCTGGTTAATACACAAGTTTGAATGAGCACCATAGCTCAAGGCTATTCCTCCAGCCGCCCTAGAAATTTCCTCCATGATGATGCAGTGGTCCAGGTAAGAGCCATCAGAACCTCCATATTCGCTTGAAGCTGTAATGCCTAAGGTACCTAGGCTTCCTAACTTTTTCCAGAATTCCTATCAATCAAAATATAATTATTTACGAGTGTAAAAATAAAAAAAATAAAATATTGACCCTCAATTCAGGAAAGTTGTTTGTTCTATCGATCTCAGCAGCCTTAGGCGCCAGTTCCTTCTGTACAAAGTTGAACACCGTCTGCCGCAACTGGGTAAAAACCATGCCAGTCTCAACACTGGAGTAAAAGAGGTGGACAGATATCATACCTGTTGCTGCTCTTCAGTGAGTCCAAAGATTTTCTCATCAATAGGAAAGTACTGGGAGCTCTTCCTGCTCTGCAAGACACTGACGCCAGGGATGACATTGCACCTCAAGAGAGTATGAGGGCACTTACGGGACAGCAGTCGAATAGCAGACATGGTGCGCAACAAATGAACAAATCACCTAAAAATTAAATAATTGAGGCTGCAGCAGTCTTCAAAGAAAAATATGGAGTGGGGGTAAGCATGGCGACGATTTTTACTTTTGGAGGGAACTTACCCAATAGTTTAAAAAATACACTTTATGTATGGATGTAGAATAATTCATCGTAATTTTCCTTAGCAATGAAACAATTTTCAGTACAGAATAATTAGTACAATCTATTCTGTCCTCAACATCAATGATGCTTCAGGTTAAAATTTAAATCATCTAGAAATTATACGCTGTTTTCCTTTGTCATTTTGTACATCATCACTTATTGTACTTTAATACTCTCATGTTAGTATAGCAGAAGAACTTTGTGCTTACAAGCACATCACAATTGACATTTTAAACATCTATCAGGGAAATAAAAAATGAAGGCGCATTAGAAAAAAAAGCGAAACTAGAAGAATATATCAGGCAGCTTAGCCTAGTAGCTGAATGTTATAAATAATTAATAAATGCAATGTTGTGGAATAAGATGGTAATGGTAAGTTTTTAGTCTGCAACCGCAGGCAAGCTGCCCTTGTCCAAGTCGTTGAAGAAGGGGTGGGTGACTGCATCTTTGGCAGACAATCGCTCAACAGGGTTGTAGATGAGCATTTTCTGATAAAATTCAAAGATTAAAAAATATCTTCTCCTATTAGCACTTATTTTACCTGCAACAGATCCAGGCCATGGGCATTTATAGTAGGCACATGCTTTCCCAACGTGTTTTGGTTCCACTGAGGGAAACTAGGTTTGTAGTCAGGAAGTTCGCCTACGCCAGGCCAAATGTCTTCGTTGGGTGTCTTCAGGATGCTGAAACATATATATTATATTTTAACACAATGAAAGCTTGACCGGATAAATCATTGTTAAAGAAAAGAAAAAATAATAATAAACAATCTTTCAATGATATACTTTTACCATTTCTACACAATCAGATGAATTCATTAAAGTGTTGAAAGCAGTAAAATGAAATAAGAAAATATATAAGATTTTTTCACTCTGACAACATAAATTTGGGATTTTTCTAATAAAAATTTAGTTCATTAATACTTAGCACATCAAAATTCTCACCGGAAAATGCGGAAAAGTTGGTCAATCTCAGAGTCACCCTGGAAAAGGGGCTTCTTGTTGGCCATTTCGGCAAAGATGCAGGCAATGGACCATATGTCCACAGGACAGGAGTAACGGCTTGAGCCGAGCAGGATTTCAGGAGCACGGTACCAAAGGGTGACCACCTAATCACAAGACGGCATGTAACATAATTCCTTAAAAAGAGGCCATTGGTACCTCATGAGTATAAGCTCGGACAGGAACTCCAAAGGCACGGCCAAGTCCAAAGTCTGCAATTTTAATGATACGTCCAGTCTCGTTGACAAGCAGGTTCTGAGGCTTCAAATCACGGTGGAGAACTCTGCGCTTGTGGCAGAAGAGAATTGCCAGGGTAATCTATTGAGTTAAAATTTAAAATTAATTTATTTTTAATTTTTATAGTAGTTTGAAGTAGCTGTTTAACTGTGAAATTAAAAATAAATAGATTATGAATTAAGTTTTTTTATTGCTCATAATAAAAAAATGATTTCTTTTGATAATAATTTAAGGCTTAATAAATATGAAAAATTTACCTGGTAAAGGAAAGACTTGATTGTTTCTGCAGGCATCGTTGATTTGCCCAGAGAGTCCATGTACTTGCGCAGGTCCATGCTCATGTGCTCAAACACAAGGTACAACTTGGATTCTTCCATGAGAACATCATGCAGCCTGTGAATTTAATCGTCCAACGAGTTGAAACTTTTTACAAGCAGAATATTCCAGAAACATACATAATTATGTATGACACTTTAAAATAAAATTATTCAACTATGTAAAAGTGGGGATGCGTGTTAATTAAATATTATGTACAAAAAAATTGTGCGTACGAGACAACGTTGGGATGGGCAAGTTCCTTCAGCAAAGAAATCTCGCGGATGGCAGTGGCAGGAATGCCTTCTTCCTCCTCAGCACGGATTTTCTTCATCGCCACGATCTCATCCGTTTTGATGTTGCGAGCTTTGTACACAACACCGTATGTCCCTGTGACAAAATGTGAAAATCATGCAAATTTCGAGCATCCACGTCAAAAAACAAACCTTCTCCCAGCTTTTCAAGTCGCACAAATTCATTCATTTTCGACATCAGGAATCAGGGAGTTAACGATGACGTTCAACAATGCAACGATTGAGATTCTCAGCAGGAGGATTTAGGATGGATTGACATACAGGTCAGGACCTGAGAGAAAGGTTAAAAAAGCGTGACCTCACAATTTTTCGCGTGTGCTGGTCAAAGTCAATGTCGGCGCAAATGAGCCCTGCGATCAGCGTCCAGCGATCAGCTTGTTGCGCCCGCTTAAACTACTGCACACCGTTTACTGCGCACCACTTGTAAACAGACTCCGGCCTTCTGATTGGTTCAGCATCTAATCTCAAACGCGGGAGCTTTAAAATTTCCATAAATTGAGGAAAAACATCTTGCTTGATTCGGTTGTGTCGGTCTGAATTCTGCATTCAAATTTAATTTTTATTTTGAGTGATTTTGAGCTACGTATAAACAATAAATTAAGATTATTTCGGAATAAGGTATGCTATGCTTCTAATTTTTAGTTCAATCTAATCTTATGCAATTAATTTGCAAAAATGATTTACAATTTTTGGCACATTTATTTTAGTTAGTGAACAAAAATGGAAGTTCTTGCAAGGAAATTGGGTTTTAATGAGGTGGTGATGAACAAGGCTAGAGAATTGGAGCGTCTTCTGGAAACTAAAAACTCAAACACAAACCGGATTGATGCGTCGCTGAAGGGTGTCGTCTGCCTTCATATTGCAGCCGACATGAAAGGTGTCAAAATTGATAAGGTTTGTATGTGCAGAAGATGGATATTTTGTTGCGTAAAATTTAATGTTTTGATGTCTCGCCAAATTTTCATAATTTACTCTTGTATTATATTAATTTTTTTTTAAATGTCATAGGACCTTGCTTCGAAGCTGTCCGGAACGAGCAAAAAAAAGTATAGGACTCAATTGTATACTTTTGAGAATATGCTGCAGTTACAAAAGGTAAATTCAATAAAGGACATGTGTCTCAAGCTGGGTTTGGCTGAGCTTTCAAACGAGGCTACCACTTTGATGACAAAGTTTGATCAGACGCAGGAAGATGAAGAAGTGAATCTGCCAATGTACTTCGCAGGCGCAATTTGGGTTGTGGCTAAGTAAATATTCAATTTTCTCATATTCATAACAATTTAAATTAAAAAAATTATTAATATCAGGTCAAGGAAAGTGTCAATTGAGAAGACAAAAATCCTCGAGTTGGCCAGAACGGGTAATTTGCCCACATTTGAGGCTGTGGTGACAATGATGAAGAAGCTCCATGATACTAACAGCCTCCTCAGCAGTACCAAAAAGCCGAAAAGAAAACATGCATACCAAGAAATCATAGACAATATAAATGAAAAAAATGCTCAAGGTTACTTAATTAATATAATTTAAAATTATAGGTAGCCTAATAAAAATAATTATAATAATTGCAGAAGAATATAATATGTCTGAAGACGATGGTAGCGATGATGAAGAGTATGAAGTGTGGCGCGAAAGAATGATAAACATGGCCCGTGAGGAAATCAAGCTTGCTTCCAAGAAAGCAAAATATGAAGCAGGCAAAAAATAGAAATTAATCGTGTTGACTGATGTGTACTGAACATAATGATCATTAAGTTGTGGATTTTAAGAAACTTTAAATTTATTATTTCAGCATGTGCAACTTGTGTATAACTTTTTTCTGAAAACTTCATAATTGTAACTTTATATTGCTTGTGCGTAAAGCTGTTTGAATTAGCAAGCACTGGAATGATAATGATTTTCAATTAAACAACTTTTTATTACACAGGTACGTGGCACTCTCCCAAGAAAGATAAAAACTTAACAGCTAAATCTGTGCGATTCATCTCACTATAATTTTTAAGTCGTCAAAGATTATTTGATTTTACGGCTCCCCGTACAAATGACAGCAAATCTGCGCCCTCAGCTTAATGTTGGGAACATAGGCAGTGTTAGTCATGTCCAGGTTGGTCATCGGGCTGCTCACTTTGCCACTGAGGAACCATTCGTCAATTGCGGCTCTTTGTAGCAAAATCCGTCTACAGAGAAATCAAGCATAAAAAATATTTTATTTGTAAAAGCAGGTTTCTAATTTTAAGGCTCACCGGCACAAATAATAAGTTCTCTAAAGATCTCCTGGGCAATGGGACACAAAAGTTCGTGAGGCATGTTTGAAATATCTTCGATACTGCCCACATTCTCATGTTTCAGCCAAAACAGCTGCTTTTCCAGCTCCCTCAAATGTGCTTCGCCGTCTAATTTTTTTTTTTTTTTTTTAAGTAATTTATTATTTAAAATATTTCAAAAAACCAACCTAGTTCAAAAACACTAGCCAGAGTTTGGATAGTAGAGTTCAAAATGTCGTTGCCAGTCAGATGTTGATAGCGTAAGTAAGGAATTTGTGGCAAGTCGACCCATGTCAGCCACTGAGTAATATCTTTGCTCGTTCAGTCCTCAACCTTCGTAATGTAAACAAGACTTTAGCTTAAATAAGGTTAAGACTGGTTAATTTAATAATTTCAAGTGGTTATAATTTAAGATTTTAATTACGGTTATAATACGAGATAATAATTTCGTAGCAATAATTACTCCAAGATGAATTTGTCTACCGAACAAAAAAAACAACAATTTTTTCATATGATTAAAATAATTTACAATATTACTTGTGTTACTGGGCACAGGACTGAAGTCAGCAGCAGTGATCCCCATGTCATGGGCTCCATCCTGAGTGGCCAGCAGGGTGCCATCGTCAATGTCATGGATATGCAAAATACCCTGTGAGCATCCTGATGCAACAAAACTAGAATCAGGCGATACAGACAGTGCCTGCACGGTCTCCTCATGCGCTTTGATTGTCCTTTTAGGAACAGATAATTTTAAAATTGAGTAAATAAGATTCACGATGAATTATCTTGCTGTACCTGACTAGAGATCGGTGAGCCAAGTTCCAGAAGCAGACAGTTCCATCGTCCCCTCCAGTGACCAGCTGTGTTGAGTCCGGTGTGAACCGACACACCCTTACTGCATTGCCACTTGGCTGAACAAAGTGGTGGATTTTGCAGCCAGTCTGTTGAGTTTAATGAAGATAGTTTTATTGACTGCAGTTAAGTTAAAATAAATTAAAGCTAAAAAAACTGCCAATTAATTTTAACTAATTATCCGATTGATTGGGATAAAAAGATCTTGTATAGATACAATTTTTTAGGGGTTTAATTTAATTATATTAACCCTGATATTCCATAGGACAGTGCACCCGTCGATGGATGAAGTTGCCAGCATAGTTCCCTGAGGAGAAAAGCGAGCGTCCGTGACCCCGTAAGTGTGGTGACCAATTGGGGAAAAAGCCACCTCTCGATATCCATGCCCTGGTGACCATTCCCATGCTCGCACCGACTTGTCACTTTAACAATAAATCAAATCTTAGGTAATTTATTGTCTCTTTAAAATGAAGATTTAAATTGGCACCTAGAACCGGAGGTGAGGGTGAAGTTTTTGCCAAAATCGCAGCAAGTGACATCGCTCAAAAATGCGACCTGATCGTCTGCATCGCCAAAGACACCGCAGCCATGTTTCCTTTCCTCTTTCCTCACATTATTCCTATCAAAGATTAGATTAATTTCCACTCTCTCACGCCAATCGATTGCCAACCTTATCTGATCTATAATTTATGCACAAATCGTGAAGGCGAAATTGTATGGAATCTTCAATGTTTACGTTCGTGACAGAACGAACGTGAACTCTAACGAGAACAACAACGATTTGCCATTAATGGCGCCGATTGGCTGGCGACAAAATCATTTGGCCAATCAAGAATGACTTTGTCGAAAAATAGCTGAGCGGCGCGATATACAGGGTATATTATCCTCACACGCGAAAGCAACCGCGAAAGTTTGGAATTCAAAAGAAACTGAAGAAAGTATGCTTGTGCTTCCCACCGCTAGGTGGTGGACCCCCAACTGCAGATGTAGACGAGTGGCGCGTTGTGGAAAACAAGCTGTCATTTGAAAACGGCTGAATATTTTTTAATGAAATTTGGATTCCAGAGTTAAAATTGAATTTTCAATCGATTGGCTATCCTGATAAAAATCTAAAAAAAAATTTTACATTTTTACCATATTTTGACTTAGAGCCTTCTTTAGGTAAGTCTAATAAATTCTGAAGAAAAGAATTTGATATATCATCTCGTTTTCGAAACAGATGCGGTTTTATTCGTTTTTGCTTGAGCGAGTTCTTGAGAGTTGAGGGGCGTTCTGAAGTCCTAGAAGAACCATGATTTGATTGCTTGCCAGATTTTCACAGCGGTGGCCAAAGCCAAGAGTCCTCTCGATACCCACGCAAGCCAAATCCTCCTCCTTTTTCATCTCTGGAAAAAAATTTGATTGGAATAATTTTTAATTGATACGTCCGGGCGGTCTCTCTTAAACCCGAACACACTTCTCTAGACTCTGGACACTGTCCCAGAGTGCTCAGGTCAACTCAAAACCCTCTCAGGGTGCTCTCAGGGTTCACAACACAAAATCACACACTCTCAAGTGGGAAGCAAGAGATCAGAACCAACAAGATCAGAACTAACTTTTATTAGCGTAAGGGTTGCCAACATCATAGACTTTACTGCCAACCTAACATTAATAAATTTTTATTCTTACCTCCTCCGTTCCGTGTACACATCACAACTGTGCAAGTGTGCAGGCGGCCAAGATCACCTGGCAGATCAGCCCTATCCATCGGTCCAAGCCTCCGCCTCCGCCACCGACGTTAACATTAACACGGACGTTGCATGTTAATGTTTATGAGCCCATTGAAGTTAACCGCCGGTGGCGGAGGAGCCTCGTGGTGTGCAGGTTGAGGCGGAGGCTGGACGGGGACCGCGGGCTGCTGGACGGGGACCGCGGGCTGCTGGACGGGGACCGCCGGCTGCATGACGGGGACGGGCGGCGCCGACACTGGCTTTCTGCGGGCCCTTCCGCGGGTTCTCAGGGCAGGGCCTTCATTTGCCATGTTTCCGTTTGAATTTTGACAGTTAAATGTGCTGATTAAAATATTAATTCTTGTTGTTCGATTGTTGCTTTTGAAAAAACGGCTTTGTTATATGGATATTGCAACAGACGGGAAAGTGGATTGGAAAAGGTCAATTAAAATCCAATTGTTGCCTGCATAGAAATTTACATTGATCATATATGGTGGAAGGCAAAACTGTGTTTTTTTTTCAATGCTCACTTTTTCCCATATATAAGGGAATTTCATCGAGTTTTTTTGAGCTCTGAAGCCACTTATTCAAATTCAGAATAATTTTTATTTCATTATATATATATTCAGCAGATGGATATTTTGTTGCGTAAAATATTTTTATGTCTCAACAAATTTTCTTAATTTTACTCTTGTATTGTATTAAATTTTTTAAAAATTTCATAGGACCTTGCTTCGATGCTGTCAGGTACGAGCAAAAAAAAGTATAGGACTCAATTGTATAGTTTTGAGAATATGCTGCAGTTACAAAAAGTAAATTCAATAAAGGACATGTGTCTCAAGCTGGGTTTGGCTGAGCTTTCAAACGAGGCTACAAATTTGATGACAAAGTTTGATCAGACGCAGGAAGATGAAGAAGTGAATCAGCCAATATACTTCACAGGCGCAATTTGGGTTGTGGCTAAGTAAAAAATATTCAATTTTCTCATATTCCTAACAATTTAAATTAAAAAAATTATTAATATCAGGTCAAGGAAAGTGTCAATTGAGAAGACGAAAATCCTCGAGTTGGCCACAACGGGTAATTGGCCCACATTTGAGGCTGTGGTGACAATGATGAAGAAGCTCCATGATACTAACAGCCTCCTCAACAGTACCAAAAAGCCGAAAAGAAAACATGTATACCAAGAAATCATAGACAATATAAATGAAAAAAATGCTCAAGGTTACTTAATTAATATAATTTAAAATTATAGGTAGCCTAATAAAAATAATTATAATAATTGCAGAAGAATATCAAATGTCTGAAGACGATGGTAGCGATGATGAAGAGTATGAAGTGTGGCACGAAAGAATGATAAACATGGCCCGTGAGGAAATCAAGCTTGCTTCCAAGAAAGCAAAATATGAAGCAGGCAAAAAATAGAAATTAATCGTGTTGACTGATGTGTACTGAACATAACGATCATTAAGTTGTGGATTTTAAGAAACTTTAAATTTATTATTTCAGCATGTGCAACTTGTGTATAACTTTTTTCTGAAAACTTCATAATTGTAACTTTATATTGCTTGTGCATAAAGCTGTTTGAATTAGCAAGCACTGGAATGATAATGATTTTCAATTAAACAACTTTTCATCACACAGGTACGTGGCACTCTCCCAAGAAAGATAAAAACTTAACAGCTAAATCTGTGCGCTTCATCTCACTATAATTTTTTAAGTCGTCAAAGATTAATTTGATTTTACGGCTCCCCGTACAAATGGCTGCAAATCTGCGCCCTCAGCTTAATGTTGGGAACATAGGCAGTGTTAGTCATGTCCAGGTTGGTCATCGGGCTGCTCACTTTGCCACTGAGGAACCATTCGTCAATTGCGGCCCTTTCGTAGCAAAATCCATCTACAGAGAAATCAAGCATGAAAAATATTTTATTTGTAAAAGCAGGTTTCTAATTTTAAGGCTCACCGGCACAAATAATAGGTTCTCTAAAGATCTCCTGGGTAATGGGACACAAAAGTTCGTGAGGCACGTTTGAAATATCTTCGATACTGCCCACATTCTCATGTTTCAGCCAAAACAGCTGCTTTTCCAGCTCCCTCAAATGTGCTTCACCGTCTAATTTTTTTTTTTTTTTTTTGAAGTAATTTATTATTTAAAATATTTCAAAAAAACCCAACCTAGTTCAAAAACACTAGCCAGAGTTTGGATAGTAGAGTTCAAAATGTCGTTGCCAGTCAGATGTTGATAGCGTAAGAAAGGAATTTGAGGCAAGTCGATCCACGTCAGCCACCGTGTTATATCTTTGCTTGTCCAGTCCTCAACCTTCGTAATGTAAAAAAAGACTTAGCTTAAATAAGGTTTAAGACTGGTTAATTTAATAATTTTAAGTGGTTATAATTTAAGATTTTAATTACGGTTATAATACGAGATAATTATCTCGTACAAATAATTACTCCAAGATGAATTTGTCTACCATACGAAAAAAAAACTGCATCATTTATAATTCAGAATACCCTTCCTCTGCGCCCCCGAAGACTCTCCTCAGCTTGGTTGCGCACCAACAAGTCTCGAGGCATTTCCCAAATTATCACGGATTTGTCCAAAGAGCCTGCAAAAGCCAACAGTCGATTGCAAATACTTTGAACGTTCAATTATTTATTACCTGTCGCAACTAGAGACCCATCTGAAGAAAACGCACAACTTGTAACAATGCTGCTATGAAGTTCCAAAACAAACAGGCACTCTCCTTGATACTGTTGACATAAATTTATATAACAAGTAACCACAAAGGAAAGGAAAAGGTTATTTTTTACATACGAGTAAGGTTATTTTAGTTACCACATTCCAGATTCTAGCAGTTTTATCAGAAGCAGCCGACCCCAGTAACTGGCCACTGAGCGAAAATCTGACCGATGTGACGGTTCCTCCATGACCAATGAAGGTCCGGGAAAGACTTATTTGAGAACAGCCACCAGGCACAAATTTCAGCGCCCACAATTTAACCAATGCGTCATTTCCACCCGATGCCAAAGAGTAGTGCCCACCTGCAATCAAAATTTATTTGCATCTTACACAAATTAACAAACAAATTAAAAGATTAAGTATTACCATCATTTGAGCCTCTCGATGGGGAGAAATCGCAGGTTTGCACGCCAAGATCATGAGCCGACTCAACTACTTGAATGCTGCAAGGCTTATTGCTCTTTTGCATAACCCAGATTCTCATTGAACCAACCAGATCTCCAGTTGCTAACAGTTTGCTGTCTGGAGAAAATGCAGCACAAGTCACAGCCTCAGTGTGACCCTCCATCACCCTGAATAAATTGATTGGCTCAATTTAAAAAAAATTAAATAAATATTTAGATAAATCAAACAAAATTTGTAATGTGAAAAGTTGTAACTTATAATCCCAACACTCACTGGATTGCTGTACCGTCCGGTATGCTCCAAACGAGTGCTCGTTCGTCATCACCACCAGTGACCACCATTCTTCCGCAGGGCGAGAAGCGGCAGGTGCGCACCCCAGCACCACTGCTCTGTAGAGAAGGATTTGATCTTTGCCCATTCTCTGCATTCCACAGGCTGGCACTTCCATCCAATGAGCAAGAAGAAAGTTGACTGCCATCAGGCGAAAACTCCACTTTGTTTACAGAATAGCGGTGCGCCTCAATCGGAGAATAGGTAGCCTCCCTGAACCGGCCCGAGCTTTCTTGTTGCCAAATCTTAACAAATTTTTCTCTGTAAAAAATGAAATGTAAGTTTAATTGGATAAACCCTGAAAATGGTTAATTCAAATAAATAAATAATTTAAGTACCCTGTGGCTGCTGCCAATACATTGTTCGAGCCAGGCGCAAAGTGGCAAAAATTGACCGCTACTCCACAGTCGATTTTCTGCAATAGCTTAATCTCAGACGCTGACCGCTCCTCCACCAGCTTTCCGTGATTGAATTCAGCTGACTGTCAGTGAAATATTAGCATTAATTATGCAATTTAAATCCTACTTGAACACAAACCAAGCCAGAGGCGGCAGCAGGCACAAGTACAGATTCCAAGGTCACTCGGCCAAAGATGTCCCAGAGTTTGACGCTCTTGTCGTTTGAACCTGAGGCAAGTAAAGAGCCGTCACGAGAGAAGCTGCAGCTTGTCACATAGCGGTCGTGACCTTCGAGCACCCTGATGCACTTAGTTGAGCCCACCTATGATTTTTGATTTAACTTCAAAATGCACAACTTCTTATTAAAAAAAGCTTACCTCCCACACTCGAAGGGTCTTGTCAAGACCGCCCGATGCCAGATGAGTGCCACTAGGGTCAAAGCGGACACACAACACAGTTGACGAGTGGCCGAGCAATGTCTTGGCTGTTTCCAGCAGAACCCTGCTCTTATAGACAAGGACATTCCATAAGCGGATCAAATGATCGTGGCCACAGGTAGCTAAGAGAAGCACCTTCTTCACACCTGGCCCTGAGAAAAATAAAAAATTAATTACCTGAAAATTCAGAATTGTAGTTCAAAATTGTACTTGAGTTTTCCTTTTCATGTGATATTTTTTTTTTTTTTTAATTTCTAATTCATTAAATTGAAATAGCAATTTTTTCATATGATTAAAATAATTTAAAGCACAATATTACTTGTGTTACTGGGCACAGGACTGAAGTCAGCAGCAGTGATCCCCATGTCATGGGCTCCATCCTGAGTGGCCAGCAGGGTGCCATCGTCAATGTCATGGATATGCAAAATACCCTGTGAGCATCCTGATGCAACGAAACTAGAATCAGGCGATACAGACAGTGCCTGCACGGTCTCCTCATGCGCTTTGATTGTCCTTTTAGGAACAGATAATTTTAAAATTGAGTAAATAAGATTCACGATGAATTATCTTGCTGTACCTGACTAGAGATCGGTGAGCCAAGTTCCAGAAGCAGACAGTTCCATCGTCCCCTCCAGTGACCAGCTGTGTTGAGTCCGGTGTGAACCGACACACCCTTACTGCATTGCCACTTGGCTGAACAAAGTGGTGGATTTTGCAGCCAGTCTGTTTGAGTTTAATGAAGATAGTTTTATTGACTGCAGTTAAGTTAAAATAAATAAAAACTAAAAAAACTGCCAATTAATTTTAACTAATTATCCGATTGATTGGGATAAAAAGATCTTGTATAGATACAATTTTTTAGGGGTTTAATTTAATTATATTAACCCTGATATTCCATAGGACAGTGCACCCGTCGATGGATGAAGTTGCCAGCATAGTTCCCTGAGGAGAAAAGCGAGCGTCCGTGACCCCGTAAGTGTGGTGACCAATTGGGGAAAAAGCCACCTCTCGATATCCATGCCCTGGTGACCATTCCCATGCTCGCACCGACTTGTCACTTTAACAATAAATCAAATCTTATGTAAGTTATTGTCTCTTTAAAATGAAGATTTAAACTGGCACCTAGAACCGGAGGCGAGGGTGAAGTTTTTGCCAAAATCGCAGCAAGTGACATCGCTCAAATGCGACCTGATCGTCTGCATCGCCAAAGACACCGCAGCCATGTTTCCTTTCCTCTTTCCTCACATTATTCCTATCAAAGATTAGATTAATTTCCACTCTCTCACGCCAATCGATTGCCAACCTTATCTGATCTATAATTTATGCACAAATCGTGAAGACGAAATTGTATGGAATTTTCAATGTTTATGTTCGTAACAGAACGAACGAGAACAACAACGATTTGCCATTAATGGCGCCGATTGGCTGGCGACAAAATCATTTGGCCAATCAAGAGTGACTTTGTCGAAAAATATCTGAGCGGCGCGAAATACAGGGTATTATATCCTCACACGCGAGAGTTTAGAATTCAAAAGAAACTGTAGAAAGTAATCTATCTTGATCTAACTATTTTTTGGACGAAAAAATAAGCCAAAATAATTGAATTAATAAAATAAATAAATACAAAAATTCATCGTTTAATAATAAAAAAATTGGAAAATAATTGAGCAATGTTGCAGAATAAATAAATACATAGTAAATGATAACTTTGATAATTTATTGTTTAATTACTAATTAGTAAGGGTCTTTATTATTTTCATTATTAAAAATAATATATATTATAATATTTTTTATGCTTAATTTTTTTCGTATGTTTTAATTTTCTCTTGTGAAATAGAACTCAAGAGCTGTAGTTAGTAGCCAAAACTAGTTGTACTACTTTTGTATCCACACTAAAATAATTATTTTTCAGCAAGGATCTGATAACTTCAGGTTCATTCAATTGTCATATTAAAAAAGAAAAATTTTGTACTATGTTTTTTCATACTTTCCGGTATTTTCATTCAAACCATTTAAAGGTATGGTAGGAAGATAAATTAAATTAGAAATATTTTTCACATCTTTTTCATGAAGGTTCCTTGTCATAAGCTTTGATATTTGGTATTTTAAAAATTTTTTTGATGAAATTTAAATATCCTGTTCGTTTTTCTTTAAAATTGGCGTTCCTCTGCTGACGTCAAAAATTGCATGATGCGGCGAGAATATTTCTTTTTGCTCATATTCTTTATTTATGGACGCCCGTGATTTTCATTTTCATACTACAAGCGTTCTGCGAAGTCACCGAAAAAATGCAAGGAGAGAAAATTACTTCTGCTGACGTCAGAAAAACATAGTGTTGAGGGTCAAACGCAGCAGAAAGCGTTTTTGCATGACCATCCCTTTCTTCATCTTTACTCACATCTAGCTATTGTTCAATTAGCAAGTCAGGTAATGACGCGGGAAAAGGACCGTTCGCGCCTGTATGTTTCCGCTCAAATGACTTGAACTATATCTTTCAAACTTTTTCTGCGGAAAACCTTGGTCAAAATTGGCTTCATATTTTTTTCGAAAACCGCGTATGTGTCTAACATGTTTAAATATTCTTAAAACAGTCGCAAAGGAGGAACATATATATTTCAAAAACCAAAAATATTGAAAAGATAAATGTGCATAATTATGCTTTTTTAAAAATCTATTTTAGATTGTGAAATTTTGAGTGTCATTTGCATTATAGTTCAAGGTCATTGTAGGATAGACTGTTAATATAATTGCGCGTGGGAATTGAATTTTGCCCAATTCGATTAGCAGATTAGAATACAATTGTTTGAGTGGGAATTGGTTTACGTGCAAGAAGTATGGTATATCACAAACAGCATTATAAATATTTTTTTCTTGTGGCTTTGATTATAATGATGTAAAAGATTGATTGGTGGAAAACTCCCGCGGGGCAAAAACGAAATGAAGTGTCGTTTTTGTTATGTTGCGAAGATATGGGGAAGTCCAACGATGGAAAATATCCAGTACTGTGCCGCGATCTGTGTGCGTTACATATTATATAATGTATATGGCACGTGATCATCTAGTTGGTTTTTCCAGCGTATTAACTCATTGTTGCTATAGACAGGAATAAAATAATATGGAGTGAAGAGACACAACAGGTGTGGCTGATAATGTCAAGTACATTGGAACGGATCAAAAAATCAGACCACATCAATATTGAACCAACAGCTGAGCTTTTAGATAAAAAAAATTTTTTGGCAGAGCTAAGAAAGTCAGTGGCTAAAAGAAAATCATGAAAAAATAATTAGTTATTATAAAAAGGTAACTTATAAAAGGATTTTGGGACTGCGTGCAAATAAACTTAAATTTTACTATGCAAGTATCTTTAATAGATTGGATAATAATGCAAAAAATTTCTGAGATAAGAAGCAAAATCATTTATTTAATATATTTTACTACCTTTTTTTATCTTTATCACTGTTACGGATATAAGGAGCCGTGCGGAACAGAATTAGAATGTCACGGCCTTCGCATCATAATGCGTTAACGCGTGCGAATTTTGAGGGTCTCGCTTCGATTACTTGCAACTTCACTCAAGAGAAACTTTTCATTAAAAGGAAGCAACTAATTTTTGACCAGTACGACACACCAACTGCACACTTCCGGTTAGCAAAAGAAAAAAAAATATAATTTCAGAGCAAAAATTAGAAAATAAATCAAAGTAGCTGTTGCAGTATGATATTTTTAATTTTTAATTAATTCATTTTATGGAAATGATTCCGAGGTGCTCGTTTGACTTAGGAGAGACATTGCGGCCTGGCCATATGTGTTTGTAAATAGAGTTGTGTTAGAAAGTTTGGAGTGCGTGTGTGCGTCGGCAGGCGAAAATCGTGAGAAAGTATTATTAACGCAACACGGCGCGTGTTTTTCAAATGGACACACTCAGAAATTAAAAGAAACCAGGATTATTTTTGTCCACTTGCTATTTCCGTTTCAACAAATTTTAGTCTTCTTGAAATTTATTGTTAGAAATAACGATTTATAGTAATTTGATTGCGTGCATAATGTGCAATTTTACTATCATAAGGGGAAAACAAGTCGTGCGACTTTTGCATGTGGCACGTTTGTGAGAAATCTAAATGAACATGTGTGTCAATCAATCATATGCGCGTAATCGAAGAATGCCAGGTGGAATAAGAAATGGCAAATGTATAACTTCGCTTATTAAAGGAAGAGCATTTAATCGATCGACTGGGAATACCAGTTTTTCCACAGTGTGAGTTTTTATTCGAATGAGAATATTTGCAATCTCTCATCAATAAATATATTAAATATCCAAGACTTAAATTTTTTAATTAAATATTTTGTAACAAATTTTGATTAGTGAAATAAACCTGATATTTTGCATTTAAGCCTTTGTTTAATTTTGTGTTTCACGATCAGCGAGTTTGCATGCGGCAACACATGTCATGTATCATAGGAATTGCAGGCGTGGCTAATGGACCGCGGGCATTTAAAAGGTCCTTTCTTAAGATCTTTGGAAGCGCGCGGCAGACCTAAAGCACTTTCCCTTTTTCCCGCCGCACCACCATCGCGCACTTTCATTATTCGAGGAATCCCATTCAAACTACTTCCTCTTCGCAATTTAAAATCCTTCCTTTAAAAATTAATTTTAAACAATGCTGCACATTATTTTGATAAATTTTTCTTGCTCGCGTTGAAATCTCCTAGAAAATGCATTGCAATTGCAAAAGCAGACGTAGGTGAATAAAAGTTTTTTAATGCTATGGTTTTTCCAAAAGTAATTTCCTTGTAATAGTAATGCAACTTGCGGTCCCAATCTTATTGGGATTTTCATTGACTTTTATATTATGCAGTTGGCCTTGAGCAGAGATGTAACTTGCTGAGCGCCAGTTGTCGAGCGTATATAATTGCAATTTTCCTTGCTTTTTTGAAGAGGGAAATATATATAAATTTAATGGAAACTATAACAAAAATTTTTACCTCACCATTTGTACCATTGAGGAATTTGATGGCGCAAGCATAGTTTACAAAAGGTGTTGATTTTTATCGCAGGGGAAATTTGTGACTAGGAATTTTTATTTTCCCTCCTCGAAATGTTTGGTATTGCACAATTAAAGGTCGGCGAGTGTGCGTGCGTTTGCGTAACACACATAACTACAAGATCAGCGTGGAGGAAGCGGTGCTGCTGGTGAAAAGGGCCGAGCATCACCTGATTGAGACCGTGAAGAAAGAAAGCGATTTGTAATTTAAGAGTTTGTGTACTATATATTTAAAGAATGCCCGGCAGCTAATTGTGAAAATTTGCCGCCTCTAAAATATAAATACCCAGAGCGAGTGTGGCTATAATTACTCAAATAGTGCCCAGAGCATAGTTTGATATTATCTATTGTTGTTCAAAAAGATGTGCATCCATTTTTATTTATTTTTTTTTTTCTGTGAAATTTGTTTCAAATAAACTTTATGTATGTTGTGTCCTTCTAAATTTGTTACAAAGAGAAGTTTTAAATAATTGAAATGAATTTATCAGACGCATTTTGTGAATTAAATCAATGTTGCTGGCCTCGACATCATAATAGGCTTATGCTCATTCTCCATGTTGACGATCAGTAGCATTTATTTTAATTTTGTTCTTCTATTCCTGCATCAGCGACGCGCACGCAATAACAATCATCGCTTTGCTTTACTGCAGTTATGTAGAGTCAGGAGAGTAAAACGTATGAAGACTTCGAAAAAGGGAGGTATAAAATAATTACAGCCGAGAGAAAGAGGCTCGAGGCTTTGAACGGATCATTATAGAAATAAAATAACGCGCGCGCTTCTCCCAAGAAATAATTATTAATGCACTTGAACTATTCTTAGTTTGAACTCGCTGCAACTGACCTTCCTACAGAGCAAATGCATATTATATCCGACGTACAACAAATGCGGTGTCAAGAAAATTTTGCGAAAGCGAAGTTATAGTCACTAAATGTATAATTTTTTTTTATTCCTTTGAGAATTCCTGCGGCTGAACTTCTCAAAGTTTTAAATATTTTTTTTAAGAGATATAAAAGTATTTTAACGTGTAATATTATTTTTGTTGATGAAATTCTATTAGTACTATCACAACTTTCATTAAAATTATCAAATTTTATGTCATAAAATTTATTTAAACAAGTTAGTATAGTACCCAAAAAATTTACCTGAAATTTAAATAGCACTCGGTCAAAAAGCACAATCCCCACACCATTCTATACAATTAATTTCAAGCAAAGAGTGAGGCAAAAAATCTGCAACATAATATCACATTTTTCTTACAAGTCATTCTATTTTATTGACATATAATAAGGATGACATACAACATCGAAGAGCGCGCGCTTCTTTCACTTCTTTGCGGAAATAATACTTGTATTTCTCGCATATGGAAGGGTGAGCTTGAACCACCGGCTAGTGCATGTAAAGTGGAAAATTGTCATCGTCCACTGAGGTATCGGGTAGAATGCGCTGGAATGACGAGGCCGTTGAACTTAAAGCTGAGCGTCTTTATTTTTCCACATATTGATGCAAACACACTGCAGGTGCCTCAAGCGCCTTTATATCTGGTGCACTAAATACCAAAAGTGCTGACACCGCTGCTGATCTCATCACCTTTTTCCAGTTCTCCAGGCCAAGTCCATACTTCATCTTTATTTAAATTTTAATCCTAAGTTCTAATTTCTCAATCCTTGAATTACCAAACAGTAAAATTAAAGGTAATAAAGTTTTTAATTAAATAATGGTGGATTTGAACTGATATCATGCAATGAACGCTAACAAATCTTGGTGCCCATAGCGTCGCGCCTAGTTCATGTTAATGCAAAAACGAGGCGGTCAGTGCTTTTAGTGAGGCAGCATAAATAAAATGTGCTCATTCAGCCGCTCTTTGCCAAATTCTCTCACGGCCGCGCTCGGCGACGTTAAAAATAGGTCGCGTTAATTAATTAAGGGCCACAGCAGACGCTCGCAGTCTGAATTTTTTTGTTCTTCTAAATGCTACGACTCTGCCAGGGATTGTGCGTTGCTTGAAAAGAAAAGACACATACAAAATTTCAAGATCAATTTTCAAACTTTCTTTATTTTCTTGGTGAAGCATGGTATAATTTGGCAGCCGTGATTTATTTTTTACCTCATTCACTTATGTACAGACAGGAATTACATTTTATAATGTGGTTACATACGACGACCGGATAGTGCTCGATTTCGTGTTACACAATAACAGTATAGAAGTTCCTTAAACGCTAAAATGCAAATTGAGAAAAGTGTAAGTCTCAAAAATGCCTGCTGGTTTCTCGTCGTCAACTGAAGAATATCGGAATTAAAAGACAGGCTGGATGGAAAAAAGGACTGAATGATAACATAACGTCTCTCTGATCCTGACACCGTTGGGTTGAACTTTGACATTAAAAAGTGTGCTTGGGCCCGAAAAGCCTCTTTTTCCATCCACCCCAAACGTTCAACTTTCAACAAAACTGCAAGAAAAGACAAAATGCGTCGATCGAGTCAACGAATCGACGAGAAAACTAATCACAGAAGCTGACAACAAAAGGGACTGGAGTCCTTAATCGACGTAGCGAGTTTACAAACTGATTTTTTCTCTCCACAAATTCCAATCAAAGCAGACCAATCGCTGTATGCATAGCATATACACAGAGTCGCACTTAGTTAAATTAAAAGGCTGTCGAGTAGCGATTAGATTTTCATTAATTAATTTATTAATAATTAATTCAAGTACTTTTCGGTAAAGTACACATGCACGGATCCTAAGCTACGAACTGTCTAAAGCGCGCGTATCTAGCAGGACTACGGATGTTGACCAGCAAGTCAAAGGTCAATCTGAATGATGCGTTGTAGTAAATGCTGCTCTGAAGAACTCCCACGCTCTCTCAAAGTGAGTGTGCCTCAATGCTTTTTTTTTACTTTCTTAAATTTTAAATTTCAACTCGAATTATCTGCGCTTAATTCAATGCAAAGAAAGGCAACAACGAAAAATTACACGAAAGAAAAAGAAATTGCGGAAACCACCAGCGGCTCCCGCGAGCGCACATTTCGCACACTTCAGTTTATCGCCTGAGCTTTTATACTACAGTTTAGTTTCGGAGCCAGCTCGTAAATGTCAATCGTCGCGCCTCAAAATCATCACAGTCTCAAAAGTATACTCTACGGACAGCAAATCCCCCTTTAAATTTTTAACTTTGTCTCGATTTGGAATGCAAATTGAGGTTTTTTGTTATCAACATAAAAACTAAAAACAAAAATCGATCGAACCACCGGTTTTTGTGCTTTTCCTTCCAAACAACTTTTCATTTTTATCGGTGCTGAAAGGAACCAGAAATAGTCGACAAGGCCGAAAAATTACCCCTCGCTCTCTCTCGTTAAGTTACACATACGTCTAATCTCTATACGCTTGTTTTAAATTAAGAACACTCTCATTCACTCACGCAGACAAACAAAAACAAATAAATGACGACTTTTTGTTACGCAAGCCCGACTCTGGAAGGGAGGAGGCTGGGAAGGGAGTCAAACGGAAGATGGCTGGGCCGAACAGTCCCTCCGAGGGGCCGAATATGCAAATATCGCGGAGGCTCTCTCTAGCACGCGCGGCGAGAACGGGGTCATTTCGTTTGTGCAGCATCCGAACAAACGCAAATTTTGACTGCGCCGAGGCGGGAATCGAATCAGAATCAGGCGGAGGGAGTGATTGTTTTTGACGGCGGTGGTTATGCAAAATTCTTGTAGTTTCCGCAGAGAAAGCCATTTTAAAAGGTAATGATGGCGAATTAATCAACAATAATAATTGTCATATTTGAGGGAATGTTCGCACAAAAGATCTTCAAGACAAAATACATGATGGCTTTGTGCCCAAACTTTTGGATGCGTCAGTCAGGGGGCCACTCGTTGAACCAAAGACGTAATGTTAAACGAAATTTAAAAAAAATCTAAACTCAGACAAGAGTTTGTAGACTTTTGAAAAAAAAATTCTTCAAAGACTTTTTGCATTGAAATTCTCAGAGATTTGGAAATGTTAGTTGGTTTTGTGTTTCCTGCCTGTCGTTAGTCCATCCGAGTGGCTCCCAGAGTGAGAAATGCAATTCGGCCTTGAGGAGAAGGGTCGGGATGAGCGGTCACGGGCGTCCTTCACTCCACCTTGGTGCGCTGCTGGCCGGTGAGCAGGCCGTACTGGTGGCCGTTGGTCGTCTTGTCGTACTTGGTCGCGGCCGGGGCCGAGTGGACACGCGCCGGAGGAGGGGCGTTGCCCTTGCGTTCCGAAAGGTACGACTTGTGGAAGAATCTGGCAAACAGCACCGCGTAGCTCAGGTACATGGTGAACGAGAGCTTTATGTTGGTCAGGCTGATGTGACACTCGTCGCCGTTCTGCAGGTACTGGTACGCCCAGTAGTTGACCAGGCAGCCGACGACCATCTGCGACAACTGCGACGCCGTAATGAACATGGCGAATTGCTTGGGCGGTCGGTAGCCCATGGCGCGCAGGGCGTAGTACGTGTACATGACCGAGTGCACCAGGTAGTTCATGACCACGTACCAGCGTGCCGAAGACGTGTACTCGGCGTACGAGAACCAGCTGTACAGCAGCACCGTGATGTGGTGGTACCAGTGCAGGAAGATGAGCGGCTGCTTGCGTAAAACGATAAACACTGTGTCGCCCAGTTCTGGAAGTTTTGACAGCACGAACATCCACGTCCAGAAACCGCTCACCTTGTCGTACAGGATGTAGCTGTGAACATAATATTTCAAAATCAATAAATGCAAAAAGTTTAAAACATTTCAAAATTTGTTAAAAGAGGGGTTTGCAGGTTGGGAGATTCTTCGATGCCAATACAATTGTCGAGCCACTCCAATTTCTCTTAACATTTTACTCGACTTTTTTCAAAGATATTTTATGGCGACGCTTTAGTTTATAACGTAAAGAGTCTGCAACATTTTTTGTTTGAAGAGGGATTTTATTTGGAACAACTGATAGTGAATGAAAATTTTCACAGTTGCAAATAATTTAAGTTGTCGTCCGACACGTTTGCAACGAGAGTAAGAAAGTTGCAAGTCGATTTCATCAACGGAAGACACGGAAGTGTGTGTAGAGAAAAGCGCGCGCAGGAAGACAAGGAAAGAGAGTCGACGGTGGAGCGCGCGCGAAAAAAATGCAGAGCAAATTCATGTCAAGTGCAGCTCGTCATCGTTTTTCTTTGAGCCACTTGAGCGCCGCCCTTGCCATTAGTTTTCGCGGACCGTAGATAAGAGGGCGGCTGCGGATTATAGAGGATTTGCCACCACAGGCAAGCTTAAGCGCTCTAAATTGCAAACCTCATTCATCTCACATAAAAGCTTTTGGTATTTTAACAATTTTTGCTCAAATTCTAAATATTAGATCATTTCTCCCAGTTTCTCCTAATTACTTTAGTTTAAAATAAATTATAAATCAAAAACTTTGTAACTGGCAAAACAAAAAAATATATTCATTTGATATTTTAAGCAAAATTATTTAGATGAATTAATAACAAAAGAATGAATGCAAGTGTTTCTAACAATCAAGAGCAAATAAAAAGGAAATCTATCAGCTGTGGTGACGCAATTAATTGAAGATGATTGCTCGTAATTGGACAGGCGGACGATTTTTACACGCATTTTTGCGGCAGCTGTTTGGAGGGGAGAAGAAATTCCACGCGCGCGTCTTTCATTAGATAATTACTACCGGGTGCGCCGCGAATGCAGAATGGAAAGTTGCGTGGATCGTTTAAGCCATACTCGCTCGCGTAACCAGCACAGGGAGCACAGCCGGTCTGTCGGTCGACCGAGTTGCATGAATGACGCTGCCGAGCAAACAGGCCAATTAATTAACGTGCTTTTGGCGTCCGGTCCTGATAAAAATAATGCGGCTGATAAGAGTGGCACGCGAATAGAACTTCAACGACTTCAACTAACTTGACAAGCTATACACACAATTCCCCAATTAAATAATTTTTTAAATTCATTAATTAATTAATTTAATGAAAAAAAAAGGAAAAAATGCTGAAAATGAATATACTGACACGGTGCTTATTTTTAGAGAAAAAATGTGAATAGAAACAATAATTATAGTGCTGGCATCAAACTGAAAGTGCATAATTAGATCCACCCAAATAAATCCCTTAACTCTTATGTCTCATGCGTTTAAAAATTTTTAATCGCAGTCTTTAGAAACACGATTTTTGCACACCAATGCAATTCCTTAAATGGAAAAACAAATAAATGTAATATTGTATCGGTTTTTTTTTAATAATAAACAATAAAGGATAAAAGCTAGGATGTTATGTTCACTTATTCCTAGATAACTTTAAGTTACATTTATAATTTGAAAAGCACTTTATTTCACATTTCCTAGATAAAAAAAAGAAACAAAACCTGTTTAATGCAATTCCTGATTTTCTGTATGTAGTGGAAAAACCAGGTGGTGATTAACGCAAAATTCATATCACTTAACTCTTACATAAGCGCGAATCAAGAGTGGACTCTTGACAATGATGATTCATTTGATTACAGGTAGGATCAACCACGTTTTGCGTAAGTCTTTATCTTGCACGCAAAACCCCGTGGAGAGCTTTTTTCGATAAAAATGAAAAGCTGACGCCTCTTTGCTGATCGGCCAGCATTTTCAAACCACAAAGGATGACGGCAAAACCGTAAACAATTATTTTTGCTGGGAATATCTCTTAATCAAAAACACTTGCGGCCAGGAAACCTTCAAGATATTTTTTTATTATATAAATACGAGACAGTGAAAAAAAGTACATTACTTTGAATTGAAATCAACAATGATAATGATGAATATAAAAACTAATAATAATTGACGCAATCTTTTAGGTGAAATCTGAATAACGTTGAAATCGTCGTGCAGTATAAATGAGAAAATCTTTCACCTTCGGGAAGAGACGGACGTAACGGGGAAGTGACCCAGAGCCGGAGCCACGCCCCCTCGCCCAAACTCAGCACTCGCTTGCTGGTGTTCATGGTGTGTATTAATTTCTTCCGACCAGACTGCAACGGCACGAGACCGCTCTATTTACCACGCAACCCAATCTGCAATTTCTTTCTTTTGATTCCTCACTGGTATATTTTAGTCCGACTGCCACGTTTGAATTGCTTTGCTTTCTTTGATCCAGAGCGATAAATAGCCAAGAATCTTTATTCAACAACAAATTAATTTAAATTATAAACGGTTGATGAGCATAATATTGTTTAAAATATTTTTATCACTTTGAATGTCAAAACAAACCGATTATATTTTAAATTGAAGTTTGATTGGAAATTGTTTGGTAGGAAAATTTTAATTATTAATTTTAATATAAACTAATGAATAACTAATCAAAACACCCAACAAAGGCACCACAGAAAATCTATGTGAGTGCACAACTTTATTAATTTAATAAATCAATCCCTTTATTCCCGCAAAACTTACCTATAAAAATAAATCTTTCCAAATCTTTTTATTTATTTTCAGGGTGGCTGGCTTTAGAGATTTGACTACACAATAAAATCTAAAAAGCCTCCCAGCAGGCAAAATACTGGGTCAATATTTTTTTTATTGTTTTTTTCAAAGTAGAAAAAATGGAAGTGTAAGTTAGCGTGTATTTCTGAGGATAAGGAATTGTTAAAATTAATATCTTAATATGAACAAAATTTGATTCTTTCCTTTTAAAAATAAGTATGCACCTTTACACAGAAAAAAGTTAATTTTGGTGGAGATCTGTTGATTTAAAAAAATTCTTTTTTTAAAAAAAACCGCTTTAAAATGTTTGCTGTTTGTATAAAAATTTTATGAGGAAAACGTTTTTAAATTTGCAAAACTTAATTCAGTTTTGACAAAAGAACTTCTCAACACAATCTTGCTTAATTTGAAATGATCCTCTTGACACTTGGCAACATTATATCAGTCCAAAGTTAATTTTCAATTAGATTGGTCAGCTAGGTCGCAGCGATAACCCGATTGCCGAGGTAGCGAATTTGGGATGACACGCGCGATTTAACAGACCACTCAGCATCAGGCCAATTAGCATCTTCAAACGACCCCCCACGTGCCTCCCTCGACCTTGGCCTTCCACAATCGCCAAAGACAACGTGGAGACGATTTTCTTATTTATAGGCAACTCTTAATTTAGGTAACATCCGGCCCACCCTTGTTTGGTGCTGCTGTCAAAACAGATACGACGAAATTCTGTTTTGGAGCTGGGCAAGAAAAACAAGAGGTTTTAAAAATAGAAGGTTTATACCTCGTGTGTTTAATAAATATTCTAATTCTAATGAAAGTATTTTTGAGCACCGTGCGGGGAAAAGAATAGAAAATGGTGAGAATTAAATAATTTAATATTTAATAATTTAAAAACGTTACACTCTAAATTAAAATTTTTATTGGCACCGAAAAATCGAATATCTAAAAATTTCAAACTATTCGAAGGGAAATGATCAACACAGAGGGAATTCCAAAAAGCTCGGTCATTAAATGAGAGAAGCAAAAGCACTCCCAACATCCGGCAAACACTGGGAAGTGGCCCGGAAATGCAGGAGATTTTTAGTTGAAAATTTAGTTCAATAAAATTTGAGCCATTTCTGAAAATTCATTATTTTCCCTGCAAACTCAGAGGGCTTCCTGTCAAGTGGAAGGGGCGTGGTGGGGTGGCTTTGGGGGTTTTCCTGTTTGTATGCTTGATTTTCGTGCTTACCTAGGGATGCAGACCGAGTGGTAGACGCCGTGGTTTTTGAGGGTGTGCAGAAGTTCGGGCAGGGTGCGGCAGGCGCCGAGGATGCTGAAGCAGGCCAGGGCGGTGTTCCACATGACGAGCACACCCCTGAGCTGGAAGCGCGGCCGACTCTGCATGTAGTGCTGCCCGCCGAAAATGAGGATCATGTAGATGCCGACGTAGTAGAAGCCATTCTTCCAGTTCTCAATCATCCACACGCGCGTGTCCTGGTGCACGAACTCCTCCTCAAAGTTGAACACGTACGAGTAGTTGGGCACCGTCAGGTCGAGGTACGTCATCTTTGCTGAAGTGCAGCAGCCGGTGTGCCTCTCAAACTGAAAATGACTCTTTGACTGACTGACTGCGGGTCTGACGTTTGTTTGTGTCCTGCCTGCACCGAGCACACCGGACGACCAACTGGCTGCGCTGTGCCTCGACTACTCTCAGCTCTCAACAGCGCCGACTGCTCCTCACCATCCCACTTTCCTTCCGAACGAACTCCGGCGGCCCTTCTTCTTCGCTCCCAGCCCAGGTCTAGTTATGCTTTAGTTGAGCCAGACGTCGCCAGGTCGCGCCTCGCCCACCTCTTGACCAATCAATGAGCCCGCTTTACGTCACGCGATCACCCCACACGGATGTAAGCAAAGGAGATACGTGACGCCGCCATATTGAAACTTCTGCACCAAAAGCCGGTATTCGCATTATTGGCATCTTCTTGCTTTTTATCAGTTCAAAACTATTCGCGATCTAACTTCAATTATCCTCATTGTGGAATTGCACTTTGATTGCCTTAATAATCCAAGCCTATCATGCTTCTAATCAAGGGCAGGGGCCGTTGATTTTCAACGTGTCTACCAATAAGTATCTTCCTTTGGCCTTCACATTTTTATTGCAGATCCGTCCCAAAAATTAACCGGTGGTGCCACCTTTTGGTGCAATTGTTCATTTTACCCATTTTACAGTGCACAATCCAATCCATCCAAGGAGGGTTGGTCTTTTTAGCATAATAGCTTGTTTATCTTTTTCCGTCTCCCGTTTCTCAGAACTTTTGTCACGATTCTCGTTTCTTCTAGCCTTATCAGCTATAAGAAGATTCAGGAAATACGATAAGAAATGACTTCAGCACATTTCGCTTCTGACGCTCCGAGGAAACGAAAGTAAACACAGCTGTTTTTGATAGATAAAAATAAGCCACCGAACTTTGAGAATTGTGCGTTTTGCTCGAGTCGCAGCCTGTTGATCCAGGAGCTGTTGCTTTAATTTTTATTGCAACCATCGAGGTAATTATTGTAAATTGCTAGAAGTATAACATTTAATCGTACGCCCACGTGTCAGAGTTGTCAGACTGTCAGATCTGATTCATTTCATACACAAGTTTTGCGTAAACCCGTAAACGGGTAAAAGACGAGATTAAAAATAATTGCACCTCTCTTGACAAGCATGTTTTGCTAAAATGTCATTTATAATAATTAGTAATTCAATTTGTGAGGATTTTTTTTAATTGGCGTCTGCCTCCTATAGGATGTAATATATTTGTTAAAATTAAACTTTTCTCTCTCGTAATTCTCTAAGTTTGTGTGAAGCAGCTCGTCAAGAAATGATCTCCTAATTTATATATGTAATGTCGCACACCTATGGTGTTCTTTAATAAATTCATTCAAAATTAAACTTTTTATGTAACGCACAAAACACTGCAGAGTACCAATAATTGTGGTTTCAATGTAATTCTCATTCTTTGAAAATTTGCGGCTCAGAACTAGATATATAGACATTCATTTTTATTTCCTTGATATTTATTTAATTGCAAATGGACGTGTGTCTGTAAACACAAATGATACTTGTGGAATTTGGAAATTATTATAACAAAATTTTGAATAATATAAGTAGCGGTAGCGTTTATATTTGTGTATTTTATTATTATAAATTTTATAAAGCTCTTCAAATTATATCTAAATAATTTTACGAAATCTACTTTTGCACAACAAAAATCCCATGCTTTGTCAAATTTATTATATTACCGAATAATATAATACGTATTATTGGTTTAATATAATATAAAATTGTGTTTAATCAATATATTCATTTTACTGGTTTAAAATTTTTTCACTCTAAATATTACATACAATATTTGAAACAAATTTAATAAAACTTTTTCAAACGCTGTGAAGCGATTTTTGCTTGGTTGCTAGATTATATTTTCATTATAATTATTCAAAATCAACGTATTTGGCAATTAAAATACAAAAATCCTAACTCCACCGTTGCTAAAAATTAGTAATAAATTTGCGCACACAATTCGAACGCTAAATTATTACCGAATTTTCTACTTCAAGGCATTCAAAAAGCATATTATTATGTAAATATTTTAATTTTTTTATTTATTGCGCTTAGAAGAGCGTACTCAAGTCATCTTTACCCAATTTTCATCAAAAATTTGAACAGGATTTGTTTTTGCTAATTTTGCCTATAACTTATTTATCATGAGGCCATAAAATTAAAACCGTTTTAGTTGATTGAAGTACTTCAATCTTAGGCTTTTTAGCATAGGAAAGGAAATCTTTCAATATTTCTGACTCACATTCAATATTTTTTCTGTAGCTTCGTCTGCCTGGGAATAATCCATCCTAGTGGCGTGAACGTGAAATCAGTTTGGTGGAGTACCAAGAAACTGCCTAGTGCGCGTATCCATTCTTTCCTCTTACCAAACCAATCACTGCACACTGTGCGCTCTTTTGGACTACATTCTAAAAATTCAAATTACATATCCAAAAAAAACAATGCAGCCCTCAATTGAAACCTCGTTTGAAGAGCTAGTGAACAAAATCTTGGATCGAGTCGAACAGCAAGCAGAGCAGCAAGAAATTTTGCAGAGCTACCTGAAGAACCACTCTGACCTATTTGACGTGAGATTCCGCAGCACTTATTTGGATGGTAAATTGTCTAAACTGGTGTTCGAACTGGTGCGCACCTGCAGTGTTGCCGAGGACAACATTGAGTTGCTGTCTGACATTGTCCAGAATGACCAAGATTTAAAGAAGGCATATGACCTCCACAAGAACCGAATCATAGATAAATACAATGTACAATGTGGAAATCGCATTAACCCTGAAGGTCGAGTTTAAATATTAAATGTATTGTGAAAAAATAATTTTGTTTTAATTTATAGTTGTGTCCACAATATCAGAAAAAATTGGCAAGAAGTGGATGGAGTTTGGACACCAGCTAGGTGTCCCAGATGGTATAATAGATGATCTCGAGAAAATTCCCAACTACCAAGAGAAAATTGAACGGGTAAATTATATTCATCAATGGGGTCATAAATTTGATCTTTCGTACGGTTTAATATTTTAATACTAGTAACAATAATTTATGATTGGCATAATCTCATATCTGTTTCATAATTGCAGATGTTTGCGTGGCTTTCAAAAGACAAATCTCGGAGCGAACAAGAGAAATTGATATTAAAAGCTTTGGAAAAGGCTAGGAGGACCGACCTGAAGGAAGAGGTGCATGACTTAATATACAAGTAATTTACAAGAATGGGGCAAGTAAGGTTATTTGTTGGCAGTAAAGGCTCGTGTAATTTACAAACAACTTTTATTCTCAAGTCATACCTGTTACATGCTCAAACACAATTCTTTGGCTTGAGTAAAAAACCAGGCAAGTGGGTGTTGCTCGTCGAGTGGTGACATTAATCGCAAATAGCTACACCTTAATTTTGATTAATTATCATCTTGGAAACCAAATTCATTAATCAACGACTTCCTACATTTAGAAAAATACTTACAATTGATTCACCCACTGATTATATAGAAGTTCCTTATACAAATACACAGACACACTCGACCAACTGCCAAAATCAATTACATATTATTATTCTCAATATTATTCAAGCTATACATAAAGAATAACCGCAATTCTCTTTCGCCACAACAACTCGTTATGTACAAATTGAAGCTTCCTCAGGATTCAAGAGCAATTCGTAATAAATAGGATTATTATTCCAGCACTGCTTGGAGTGTGTGTGTGTCACTAGCAACGTAACCATTCGGAAGTAATAGAAACAGAGAGAAACGAAAGAAGTAGTAGTCCTCTTAAAAAAGCTCAGCAGCCTTAAGAGTTTATCTTTTCCTTTATGTCTGAGTGAGCACTCGCAACAGTCTTCAGTTCGTTCGCAAAGTCCTTTCGAAGCGCGAGGGCCACTACACCTGATGTCTGTTCTTGATCACTGAGCTGTTCTTCACCGTCAAGTCACGGTGCAACTGATAACCAATCAGAACCTTGGCTGGGATGTTCAGCCGGGACTTTATGCGTTGTCTGAAATCACAAAACAGAGTATAAGCAGCAGTAAAAATGAATTATGAAAATTAGCCTTTGGTTTTAAATCTCTATGAAATTAAAATTGTTTAAAATAAATAGTAAATTCAAAAAGTTTCTTTCAACTTGAATTGATGGTAGCAGCAACCCCCAAAGGCAAGTAAAAATAATTTATACCCAATCTCCATAATGCAGGTGGTGCGAGTGCCATCAGCAGTCCAGATGCCAATTTTGTCGCCCTTGGGCCGTATGTTCATCACAGCGCCGTTGACCTCGTCACTGTACTCATCAAAGGCCTCACCAATCATGCATAGCATCTGCCAAAAAGTATCTAGTATAAATATGGAGTTTGTGTGTTGGGGACAAACACCGACCACTTCGAGCCAGCAGTTGTTCAATTCAGGGCCACGTTGCTTTTTCTCAAGCGACACAAGCCAGCGGCCGCCGTTTTTGTTTGCAGGGTCTTCCCACATGGGTCGTATGCCCTTCTTGAAGAGCGAATAGTCAGTACCAACCCTGAGCTCACTGGCTGGCTTGATGTGATTCACCAGCCTGTGGATATCAAAGTAAGATCAAAATTACGGAGGAAGAGAAAAATTATAATTTGAATTCTCTATTGGTCTTGTTCTATTAAAGTTAAAAAAAATAAAGCAATTGTTTCATTTTAAATCTTCAGCCTCCTATAATCAGTCAAACCATAGAATTATTTGTATCGGCCTTAGACCAGTAAATAAAAGTGTATTGGGTCTAAGTCCTATTAAAGCGAGGATTTAAAATTTTTGGTAAAAGTACCACCATACTTTATATAATCTTGTCTTTATCGGTGCACACTGCACATTAATCCAATGATCAACTTTGAAATAACATAAATTAAAATTTTCAATAAATAAATTATGCTCTGCAGTTAGAATTTTTACCTTGGACAACATAATTCATAAAGATATGTTTTTGGAGACCTCTTCATTTTCAGGCTCACATAATCTCATGGGATAAAATTAGAAAATTGACAGAGACTTACGCCCAGAAATCCTCAACGGTCTCGAAATTGTAGATCTCAACCTGATTGTCCTCCCAGGACTTGGTACGGTCATTCTCATAGTACCAAAGCGTCCACGAGTTTTGCAGAGGGTGCTTGATCACGTCACGAGGCACGTCCCCCATGGGCTTTGCCTCCTTTTGCTCTTGCTCCATCTGAAAAAAATATGCGAATTAGAGATTTTAAGATTCAAATTTTGAAATTTTCAGAAAAATTGGATGAACCGAGAACCAAGTGGCGAAAAAGTAGCACGCGCTAAAGGGCAACGGCACCCAACCAACCGAGAACCGACCATATGAGGTCAACGATTGGAGGTATCCACGTTTTTGCCCCGGTGAAACCCCGTGCTTAGTTTCAACGTCGGTCTAGCATGGAGGAAGGCCGCGCCCGCTTAAATACCAACCACCTTAAGCTAGACAAAGGTCAAATATGACAAGTAACCGCACCGCCGAAAAGCAATTCACTGAAATTTCAGCAATTTACCTCTTCAGGAGCCTTCGTATTTCCGACAGCAGCAGCCATGTCACCGCGATTATTCGCTAGAGAATTTTCCCCACACGGTCGCCGTTCCGCGGCCAACGCCCTCTTTCGTACAATTCAATCATAAATCGTTCTGCCAACCTATTATTTTATTTTTCAAAAATGTTTTTCTATAGATATCGTTTTGCATTAATGAATTTTAAATTTTTCGCTTAATTTCATAAATTAAAATTTACTTGAAATATTTTTAATTACATAAAATTGATTTTCCCTTGTGCAAGTAACGGAATTTAATTTTGTTAAGTTGGTTTAAATGCATTAAGTTTCAAAACAAGTGCGGTAAAGGTAAAATTGTCAGATTTTGATTTTTGTTTGTGTTTGGGAGCTCAATTCAAGGCACATCTCGATCTTCATACTTTTAAAGCTTTTGTGATTCTAGACTTGTATTGGTTATTCGTATTCTTGAATTCTTCTACAATATTTTAACCTCATTTTTAATTTAGGGGATACCGGGATAGGACGCCGCGGAGGACTTTTCTGCCTGAATATTTAAACACGGTGCAAAAAATTATTACATCCATACATTTAAGTTTTATTGGACAGAAGAGACAGAAGCAATACAAAGTATTGAGCTCCGCTGCCATAGAGACTACAGAGAGAAACCTTTCAAACGGAATGCAACGCTCAAATTGAATAAGAAAGTTTGTGTGCATTATTTTTTAAGCTTCTGTGTCAATGCTCTTCCTCGCTCTTCCTATTAATTGATGTACATTAAATTAAATTTTTTTGATAATTACAGTATGTATTTTGCAGTATCAAAATTTTAAACATGGACAAGAATTTGAACAAATCACCAACAGTATGGACTCGTCCCGCTGACGTTATGAAAATGCACAGAGTGAAGAAGCGAGCTCTACAAGCTCGTATGTTGGACAATAGCACTGTCTCAAGAGGGAACATACTTGACATCCTTGGGGATAACAAAGCAGCGTCCAGCAATGAAATTGAAAAGCCTGATGAGGCTGTTGAATCACGCCTCAATCCATTTCGGTTTATAACCAAAATTAAAAATTTAATGTTAATAAATCTTCAAATTTCTGTGCATTTTCAGGAGAGATTTGACTAAAAGGTTTAAGGCTTCCTCTGGCAGTTCAATCTCAAACTGTGACCTTGATGCCTCAAATGACAATACTCTGTTTCAATTGCTCAACCAGTCCAGCTCGAGGGACTCGCAACAAGGCCCGAGCAAGGAAGCTCTCACAGACTCTTTTGCAGACTTCTTAGATAAAATCACCGGATCCCAAATCGTACTATACACTTCACCTAAATTTCATTCTGGAATTTTAATTGACTCTATTATTCCTCATAGGCTGCAGAGTCTCTAAAAAAGAGGGACTCTGTCCTTCCTATTGACTGGTCGCTCAAATCTAAAGTGAGATTTTTCTCAAAGAAACCACTTCCGTGGAATCAAAACCTGAAGGTTGTTTACGATTTTTTTTCTTTATTTGTTACTTTCAAATTTTTTATTAGATGCTGGACGAAGCATCAGGGACAACTGCCTTTGCAAGATGCATGGATTTGAAAAGTTCAGAGACCTCACCATCCATCAGCACAGGCATTAATGCTCAGCTGCAGCAGACATGTCTGACATGGCAACACCCTGCCTTGCCGTGGCTCTCCCTGTTTCCTAGGACAAATGCCGATAAAAAACAGAAGAAAATTTCTACACCCTTAGATCAAATAATAAAAGATGCTCTACACAATGCTTGGTTTGATGAACTTTTATTCAGTTATGAGGAAGCTGTGTAATTAATCTTGTAGGAGAGAAAGTTTTCGGTCATTGCTGCAGCTGGTCAGAGCGCATCAGTGCCCCTACTTTTACCTTTGCGCAAACAAGTTCACATGTTTGGTGCGAGCAGCCGGCATTGGTGGCTTTGAGGAAATAAATGCAATCATATCACCGACCACCTCTGGCTTTAGGAGGCTCCTGCAAAACGATGGTATTATAATATTTAACTTAAAATGTACTAATCAAATGAATTAATCAATTAGAAATATCCTTCACGCTGCCGTTGCAAAAGGAAGGAGTATCAAGTAACTCTTCGCCTGGTGACCTAGATGAGTCAAGAGATGGCCAAGCAAGTGACACTGATCCCATTGAAGAGACAGAGGACGAGGTGGATGATGAAGAGGCAGTCGAGTGGTTGCAGAGCATTGGTGTTGCTGAGGCAGAGATCAAGAAATTAAACTCGACACAAAGCAAAATGTAAGCCATCACTAAGGGCTAATTTTGTCTTTAAACAAACATCCAGAATATTTAACATATCAGTTTAACAAAAATCATTTGAGAAAAATACAATTTATAGTTTGACTAATTAATATCACCTTCTTTTAGCAGCATCACATTTTTTAATTTTATTCTTTCTTCTCTAATTATGCCAGTTTTAAAAACCATTTTTTTTTTTTTTTTAGTAAAAATGCAAAAACCACACAAATTGATCAGAAGCCGTCTTCAACTGTAGTTGTCCAAACAGATGCAGAAGTCATGGCTCTTTTCAACCTTTTGTTGAACTGCCGCAGCATAACAACTACCATTGGCACATTGGCAGGGATTCCCCCAACTCTATTAGCTCCCGTTGCATTCCACGGAGCAACGTTAGTGCCTCTTTTGGTAAATAATATTATGACTTTTGGTGTCCTATTGAACTGTAAGAAAAATTTAATCAACAGGTGGGGCAAAAGACTGTAAACATGAAGGGGGAGCAGTTTTTCAGTGCCGAGATTGTTGGTCCTGTTCTTCCACATACTCTACGAGAGCTGTGTGCACAGTTAGAGGCACACCAAAGCCAATTCTCCATGACTAGCTCCATCGTGGATCATAGCAAGGCCTTTTCGACGCTGCCTTCACCTGAAAAGCCACCCAGCACAAGCGCCTTTGCTCAGGAGAACCTTAGGGACTGCGGACTGACCTCCTATTCGCTGAAAGCTTTATGCCAAGTGGGCCCAATGTCTGTGCTGGCTGGGGTTAAATTCCAAAACAGCCAATATGTGTGCCATGACTGAGTTTCATCAAATTAACAATTATTAACTAACTCATGTGCCTTGGGAAATTCATATTTAAGGAATAAAAAGTTACATTTTATTGAAATAATTTATTTCACTTAACGAGGCAGAAGTGTAACAGAATGAGCGCAATATATTTTTGTTCTTATTGCTATAAGCACTCGTATCAAAGTTGTATAAACATGGATTAATTTGTCTTCTTTACTAATTATTGGTCATTTTTTTGAAAGTGTCCATGTTGGCGTCTTGGGTGCGCCGTCATTTAGAGACAGCGATGGGAAATTATTGTTGAGCACGTGGCTGTCTATGTGTGCTTTCTTGTCCTTGGAACTCAATACCTGGCCGCAAGTCACACACTCAATGAAATCACCTTTTTGACCATGTGCCAGCCAAAGCTCCTAAGAGATGCAATTTTGAGGTTACATTGTGTTAGAAAATCTGCTCCGAAAATTGGCATTTTTATTTAATATTTTTTTTTTTATGAAAGACCTGCTTTTATCGAGTTAATATAAATTTGATAATTTTATTGCATTTGGATGCCAATTGTTTTTTATTACTACTGTGTTACAAACCTGTTGTTTTCTGATGTCAGGCAAGAGAGCCAATAATTCTGGGAAAATTCTGACAAACTCTTTGTCGCCGACAGACTCTCTACAGTGGTTGTAATACTCGAGCGCCTCTATCTGACCTCGACGGAATTTAGAGGACATCTGGCAAAACTTATTGAAACCCTCTGGCTCTGTCTGCAGAGCTTGTATCCGCTGCACCAACTGAGAGTTCCTCTCCTTTGAATTGGTCGGTTGTATAAAAACACCAGCAGTCTGAAAACCACAATTAAAATCAACCTCAAATGTGAAATAGCGGTTTAAACCTGTCTTATTGGAAAACTCTCTCCGCAACTATTAGTAAAAGTGAGGCCATTGGCGGGACGGGCAACAGAATTAAGGGTGACTGAGAAGCCAGGTGGTGGACTGACAGGGGTCTGCACACATGCAAACCCTGGTGGAGGAGCAACTGATGGGGCTGGTGATGCCAAATCTTCTTGCAGGGCTCCAATTTGCAGCTCCGAGCATTTACGGTCCTCTGTTTTTTTACTCTTTGTCCCACTTGATGTAGCCGAATTTACTGAAGAGTTTGATGATACTTGTGGCAGAGGACTTGTGGAATTCTGTCGTCCCTTATTTTTCTTCTTTTTTGATTTACTTGATTTGCTCTCCTCCGCCTAATTAAAATATTGCATTAAATAATAAAAAATTTGACATCCTTAATTTTAGATGGAGAATATGTAATTAAATGTGATTTGAATTTAAAATCGGCTTTTCCTAAACAAGTTTTTGAGAGTTGTTTATTGTTTAAGAAAAACAATATCCTGCTTTACATGTTTCAGCTGTGGGCTGCAGCCATAATTCATGAGCTGTGAAATCATTTTCACAAGAATTAGCCCGCAGCTGAAACATGTATTGCAGGATATTGCTTTTCTTAAACAATAAACAACTCACAAACCCATTAAGGAAAAGCTGGCTTTAAATTCAAATCACCATGAATCAACCCTCGATCAAGAAATTCTTCTCCAAAATGTAATTAAAATTTCAAGTAGTTAAAATATTATAATTTCACCGTGAAAGAAATTTTGAAAAAATATTTTTTTGTAATTCAGAGAAATGGAGAGTAAAAGGAAAAAAATAATTACTTTACTAACGTCTGCTGGAGCGACAAAGGACGGAGGCTTCACTGTGACTTTGCTTTTGCCATCAACATTTGAACCAAGCAAGTTGCTTTGGCTATGTTGCTGCTTAAGAATAATAATTATATTTAACTCTTAATTTTAATAACTTCATTTTACAGTAGATTGACTTTGGTTCTGCGGTACAACTTTGCCGACTACATTTCCCTTAGGAACAACTTTGCCTTTCCAACTGCTAGCTACTGGCATTTGCTTGGCAGGAGCTGCGAGGGAAGGGAAGTCAGCAAGACCTCTTTGAAGAGGCGCGCCCGAAGAACTTGGAGGCGCCGAGGTCTCTGGTCTCCTTTTATGCTGAACCTAAGAGAATGGTTTGAATAAGGCCTTGATAAATGCATTTTGATTTTTTTATTACTTTGATTGAAAAGTTGTTTGAAAGGTTATTAGCTCTGTTATTGACAGGGCCGCGCTGGAGACTAATGTTCACGTTTGATGATTCGGCAGAGAGAGATGGAAAGTTTTCCTCTGTCATGTTTAATCGTGTGCCACCACCCTTGAATCTAATCACATTGGTGGCTGAAGAAGGTGGCGTAGATGAAATAGAGCCACCCAGAGAAGGAAAATTGTCTTCGTGCAAATTGGGACGGACTGGTTGCTGCACCACAACAGGCTCTTGAAAACCTACTGCACCCTCACTATCCTCATTGCTAAAAAATGGGAGTGAAATTAGGATAGTATTATTTTAAATCGAGATGATAGAATTTTAAAATGATAAAAAATTCCTTGATTTAGTATGTAAAGAGAATTTTGAAGCTGTTCAAAAAAAGGACTCTGCAATAATTTAACTTGGCAAACTACAAATATTTTGCTCACTTTTGTTGTCTTCTGTGAGCATGACTTGCAGAGCCTCTTGGCCTGGGCGCCAGGGTAAACTCTAGTTCCAGAGTTCGAGCCTGTTTGGTAGCTGCCTTGCCTAAAGCCCTGCCGTGGATAGAGGCTCTGTGCGCCTTGAGGTCAATGTCCGACCTGAACACGGAGGTGAATTTTTCCTCCTTGCACTCGCCCTCTTCACATAAATAGTGGTCTGAGCGAAAGTGATCCCTCAAAAATTCGTATGTACTAAACAGGGAAATTTTAATTAGTGCCTGTCAATTTGCACATTAAATCTTTATACTAACGGAAAGTATCGATTGAATCCATCAGCATCACAGAAGTGACAATAATGGTGAGTGCGCCTCATGTGGCGGTACAGCTCATCGTTGTCCATGAACCTTTCATCACAGAATTCACAGAGAGGGTGGCCACGGTGCGAGCGGTCATCAGGGTCACCCCTTCTACGATGTTGAGCCAGCTCCGGGCGTTTGTAGCAGCGACGCTCACACGAAAAAATCTAAAAAATGATGAAAAAAATTAGTTCTCCAAACGTTCAAAATTTTGGCACATTAAATCCAAGCTTGAATGGTCGACTGGTTCTTTAAACCTAAGGTTTCTCAAGTGCATGCTAAATTTTATGGACAGGTATTAATGAAAAAAAAAAATAATAATAAACTTCGAAATTTTTTAAAACAATTTGGACATTCATTTAGCTGCATAGTCAATCAATGGCTAATCGGCCTTTTAGTTATCAATTTCTGAGGTAATAAAGTTTTTCCTAGAATTTTGCCAAGATCTACCCCTGCTTCTGATTAGGACAGCTGTCAAATCCATCTCAACGAGTTTAAACTTTCAATATAAAAAAAAATTGTTTCAAGCTAAGATAAAAAAAAGCGTGATTATTAATATTTAAGTCCATTTGCCTTAAGATTGGCTACACAAAGATCACAGTAGAAGAGCTCATGTTCCTTGCGCATGTGGTCCTTAAGTAAATTGAAGGTTCGGAACTCAGGTTGGTTGGCGCACATCTTGCACGAGTGCCGCAGCAGTTGGCGGTACGCTTCTTCTGCCGTGGAACTCGAGAACCCGATTTTGTACTTTTTTTCAAAAAACCTCTGCTGCTGCTTTTTATATGGCTTCACTTCCTCCGCAAACACCACCTGTCAATTTAAGATGATAGGTTAAAATCACCGAATAAGGAATTGGAAACGCATCCCTATATATACAAACAAATAAAATCTTTCTTCAAAATTTTAATCAACATAATTCTTGTTTAGATGAAATAATATTGTCAACCCAAAACAAAATTTAGCAGACTTTAAGCAGAGATATGTATTGCAGAATATAATCAATGCATGCGTACCCTGGGCATGTCCTGTCTGCAGATAGGGCACTCAGTCTGCTGGCAGAGCACACGCATTCGAGTGGAGCACTCGAAGCATACAGGGTGATCACATTCGCCCACAGAAAAGATCTCCGACTCTTTGAAGCACACCACGCAAGTGTTCGCATTTTCGTCATCATCACCGCCAGCCATCCTCGTTTCCTCAGTCACAACAGTTGTCTGAATTAGACAGCCTCCTATGAGTATGACGACAATTATTAATAAATCTTATTAAATCTTATTTTACGCAAGCAATAAATTATAGCAAACAATGAAGATCGAGTGAAAGTGGGACGCAGGGACACATATATTTTCCAAATTTATTGAAATGCGGGTGTTTTGAAAAACGGCATGATTGTTAGAGAAAGCACAGGAGGTTTATTTTGGAAAAAAATTTGAGTTTGGCCTTACCACGACATATTTTTGCACATGCAAATGTGTAGCAAACAGATGTTAACACGCTGCAGTAAATTTTTGTTTTTACGTCACTTTGCAGGTGCGCGATGATGATGATTTTTGGCCTCTTGGCTCAGTTAACAGGCATGCGCCAATTCTACTTTGCTGATTGGCCAATTTAAGCTGAATAGACCAATGGTAATGCCGGAAAAGTGCGCTGGAGTATTAAACGACTTTAAAAATAGAAAATCACAAAACAAAGAGAAAAACTGAAAAATCTTATAATTTTATTTCCTTTGCCAGCTTTGTCCCACTAGACTAAGAATTGAAGGGTATTTTTGGTAGGATAATATTATTTTTTATTCATAGTCACTGCTTTTAATTTCAAAGCAATTGTTTCGCAAATAATGAAATTGCATTATGTATGAACCACTACATATAACACTCGAGGAGGACAGGTGGGAATTCCTAGTTTCGAATCTTCAACAAGTAAAACTTTTTTGATGACAATTTTTGAAAATGTTTCTAAAAAATAAATTATTAACTAATATTAGATGTAATTTTAGTGACAAAATATTTTTAATCGACATTATTATATGAAATAATTGCATATGAGCAGCTGGGCGAGAAATCATTGCTCGGTTGTCGGTCGCCATAACAGTTTTGGTTCGGATTGGATCTGTCGCTCGCAAGAACGACATGAAATATCCCAGTAATCCTGCTTAGAGATCGCACAAAATGATCTCGTGACTTGGAAATTGGCTTGATAAGTGCATCAGCTGTAGAAATCTGCGCATAGTTTTTCCACAGAGAGCACGCCAAGGTAATTAGACGGACTGGAAAAGTTGATACCTCGGAGTCTACTTTGCCCCGATCGGCCATTTATTATTATCATCTGGTGTTCTGGCCTCCGCATCTATTTTCCGTGTATTCCAAACTTTGGTTTTACTTCTTTTTTCGGAAATTTTAGTTAACCACAGTGCATTATTTCGATTGACTCTATTATTCTAAACAGATTTGATTTGAAAATGCACTTTCCTGTTGTTTCTGCTTCAGTGAATACATATCTATGGTCAAAAAAGTGGAAATTTATTCGAAGATTTTTTTATGTTTTTATTACGACTTTTTAGAACGAATGCTGCAGACTTGCTCTGAGTCCTTCCAAGGACTGAAATGCCGAATTAATTTAAGTACTCTCTATTTGCCCTCCATGTTTTGATTATGGTTTGGGCAAAACTTTGCTCTGAGCATTGTGTAATGTGATTAATTCCAGGAAGAGCGTTTTACTTTACGTAATTTGACAACACTTGACCTTGACGAACATTTTGATCAATGTGTGTAGAAAAGTCAAATGTTATTTTATTACACCCCGTTAAGATGATGTAGTCTTTAATGTAGCCTAAATATGCGGCAAATTAAAAAAATAATCAAATTTTCTATTCTAAATAACGTTCTTATAAAAGTGACTAAAACAGTGGTGTACATATACACCAATTAATTGTACAGTAAAAAGAAATTATTGTGCAATATTTTTCATAGGATTCTCCAGTAGTTAAAATAATGCTATTTACATAGCAAAATAGTTGTACTGAAGGGCCATTGTTCTTAACATAAAAGCTACACCTGCAGTTGCAAACAAAATGGTTGAATATTTTGCTGAAATTTGAAAATTCTATTTCAAAAATATTTACTTGGTTTTTATGTCATCCTTAAATTTAAAAGTATGTGCACTTTAGTCACGATGTTGGCGCACATCGTCAAGTTGTTAATCCTTTTTTCTTTTTTTTTCTAATTTTTAAAATTTTTTACCTATCGAGTGTAGAATAAATAATAGTATTAATAATACTACAAAAAATAACATGTACACTTTTCTTCAAATGGGTCTTTTGGAAGACAGAGTGGACAGAAATTTCTGGGTAACAATTTCTTTGCAACAATACACTCAATGTAAATTTCTATGCGGCCAACAATCGTTTTTTCAGTCTCCATCCTCATTCTAATTTTAAACCAACAAAAATTCTTCAAGTATGCTTGAAAAATATATATTATTGTTCAAATCGTTGTTGCTGATCTACAATTTTTATAATTTGTTTGATTTGGCAGCCGAGTCCCAAGAAAATGGAGCTCCGGGTGGGCAACAAGTACCGTCTTGGGCGGAAAATCGGAAGCGGTTCCTTCGGTGACATTTATCTAGGTATTTTTTCATAAGTTATTCAAATGTTGAAGAAATAATATAATGAAAATTTTATCAGGGACCAACATAACAACGGGGGAAGAGGTGGCCATCAAGCTTGAATGCATCAAGACAAGGCACCCTCAACTGCACATCGAGTCAAAGTTCTACAAGATGATGCAGGGAGGAGGTACAAGATTGTAAATTTAAATAGGTCAGATTAACTAATTTAAATTGCAGTTGGAATTCCGATGATCAAGTGGTGCGGCTCTGAGGGCGACTACAATGTGATGGTCATGGAGTTGTTAGGACCCTCACTGGAAGATCTCTTCAACTTCTGCTCCCGCAGATTTTCTCTCAAGACTGTGCTGCTGCTCGCAGATCAACTGGTAAATATTTTTTTTTAATTTTATTTTTGTGACTCTTAAAATTGAATTCACTTGCAGATTAGTCGAATAGATTTTATCCACTCGCGCAATTTCATCCACCGCGACATCAAACCCGACAACTTTCTCATGGGCCTCGGCAAAAAGGGCAACCTGGTCTATATCATTGACTTTGGATTGGCTAAGAAATATCGTGACGGCCGCACGCACCAACACATCCTCTACCGCGAAAACAAAAATTTGACTGGGACTGCGCGCTATGCCTCTATCAGCACCCACCTGGGCATTGGTAAGAGATTAATCTGGCTTGTTGATCAAATCATAAACGATTTTTATTTGTTTATTTTTATGAAGTTGCTGACGAAAAATTTCTTTTCATGATAAAGGAAAATAGATGATGGATATAGTTTTTCATTTGAATTTTTGACAACACGCTTTTGTCAGCTCTCGAAGAATGAAACAATTCTAAATTCTTTAAAAATAAAAATCAATGAAAATTTGCAATGCAATAGTAAAACACTACACATGACACCGTCGGCACCTATCAAAATCTTCTTTCCCTATTTTTTGATATCCACAGAATTGCATTAAATTTTTTTAAGAACTAGATTTGTGGTGATTTGAATTTAGTCGGTTTTTTCTGGATGGCTTTTGCAAGTTGTTTATTGTTTAAGAAAAAAACAATATCCTGCTCTTTTTTCTGCTGCTTTTTTTAATAAAAAAATCACCAGAGTAAACCCTCGATTGTGAAATTCTACTACAAAAACTAGATTTAGTTTTCCAATAGGAGAAGCTGAAATTTATTTTCCCAAATTTATTTTTTAGAGCAAAGCAGGCGAGACGATTTGGAGTCCCTGGGTTATGTGTTGATGTACTTCAACCGTGGCTCACTGCCGTGGCAGGGCTTAAAAGCTGCCACGAAGCGGCAGAAGTACGAACGCATCTCTGAGAAGAAGATGGGCACACCCATCGAGGAGCTCTGCCGAGGATACCCTGGTAATACAATTGATGAACTCATAACCATAATGAATTCTAAATTTAATTGCTAAATTTTCAGCTGAATTCGCAACATATCTTTACTATTGCCGATCGCTAAGGTTTGAGGAGCGGCCCGACTACAACTACCTGCGTCAAATGTTCCGTTCTCTCTTCCACCGTCAGGGCTTCACCTATGACTATGTTTTTGACTGGAACATGCTTAAATTTGTGAGTATCAAAGAGCATGTTTTTCACTATTATTGGTCAAGCTAAATATATTCAATTTTTTTTTTTTTTTTTTTTAAATTTGATATATATTATAATCTTCATGCTATTACTGCTACAGAAAAAAAAATTAGTTGCAAAGTGTCTTTGTTGATTGCTTGACATGTATCTTAATAGAGAGCAATTTCCCTACTTGAATTTTTTAAACTGGAAGTGCTTGTACTGCTTACTTAAATAGCCTCTTTTAACTAATATGTTTTTTTCTCATTTTTCAAATGAGTTCTAATATTAAGTTTAACTAAACTCTGAATAATGTTGTTAATTTAAATGAATATTGTTACAGTTGGTTTGTGTTTGCTTTTTCAGGGAGCTTCTCGTTTGGGACAGGAGGAGGCAGGTCGCGAGCGGCGCTACCCAACTCGAATGGGTCAGTTTGTGGGCAGCCAGCAGCAGCAGCAGAATGCGTCCGGTCAGCCAGGTGCTGGAGTGAGTGGCGGAGGCGGGGGTGCTTCTGGCAGTGCACGACACCCAAAGACAACAGCAGCAACAGCTGCTGTGGTCAGTCCCATCGAAACAACATCCCGAACCCCTGCACCTCCCCAACAGCAACCACCAGGACTGGTGGCTGTGTCTCCAGCGGCGGCAACCGGCGGAGCCACAACAGCGTCGCCATCCTCAGGTAAAAGACGGTAGTGGCGCTTTGCACCAACGGAGCGAGGCGCCTCCCGCTGCAAGTTGCAATCGGCGCCCCTCTGCTGCCAACGAGCTGCTGCCCTCCGAATAAGTGAATTAATTTCAGACTGTGATCAAATTATTCGCCCCCAAGCCAAGCTGGTCCATTAAAAATGGCCTATACACGTGAACTTGATCGTTTATATGTCCCTTCGATCGAATTTCTCCAGCAAGTTGGTTCGACTCTCGAGTGAACCGTTCGTGGCGCCGCCGACGCCTCTCGACTGACATCCATCCCTCGGCGTCGGCTGGCTTCTGCTTTTTCTATTTTCCTCCAGCCTCTCTGTCGGGTTTGCTGAAACCAGACGACTGATGATCTTTCGTTTTAGGCGTATATTATTTTTCTCCCCCGTGATATGTGGAACTTAGGTTTTCTCATTTTTTGCAGTGTTAGTTTAATAGCTCACTGGAACTTGCGTTGGAGTTAATGGTTTTGATTTAGTAGCAATTCACCTGTAACCAGAATATTCTAAATTAGCAATCAATCTGATCTGACATTTCCTTCAGAGATTGTCTCTCCGATGCTAAACTAATTAAAATTAAATCACCAATTCCAAACTCGTCCAGTGCGCCCTCAAGAAATTGATTTTGCACATCACCGTGAAACTATTCTTGTCGCTGTATTTGCTTCCATTAGATTAAACAATTTCTTATTTGATACTGAAACTGATCGAAGAAATATGGTTCTTATTAACCTAAGAAGAAGCATTGAAGTGTGACTGAACGAATTCGCTCTGCACTTGTAAGTACTTAATAAGCTGCTCTCTTTCCCTCCCGAGAATGGAGAAGTGGTTGATTTTTGTTGACCCCGAGAGGTCAGATGGACAAAACGACCAGCGCCGCCCTGAAGTGTAAATAATGCGGAGAGGATTGAAAAAGAGTGGCGAGCGCTCGGCTTGAACGTAGAATGGAAGCTTCTGACCGCCGGCCGGCGTCAGGCTGTATCATACACCTTGTACATATATTTTTATACTCGATGTGTGCGACAAAAACGAATTGAAATGAGAAGAACCTGGTGGTGATTGCGACTCGTCCGAAATGAAAGCAAGAAAGAAAAGAGTGTAAATATACAAAATAGACGTTCGAGATTGATCGTTATATCGCTGCCTTATGATAATTAATACTGAGAAAGAAAATTGTAAAAATGTGTTTCCTTGTCCGCGAGCCGATTTTAGGCACGGGTTTTGAATTTTTTTTATATAATTTTGTTGCAACAACAAAAAAATTTGATTGAGAAAAGTTGTAAAATAAAAAAATAATAAAAAAAAACATGATGTGATTCATGTCTATCAATTGCGATCTAACAGGAATTGTATTGATTCTACGTTTAAGGAAAGAGTATAACACATTATTTGTTGTGATGTATACAATTTTCGGGTATTAAAACGTCAAAGAAATCTAATAATCAAAACTTTAATTTGCTTGAAGAACTCGCAAACCAATATTATCCTAATTTTTTATCCCTGCTTTATCTGAATTTGCCACGGTCAGGTGACAAGGAAGCCACCGTCAACTGGCAATGAGCAGCCGTGCACCATGGCGGCGGCGGAGTCGTTGAGCAGGAAAAGTACGGCTTCCACCACATCCTGCTCCTCTACCGAAAACAACACACGGGATCAATTATTATTAATTCTCAAGCCAAACTCGTTCGTGTAATAATATGTCACCTGCAAAGCGCCCCACTGGAATGCGTGCCAGCATCGGGCCAGCCTTGACTGGGTCGCTCCAGCCCAGCCGACCCATCGCCGTCAGCACCACGGTTGGATTCACGCAGTTCACACGGATCTAATAGCAAAAAATAAAATAATTATTTTTTCATCGAATGCACTTCGCAATTTATGAACTAAGGCCTAATTAAATTTTCTTTTAATATCCAGAATAATCGATGAATTCTGTTAAAACTTTCAAAATGAGAGAAAATTAACCTTGTGCTTGCCAAGCTCAAGAGCCATGACCTTGGAAAGGGCATCAAGAGCTGCCTTGGTGGAGCAGTAAACCGCATGGTCAGCCAGGGCTCTCTGCGAAGCCTGCGAGGAAACGTTGACAATGGCACCACTTTGGCCTCTTCCGATCATGTCTTCAGCCACCATCTGACTCACGTTGACCACGGCCTTGACGTTAACCCCAAACGACCTTTAATGCATATAAAAGAATCAAATAGCTGATTCGCAGTTATGCTTTTCTCATTACTGGTCAAAGTGTTCCTCGGAGACTTTGAGGAAGGGCTCGAGCTGCGCTACGGCCGCATTGTTGACCAGGCAGTGCACACCCTGGACGGCCTCCTTCAGCTGAAGCCTGGTGGCCTGCCAATCGGCCAAATCGACGCAGACGGTGCTCAGACTGGCGCCGAGCTCCTCCTTCAGCGAGTCGAGGTCACGCTGGCTGCGGGTCACGGCCACTGGCTTGGCGCCCAACTGCCACAGACGCACCACCAAAGCCCTGCCAATGCCTGCAGGATAAAATTACTATCCGAGCTAAAAATTAACCTCCAAATACTAGTAAAATTTTTAAACCTTTTCCGGCGCCCGTCACAAGGACCTTCTTTCCCTTAAAAAAGGCGTTGTGAGTTCTTCCTTCAGACATGCCGACTAAAAATCAAACTGCTGCGGAGGCTGTTTTGTTTTTTCGTGCCTGGAAGAAGATTGGTGCTCCAACGGCTGACACAATTGGAGAGCGGCAAATGAAAACAAACTTTGATCGCTCTTGATAAGAATATAAAACCAAAGAAAAATAGCAGCAGCGCGAGAGCAAAATTATGAAGATTTTTATATAAAAAAATGCATACCTATTTTTTTAAATGCTTACATAAAATTGAATTGTTTAAAAAAAAACATTATATAATTTAATTATTATTGAAAAAAAGATAAAACCGCATTCAAAACAGCTTTATCAAAAATAATATATATGATTTTTTAAATTAAACTTTGTGTAGCATTATTTAAATATTTTATTATGAATTAACGTACATCATGGATCCTCAAGCAATAAAATTTTTCTGCAGTTTAAAAAACGATTCACATTTTCAGTCTTTTGCACAAGCGTTCATCTCGCTCTCAGCTACCAAAAAGGAGAATTCTGAAAAGAGCGGCCGTCAAACTGGCCAAACCGACGATTGAAGTTGTGAGGACTGCACTTGTGGCGGCGCCGTTTGAGCCTTTTTTGGGGTCGTTAGAGCTGCCTGGACTAGTATCCACCTTGGCCAAAGTCTGCGGACAATCGGGTAGTTTGCAATCGATCGGGGTCGGCGTCGGCGTTGGTCGCAGATCCGGTAGACACATTCGCTCTGCCACCTGAAAAAAAAATATATTCAAGCACAGAGAAAATCATACAAATGGCGATCATAGAGAAACAAGAGAGATTATCTGTTACGAGAGCGCGGCCTGTTTGTTTTGGATGGGAAAATATAATATGGAAAAGGCTTCCCCTAAAGGGTTTGTAAAACGTGCGAACAAGCTTTTATATTTATATATGTGTATATATATGTATGTGTATAAAATATTCCTCGCCTCAAGAAAAACAGCCTGTCCGTTTGAATTCTTCGATTGAACGTAGCACTTTGAAACTTGCAGCACTTTGCCAGAACCACAGGACCCGCTGCAATCTGAGTAGTTAAATTGCCGCCACCTATGGAATTGAGTGCAATATGAGATTTCAAACTAAACTTAAAAATTAAGTGCTTAATTAATACCTTGGTGAGAAGCAGGGCTGTTGGCCGCAGGGCTTGGTCTGCTCTTGGGGCTTGTCGCCGTTGCATGAGGACTCGTCTACTCGCCAGTCGCCCTTCATGCACACCGCTACTGACCTTTGATAAGCTGCAATCCACACAAAAATTATATCAACTTCTCTTAAATTAGTGCATCAAAAAACACTCAAATGTTGAAGGAGAATTTCACATAAAGCGTTAAATTAAATGCTTTAATTTTGTATTTAAAGAAGTCATGGCCGGAATCAATTTTGGATTGAAATTTTTTTATTTTTAAATGTGCGCTGTTGATTAATCTAGAAAAAATTTTAACTTACAGCCGCCGCACGTTATTTTGCAGGGCTCATAAATTAGCCGCCAGGCCGCCGTCCCTGGAAGCAGGCCTGCAATTTGCTTCTCCATCTTTTTTCCATTGGAGTTTACGACCAAATTTACCTGCTTCCGAATATCGATTTTTAATGTAACTTAAATCTTTAAAATAAAAGAATGAAGTTGTGTATATATACCATAACTAGATTATCCAATAAGACGCACATCCCTATGAAAAACGCCGCGTGCGACATCATGTCAACCTGCGTGTGTGATTTGAGTATGGATCTCGTCATGAAATAAACACGGTTGAGGGAAACAGACTACGGGTGCGCCGCCGATATTAATTACAATGTCACGCTAGCTGAAATATTTTTAAATAAGGGATAACCATCTTTCTGTCCATTAATCGATTTTTAGAAATTGTGACAAATGACGTCATTAGGCCTTGCACTCTCGCGCTTTTAATTACTGTTTCAAGTTTGAATTGTTTCTATTTTCATCTCAATTTTACGCCACCATGGAAATATAATTATACAACGCAATAGAAAATGAGTTTTTTAGTTAAGGAGTGTAGCAGAATGTATAGTTGTAAGTTTTTATTTAATTTCATTTTTAAGAGGCATTTTATGTGGATTATTGAAACTCTGCTAGTGAAAAACTAAATTAGAGAATGGGGTTACTCAGTCAGACAGCCTTTATTGCACCAACTTGAATTTACTATTAATTTGCTATTTTTTTTAAAAATCATTTTTCTTAAATAAATACAGATTTGATAGGTAGATAAAGCCACCAGCCTTCAATGTTAGTAAGAAAGAAGTAGAAGAGGAAGAGACTTGAGCTCTTTAAAAAGTTCCAATCAAGTCACGCACAATAAACATCCGCAGACCGACCAACTACTGATTATATCAGCCCGTATTTTATACGGATAGACCCTCTCCTCTGCACTTCCTCTCTATCCTTTGCACCTTGTTCAACTTCATGTAAATAAAAGCAGAAGTGTTTAAAAATCAAAGAAGCCTTCTATCATTAAAAAAGTAACAATATTGTTTTACCGTTATTACTAGTAAGTAATATTAATTAGATTATATAATATCTTCTTAAAAATCGTTATGAATAATACTGTTTTTCAATATATTTTTTCTCATACTCTTAAAAATGTCTCAACGATTTTTGTTGTCGCCTCTATTTTTATATTATACTCATTGTCAGTAGAACCGCTTCTTCTTCTCGTGTCATATCAAACCTAACCTAACAAATGTTTACTGAAGGATGAGAAAGTTTACTCAAAGTTGACGATAACAAAATGTGATACGCATTAATATATTGATATTTCGCGCCGCCAGAGGCAAATTCTTCAACCATAGCGATGACGCCAACAGAATAATTAACATTTGTTTATTAAAACTCTCACAAGTGAACGTAATAAAGCGATACAATTAAACTGAATTGGTTTATTAGACGTTTTTCAAATTTTTAATTCTTGAAGTAAATTTAAAATTGTTTATAAGAAAGAAGATTTAGGATATGTAAATTTTGTCAAGTTGGTAGCAAGGTTGCAGGCGTTGCAGGCTGCTGGCTGCTGTCTCAGGTGTTGTTGATGTCGCCGACCACCGAGTGACTTATGTCTCGGCTCGGATTTGTGTTCAGATCGCGGCTTGGATTGCAGTGAGAACGGAGTTGCGGGTGTCGGATCGCGTGCACCTTGACCGGAAGAAGACGTCCGAGCAAAGAATTGGGCGTCCGACGCGAGCTGCAGCAGGTAATTGCGACGCAAGGTGCGTCCGCCGAGGTGTGGGTGGGGCCTTCCAGCGAAAAACACCCATCGTCGGCCGCCGCACATAGCGGTACATTCGCTGCTGACTAATACCAAGAAGTGGCCTCTTGCACTTGCCACCACGCATTATACATACGGAAAATAATAAGTCCTTAGTCCAATTAGGACCCTGGTGGTGCACGTAGACGTGCGTTGTTAGTTGCCGTCGCGCTGCCCTATCCGATTACGAGCGGCGTTTTGGTACCCAAGTCAGTTTTAAGGGCTCCCCCAGGTAAAAAGCGAAATCGCTTGCTTTCCCTTCTCCCTCTGATCGTGTTCTGGCCAAAATTAGAAAATATTAAGACAAAGTTTTGTTTGTAAGAGAAGCTGAGCAAATTTAATATACACCGTATGATACCTTTTCAATTTTAAAAGGAAACAAAAAACGAAATCATTAAAGCTTGCTATGCATTTGAGTGATTCCTATTTATTTTCCTTTTATCACATATGATGAGAAAATATTTCAATTTCATTTATTATGTTACAACGTATTGTTGGTTTATGAATTATTTTTAGAGACCATTATTTTTTTTAACGTTTTAAGAGCAAGAAAAAAGTTAATATTTTCTAATTGCTTTCTTTAGGCATTTGATTAAATTTTGGAAGAATAAATAAAAGTTAAATTGATAAAACTCAGTTTTTTACCAAAACCAATCCTTCTTCGGTCCTGTGCCAAAATAGTTTTAATTAACCGATCGAAAAGGCAAAAATCTTGGATCCTTGATGGATTTTCATCTCAATATGCCCGAAATTTTGAATATCAAAAAATAATGTTGTTGCCAAAGCCGAGTTCAAGTGTGACATTCTCGCTGGGATTAGTGACGCAAGGCGCTTTGTTTCCAGCTTGCCATGTCCCATCAATCCGATTAGCACACGCAGAACCCTTGCTTCCTTCCTTCCCTTAGTCGTTGCGCGAGTTTGGCTGCGACCGCACGCAGCACTTTCAGTTTTTATTTGAGCCGAAATGGCAACACGACAGCCCGCCCAAGAACTGTTCAGGTGCCAGCCGTGAGGGAGGCGAACTAAACGCATTGATCAGGGTGCTTTTTTATGGTTGCAGGGTGACCAGGATGCTAAAGTTCATCCGAGGCAGGGGCCAACAGCCCACCACTGAGCGCCAGCGTCAGCAGCGCGAATTGCTCAACTTCAAAAAGGTGCGATTTAATATTTTTTATTTTTACATATATTTCTTTAATTTCTACACAAATAACGAGGCTATTTTTTCTTAAAAATAAAATTTTGTTCTTGTGATTCATTTACTGCCACTTGAAACTCCTATTCCATTAAAATTACAATTTAAAATTTATATTTATATGTATTGTATTTCTTTCAATTTCTTCTTATTAAAATACATTAATCTTGCTTTGGAATGTATATAAATATTTGCCAATGTAATATTTTATACAAAATTAAACAATCTTTAATTTTAACTCTAGACCGTGCAGCACGGCTTTCCTAGCAAGCCAACCGCGCTGGCCTTTGATCCAGTGCTTAGCTTGTTGGCCATCGGCACCGCCAGCGGGGCTATTAAGGTCTTCGGCAAGCCTGGAGTTGAGTTTTACGGACAGAATGAGGCCTGCGATGGCTGCGGGGTCAGCAAGATTATTTTTCTGGAAGGAGAGGTGAGAGGCAATATTCAGTTGTGGTCAGTGGTATTGACTTGAACTTGTGCAGGGTCGACTGGTGACCATTCTGAATGACAACTCACTCGTCTTGTGGGAGATTGAGGAGACCAAATGTGCCAAACTCGTCAAGGTCAGAGCGCTGGCTCTTGAGGGAAAGTAAGTCCTGTCCCGTGGTTGGGATAATTGTGAAATTTAGAAGGCTGAAGTTCTTTTTTATTTAAAATTATTTAATTCATGCTGATTAATGTCAAGATTAGGATTTTTTTTTTAAATCCAGACAAATTTAAATTTCTGGAGGTATTTAAAATTAAGGGAAAATGGTTATACAATTATTCTAACATCAAAGTCACCAAACCTTAGCTCAATCCTCCTGGTTTTTTTTAATATCCCTTATTCTATCTATAGAGTTGAAAGTCCATTAAAAATTGATAAAAAATTTCCTTGTTCAATTTAGACTGAAGAGAATATCAGCGTCATGCCTGCAGAGTGGCAACCAGCACTTGCTGCTGGGCACAGAAGGTGGAAATGTGTACCTGTTGAATACACGCACTTTCCAGATGGAGGAGAACATTATCTATCAGGATGTGGTCATCCAAAAGTAAGTTGCTCAATTTAATTTGGCAGAAGTAATTTCAGTTTTTCACTCTAACAGTGTGCCTGAGGATTACAAGATTCGGCCGGGCGCAGTGGAGGCGATGCAAGAAATGCCAGGCAACTCAAAAAAATTGCTGATTGGTTACAATCGGGGCTTGATGGTGCTGTGGGACCTTGAGGCACAGCGCACGGAGCAAACATACATCAGCAGCCAGGAGCTGCAAGGCTTCAGCTGGCACACAGGCGGCACCAAATTCAAGTCGGCCCACAACGACGGCAGTCTGGTCACCTGGGACGCTTCGGTCGGAGGACGAACGCCTCTTGAGGAGCCCACCACTGTCTACGGACCCTTCCCCTGCAAACCCATCTCAAAAATCATCTGGCATGAAAATAAGGGGTGAGATATCAATTACTAATGTTAAAAACTTTATAAATGATCTCAAGATTCATAAAAAAATTCTGCTTTTTTAACGTAACAAAAGTATTTCCTCATTTTTATGGAAATTTTTATTTAAATTGAAAACTTATGTAATTATTTAATCTGCATCTATTTCCAGAGAGGAGCTAGTGATCTTTGGTGGTGGAATGCCTCGTGCAAGTCACTCTGATCGCTACACGGTGTCGGCTATGAAGGGCCAGGATGACAAGCATGTGGTCTTTGACTTCACCTCTCATGTTGTGGATGTAGCCCTAGTGTTGCCTGAAAAGGGGGGTGTTGCTGAAGCGCTGATCGTACTGGCCGAGGAGGAGCTTGTTGTCATCGACCTTTCCGACCCTGAGTGGAGGATGATCCCCTTACCCTATCTGGTGTCACTGCATGCGTCTGCAGTCACATGCCTTCAGATGGTCAGCCCTGTGCCACATGACCTCTGGCAACACTTAAAAGAAGCCGGCAGACAAAGCGAAAGCAGCTATTCGAGCAGCGTAAGTTTTAAATTCAAATTTGTGTTTTGCAATTTATCATATAAGAAAGAAAAAACTACAAAATTTTAAAACATTTCCTTGCAAATGCTTTTCAAGTTTTAATATCTATGCAGGGGCTAGTCTCAAAATCATTGGTTTAATTTTTTTATGTTTATTTTTGTTAAAATATTCCTAAATGCACATGGATGATGCATGTGATGAAAAATTTGGACAAAAATAAACAACAGTTAACGAGAAGAGTAGAACGGGAGATAGAAATTATTGCATTTTATTGTTTGTTTGTAGAGTTGGCCTATTACTGGAGGAAATCTTACCAATGACTCAGACAAGAAAGAAGAAGATTCTAAAGGAAATGTACATGAACTTCTTCTTACGGGACATGAAGACGGCTCAGTACGATTCTGGGACGCTGACGGAGTTGCCCTTGCACCCCTATTTAAGTTTAGCTCCGAGCCATATTTTTGTACCGGCGACGACTTTGACGATGACATTGCTGATGATGCTGGAGATGAGGAAGACTGGCCTCCGTTCAGAAAGGTTTGATTGAGTTTGAATGTTAGTAAGAATAAAGTTTATAACTCTTTGGCAGGTTGGCTGTTTTGACCCCTACTCAGACGATCCACGTTTGGCTGTTAAGAAAGTGACCTTATGCCCCTTCAAGGGCATTCTAGTGGTCGCTGGCACTGCTGGCCACATTCTTCTGGTTAAGCTGAAAACCCAAGATGACCCTCCAAAAAAGATTATGGTGGGTGGATTAAGTTCATACTTTTTAATTTTTGTACACCAAGAGATTAATTACTTCTTTTTCAGAGCACTCTTATGAACATAGTGCGGGATAGAGACGGTTTTGTGTGGAAGGGCCACGACCAGCTAAAATTAACTGAGAGCAAAAGCAAAGCAAAAAAACAGGCATTACAGAAGGGCGCCACTGTGGAGGCTCTAGTGCAGCTTCATCCACCTGCCTCCATTACTGCAATCACCCTGAATTCAACCTGGGGCATCTTGGCAGCTGGAACTGCTCACGGACTTGCTGTTTATGACACCACCAGACATGTCGCTGTCCACACTCGATGTACTCTGAATCCAAATGGTTATTTTAAAAAGAACTACCTTATCAAACTTAAATACTTTTTTTAAAGCAAATTATTTGTATGCAAATACGACTTACATTTTTTTAAATATGAACCATTAACAAGCTTGTCTCTATTTTGGCAGACATCTCGGGTGCGGGAGACACACCAATTTCGCGACGAAAGAGCTTTAAGAAGAGCTTGAGGGAGTCCTTCCGACGCCTTAGGAAGGGAAGGTCGCAGAGAAATACAAACAAACCTGGATCTCCAGCAGCGTCCCCTGGTGACAAGGCTGAAAGGTCAATTTTTATTTTTTTTTTTAATTTTATAGCAGATCATTAAAATGCTGAAATTACATTAATGCACAGCTCCCTACCTGGTACGTCAGCTGGAACGTCTGTTGCATTGTCGAGGCCTGTGGAAAGACAGGTGGAAGCTAGGCCAGTTGAAGATGCCCTAGGCAGCATGGTCAGATGTTTGGCCTTGGAGGACACCTTCCTTGTCAGTCGTAAGCAACTTCAATTAAATCAGCATAAAATTCAGCATATATATTAAAAATTGTCGATGACTCATTTAAAGAGAAACACCAGGTTAAAATTAAAACGTCTTCCTTATTTTGCAGAGCAAGGAACCTCTCCCACTCTTTGGGCTGGCACCAACAGCGGCAATGTGCTGGTGTTCACAGTAACAGTGCCCAAGGGTGGAAAGCGAAAAGACGAAGACGTTTCCTGCCAGCTCGGCAAAGAAATTCAACTGAAGCACCGAGCGCCCATTGTTAATATCATCTTGCTAGATGGTATTGGTTCGCCTTTGCCTATTCCTGGAGAAGTGGAAGCAGGACTGACTCCAACTCCTGACATCGTTGGTCCCCATAGAGTGGTCATTTGCTCTGAGGAACAATTTAAAGTTAGTCATGCTTATTTTTGCTATTATATCGCTCAGTTTGCCCTGTTTCACAAGCAGAAAATCAAAATAGAAAGGGATTGATGCAAATATTGGGGAAATATGACATTTAATTTCAAATGTTAATTTAAAAAAAAATGTTCAATTATTATGCTTCTTCTGATGGAAAAATTTCAATTTTCAAGACCTTCACCCTACCTACACTGAAGCCCTTCTGCAAGAGCAAGCTGACAGCCAATGAGGGCTCTATGCTGAGACGAGCAGCTCCCATTCGACTAACGCCTTCCAACGTCCGAGCGGAGGAAGCACAGTATGCCCTCTTTGGGATAACAAACATGGGTGAAATCCTGGCTCTCACCCTACCAGACTTAAGGAGGCTCCTGGCTGTGCCCTGCATCAAACGAGAAGATATCAAGTAATTATCCTTTCAACAATGATTTTGACAATCCCAGTAGCTACTAATAATTCAACACCAGTTCTGCTTAAAACTTTGATTTCATTGAGGAAATTTTCTGTTCGCTTTAGCGGCATCACGACTTTGGGTTTCTCTCGATGTGGTGAGGCAATCTACCCAATATCGTCTAGTGAGCTGCAAAGAGTGAGCATCGCAACACAGAAGGTGACCCAGCTGCGGTGCCACCTGAGTGGCACAAGCAGGGCAAAGGCGGAGACAAATGGCATCAACGGAGACACTGTGTCCGAGAGCGGGACGTCAGAGGCCGGTAGCAAGAAAGGTACATCGCAAAGGTGACTCGCAACTATGCGTGTCGTGTGCTGATGCCCCTATTTATTTTGGCATGGTTATCATTAATTTTTTTTGTACTTTGACCTGCAACCTATTTCGAACGTAAATCCAAGCATGCTATTTAATTATAGCATGAGATTCTTTGCAATGGATGAAAAATTTTGTCGTGTATTATTATTTTCCCCTTAAACATCAATTCAATATAAAAAACCTTTTGCAGATGAGGCTGTGGGTCTCAATGTGTCGTCTGGAACGGAAGAGCAGCTGGAGGTTAGCATTGGAGAATTGACCCTGGACTCTGTCAGAGATCACCTAACGTCAGTCACCCCTTCAATTTCTATACTTTGTCTGAACAAAATATGTTGTTGAAGGTCTAGCACTCCAGGAGCCACGACTTCTACGCCTAAGTCCTCGCCGAACGCTAATTCCATGGCAAACTCATCGCTGGCGGTTGAAAAGAAAGAGACAATGAAGAATGGTGGCAACAGTCAATCCACAGAGCAAAGTGAGTTATCATTTAAGAATAAAACTTAAAGTTATATAGGTCGTCATCTGCATGGCTTATGTCAGTTGCTTTTAGTTCAATTTTGCTTTCGAGTAGAAATGCTTTTGTTTTAAATGAAGCTTGCGATTGTGTAGAAGTGCTTGACAGCCCGCCAGATGCTGAGCTGGAAAACAACGAAGATGCTCCCGAGCCACCGCACACAGAGGTCAGACTACCCTTCAGAGAGATCAAAACCCTGCGTTGCTAATTTTCAGGGTGGAGGTGGACTCTGTGGAAAGCTTCTCCTTATCAGTTGAAGGACCTTTCTTTAGAATTAACTTGTTTATTTCACTTGTACGCATGCTAGTTCTGGGATGTGCTGGGATGGTTATGAATTGATGTCTGCAGCTTCTCTAGATGCTGAAATTTATTTACTGACTGATTTGTATTGCATGAGTATTTAAAATTAAATTAAAAAAATATTTTATATCAAATAATCAAAGACCTTTTGAACTCTATAATAGTTATTTAAGTATGAAATGGTACTTAAAATATTTAAACCTAAACCGTACTGACTATTTTATGTTTGTATTCCATGAAATAACATATATTTAAAGGGTCTATGATGACAATAATCAAACACGACTATTACCTGGCACTAATACTAACACTGAATTTTGTACATGACAACTTTTCTCTACAAAGTTGTCCTTATTTTTGCAGATTAATGGAAGCGCAGTGGATGTTAAAGCCCCTTTGGCAATCTCCGAGGACCTGTAAGGCTAGGCTCAGATCGAAAAGACTTCTCTCCGATTCCAGCCGATGGATCTTTTTGACGCATTCTTTCGCTCCTCCCACTTTCCAATAGTTTACAACCTCCATCGCCTCTCTCACACAATATGCTCTGAGGCGAAGGGACAAATTTTACTAACGAAAGATGCTTAGAATTAAATTATGTAACAACATGAGTGGCGCATATTAATATAATATATTTTAAACTCGCAATGTATGGCAAAAGGTCGCAATTTAATATGAATTAATTTGACCCTGAAGAAGCAAGACAAGTCGAGAAGTGGCGGCTCTGTTGTTTCCTATTAAAATTAAAATTTGGCTTTAAAAGTGTACCTAGACTTGTTGCAAAACCCAAAGTTTGGAAAATGAAGATGTGTTTGTTTTTATCTTTGTTGCACAGCACACAGCTTGTTTGTATTGATTCTGTCGCACGCCACCTGCAAGCTTCATGGCAGAAATTTTAATTTAGGGATGGTTGATCCATGATCAACTAAATTTTTTGCTGTAAATATAACGCACCCTGACTGGTGGTAGAACTGTTGTAACCACTTAATTATTATAATCTAAAGTGTTTCTCTTATTAAGAAGACAGAAAATTTTGGATATTTTTCTAACAATACCAATATTCAGTATTTCGTATTCTAAGATAAATACTATGTATGTGCGACCAATCGAAAAATGCTTTTTGTGGCAAAAAAAGAGTGATCGGTCAAGTGGCAACGACAAAGTATAATTATATTTTGTGTTACGATGATTGGTTTAGCAATTATTATTTCATGTACTTAGAAGAAACGTGGTATAGCTTTTATGGTACATGTGGCTTTTGAAGCAGAGAGCAGCTTTTTTTGTATTCACATATACGCAGCAGAAACTCGAAACACATATACACGCATCACCTTGTTTATAAAGAAGTATAGCTTTATATCTCTACCAACCATATCCATATTATGTTTCATGATTTCTAGTATCGCTTGCCTAAAGTAGGAAATTATTTTTACCATTCTGATACACAGAAAAATGTTAATTGAATTTACATTTATTAATGAATGTTATTTTGAATAAACAAAAAGTTTTAACCTAATTCTGGAATGATTCTATTTAAAATTTCAAATTATATTTTCTTGTTATCGACATAATTGGCTATATCCAGATTTACCGTAATGGAAAAAAATCTGTAAATCAAATAAAGTTGTGGAATTTCACGCTTCCTAAGTTCCTATCTACAATAGCGCATCAAAGAAAATATACATTATTCAAACATTTGGCGCCTCTTATTGCAACTCTGGCACTTTGTCGAGTTTGTCGCTGAGCATAGTGGGTCGGAATCAACCAGGCGCCATTCCGCGAAGTCGAGCGAAAAATTTTGTTTTTTCGGCCGGAGCAAGTGCAATTTGCGGACTGTGATCGGCCGTTCGACCGCAGAGAGCGTGACCTCTGTCGAATCTATTTGGGCGCTCGTCGCCGCCTTTAGGTTGGTTCCGAAATTTGCCGGCATTTGGCCAGCAATTTGCCTCCCTTGCTCGAACCTCTCACACCTCTCGTCTTGCCTGCACAAAAATTGTTTTTGTCTTTTTACAAACGGCGAAACGGCGCACCTTTCTCATTTGGATGAAATCTATTGACTTGATAATTAGTGGTTAATTTTCTTTTTCGATTGTAAAGTAAAAGTTATCCTCAGTTTCCCCGGAGGGCTTCAATTTTTCAGAATAAAATTTGTGGTCATTTCTTGCACTATAAAATAAAATTTCTTGTGATGCAAAGACAAAATATCAAATATGCTGAGATTTTTTTAGTTTATTTTTAATAACTTTTTTTATTTCAATTTCTATCATAATTAAAAGTGTTAACTCCAATTCTGATAATACATCAATAACATCTTTTTTTCTCGGTCGCCTGAAATGATTAGATAAAATATTGTTCTGCTGAAAGGGAGGCGTTTGCTAAATAAACACGTCATTATAGGAAAACATTTTATTTCTGCAACAGCTTTTTGGAAGTCTGCTGTTTAGGCCATAAAATCAAACCATGTTCTGGAAGTACAACGCCAGTGCCTGCTCTCACCTTGAGACCCTCCTTAGCAAAGAGGTAATATATAGCAATTAATAGATTCAAAGAAACATAATCATGTACTTTTTAAATTGACACTAATTCACAATTTTTATCTTTAACTGCAGGATGTAACTCTGTATGAGGTCTTGGATGAGGAGGACATAGTACAAGAATGCAGAGTTCAAAACAAGAAGCTTATTGATTAGTAAAACCTTAATCATTGAATGTTGAAATAATAATGTTAAAAACTTTTTAAACACATCAGTTTGTTGCGGCCTGAAATTTTGGAGCAGCTGGTAAGCCTGACTGTGGAGGAGCCGTCGATTGAGGTGGAAGAGAAGCACCGGTTTCGCTACTCGAACATGGCTTGTGAGTTGCTGACATGTGACGTTCCTCAGCTGAACGAGCGCCTGGCTGGCAGTGAAACCCTCCTCACAAAACTGTACTCCTTCTTGGACACACCACCGCCCCTTAACCCTCTGCTTGCCAGCTTCTTCAGCAAAACGTTCACCGGCCTTGTCACACGCAGAGCTGAGCAGGTATTTGCACTAGGAATTTTTTTTCATAATGACTTTTTGGGTTTCATTATTAATTATACAGTTCTTACAGAACCTTAAGAAAATTTGTAAAAAAGTGCTTCAAAATTAACTGTATTCAAGGATTTTTTTTGCTAATCCTTATAGAAAAAAATGAACCTTCATTATATTTGAATTAGCTTTTTTAAATTTGTGTGTTGGCATCTTCTTATAAATACTTCATGAATCTTCATCTGGTTCTTTTTAAATTAAAAAGAAGTATTTCTGTGCTTACAAAAAACAAAACTAAAGTAATGTCTCTCCCTCTTTTTCTCTATCTGTTTCTCCTCTCCTTGATCTTTGTTCCTTTCCCACTGCATGATTGCGACCAAATTCTGACCTATCCATTCCTTCCACCAGAACTGGTACTCCTATCAGTTCACCTGCTTGCAGGCTCTAGAATTCCTGAAGAAGCAGGAAGACACTGTCGGAGTCCTTCTGCGCCACCTGGGCACCTCAGCCATTATGGACTTCCTGCAGCGCCTCATCACCAGTGTCGAGGGCAATGACATGCGCAAGAATGTTCTTACGGTTTGTATTTTCTAAAATTAATAATTTGAATTCAATTTTTTTTCTGTGTAGTGGTTAGAAGGACAGAATGTAGTGCAGCGAATTCTGGAACTGATGGGGCCTGAAACTGAGCCTGAGAGGCACTGCAACGCCTCCCAGCTGTTGCTTGACGTCATCAGAATATCAAGGGACACCTTTAGAACCTGTTCTTCCGAAAACGGCGGCCCTGACCCCATCTTAGAAAGACTAGAGTCGTGAGTATCAAAGTTGCTTCCATTATTTGTAGCAATATTTTCTTCAACAATTTACACATTTACAGACCCGAAACTGCCTCAACCATTCTGGACTTGATGCTCTCTGGCGGGGACCAACGCAGTGAGAGTGCCATAGTTGGAGGTGTAGCGGTACTTCTTACTTTGTTAGAGACAAGTCGACTACCTTCGTGAGAAATTATTATAAAACCCAGTATTTTTTATTGATTCGTGGCCAATAGGGACGACGGGTCTGAACATAATGAAGAGAGAGAACTTTCTTGTCAGAGCAACATTTGCAAAGCCATGGTTCCAAGGCTCAAAGACCTCCACGACGTTCTACTTCACCCTCCCAAGGTATAGCAATGCAAATGTTCAGTTTGTTTTAAGTCATGCCATTGTGTGAGAAGTACAAAATAAATTTATTTAAGATGTCAATAATTTTATCAATGTCTGAGAAAATTAAATGCTTATTTAAAATTGAAATTGTGTGCAAGAAAAATTATTTTTATTTTTTAGAAATCTGCGATCCAAACGACGGCTGAGCACTTAGATCCTCCCTTTGGAAATACCCGCCTGCAAGTCTGTCGCCTTATATCAGCACTTGTTGCCACTCAGGATGTTGAAGTTTTAACCACTTTATCAGAACTAGGCACTCTTAGCGTTTTACTGGTAACTACTCGGAAAGAAATTTTGGAGCTTCTTGATCTCATTGCCCTGGCTTTACAGGATTTGTTTTTTGCATACAAATGGAACAACTTTCTGCACTCTCAGGTTGAGCACTGCATCACTCTGCTGCTGCAAAGCCTATCTGGCCCAGAAATTGCGTCGCTCAATCACAATTTCGATAAAACGTTTGCCAAGAGCCCAGGCTCAAGTCCTTCAACACCTCCCGCCGAAGCGGAAGCTGACTCGGGTGATAGTGAAAAGAAAGATGAGGTGGCTGAGACTGAGGAGAACGTTAACGCACCACACATTTCCGAGCCGAGTCCACTTGTGATTAACGTAGGTGCCTGACGATTTTTCGTTTCAATTTTTATATTTTTTTTTTGTCCAGTTGTTCGGCGAGAGTCGCCTTTTAGAGAGAGTCATTGAGGCCTACAAAAAGGATAAAGAGTAAGTATTATCTCTTGGAACTTCAATTAATTGCTTTTATTAAAATTGCAAATGATTATTTAAAAATTCAAATCGATGAATATTAATTTTTATTGTTTTTTTTTTAGTGGTTCCTTGCCTAAAGTGAAGTGTGGATACTTTGGCCACCTGGTTCTAATTTGCAACTGCATCCGGCAGTGCGTGACTGAGGAAACGCTGGCCAGGCTGGTGCCTGCAGAGGATACACGTCTTGAGTGGCATGAGCTGCTGGATGGGCAGATCGAAGAAATCAACAAAATCCAATCTGAGTTCCTGGTAAAAGCAAAATAAAGTAAACCAATGAATTATTAAACTTCTTCGTTGTGGTACTTAGGGAGGGCAGCATCCGTCTAAAATCATTGAGTCTGAGGACAACGACTACCCCATCATTCCGTTCTCTCAAGAGGGCACCGTGCTGCTCAACTTCACCGAGCTTCTAACCTGTTACAAGTCAACACCTTTTGCTGAAGGCTCCTCGTACGATGACAACCAGTTTTTTGACAATGAGGACCCTATGCAGTCAGTATTAAATACCAATATTTTTTTTCTGCTGTGCTTTCTTTTTCGCTGCGGGGTTTTGCATTGCATGCTTGTTTTCTTTTCGTCTGGGGACGTATTACAGTTCTGAACCTGACACATACGTTCCTCCGGGCTACAGGCTTGGCTCATCAGATGAGATGTCACGGCGCCGCGAGCTCTTCTTTGACATGTGCAACCAAAAGACGGGGCCTGGCAATGACGATGATCTGGACAATGAGCTCAACTTTAACTCACCCACCACAGTTGAACCACCCGTGGTTAGGTATGAATCCAGTACTAACTTTCTATACTTTGCTTCGCTATAGAAAAAAAATTACAATAATTATTTGGAATGTATTATTTTAATTAGTTCCAAAATCAATAAAATTTTTAATATTTTAAAGCTCCAAAATGGAGAAAAAGTTATAGTATTTTTTTCAATAGAAAATGAAGATAAAATGCAAAATTTTGTTGCCTATCTCCCCCACAGTTGTTAATTATAATGATTCTTAAAACATTCAGAAATCTCAGTGATGACAGTGATGAAGAAGAGCAATCCAATGTACCTGGTGCTGGAGTCATGGAAATTGATACTGTTGATCGTAAGTTTGCGAATTATTAATTTTTGTAAATTGTTATTAGTCTGATCTATTTTTTTATAATTATTTATTTCATTGTTCAGCCTGGGCCGATACACCTGCTGTGGTGGCAGACGCTGAAAATCCTTGGGAGGCTAGTGAGATTGCTGCAGCCGAACAGGCGCCCGTCGCTGACCAGGATGGCTGGGCCAACTTTTGTGCCTTTTCATCGGGACCGGAAGCTGCGCCTGAAGGTTGCTTTCTTGTTTAATCTTCAGTAACAAATTAAATATTAGTCATAACAGTTAAAGATGAGGAAAACAATGCAGGCTCCGAGGCAGCTGATCAGACTTCAGCAGATACCAACGCCAATCCTCCATTGGAAACACTGGAGGAAAATTCTGAATTAGTTGACAATTTTAGGTACTGGTTAGTAGTAGCAATTTTCCTTGTTTTCATTTCAAATTCCAGGTTTCTTTCGCAAGGACTGATGTCGGCGGAAGGTGTGGCGGTAGACCCTCCCGCCACCCAAAGTGATACTCCTCTGGCTGAAGCAGAGGAGCCCAAGTGTGAGGAGACCGAAGTCGTCACGGACAGGTACCATTTCAAAACTTTTTATTTTGTCTCTAGTTGCAATTAAAAATTGTTCGCAGTCTATCTTTATTCAAATGCTGCCTTAAAATCTAAGCAGAAATGTGAGATAAAATTGTATTCTTAAAGTTCTTCTGATTTGTGTTCCAGTGGCAGCTGCAGCACAAATATTGCGGCCGAAGGTGAAGGAAGCATTTAGTAGTTTTTTTGGTATTTCTTCTCCGACCCCGATGCTCACTACTTTTATTGATTGCGACGGATGGATGGAGGCAGTCGAGTTGTTTGTCACACCAACAATTTTAGTAAAAAATACCACCACGGGTTCCGATACGTGCAATTCAATCTTAGCATGTTTCAATCCATCGGCAGATTGATTGATGGTGCCTTGTACCACACAAACTATTCCAGAATAATATTTATGATGTTCATGAATAATTGTTCTCTGTGAGTTAAGCATTCGCATATCTTGTTTCACCTCTACCAGAGCTAAAACTTTTCTTATGGAGTATCCAAATACAACAACTATAAGCAAGTGCAAATTATGGAACGTATTTTTTGTTATGCGCATCTTGATGAATAGCCTTGTTAGTTTTTTCAAAGTTCCACACAAAGCGAGAAAGAGAGAATGAAACAGCAGTTACCTACCAATTCCACCATGGCTCTTGAGATTTTTTGCCAACTTTCAAGACGCTGCATTATCAGGGAAGTCACCAATATATTCCAACTTATGGTGCTCAACTTTATAATATTATTTAATACAGAAAACTTATGTGAGTGCAGCGTCAGTCTGATCTTTTGGTTGAAATGAAGAGTTTCAGGATGCCAAACTTGTTATCAATTGTGAAAGAGAAATTAGGATCTGTGATGGATATTATTCCAAAGTAGTGTCTTCAAAATAAGATTGTTTTTTATCAACACAAAAGTACACATTCACTCACTCTTGTTAGCTCAAAGAATTGTCAAATTATTTCCACCAACCATTAAGTTTTGATTTATTATTTTTGTACGCCACCGAAGTGAATTTAAAAAAACTGTTTGAAAACTTCAAGATCGATTGGTTGCATGCGACTCGTTCGTTCGTTCACTGTGAGGCCATAACATAGCCAAAGTTGAATGTTGAAAGAATAAAATAATTATACCACAAAAGACCTCGCCAGCCGATTGACCTTTTCATTGCACACCATGTGCCTACCTCCGAAACCAGTGCGATGAATTTACTACTTCCTTTTTTGCTGTATTTTCCAAATTATGTTTACAAGCAGGCAGTTTCATTTTAAATGATGAAATAAAGATGCAAGTAATTGAACATCTCTGTTCTTTATTTAACAATAAATACATTGATAATGGTCTGCAGCCACGTGGGTCAGAAGGAATAATTCATTCTCAGGTTTGGATTTAATTTATTCTGCTCGTGAAACAGAAGATGATTCAACAAGACCAGTTTTCAATCCAACTGAATATCATCTTTTCCATTTTTTTTTTTAAATCTCAACAACAACAAGCTGGGAGTGGAACGAATCAATGTTGTCTTTTAATGGCAGTCTATAATAATAGGGAGCATCACAGAATGAACTTGACGGTGAGCACCACAATAAGCAGGGTGACTACCATGCCAGCAATGAGAAGCACTTTGTCCTGGGCAGCACGCTTCTCGATCAGCCGCATGGTCGTGTTAGACAAGCCGAGTGTACTCGCAATGTCCAGCAGCCGTTTTCGAGCTCCTTTCAGAACTCCCCGCTGATCACGCATCGATTCAAGGATGGAAGAACCAGAGCTCAGAAGGTCATCTACACCCCGGTGGGCGCCCTGCAAGGATGATAATAATTCATTGACTAAAGAAGGTTTTATTAAGATCATGCCTGAAGAGCAGAGTGGTGCTGCAAGGACATATCTATATTGATACTGGTATCCTCAGTGCTGGCCAAAGTGGTAAATCTCCTCGTCAGTAACTCTTCCCTCTCCTGCTCTTCCTGGATTTTCTGAAGCTTTTTGTGTTGGTACATCCGCAAGGCCGCCTTTTAATTTAAAATTGAGGAGAAAAAAATTATATACCTAATAAATCATTTTCATTACTTGATGGTGCTGGAGGTCGTACTTTGCTTGATCAACTTTGAATTTGACCGACTGCCTTCGAGAGACGGGCTCTCTGAACACCAACGACTCCATTCTCTCGCAGTTACTGAAATTAAAAAACAAAAACAATTATGCATTTATAAAAATTGATTTGGATTAATATTAAAACACCTTGTTGCTTGGTCAATTCTGGCCTGCAACTCTCGCTCGAGGGCGTCGGCATCCGGTCCGTAGACCTTCTCAATGCGCTCGAAGCCCTGCTGCACCTCCAGCAATAGCTTGGTCGTCTGGTAGTACAGAATGTCCATGTCTGTCCAGGTTATGTGTATATTTCAGAATATATGCGGCACAGTTGGAAGAGCCCGTTATTCTATGTTTCACAAATAGGTTGAGTTGAAACGAAAAGGCACTCAGGGGCGATCGGGAACTTCAGAGAACTCCGCTTCTGAGAGGACGTGGAAATGAAATTTCCATTTCTATTTGGATATGGACGCTTGTTGATTTTTTCAATATCTTGAGACTTTAGAGACGGTTTTAAGTCTCAGCAGGCGAAACTCCACGTCCGTCCCAAAACGATGACGTCACACACTCACGTGACCACAGACCGGACACGCCCCTTCTTTAAAAAAATCTCACACATTTATTTTCTAAAAATGTTTTTTATATAGTTTTTAAGCACTAAGATTTTTTTTCTTATTTTCTACCACGGCCTCTGCTTGCTTTGCATGGGTCCTGGTGACAAAATCCACGTATACTTCTCCCTAGGCGCAAATGCGGCCTGCTTGTGTCTCGGGTGCGCCTTGCACATGACGTACTTGCGGCTGTCGCGGTACACGAAATAGCAGTCTTTGCAGCGCCTCTTCAGCAGGCCCTTAACCTTCATGCCGCAGTTCGGCACTGCCAGAAGGGTCGCACATGGAGCCTTCAGAAGGATCTTCTCGCCTACCGGCAGTCTGATCTGCGCCAGGAGGTGCACGGCTCGTAACTGAGGACGAAGTCCAACGTTCGCCAAGAGCCCTGCGGCTCTAGGCAGAAGGCACGAGGCCAAATTTCGTGCCAAATTCATCTCGAGAACTCTATCTATCTCCACTTAACACCCGGTTATCCGGTTTCTGTGGTAAAACACTTCGAAATCAAAATTAAATTCGCACACGGCGATCACTTGCCGTTGCCTGTTTTGTTTTTCAATCCGCTGACCACTCCCACTCTGTTGCATTTTGGATTGGTTCTTTTAGAAAGGCGCGAAAGCCTTGTGGAAGTTTGAAAAATTTTAACGAAGGGTATTATGAAAAGGATAAAATGATGTTTTGAAAATATTTAACTTTTTAATGCTTTATGAGTAGTAAATGTCAAAGATAAGAATTTAGAGATCATTAACACATTTTTTGAATGATTTTTGCAATTTTTGATTTAAAATCAAATTAAAGTGAAAGTGGTGTTCTCTAAAGTGCCATTATCCTTCTTTCACACTCCAACATAACAAACAATAACAACATACATAGATAGAACATAACATAACATTAACTAACATTCCGCAGGGCAGGGGCAGGATCGTGGATCGCATGCCGCATAACGCAAAAGATAATTATATTCAAAACAGAAAGATTTTTATTAGCTTGAGAAAACTAGAACTCGAGACTTTGATTAGATTTATATAGATGGGCAATTTTTAACCCAAATTGATAAAGACCTCAAATTATGCATACATCCCATCCAATGGCCGACAACATTGGACAACTCGAAAGGGAAGTTGCACAACTGAAGCGGTTGCTAGTCGAGAAAGAGGAGCTGTTGGCGAACCTTAAGGTCAATAGCGTCTCTCTTCCGGCTTTGATTGACGCCTCAGAGCAGAATCTGTCTAAAGAAGACGTTGTCCGCTTTAGCAGACAAATTATCTTACCTCAAGTCGGCGTATCAGGTAATTAAAGAGTAAAAATAAAACGAATAAAATGATAAAAAATACATATTTACTATATAATTTTTTTTAACAGGACAAGTGCGGCTGAAAAAATCCTCAGTGCTGGTCGTTGGGGCCGGTGGACTTGGTTGTCCTGTGCTCCTCTACCTAGTCAAGGCTGGCATTGGACGCATCACAGTGGTGGACAGTGACCTTGTTGAGATCAGCAACTTGCACCGGCAGACCTTGCACTCGGACGCCACAATTGGTCTTCCTAAGGTTGATTCGGCGTGCAGATTTTTTGCCCTGGACCAGAGTTATGCCAATGTTATTCCTATCTGTGAAAGGTTCACTCCAGAGAACGCAGATCGTCTTGTCAGTGAACATGATGTGATTGTCGACGCCACAGACAACGTTGGCTCTCGGTGCGATTCTTTAAATATCAAATTAAAAAAATCTAATCATGTTGAAAAATATAATTAATAATATTCAGGTACCTCCTTAACGATGCTTGTGTCCGCCACAAAAAGCCGCTTGTATCAGGGAGTGCCCTGGGTCTGGAAGGTCAACTCACAGTGTACAACGGCTTTGTAAAGAAGGACGGCGCCCTGGTTAAAGGACCGTGTTATCGCTGCCTCTTCCCAGAACCTCCTCCAGCTGCCAGCGCCACCAGCTGCAGTCAGTCGGGCGTTCTGGGTGCAGGTTTTTTAATTAATTTAAACGGCAAGTCACAAACACTTATATTATATTGAAATTTTGTAGTTCCTGGTCTCATTGGCCTGATGCAGAGCATTGAGGTGATAAAACTAATCGTCGACTGGCCACAGAACGAGTCTGTTGCTGGCCGAATGATTCTGCTTGATGCCAATGATCTTTCCCTGAGGACTGTCAGGCTTCGATTGGCTAACGAAAAGTGTCCTGCTTGCAGTTCAAACCCACAGAAAAATTTGCCATACTATATTGAAATGTGTGGAGAGGTAAGAAAAATTAAAAAAAAAAAATTTTTTGTTAACCATTTTATAAATTAAAATCTAAACCATTACTATTTTACTTTCTTCTACCAGCTCACAATTTTTATTTTTTATTCTGAAGGATGTTCCAGTAAAGGCACTAGAGGATCATGAAAGGGTCACTCCGGACTATGTGAAAGCTGAACTTGACAAACTTTTGTTGGTGGACGTTAGGACGGAGGGTGAATTCGGAATGTGCGCCATCCAAGGGTCAGTCAACTTCCCTTTTAAAGATTTTGAGCAGATTTTGCCAGAAGTTAAAAAAGCTGTTCTCGAAGCCAAGCAAAATTCTCCATCATTACAAGGTAATGACTGTAAAAAGTTTAAGTAAATTTTAGCAAATAATCTTCCTCTTTATTTTAGTTTGCTTTGTTTGTCGGAGAGGAAATGACAGCCAGCTGGCAGCAGTGAGGTTCAAGGAAGCCTACCCAGAAGACAAAGTTGTAGATATGAAGGGCGGACTGCACGCCTGGGCAAAAGTGATAGACGACCAGTTTCCAGTTTATTAAAAAAATTTTATTCCTAAATAATTTTTTTATAAATAAATCCTGGGAATCAACGCTTGTTTTTTTGGTTAATTGATTTAATCATTATTAAATTTTCTCGCATTACAATTAAATGAGTTCAAAGCGTTTGAGGGAGTCTTTATGGATCTAAAACACCGAATGAGCATTTTCGTTCTATAAAACAAGTCAATCGAGGCTAGCTGGCAAAATGCGTGTTTGTCATAAAATAGTGTCTTGAGCTACAAGCTAGCAACAATAAGTAGTACATGCAAAATAGTGATTTTTCTCCCAACATTGACTGACAACTTGATAGTGTGTGCACTTCACTGGAGGAGCGCTTCTTCAGGCAAGGCACGAGGGTCACGCTGAGTTGCTTTTGGTCATTGTCTTTTGCAGCTTGGCCCTGGTGGCTTTGAAGCAGCGCGACGACAGAGCCGAAAAGCAGTAGGTGCGTCGCCAGCAGGGGAAGTGGTGCTTTTTGGCCTTCATTAGTGCCTGTTGTGCTAACGCTCTAGCAGACTTTGTCGTCATTGGACTGGGTAAATCAAAGAGAGTAGAAACAGCAAATTAATGAAAGTTTAAAGCTGAAAATTTTCAATTAAAGAAAAATCATAATTAAATGTATACTTGAAAGAGAAAGCGATTATTTCTCACTTAGATAGAACTTGGGACTCTTCAATGGACTGAATCAGGACACTCTCTGCATGTTGCGGCTCTTCAGAGGGTGCAGGAACTTGCAGTGCTTTGCTCTCCAACGCTGTCTCCGTCGCTGATTCCGTTTCTGCAGACGACTGAAAGGCACAAAAAAATTTTAAATTGCGAACCGCCTGACAATGAGAACAAAAACAAAACTCTTTCAAAATCTACAACACCTTTAAATATACAGCTCGTGAATACAGAAAGTTGCCTAAAATATAAGTGACTAATTGTTTATGTACAAAAATACAATTTTTGCTACATTTTTTTTCATCTACATTATAATTTATTTCTTCTACTGATTAGTGTTTTGTGAGTCACGTGTTTTGCCAGCAAACTGTTAGCATGGTGCGTTAGTGAGAACATACTTATGAGAATCCATGTTTTTACCTCTCGGAAAGCAAGATGCACGCAACTTCCTTTTTTACTTAAGCGTCTTACGTACAAGTCGAACGGATTTAGACAAGTTTTAAGCATTGATTAATGAAAGGCCTAGCTCTAGATTCAAATAATGGATGAGTCGTCTTTTGATTGAGTTTAATTTCACAGCTCATTACATGAACACCGAGGACAGCAATATTATTTTATTATTATGACAGGTGCGTGTTTTGAATTTTTTGTTTCACACATCAAATTTTACTAAACTAATGAGATATTCGTAGATTTGTTTCTCAATTCTCAAAGTGGATTGGAACTTGGAACTTCCTGAAATTTGCCTCCTATTCATAGAGTTTTACGAAAATATTTTAATGTATTATAACTTAACTTTTGACTTCAAACTGATTGATACTTACAACGGGAACAGTTCCTATCTACTTTGAGGCTCGAGCAATTTCTAGCACATATTTTAGCTCGTATAGTGGGGTTCAATACTTGATCTATAAAAAATATTCCTAATGCTACTTTTGCTAAAATTCAAATCATTTTTGTTACTGACGGCACAAATATTCTACACAGGATAAAGGCACTGCATTTTGTGCGACTCCTTTTACTCTCATAGCAAGTAGGGATTTTGACTAGCATTTTTTTTTCATACAAAATAAAGCTAAAAATTGACTCTCCAATGAGTCCAATGTAACAATATAATCTAACAATATTTTGATAACAGCTTTAAAAGCATTTAAGCTTGACCATCTGTTCTATAGAATACTAATAATAGTAATCAATCATCTAAGGTAAAATATCACCGAAGAGAGACACATAGGATCGACGCAGACAAATTTAAAAACATTAGCACTTTATCTCGAGCTCTAATAAAATTCCGGAAAGTGTCCGAAATGGAAAATAAGAATAACAAGTTGGCGCAACCCAGTAAGAAACGAAATTTAATTAATGGAATACACAATCAACCAATGGACTAAAGGATCGACTACGCGTGTGACATTGCGAGTATAAGTAAACCATAAAAGGTCATATCGATCAAAATAGAGATTACGGAGGCTATTCCTCAAGTACACGGGCCTAGATGATGGTGGTGTCAACTTACTCTGCTCGGTTTTCTTAATTTGCGAGTAAATCTTGCGCAACAGGCCACACACTTTGGCCTATTAAGATCGATCGGCATTGTCAACAGTGTTTTTAAATCAGTCTCGAGTAAGTGCGAGGAAATCGAATGAATCAATTTTGTTCAATTATGTACAAAAATAATTATATAATTTATATGTAATTATCAACAATTAAATAAACATGGTGCTCAGGTGTTGGGCTATAAAATGACGTCGTTCGATCGAGGCAAAAAAATGAGAAACTCGGCTTAGAGAAAAAAGTGCAGCTGAAAAGTCAAAGAAAAAGCAGCGACTGAATAATGAGAAAGGCGTAAATTAAATGACTCACCTAAAGTAAAAAAATCATTCTAAGTAAGGAAAGCAAGAGTTTGAAAATTATGTCATATTTACAATGGGGAAAAGAAATAAGAGAAGCAGCTTATGTACACGAGAAAAAATTAACTCTTTTAAAGAGAAAATGTGAAAAATGAGTTTTGTTCCCCAGCGATCAGAACTGCACCAGTTTTTACAGCGGCTCAACTTTTGTTACAAATCCTCATGCGCTCGTTTCGTTTTAGAAGCAAAAGTAGAGGTCAAACGAGGGATCATGACTCACCTTGGCGCGGGCACTCAGCGCTGGTATGTTTAGGTGGTACTTCTGCTTGCACAAGTCTTCCAGTAATGAAATTCCTGAAGGGACACAAGGCAGAACATAAATAGATATTTATTGCTGATTGTGAAAAAATTGTTAAATGATCTAACCTGGGGATCTATTAGAGTTGTATCGCGTCTCCCATGCATCGAAAAGCATGTTATAGTAACGCGGCCCCTCGAAAAACTGGTGGTAGCGGTGAGTGTACGGAGTTGGGAAGACCCTGATGAAGCCTCCGGCCTGCGTCAGTTCATCCTCAGCCTGCACCAAGTGCCGTACATCGTCTGCAGATAAGTTTTGCAGAATTTGGCCCAGGTACTACAACAGAAAATAATGTGTTCAGATAATTTGACATAAATGTAATTTAATTTCTAATAAAGCTTATTTTGCCCTTGATGGTGTTTAAATTTATGAAAAGTTTGAAGAAGACTCACGTCTTCCCGCTGGTAGGCCTCTTTGGTAAAGAAGAGCTGTTTGGCAGCCTCATCGCGGGAAAGACCAATGTAGTAGAGTCGGTTGTCAATGCACAGCTGATTTGTTTTGACATCAGGAGCAAGATTACGCAGGAAGTCTTTCTACAATTGAGATAATTTTTTCAATAAGCCTCATTTTGCTTTGACAGATCTGGTTACCTGCATGGAGGATGGGAGCTTGTTGGGAATGTGGTAGCCAGCCATATTGAGCAAATTGCACACCATTGGTCCTTTCACAGCCTGGTCAAGTGGGGAGGAAGAGTGCAGCGAGGGTGAGATATTCACCTGTGACACAATTCAAGAATTGAAATCCACGCTCGAAATCTTTAAATGCAACAGACCTCCAAGAGCCACGGATTGAGGTGCTCGTCTAGTAAGACGTCAACCCCAAACAGCTCGTAGCAACAGTAGCGTGAGGAAACATGTTCTCGAATGAGTGGCGCAATTGAGGATTCACCACTGATTATGGTCTTTACCACCAGATCCTCCAGTCGAGACCACAGCTCATTCACATTCACTCCTTGCTGTGCCAAATATGTCCACAGCGATTTCACAGTCCTGTGGTGAAATTAACACATGAGAACAAAATTTGAAAAGCAGAGTATTATTAAATGAAGTTACCATTTATGTCCCTGGCAAGCGTCGGCGTCCTCGTTCTGTGTGTAATGAGAACTATTCTTGTTGATGCTGTAGTTTGTGAGGTGCATGTAGCGGTCATGAAGGCTGCTCATATCATTCGAGTATTTCACAGAGGCAAATCTGACGAGACCATCGTCGTAGAGGTAGATGCGCAGAGGGTCGACGCTGCTCACGAACACATACAATCGCAGGTCAAACTTGCTGCCATTGATGAGGTATGGTTGCGCAATGTAACGCTGCACCACTAGCGGACGCTTCTTTGGGATCTGCGACCACTTGTGCACAACACGAATTCCTGTCCCTCTTGCTGACGCCGGCTGCATAAAAATTTGAATAAAAATGATACTACCTGCTGGAAACTCACATTTTAAAACAAGGTGGTTGATGACTTTATTTTAAAATTTAACTAACTATCCATCACCACCAGATATTTTAATTTAACAAGTAAATTATGAACGTAAGTGCAATTGATAATGGGTTGTTGGTGTGGTACTGACCGGCTTAACTATCCACTTTTCAATGCCGCAAGTCTTCTCCCACGCTTGGCGAAGGAGGCGGAGATCTTGAGGTAGAACGTAGGTCTTGGGCATGAAGCCAAACTCCTTTTTGCCAAACTTCTGCATTAGCTTGTGCAGGTTGCGCCACAGGCGGTCTTTGCGGCCAATTTGAAAGGTGCCTGGGAAGTGGTTCATCTTCTGGTAGTCTTTGATGCTAGTAAACAGTGCCGACTTCATATGTTTTCCCCAAGTGCCAGCCCAATCATTTGTTGCTAAAATTTAAAAAAAGCCCAAGTTGATGATAAAAAATAAGTCATATATTTAAACTAAACAATTAAGTCATTGAGTAAACTAGCAATATTAAGTTTCATGATTCATATCATCCTTTCTTGTTGATGAAATTTGTTTTTCTATTTTTACTTTCAATGAATTCGTAGACACCACTCACTTTTTACTAATCTGAAGTTTGAACGCAGCAGAGTCCTCCTGACAACAAGCGGAGTTATGGGACTGAGCTTCCACTTGAGCAGTCTCTTAACCTCTGCAGGGAGGCCAATTTCTTCACCCTGTGCCCCATCGATTGGCATTTGGAAGCGCACATATGGCGGCACATATGAGAACAAACTGTTCCTCAACGGTGGCTCATTTTGATTCCCTGCAAATTCAAATTACAAATTATACTTTTTAGCTTAAACATTTAAGTGACTAAAAAGAAAAAAATATTGCAGGCGGGAGAATCACCTGTCTTGGTGGCGAGGCTCGGGGCTGTCAGACCACTACAACTCGAGGTCTTGGACAGCGCAGAGTCGGTTAGTGATATACTGCCCAAGGTTTCTCCAACCACCGATGGAGTATTGGAGCCTGGACCACAAAAACACAGGCTGCTCATTAGCATGCATTTGCAATCAAAACTTGCGATGGATTGCTTCAGTGAGTATGTAACTTGATATGTTAAGAAAGAAAAATGTTCATATTTGAGGTGGGCCTTGGTGTTTTGCTATCTTTACAATTAAAATAGTGTCCAGGTGAATCAATTTTTTGGCTCAAAATCAGTAGTTCACTGCATTTCATTTGCATTATTTAGTAATTACTAATTGACCATTCTTAAAAAAAGGGACAATTTGTGAACTTTTCTATGCAGGCATTTAAGAGAATAATAATGATAATAATTTTCTGAAACACTATAATGCTTTCATACATTACCATGAAAAAATAAATAAAACTGAAAGATATTTGAAAGAGTAATCCATACTAACCAGAGAATCAAATAAAATATTAAGAAACTATTTCACACCAAAATTTGATGGAGATTTTGTATTTTAATTCATTATTAAATGCTACTTAAACTAGCTTTAACCATATTTATCCACTGCTGAACAATGATACTTAAAAAGGAGGAACTTGATTCATTAAAAAAAATCATTTAAGATTTATATGGGTCATCTCATAAATTTCCAGCAATAAGAGTGGTATGGCTTGCTGGCAGTCATTGTGGAAAATTAATATCAAAAGTGACAGTGGAGGCTTTCTTTATAATGTATAAGCACTCTGATAAATGCAATGGGGTCACCTGGATCGCTCGACTCATCAGACACAGTCTGCAGCTCTTCGTCCTCATACTCATCATCAATTGGGATGTCACTAAATTATGGAAAAAATTTACAGATCGAGATCAATATAATGTTACATTCTTCACTCAAACCTGGATTCGTTGTCAGCAATATTGCTGTTTGACTCCCAGAGGCGCTGGACGGCCGGCATGCTTGGAGAGACTTCTCTTGGCCGTTTGGTGGCTGCAGCAGAGGCCGCTGGGGCGATCAGCAAAGGCTCAGTACGCATCCGTTTGGTTTCTTGCTTGTGGAAGGTCGAGTGATGTCTCAGAGGTCGCAGTTGCGAGCGAACAGCTTCCAACTGAAAATTGGGACGTAATATAAATTTATTGAACTAAAGATCAAATGACCCAATCAATTTTTTTAAGAAAACAAAAAGAAAATTGATGGTTGGGCTTTTCTGCAAATCGGATTCAAGCCTGATTTAGGAGATAATAAAAAAATCATACCTCTTGCTGTCGGTCAGGCCAGTTGTCAAGAGCAGCGGCCGATTCTTTGAGGAGGTGCGAGGCCTTGGAGAGCTCATCGGCGGCACTGGACTGGATCTCACCCAGCACCTGACTGTTGCCAGCCCTAGGGAAGGCCTCCCTAGCGCAGGCGTGCTCGCGGTTTTCCGAGCTGCTGCCCATCAGTCTGCTTTCCATCAGGCACTTGCCCTCACCCTCACCGAAGAACCCTGCTCGATTTTTCCTCCCGTCAATCTGCATAATAAAAAAAAAAATAATAATTCATTAACATATTCCTCTTTGCAAATAAATTCAATAAATTTAACCTTTGAACTTTTCATTTTCTTTCAAACATATGTTGATGTCTAACAATTTATTTATATAAAAAATTTAATTTTAAATGAAATTTCTGCCGCAGAGAGTTAAATCGAGAGGCGATATTTGACACGCTCAAGAAGTATGTGTTGTATTGAGCAATCGATCTGTTCTGTGCGGCAGAGGAGGTAATGGTGCTATTGGCTGTTGGCCGAGATTTCGCTCTCCCGCAGTTCACTCACCGTGGATGCGGCTGCCTGCGAGGGGCTGACGGGGGGCGGCGAGTCGGCCGTGCTGCAGTGGGGCCGCGACACGCAGCACTGGCTGCACCGCCACTCGGCGAAGCTGCCCTCGCCGCCGGAGAAAGAAGGGCAGCAGCTACTCGAGATGTGCTGACAAGTCGCCACACCGCCGCCCGGGTAATCGTGCTGCTGGCATCCGTGCGCAGGCACTTTTACGTAGGCCATCTTCAGAAACTGCACACACAATTATTGTCAATAAAATTATCATGCCGTTCCACATTCAACTCTTTCAATTATTATAAGTTGTACTCAAATGAGTTAAAATAAAATCAATGTAATTCTAATTATTATACGTAAAACTGAAATTTAAACTTTGAATGATTCCAAATAACTATAACAATACTAATTCAATGAAAAAGAGAGTTATAAAATTTAAAAATTATATTGCACAACAATTAAATTTGAAATTTTTTAATCTTTATTAATATTTAATTAAATTTAATAATAAAGAATTAAAATTATACTTTATTTCAACATAAGACTACCCTCATCGAAAACAATTAATTTTATCTGAATGTGAATGTATCAATTCAAGATATTATGTGAAAATTTCAACTGATTCACTTGAAACAAATAAAATAAAACGTTTTCTAATTTTAATAATTATTTCAAAATTAATGTTGTTATAAAGATGAACTTCAGCCAAAATATTGAACTATAATAATCGCAAGTAAAATAATTTTCATTTGCTATAAAACTAAATAATTTATTTCAATAAATATATTTTTATTTAGGTTAATTTGATTATTTAATTAACTTTTTCCACCGATTGCCAATAAAAAATAATAATAAATGCGATAACATAAAATATTAATGCGTTTTTTGCATTACAAATAATACAAAAGTTATTATCTCATTCGCCTTGAGAGGCCCCGTGCCAGAGCGCGGCGGTAGCAATTTGGTACAAATTTGAGCAGATTCGGCGGCCTTGAGGCAAGGCCTCTCCGTTTCAAATGTGTGCGAGGAATCGAGAGTGCGATGAGAAAGAATGGAGGCAAAAATCAATAGCAAAACAGCCGATCAGCCCTGCTGTGTCCGAGGCGATTGCTGACGCAGAAATTTTGCCCGAGGCCGTAGAAATAAGTCCCCCAAAGCCTAAAAGTGGCAAAAAGCCCCTCGTGGTGGTTTAATAAGTTTTAAAAATAAATAATTCAGCTGGAAGGAGCGCGGGCACGTTTGCAAGAGCGACCTTTTGACCTCGGATTTCGGCCGCACCCGGGCGAATTTGACCGCAGGACGTGGTGGAGAAGTCGACATTAAAGTGACAAGCAAGTTGCTGGCTGGTGTAAGCGCAGAGTGACTTACCTGGCGAGAAATCGGCGGCTTTATCACGAATTTTTAGACGGCGCCATTCGGTTCCCTCAGCACGACATCTTGGCCTCGTCGCGGGTGGGGGGATTCACGGCACCGGTGCTGACATGGCGCCAAACGACAGGCACGCAAACTACAGGAATATATAGTTTTTTTTAATACATACACGTGTTTACTTGTTCCGACTTGTATTTGTGGTCCAAGAGAATGTCAAAAAGTTTCAACATTTTATTCGAGGCATTATTAAACTATAAGACCAGATTTGTTTCAAGTTGGTGCTAATCAATTTAACAATTTAACGTAATTGAAACTTTTCAAGATTTGTTTAATCTAAATGCTATTTTAGAGTTCAATTTAGTATAATTAACTTAATAATTAAGAGAAAATGACGAAACACTTACATCAAAAATTCTAGTTAGAAAAATTTCTAAATTAATTATTTTACAATATTAATGAAATAACCTAGTGAGAAGTTTACACGAGGAAATTTTTCAATTTAAGATTATGGGAAAAAGTTGCTTCAACTGTTTCATTGGAAAAAAAAAACAAAAAATCCTACTCTACATGTCTTGGCTGTTATGAAACAACCCTCGATTACTAAAAAATAAAACGGAAAATAAAAAATAATCTTCAACAATACATAAGTGGCCAATATAATTATATTTTTTAATAAAAATGAGCGCTAATGAGGAAAATGGTAATTCAGAAACATTAATTATTTACTTTTTTTTAGTATATAATTATATAATGTCAAATATCATAATGTCATAATATTAAATATTCATTAATTGAGGAAGCGTGGATATTAATTTGCTATCAAGGGAAAAGCGTCGGATGAGGGGAGACAACAACGTGATAAAAAAAATCTTAAAAAAAATATACGCACATCTCGATATTATACTCCGGAGCTTGAGGAAGTGGGGCTGCACGTGTGAAGCGACCTCTGTCTCCACTTTGCTCCCCATGAAAACAGCGGCCAGCGCGGAGAGCGGCATTCGAGGAGGAGCCGCTGTGGGGTCGAAGGGGTGCCTCTCACCATCACCAGCCGTGAGTTTCCAAATTTATTTTGAAATCTTCATGAACAGAGTTAATTATAATAAGTAAAAAATTGTACATTAACAAAAAAATATTAATCCTAAGATTGAAATTAACAATGAAATAATATGGAAATAATATCCAACAATATGAAAATTAATTATAGCTCAATATTTAACTCGGAAAATAGAGAGATATTTTAAACCAATATAATATCATTCCGTGCCATTCTTTTAAATTTTAAATTGTAAATAGTTTTTTATTAATTGTAGTTTAAAATTTAGTTCAGTGCGTGTTGCTGAGCAAAGCCAAAGCTATATCTCTCGCATCGAATTTTTGTATATTTGTTGGCGTAGGACTTTTGTTAGCTTTATATATTTTTTGTGCTGCGAGTAAAACGAGCTTGGGGATGACGGGTGGCGTGTGTTTACAGAAAGCTGCATGATGGATTTAGTTGAGGATGAAAAAAAACGGGCTCGTCAAACAGAGCAGTTCTTTGTAAAAATAGAGAGAGAGCGGACAAACGCAATCGTGGTGGTGCACGAAGATGAGGGATGCAGTTTCGTGAGAGACGAGCAGCAGGGGGAGATAAATGATAATAAAATAAATAATCCAACCTCGCCTCTGCACCTCGGTTGGAACTGTCGAGCTATAGAGGAAGCCGCTGTTCAGAAAAGTACAAATTATAATTTCTTCTCATTTTGAATGCAAATTGAATTTACGCAGTCACAATAAAATTCTAAAAAAAATAAAACATTATTAATAATTAGAGACGTTTCAATTTTATATGCAGAAATGTGTCCAAAATTATTTATTTCTCTCGTCGACCAAAGCGAATTTATCTAAATAATTATTAGGAGTCAAAATTCACACTTATTGCAGAGCGACCTCGGTTCGCAAGGGGCATCTCACAACTTTGACCCGCTCTGCGCTGAGAGATAAAGAGACACATTATTTTGCGACCACAAAACTTCTCGCGGCCTAATAAAATATGAAAAATCAAGACCTACTTTTTTGTATATAACTTCCATAAAGAAAAGAAGTGTGTCGCAAAAGTATAAAAAAATGTTGATGAGTTTCAGGAGGCGCACGCATGACTAATCGAAAGATGGTGCGGCCCGTGTTTTTGCTGTTGGTGGCGGCGCTTTTCGCAAGCGTCGCAGATGCTCAGCAGCGCAAGGAAATCACGTGAGTCTGCTTTGAAGCAAAGCATTTGTTCTAACAAAGAGAGTGAATTAAATGAAAAATGCGTTCAGAATCGAGCAGATCGCCGAGGGTGTTTTGGCGCTGAACAGGGACCTCAGGGAAAACAATGCGCGCCTTGAGCGACACGAGTTGCGCGAAAGGCAACTTGGAGAGCACCTCAAGAAGACCATCGCCGGCCTGGAAAAGCATTTGAAGAAGCAGCAGGCTGACGTGGACGCCCTTCGCAGTGACGTTGGACGAGTGGTTCATGGCCTCAACCAGGTTTGAAAAATATTTCAATATCATATCTGATAAAAATTCTGCTTCTAAAATCTATTTACAAGATAGTCGTGCGTCCAAATTTAGGTATTTCTTATAGAAAAAAAATAAGCTAGATTAGAAATTATATTGTTTGAAAAAGAACATTTTATTTCCTGACAATTATTTCAAATAGTTTAATTTGATTTAAAATATTAAATGTCTTTTTTCCAGGCATATTCTCTTGTTATTCATTTGATTATTTTGTAATTTTCAAATATTTATAAACCTATGAATTTATTTTTTCGTGTAAATTGAAGGCAATGCTTTATAAACAGAAATAACTTAAAAAATTTTGCCGTTGTTTTAGCACACCGAGAGTGAGAGGCAGTGGATGCAACGCCTGCAGAGTTCTGTGGAGGAAATTCGCTCTCAGTTGCAGAACAGCGGTGGCAACTCTGGAGCTATCAGCGAGGAGCTGAGACAAATTCGCGAGCGGCTCGAGGCGCTCGCCTTGAGTGACGGTGGTGGCAATGCCAATGACCTGATTGTCGCCTCCAGAATGCTTCAGGAGGCTGCTGACAAGCTTGTGAGTGGCGAATCCAAGCTTGAGGACCACGCAACCGCCTCTCGGTCGCTTCTCGAGCACTTCCGTAGCGAAGTGGACCGACTTAAGGTACGCATTTACAAGATATTTTTAAATTTAACAGCATGCTGGGGAAAAAAGCTCTTATCAGGTTTTTTTTTACATTTTATCTCTAGGATAGGAGGATTATTTTAATTCTATTATCATAAATATATTCATCATTCTTATTGTACCAACAATTCTTATTTATATTGAGCAATTTACTCTTCTGAACCAGCAGACAGTTGTAAAGTCAGGTCATTTAAACTAAAAATTAAGCGTTGAACGCAATTAAATCAAGAACAAACAACTGTGTTGGACATCAATGGACAATGGTTTGCAGCCTTCAGGGATTTTTCAAATAAGTTCCGGGTTGATAAGGAACATCTGGCGAATATTTCTCCCAGTGTGTTCAATCCTGCAGATGGGACAGGTCGTTGTACGATCGTCTCCCTGGTGTGCATTGTCTTTGGCGAGCATGTTTTCCCTGCATCCATTGCAAATGCCGGCGTGCAGGCACTGGACAAAGATGAACTTGAGTGTCTCGTTCATGCAGATCATGCACAGGTTCTCCCAGGGCTGTACAGAATACCTCCGAGCTGCAGCTGGCTGTGGCTGCACCCCTTGAGGTGGCTGTATCAGGGGTGGCTGCATCAGGGGTGGCTGTTGTGGCTGCACCACTTGAGGTGGTTGGATCACCTGAGGTGGTTGGATCACCTGAGGTGGTTGGATCACTTGAGGTGGTTGGATCACCTGAGGTGGCTGCCCTCCAACGTCAATAATGTCTCGGTTGGCAGTGAGAAGGAACGCATGCAGGATGCTGGCCAATCGAGGCTTTCCTGTCGGTTAAAATTAATTTACAGAAGAGTACAAAATTGTGGTTTTAATAAGATAAACACCTTGTAAACAAACTAGCATCTGAAGATTTTGATAAGAAAAAATTAGCAATCATTAAATCATCTCTGATATTAAAAATCCATTGTTCTTCATGGAAAACTTAAGAGCTCTAAAGGCCTGCAGACAATGATTTATCTTACCCCAATCTAACTTGAAATCCTGCTGCTTGTTGTTTTTCAATGCGACCACCAATTCAAGTTTTGGCAAGGAAATGAGCCTCTCGATAGTCGGGTGTGGTACAGCCAAAAGAGTTGCAATTGTCCCATCTTCCAGTCCTCTAATATCAAGGAGCTACAAAAGACAAATCAATGTAAATTATATTTTTGATAAATCCAGGACTCCATTTCTATAATAGGAATTTGTCATAGTTCCTCCTCTCACAGAAGTACTTGGAGCCTAGGAATTAATTTAAAAATTATACATTCTTTAATTCTCCTGCTCACTTTTAGTCGAAAAATTTATGATAAAACATTAATAAGCTTGAAAAAGCTTTCAAGAATTTTGAAAATTCTTATACTTTCAAGTTTAAATAAAATTTTTATATCAATTTATATGAAGGAGCTATAGTCAGTTTGAATTAAGCTTACCGGCGGTGCCTGCTGACCCTGCTGTTGTGCCTGGGCCATCGCTGTTTTTCAGTATAGAAGCATGAGTATGAAATAGTGTTCAAGAGAAGTGACACTTGGAGACGAGAATTTCAATTTAAAAATTCGTGCTGTTCAAAACTGGAAGCAACTATGATAAAAAAAGCAACAAATAGAAAACACGATTAAAAGTATGTAGCAGGTTGTTGCGTTAATTTTTAAAAGTCCCGCGTGGGAACTTCTATAAAACCTACCGTGTTTTTGCAGCCGTTGAGGTCGTTTTATTTTTTATCAAAATGGAGTTCAGCCGTTCGTTTCACAGTCGAGCAGATTGTCTACTGTCTTAACCTTGAAAAAAAATCCACCATTCAGAGTATCGCACCGTGTTTCAAGACTTTTTAAGGACTCGGAACCTCTATTGTTGACATAGTCAAATCCATTCACACAAAAATGGGTGGTTATATAACATTTCCAACAAATGATAACTGCCGAAAAAATCTCCTATGTAACATATTTTAAAAAAATTCTTGATTTGACTATGCCAAATTAAAAATTCCTTCAAAGAAAATCGACAAATACATAGAAAAGCAAAGAAAATGTAACAAACTTTTTTATGAACATTTCATGTGGCTAACACGGGTTACGCCCCTAAATTTTCCCTCCGTTTTTGCCAGTTTTTTGCGAAAATATATTTCAGATGTACAGAGGTGCACTAAAGGAGGCAAAAAATTACAAGTACATACTCGTTCAAAGATTAATTAATACAATATAAAAATTGCAGATGACAGATAACCGGGATCTTTCAAGAATTTGCAATGTTTTCCAAAATATATTCATGTTTAAAATTCCTAATTTTCAAAAAATTCAAATGAGCCTTATTTAGAACTCTGCGTCTCCCGCATACACCCTCTTATGAAAATGGAGAACTTTCTTTATTTTTCAAACCCAAACGGCGGGACCACCAATTGGAAAGTGGCTAAGTGGAGTATGCTCTTGCCCTCCATCCCGGAGATTGTGGGTTCTATTCCCACTCCAGGCGGATTTTTCTCGGGGGAACCTGAGTGATTTCTCATGCTGGGACTGCGAGTGAAGGGTTGAAAGTCGGCCGGGGGCCGCAGGATTTCGTGTTGAGAAGGGTGTTTGCATTGCACCCTAGTTGTACGCAAAAGCGTTTAATACAAAATCCTTTACAAGAAATAAAAAATATATATTCACAAATTTCACCTCATTAAAAGACAAATGATCGAGTTTTCACTTTTTCTCTTTTAATAATGTTATTAGCAGTTATCATAATAAAAAACTTTTATTGTATATTATATTATGAAAATCATTAAAATCAAGTAGAGTATTTTTATTTTGATAACGCACTCAAAGCTGTGAGAATAATTTTAAATTATTATTTCCAGAAATCATCAATTACATTTTTAAAAAAATGTTATAATTTTATGAATTGTTGCATAAAATTTCAGGACGTGAAGAAGAGCGAGTATGATGCCGATGACGAGACAAGCTTGAGTTCGGTACTGGAAGCGGTGGAGAACACACAGAAGTTGGTGTCTGAGTTGAAGGTCGGCTCGGACAGAGGCTCTGATGGAAACGAGACGGCTCGGGCGATCGCCGTTCTACGCGAGGACCTGCTGACGAGCAGCGCCGAATCGACAGAGCGCATCGTCAGCACCGTGGCGGTGGCCAGGCTCGAGGCCACCACCGGCCTCAGCGGCCTCAACGTGGTGCTATCCGAGGTCAAGCTGGACACGACCAAGAGCGTCGAGGCGCTGCGAAACTTGGAAAGGGTGGCCGTGCAGACAGCCGAGGGCGTCGAAGAGGGCAAGCGGCGCATCGAGCTCAGTGGCCAGCAGACGCTCTACGAATTACGCAAGAGTGGAAAGGTAGTTCAATAAATTGATTAATTAATATATTGTCCGTAGCAACATTTTTATTTATTTTAGTACTATATATTTCACTTTTAAAAATTCCACCTTTTGTTTCTTTATTTTTATCAATTAAAACCAAAAAAACAAATTTAATTTTTTGGATTTCATTCCAAATGGTTTTGAGTCAAGTTAAAATTCTTTTCTTTAAAAAAAGGGATTTTCATTATATTTTTATTTATGCTACTAATGCTCTTTAAATTTAGATTTACTAACGCTTTTATTAATATCGGTTATAAATAGATATACACACACTTTTTATATTTAATTATTATTTTTTATTTTTAATTCAACAAATCTCACAAAATGTTATTAATTTTATCTCAAAACATTTAATATTTCACATAATGTTTAAAAAAATCTATCTTCTGTGTAAAAGGGACGAAAAATAACCAAAACCTTTTTGCTTGAAGGCAAATGCTGATCTACTGAATGAGACAATTGGAGAACGTTTTGAGCAACTTTCTGGCGATATTCTGCGCAACCAGACCAAGACCCTGCGCAACATGTCAGCGGCTCTCGAGTCCGAGATCAGCCAGGTGTGGCGCCAGATCGGCATCATGTACAGCCAACTGACGCAGTCGGTCAGCACCCTGGACAGACTGCAGAACCAGACCGAGTCCTATGTCAATGGGAGTCTCACAACCATGGGCAACATGAGCGGCAAGGTCGGACAACTCAGTGGAACCATGGCTGAGGTTGATGGCAACCTCAACTACCTGCTTGGACGCATTTCTCTTGTTACCAGAGAGTTCAACATGATTAAAGTACGTCAAAATAATTTGCATTTTTTTATCCATTTTTTTTAAAATTTAATCTAACCTCTAGAAAATTCAGTTTTTATAATTTATGCAACTCTCACCGTACACTAATATTGATTTGGATTTTATTTAATTTTTTCTTTGTAACCAAGAATGAACTGGGACCAGCCCTTGATCAGGCGAGAACAGACTTTGCCAAGTTGCACAACGCAGTGATTGCTGATCTCCCCAGCAAGCAGCCTATCTCGGAGCCAATAGACGACAACCTTGTGGGAACCGAATGAAAATTTATAATAAGCTAATTAATCATGTAATCCCAACAAATTTTACCATTTTTAGCATTAAGATGAAATTTTTATCACTTATATTATACAAATACAAAATTTCAAAATTTATTCTACATTTTCTTTGGAGTGTGCCATCTAGTTTAATTTAAAATGTAAAAAAGCTAGAGTGTCATTTTTATCTATAATTAAAAACCTTGTAAGAATTAATTTCAATAAATTTATTCCTCATTTTATACATGATTTTTTCCTATTTACCTTTTTTACATTGGCGTCTTTTATAAAACAATTTCTTTTTCCCCCATAATCCTCTACGCAGGTATTTGATCTTACAACAATGGAAACCATTTTCTCACATACATATAAGGAGCTTGTGTGTTGTGGTATACAATGATTTAGAATTCGTCTCGTTAAATACACATGCACTGTATAGATAGACCTATACACGAGTTTTATTCTTCTCTCTGTGGTAATAAATAACTTTTTTTATTTAAATGGTATAAAATTGCAAAAACTCTTTCTTGTATTTTTTCAAAACCCCCAGGAGAAAAATCATTTTGGCTCGTTATATAAAACAGAGTTAAACTAATTCTTGTTAATGACGAGTTCAGTAATTAGAGCAAAGAGTGTGAGAAGATGAGTAAAAGTTTTGTTTTCCAGTTTATACAAGAGGTTGACTAGTGGGACTATTACATGATGTAATAATGAAAACTGAGCTCTATCACAAAAAAAATCATCCACCAAGATCAAGTACAAGAGAGCAGCGGGAGCGTTAATTATTATTATTCGTATGGAAGAGATATATAAATACACCTTATCATCTATTACTCCCTTACATAGTAGGCCTATTTTCTCAATTCGTTCTTTTGACTAACAGTTATAGAGCAGAACATCCTGCTGAATTTACTCATCGTATTAAGCTCAAGTCTGTATTTCGAGTTAAAAAAAGAAAGAGGAAAAGTACAGTCAGCTGCATTTCTTACTACTAATCAAATTAAATAAACTTTTTGTTGATTATTCAAGTTTGAACTAAAAAATTTTCGCCCGGATATGTACAGTTTTCACTCGAGGTAGGTCCACATAATAATGCGTTTTTTCTTAAATAAATGCACATCTCGTTGTCTGCACGCTGCTGAAGTCTTAAATGGAAATCATTCTTTTGTTTCTCGCAGTACATATTCAAAATTTCCTCTTTAAAATCACTTGGGAGTTTGCTAGTGCGGTTGCCCATTTTGGGTTTCCTGCCCTGGCGAGCCGCTCATGTATCCTGGCGACGGCGATTCACATTTATCTGCTCCAGGGTACTGCGACAGGCCTCTCAATCCAGACCCTGATTTCTCCGTCACGGCTCCCTGCGCAAATCATCAAATTAAGATCATAAAATTAATATAATTTGTTGCGTCCCACCTTCAAATCGGTCTCAATGAACGCCCTGTCGATTTTCTGGTATTCCCGACCTGATCTTGGTCTCAGCGTTGTTGTCGCTTGTCTTCCAATTAGCCTGCAAGAATAGATTGAGAAAAAGGTCTTGTGACGATTTGCCATTTCATGGAAACTTACAGTCCAAGTCTCATGCTGTCTGGAATGTCAGAGCTGCTGTGACTGGACAGGGAAAGCGTCTCAATGTAGTCGGACATGTCAGACGTACCGCTGCTGGTGCTGTGGGAGTCGGGGTAGGGCGCGGGAGTGATTGCGTCCCCATTTGTTCCTTTATAGATTCCCGGCCTGCCGTTCATCCCTAAAAGAGTTTTATTAAATAAAAAAAGTTCAATTAGAAAATTTATGGATTTTTTAAAATGTATATTGATAAAATTGACAAAAGCCAAAAATTATTTTAATTATAAAACTTTTACTTAATTGTATGAATTAAAATTTAAAATAATTATAATCTTTTATTTAAAGCTTACTTTAAAAACTAAAAAAATCCAACAATTTATTAACTACTTCCAGGATCAAAGAAATCATTTTTACCTCTGGAAGGCTGAATGCTGATTGGAACTTCAGCCTCTGCGGAGGAGGACTTTGGTGCTTTGGGCAATTGCTTTACGTCTTTGAGGGGTTCGGAGGACCTGCACCTCCTGGGCAGCGACGAGTGGATGCAAACTGTCTTGGGCTCGAGGTCAGGGAAGTAGGGCGAGCCGGCGGACACGCCTGAGTCGTTCGAGCTGGACGAGTCTCTGTTGTGTCCGGCAGTTTTGCATGGCACCGAGGAGGACCTGCGGATGTGCACGGCCGCCGGCTGTCGGTCCTTGGCGTCCTCCACGTTAGATCGCGGCAAGGTCATCAACTTGATCTCAACGCTGTCCGTCTCGGTCAGGGTGGACGCGTCAGACAGGTGCAGCAGCTCAGACGGAGAGGAATCTTCTCGAAGGGCCGCCTCTGCCGAGAGCCGCTCCTGCACCGTTTCAGTGCTGTGCGAGTTGTCGTTGTCCTCGAGGGCGTTGTCTTCGTCGTCGGAGAGGAAGCGGGACGCGTCCGCAGAGCTCGACCGCTTTCTCTGCAGCGCCCTGAGGTCTACCGCTCCTGGAGAGCTCGAGTTCATCTGGTGTCCTGGCCGCGAGGATAGCGCTGGAATGCTGGACGCCCTGCCTAAGTTGGCTGCTGGCGTCATCGCCAGGTAGCCTGGGAACTTGTTGGTGCTTGCGTTGTTTGGCTCCATCATTATGTACTGCTCCCTCTGCTGCTCAAGGTCATCCTTGGAGATTCCGGCTCTCTGCAGGATGTCCTTGGCGTTCTCGTAGTTCTCCAGTGAATGAGCAAAGTCCAGGTTGGCGTAATTGGCCGTGGGCTGCTGTCCCACCAGAGGTTGCTGCTCCCCCGTACGCAGCTCCTCAACATTGACGTAGTTGGGACACGGCGGAGGTCGCATCTTCTTCTTCGTCTTGTCCACGGTGGCGTAGAGCACGGACAGCTGACCACTGGGGTCGCGCACCGGCATGCGGCCCTCGCCATTCAGCCTGACCTTGTGAATGGGCACGCCTGTGTCGGCCTCGGCGCCCGAGCCTCTTCGGCAGGGCAGCAACTCCGTCCAGCCCATGGCTACCCTGTGGCATGGGCAACTCGCCTGCTGTCCAAGCAAACCGCATCCCTGCTGCTTGTTCTGCTGGGCCCACATGTCGGGGTGCTGCCTTCGCAGGTACTGCCGGCCATCCTCAAGTTCTATTTTGCTGTACTTAGTCTCTGAAATGGCAGACAGGCGGCTCTCAGCCCTTGGTTGTTGCGTGAACAACTGCTGCTGCTGAGGGCAATTGCAGGCCGGTCGGCCGATGGACTTGGCGCACGGCGGCGTGTCATAGTTACCAAAGTCACCTATCACCTCCCTCAGCTTCTTTGGTGTGTCATAATAGTCCATCTGGCAACAAATGAAACAAAAAATTATTTCAATATAAGTTTATAATGAACTAATTGTAAGAACTAAGTGAAGTGAAACTTAAATGAGATGGTATGAAGAGGAAATATTTATCTTCAAATGAAAGCCAATTATCTTTTTCAGTAAATATCACTGAAAATTTTAAATATAGCGGGTTAAATTTTAAAAGAAAATGATAGAAATAATTGGCAAAAAAAATAAATATCCATCAATGTATAATTTTTTCACCTCTGAGTTTCAGTTTTTTCTATACTTACAGGCATTTTTGCATGCAAGAAAGAGCGAGGAACGTCATAGTTGTGTTCGTCAACCGCCGAGTGCACCGGCTGAGCATGTCCAGGGCGCGGTGTGGGTGGAGGAGCCCTCCGCGGCGACTGTGGTTTGGGCGGCCGCTCTGGGGGGCAGCATTGACACCTGCCGTTCATCACTACAGGAGGCGCTGCAGCTGCGTGTTTTGGGCTCTTTGGGGGGATGACTGGCGGTGGCTGAACGGCCCTGGGACGGTCATACCAACAGTCACCGCTTCCGCTACTCCCTGAAGACAGGGACGTTCGGTCCTGGGAGGAAAAAATGGAAATAATATTAATGCTTCAAACGTTGAAACTTTAAAAATCAGTTTAAATGTTAAAAATTATCTAGTTAATTATTGCAATTAAATCAAATATTAAAATAAATTATTAGTATTAATCAATTAAATCAACTCAAAATTTTGTTTCTTAAATTTTTTTATAGATCTAAATAAAACCTGCTTTAATTTAATTAAAAATATATAAATAACTGTCATTTAAAGATAAAAAAGGTTTTTTTTACCTGAAGACAGGCGCTCTGGCTGTGCTGATCAACCGTCCAGGTGTGTGTGAAATTAGCGCCTTTGACAGAAATGGCACCGAGTTTGCTGATGCACGACGAGCAGCGTTCCATGGCAACGCCGCGGCGCTCCATCTCAATGTCGGCCGCGACGACTGAGGTGGCGTCACTGCAGCTGTCCATAAGGTCAGTGTGAGCCGACTCGGCCGACGACCACGGCGAGCGGCGACCGGTCAGATCCTCCATGGTGGCGCTGTTGTGCGCCTCGCAAATGCTTCTGCTCAGGAGGTCGCTGCCCATCAGCGAATCGGCGCAGCTGCTCAGGTCGGAGGCACGAGTTTCCGTTCGAGAGTGCAGCATCTTGCGAGGACTGTCCATGGCAGACATCTTGCGACTCAGAGGCCTTCTTCTGGTGGCCAGTTTGCCCTGGGCGGCCAGCTGCATCGCCTGGTGCACTTCGGACGCCTGTCCGCAGCCCAGTATGTGCAGACCCTCACACTTGGCAGAGCAACGGGAACCACCCTCAAAGCAGAATTTGCCGTCCACCACCCCATAACGTCTGAAAAATCATTTATCAAGTGATAAAAAAATTTGAAATCAATTAATTTACTTTTTCTACATATTATATCAGGTGGTTCAAAATGGCAATTGGATCATTTCTATTATAATATTTGATTTGAATATTGACCAGTTCAGTGTCTGCCTAATTTATTTTTATTTTTTGTACATAAAAGTTATTTATATCGTGATCATAAATAAATTCTTTTAGATAGAAATTTATTAGACACATCATGTGAACAGCTTAATAGGAGTAATACAATATATTCATTATTTATCAATCGTTTGAGCAGCTTCAGACAAACTTAATTTATAAATTCTCTTGAAAACCAAAACAACATAGTTCTATTGATTGATAAAATTTAAAATAATTTTAATTTAAACTTTTTTTAACTGACCTCAGATGTCCAATTTCCCAGACTCCGAGGAGGCGCGGTGGGACGCCGTTGGTGAGGCAGAATTTATGATCTTGGATGTGCAACCTGGCAGGTCCAGGCACGACCTTGGACTTGGGTGGTGCCGAGCTGACCTGAATGAGGAACTGTTGGTCTGCAACAATTCAAAGGGGAGACTTGAGCGCTCGCAATTACAACTTATTTTCGAGGCGCTCTCACCTTCGCCGAGGTGCGTGGCGATCTTGACCTGCCACTGGATGAGTCGCTCCCTGGTGTCAAAGGCCAACACCACGGTCAGGTCCTGGCAGATGATGGCCACCGTGTTTGACTCCTTGTCCAGGGTGAAGCCTGTGCGCAACGGGGGAATTTTAGTCACAAAATAAAGGAAAAGCGTGATAAATTTTGCATGAGCACGTATAGGGGCTTTTGTCGTCGCGAACATGCATCACGTTTGACTGACTGGAACGGGAAAAGGATGGAAAGTCAGTCAAGTCAAGCGCGGGTGTTATTTATGGACTCCAGCATACGCTGCCGAGTGCAACAAAAACTGAAGAGGGCCTCCATCAATCACCCGCAAGTGTTCGTCAGAGCAGGGTAAACGGATATTATCCTTTTTTTTTTAAATACTTTTGAATTGAAATAATTTGATCTAAAAATTTTAATGGTGCGCGTGGCTCATAATATACAAAGAAATAAAATTTTGATGAATAATTACCACTTTCGAGTCCAAGGAAGTGTTGGAGGGAAAGGGAGGCCTTGGTCTGTCCCTGCTTGTATCGATCCTTGCAGTCCCTGTAGAGCTGGAGGTGGAGGCAGTCTGGAACAGAAGAGTCAGTGTTTCAATCTGACGCTGTTGGCGAGAGATGAGAGGCAGGAAAAAATGAGTGAGAGGCTGCCGCTGACACGTGCAATAAATAAGGGGGTGCAAAAACTCTTATGCCTTTTATATTTATCGACGGCGACACGCACGCGAACCATGTCGACGAGCTGTCAATGAAAACCCCTGTTTGTTTGTCTCTCGCGGCAGAGAGTGAAGCAAAAGCCGAAAGGGTGATTATCTTGCTTGCAAGGACACGAAAGAGATCGAGGGCCGCTGACTAATGAGGTCTCCGGGGACCAAAAGTGAGTGTTTGCTTAACACCAAATGCACACTGCTAATTAGGCGCATTTGTCACCATCAGCTTGTTTGACAATAGAAAAGACAAACACAAGTTTTTTTTAACAAAATAAAGTTTTACTATCTTGAAATACTGAATAAACTAATATGATCTTCTGACTTAAAAATTGAAATGATTAAAAATAATTATATATATATAAACTAGATATTTACATCATTTTTAAAATTTTAAATAATTTCAGTAATATTTAAATCAAAACAGTTTGAAAAGTAGAAACAGCTTTAAATTAGTGTCATATTTTGTTGATAAAAATCAAATTCAATCTATTTAAATCTTAAATTTCCTGAAAAACAAAATTTTGGAATTTTAAAAATTTCACATCATTAAGAAATTTAAAAAATATATTCTCATAAATAAATCGTTTGAAACATTTAAATTTGCATACGTATTGTTTTATGCTTACAACGCAAAACGTTCAGGGGCCCACGCATACATAAAAATAAAAAAATGAAATGGGATAAAACTCGTTTGGGGCTGTCAGTGTGTCAAAGCAAGTGCGGAGCGTGCTCAGTGCTTATTGCCAAGTCAGCGCGAAAATTGTTTCTCTAACTCGGCGCGGCTAACAAGCTCTGCTAGGGCCGGCTTTGTCCCGTGAGCGCCTCGAGATCAAACGGAGCAAGCCCTTTGCTTTGCTCAGGAAACTAGCTGCCCATCCGCCGAGAGGGTGGGCGGTCGGTTCGCATTATGCCAAATCCTCTCTCTCTCCATCTTGGACTTGAGGGGACACGTTGAGGGCCCATTGTTTGAAGGGCCCACCTGCTTCCCATAAGTTGTGTCTTATCTCGAGAGACGAAAGACAAAAAGATGCTTTTGTCAGCGCAAATGCTTAATCAGCGACCCCAAAAAGCGATCAATTTATTTATTTTTACTCTCTTGAATGACAATAGCTGATGGTCTTTTTGCGATGGCCACGAGTATGTGAGAAAAGTTTCTTCAGCAGAAAAGTTTTGACTGTTCCGATTCGGTTGTCGCGCACGCTTTGATGATACTTTTGTCATTACATGATTGACACGTCCTGCAGTATATTGGAAAAGTTTCTCTCTCCCCTTGCGCTATTTCCTCAAAATGCAGAGGGGCCTGCGTGCATTTCGCCAAGCTTGTTTCTCTCTTTTGGATTCGTGGCTCTGACAGCAGCCATCGCCAAAAGCACTCGATTTCAAATGAAATTGAGTTGAAATTTTGCTTGAGAATTTTGAGCGAATATTATCCGAGGTTGCTGGAGCTGCGTGAAATAACAAGAAGTCCCTGCTCGGCTCATTTTCTCTCCCTGAAGCAGCGAGCGAAAGAGAATAATTAAACATAAACTTCATTTTCTCATCTCCCTGAGCTCCGACTTTTGGAGAATGGCAATCAAATTTAACCAATTTCCCATTCTTAAAATACTTGGAAGAGCGAAAATTTTGTAAGGATACTTTCAATGTTTAAAAATTTCTTGTATAGAGGGATTGATTGAATTTTTCTTAAATTTTATCGCACAAGCTACAAGCTTGGATTTCATTAAGTTGCAGTGAGAAAAAAGCCACTAACGAGCCGATAAATCATGTCGTATCGCCGATCGCTAATTCCGTGTTCAGACCATTCACTTCTTCCCTCTCTCGCTCTAAACGCGTCGTAAAAAACTTCCAAGAATCTCGTCTCGTCCCCCTGCTGTACACAGACTCTCGGTGTTTTACGACCTGTGCGCCGAGGTTAAATTGCATTTTCCGCCGACGAGTCTTAATTAAAAAACGCCTCTTCGTTTGCCGAGTGAGAACAAGAAAGCAGGAAGAAAAGGCTCGCACATATTTTACAAGCTTTAAATTTTTCAGACTTTGTCAGTTGGCTTGTTCCCCGCTAATTGGAAAAGGCAAAATTAGGCTGAAAACTTTCATGCAGCCAAACGTTAGAATGAAATTCAAGTCCATTTCTAAAGAAAGAAAGAAAGGAAGAAAGAAAGAATTATAATTTTTTTCAGTTTTATTCTAGGCTTCTCACCTCCTTCTTAATAATTGAGTAATCTTGTATTATATAAAAATTAATTTTTCTTCTTTGTTTACATACAATAATAATAGGGGGAGGATTTAATTTTTGAAGGACTTGTGCATGAGTTGCCTGCTCGTTATTTGACCCTTCAATCCTTTTCCTTCATATTCGGATCGAGCGAGTTGTGTGCGAGTGTTTGCCACGCTAATGATCCAACCGAGCAAAGACCGGTGCAGCCACGTGCGTCTTTAACGCTTGGCAGGTTCGCCAGCCGCTGTGCAAATTTGCACACCGCCTCCAGCATCAATTGGCTCGAGAAATTTATCAAACCAATCCAACTGAGGAACCGAGGTCTGGCAGAAATTCTCCGAACATCTAATCACTTTCAATGTTTGATGATTTGATCAACCGCAATCATCACTCAATGAAGTGAAAAAATCAAATATTAAAGATGAGGATCAAGGTTTGGATTTTTCTTTTATTTAATGTGGCTAAAAATTTTCATTTGCCGTTAGTCGTAACTTAATTCTTTAATTTATTATCTCATTTTTGCCATTTTTTCGAACTTGGAAAGTTTTTCTTAAGCCCCGAAGGCAGGTAAAAAGTTTCCCAAAGAGCGTTTGGGTCAATTTTTCACTGGTTCTAAGAGGGTGCGGCAGAAGTTGTTAGGCTGAGGGAGGAGGCAAATGGCGCGGAGGGTGTCGGAAACAATAAATTTACCACCGGCCGGCCGTTGGAGAGAAAGGTGCCATTTTTCTCCGTCTTTCTCAAGTGAGGCCTGATCGTTGATTTATCTGCTCCTTTCTATCGGCTTCGGCCGTGCGGAGAAAAAAACTAAGTAATCGATGCTAACGGAACACGGTGACCACACTTGAAATGGTTGGCTTCTGAACCTAACTGGAAGACCTCAGTAAAAAATTCCTTATTTAATTAAATCCAAATAATTCATTTTAAGAGATGTATGCATTGTTTATAACTATAGAATAATGTTTAGTACAAATTTTACTGAATTTTATATTAAAATTGTTATTTCCTGCATTCTTAACTTAACATTTTGATTAATATAATTTTGTTTTGTTTTTATTTAAGGAAAGAACGGGAAGGACTAAAGAAGGATATTGATTGAAATGTTTTAATGACGTTATGCATTCAATAAGAACAGTCTCATCAGTGATGATTCAAAAAGTTGCAAGTTGAGTTCAGTCGGTGGAAAAAAAACGCGTGCATTCTGCGAGAAAAAGTTGCAAGTTGTTAAAGTAATGAGACTCGCATCAGCTGCAAGAAAATACTCACATTCTCACCGGTTTCTTTTTGTCTCTAAGAAATTACTGTTGCCTCTGGGCGTCTTAATCAGGAAAAAGCGCATACTGTGCAATTATCAAAGGACTGTGAAGTGACCCGGCTGAATAGAACTAGGACGAGCATAAATTTAATGGTGGGTGTCCGATTGCAAAATGTAAGTGCATAAAAATGTGAAAGGTCAGAGAACCATATTTAGGTTTTGTAGATTATTAAGCGAGTATTTTTTTGCAATATTAGTTTAAATTAAAATGACGAAAAAACATTATTTTTTGCTTTTTGAGCATATGAAAATTTAGTGTTTTTAATTATTATTATTATTTGATTAAAAATTCGAGCATTTGGCCTCTTCTATTTCCTTTAGTCTGGCATCGTGTTTTCTTTGGGACAACTCTATCCTTCCCAGACACGGACAAGTTTGGGCAAAATATTTTTGTTTCCGGTTTGCAGCGCAGAGCGACTTTGTCTTTGATCTTTGCTCGCCAGCGGCTCGACAAGTGTCAAAGTTTTCGCCAAAGACGATTTGAATTCTAGCGTATGCATGAGGCTCGCAGACAAACACAGGACGGGACAGAGGCGTCCCCGGGGCTTGCGGGCTGCATAACTCGTGTCGAGCAGGTGCGCGTCCGCCACCGCAGCAGCAGCAGCAGAGGTGTCTGACGGCACTCGCGGGACCTCCAGCGTTGTTTGCGTGCACCAATGTTGCCATTACGCAAAACACTTCCGGCTCCCCGCAGCCCGAGTGCAATTTTCCTGAGTGCACTGAAAATTATTTGCAAACTTTGCAATGTAATTTCTCAAATTATTTGCAACAGCAATGGGATTATGGTATAAAAATTTTTTAGTTTCTGATATTGAAATTAATTACAATTGTTCATAATTATTTAATTCAAGATGGTGAGTTTGAGTATAAAAAAACTAATTTTTTCTTTTTTTCTTTTTGAATCTTTAGGCAATTTTGGTTCGTCATTTTTCAAGTCAAAGAATCTCAAGTGACGCTGAAAAAAGAACAATCGGAATCTCCGAATGGGGCGTTCATTTTAAGCCCCTGTTCTTTCCCGCTCATTGCGTCCCATCGCTCGTAGAATGCAAATCCCCAAAGTGCAGCTGCAGTTGTTCTCTTCTCCACGCTTATTTACGCAGCCGGTCAATAATGCAAGAACAAAGTGAGACGCCGCCCGTTTTTTTTTTCCAACCGTCATACTTGGTGTAATGCAAAGCTGAGCGGCGAAATTCCTAAGGGATCGCGTAATTTATCTGAGCTGGCGGCTCTGAATGCATAATTCCGAACGGAGGTAGATGAGTATTCTTTGCTTTGTCGAAAATACGCTGAAGCAAGGGGACTCTTGTTCCCTCGCCGCTCCTGTCTGAATTAATCATAAGGAAAGAATGCATACAAATCATTCGCCTTAAAAAAATGCACCCTCAACTCTATTTTCAATCTCAAAATAAGCGGAATAATTTCAATTATGCTTCAGGAATTTCAAAGTAATGGCTTAAAATAAAAAATTATTTTGTAAAAAACATTTTCAATTGTTGACTTGAACTGATTGAACAGAACAGTCGACTTATGAATAAATAAATGAGCAATAAAATAAAAATATTAAATTACACCTTCACTACTTATAAGGACTATACATTTTTATTTTGTTAAGTGTTGCAAAAATCTTTATCAGAAAAATTCGTTCAAGCGACTAACCAACTAAAAGAGAAAAAAGCGGGCGTTTGGTCCGGCCGGTCGCTTTTATCTTAAGTTTTTGGCTCGACAGCAGATCACGCACAAGGCCGGCGTTTTTGCCTCATTATTTCTCAGAGGCGGGCAACGAGCGAAGGGGACTTGGTCCTCTCTCTCACTTATTATCCTCCACACTTTTGCTCGCCCCGCAGACGCAATAATCATCTGCAGCGGCGCACGGATTCTCCCTCTGTCTATATTTTTAGTCGATCCCCCGCGCGCGAGGTGCACCCTCGCCGTCCGTTCTTTGTTCTTTAAGGGAAGAAAGAGCGAGAGAGGTGATTAACTCGTTTTTCGGTGCGACGACGGCGACATAAAAGACGCTCTCACCTCGCCTGAAATATTTCGTCAGAAATTCTATTGAGATATTTTTGACAAAAGGGTTTATTGTGTACAGGGGGAGATGCACACATTGCTGAGAGAAATATGAAATAATAATTAATTATGAAATTAATAAAAAATGAAGATACAAATTGATGTTTCATTGAAATTGTTATTTAATTAGAATCTCCGCAATTCATTCCGTAAATATACACAATTTGTATTAATAAAAATTGAGTCAATTTATTAGAATTAGAATCCAATCTACTTTCTCGAATTTGTTTCCAGAGATTGGGAAATATGAATTATGCTCTTGTCAGGAACAAAAGATTTGCTCTCCCTTTGCCTGGGACTTTTTGTCGCCAAGGTGAGCTGTTGTGCGGCGTCGAGGTGAAATTCACTAGAACGCGCGGCTAATTATTTATTGCGCTCGCATAAATTGGGCGCCTCGCACAAAAGCGTCAGCACGAGCTTGTTTCAGACTCGGCACGTCTCCTCCCTTTTTCTTTCTTTGTTCCGTGCGTCGTCTTCGCTGGAAGATAAGAAACTTTCTTTTCTCTTTGCGAGTTCAATTTGCATGTTGTTCGCTGCTGCATTTTTGGCTCATTTCTCATTCCGCGAATTTCCCTTTTCACGCCATGACGAGGCTTCTTTTTTAATTTTCGCAAAAACTTTACTCGCATCCTAAACTTGTTTCATTACGTTTGTGAATTGCAAAATTGAGAAGAGGGAAATTTAAAGCCCATATCTACCACCTCGATTAGTTTTTGCTCTCTTTATAATTTCTGAACCACATGCAAAAGCTAGAGTGAAGTGCATTTTATTTATTAAATTAATAAACGCCGGGTGCTGAGTGCAAATTCTCCGCATGGAAGGATTTTTATACTGTACTCTTATAAATCCTGCGTATGTGAAAATAAAATTTACAGTAGTTCTTGGCAAAAAAAACTTCAAACTCACGTTCCAATTTAAAAATGGGAAGTGATTTACCCAGAATCAGAACTAGGTTCCCAGAGCTATGCAACCGTTTGCACAGGCGTGCGTGGCGGGCTTTTATAACGACGTAAAAATAAGGAGGAGCAAAAGGCTTGCGAAACTCTTTCATTTACAATTGGTGAACCGCCAACTTCTCGTATGTATTAAAATCCAGCCTTGTGGGGGAGAAAAGACCAGATTATGAATTCGTTCTCATGTTGTAATTATAAAGAGTGCTTCTCTCACCTGGGTCACCGCAGATATTATTATATGTTGTGGTTTTACGCACAATTTGACCTTTTCGTTTCTTTTTAGCTCAAACTTTATAATGCGATCCAAGTTTTTAATTTCGCAAATGGCTAGGAACATTTTACAAAACTTAAATGAAATTGCAATTTATAAGAAATTAAAAATTATCATTATTTGTTCTGACAAAAGATTGTTAAAAAAAACAGTAAATTATTTTAGTGCCTCAATTAGATGAAGTTTAATAAGTCTTGTTGTTTGAAAATAAACAACGGTATATCAACAGACAATGAGTTAAAATTTATTTATACAAATGAAATAAGGCTGATTTTCTGTTTTGTTTTCAACGTGAGATGCGTCAGTCGTTTATGCTTTTGGAGGAATTTCGATCAGAGAGAGCGATGGGAAATGCGAAATCGATACTTTTTATTATTTCATACTTTCCCCGAATCCTGAAAACGGGGGTTTGAATTTTGCTTATCTGTGCGTCGGGCCACAACAATGACAAAACGAGTCGCATTTCCGCACCCCTTTCGCCCCCTGACTCGGCCATTACCAGTAACGGCCGCCATAAATCGCGCGACATTTGCAAAAATTGCTTTTTCCTTTGCAACCGTCGCGTTTTGTTTTTCCCCCCAGCCAGCCAGTCACCTCCGAGAGAGTTGATTTGCAAGCCAAAATCGTGTTTTGTTTTCACCGATCGCAGAGACTACAGTGCACTGAACGTGAGCAGACACAAAGATTTATGCCCAATATGGAGAGTGCCCAAAACTAAAGAAACAAGAAGCGTGTAGGATAAAATTTAGTATGAAATCTTGCATATCATATAGTATACAGTGGATGTAATGAAATCTTAACAATTTTTATTTTTGAGAAATTAAAAAATAAAATGAATTTTGAATACATAGTTCGCAATTTTTACTTGAAAATATTTTGCTGCTTTGTTTCAAAATGATTTTATCAAACTTCAGCCGCCTGATTTTTCTTGGTGCTGGGGCAAGTGATTGTTTCTCCGCGAAAACAAAAGTTTACTTTCCCCAAGTGAAAACATTTTCTGCGCCTTTTCGCGCGGTTTTGCGAAAAGCAGAGAAAGAAAGCCCCTTTTGTTTCGTTGGGAGCGAAAAGTTGGTTGGCGTCGCCGTTGCGGAGGAAAGGAAAGATAAATGGGTTTTGCATCCCGCGGCGAGAGCAAAGGAGGAATAAAAAAAATCCTGGGCTAAAATTTAAATATTTCTACAAATTTTCTCACTACATAAATTCCGGTCGCTCGCACGCGACAAACCAATGGAAAAAAAGGAGGAAAAGATGCGAAGCACGCGCGTGCAGGAGAACACGGAAATAAATTGCATTTTTATGGAACATCTGCGCGCATCTCTCACGGGAGCCTTTTAATAATCTGATTCTCCTTCTGCTTCTTCTTCTCTTTAGGTGCGAAAACTTTCTTTTTCTGATGAAAAAGTTGTTGTGCTGACTGAGCCGGCGGAAGGCGAAATCAAGGCGCGGTGTATCGCTGTCGGTCACGTCGGTGATTAGATTTCTTTTTCTGACCCGCACCGTGCGAAAAGCAGCACGTGCTCCGAGAAAAGATCCGATACGAGAAGTAATTTTGCTAGAAATAAAAATCAGCGAGAGACGATCGAACGGCGCAAACACTAGGTCCCTAATGGGCGAAGCGTGTCGCGCAGGCAAATGAAGGCTTTTTGTGCCAACGCGAAAATGTACACACACTTTGGCATAATAGAACAAAAAGCTCATTGTCGCGTGATGGCAACTCGCAACGCACTTTGCGCCCTGTTGACTGCTGCCGAGCGCGCACACGTGCCTTTTTAATTACTCCATTTTGTGCTAAACAAAGACGTACTTGCGATATTTTCACTCTCCTTTGTTTAAACTGCAAATTTTGTTAATTTAGACAGCACTGACTGGATTATTGAGGTGATGTAAGCCACTTTACAAAATTTCCAAAATCATTTTATTAAACTTTATTTTAAAAAATCATTTCAATAATTTCAAATATTTAAAACACACAATTTAAACCAAGAGAATAAAAAAAAAGTTGTTTGGTTTCTTTTGCTGCACTCATCATGTGACAAGTCGAGATTGTTTGTTTAGAATAAGTTTCTGTGCTAAGGCTAATTGTAAGCTGCCGCAAATCGCCACGTTTTCTTCCTAATTGCCTTGTTCTCGATGATTATTATTCATCCCATGCACGGCAAAATAAAAAAATTTAACAAAAATGCCGGACGAGAAAATATTTTCCAACACGGACATGCAAACACACGCGAGTCGCTGCCATGAATGCTAAGCAGGACCACCGGCTGCCCATTTCTGCTGCGGATTGCGCCCCGTTTTGTTCTGGGGTGCCAACGGGTGATGACGAGAGAGCACGGCCCAGAGCTCTCATTCAATTTCACACTTGTTTTCGGTCGGCCAACCGTTGCCATTTCACAACTTGCTCATCGTGTGTTCAAATTTGCATGGGCTTTCAATTAAAAAACATTTTTCAAAATAATATGTTTTGCTGCTTTTCTTCATTTACATTTTATTTACACATTTTAGAACTATTGTTTTATTTGATTTATTTGTTCGATAATAACAAATTCTCTACTAATTTATACACTTTTTGTTTACTTTTCTAATTTAAACAAAGCTGAATTTCAAGGCTGAACTCAATCAGAGCTTCGTGTTTTTTTTTTCGCAACTTGCTGACAGTGCTGACTGTTTCCGTAATCACCAGATTTTCGCTTCTCGCATTGCAAATTATTTGTTTTTAGACAAAAGTTTAAGTAAGAGGAAGTCGATGGAATCATAGCTTTGTTATTTTGCGCCAACAGGGCAGTGCGTGCGTCGAATTGTGATAGGCAGAAAGCTGCCGGCCGCGAGAGAAAAAAAATAGCCTGACGCGGGTGAGGTGAAAACCAAACTCACGATTATTTTGCCCCATGAATAATTGCACGCACGCTCGTGTGTGTATGTGTGCTGTTGAGTTAAGCTTGAAATTTGCAAATTGGATTTGATTGCTCGATTCATTCGCATGCTAATGCCTCGCCTCCCACCACAAACGAACCCTGCGCACACGTGATTAAAAATTAATTCAATCGCTAATCGAATCTCTGCGATTTTTGCCTCCAGATGCCAAAAAAGCTTCAGCGAGAGTGTATTTTTTTTGCTTGTTGAAAAATTTATACCGTGACGCTCTTTGAAGTCCGTCGACAGCAACAAATTGCTTTGTGAATGCTAAAACAGCTAAAACTTTCGTCGTTTCAAATTTTCATCGAAAGAGAGCAGAAGTAAAAACACGGAGTGTATGTTATTTTTTCAGAGTGCTCTATTTAAATTTATATCGCGACTCCAAATCTCCTGAATGTTGTACTTAAATGTTTCTGGACGACGCAGCAGCTGGCAAATAAGGTTTTTGCTCTCGTTTACCTGCAATAGACAGAAAAGCAAAGAGTGAGTGAAAGTGGATGGGCGAAATTTGTATGTAAACATAAACACGAGACCCTTTTGGGAGTTTCCAGACGAGGGGAGATGCGCTTTTGCGCAAAACCGAAAACGAGACCGACACTCGCTTTGTGCTCATTAGCCAAAGGACAGTGAAATACTGTTTACCTTTGTACTCTTTAAAATTAGTTGTTTTTATAGTGGACATTAGTGTAAAAATAAATTTTGGAAAAAATTCATATATCGATATAAACCTATACTTTTTTTTTTAAATATAAATATTTTTAATTTTATATAATTTTTAATTCTAAAAGAAAAACTATAAATTTAAATAGATTGTGACTTTTACTTTCAGATTTTTGCTCTTAACGTGAAAGAGGAAACTGAGTTCGGCCTGCCCCGAGGACTGCGGGTGGCGATTTTTCAGGCGTGTTGCTTTGTTTACGGCGGCGTGCGTCCCAGATGCACTGGAGCCTGCAAACCGCACTGGTCTTGCGCTCTCTCGTCGTCACAGAGAACAAGGGCGAAGGTCCCTGGAGCAGACCGGCGGCTAATCTGCCCCTCCCGCAAAAACCACCCTGCACTTCCTGCATAAACAAGACGAATTGATGAAATTTCAACCCACTTTCTCTTGCCCACAGCTCGGGGCCCGAGTTGGACGAGGTTTGCGTCAGCACAAGTTTTAAAATTCCATCTTGGCGAGGGATGACGAGAGCAGCGGGAAATGATAATGAATTGTTGATGCTAAAGAAGTAGTGCCCTCTTGGCCCTATGCAATTTCCGCCGCTAAATTACTCACCGCAAGAGAGGACTGGAAATTTTTCTACTTGGCCTCTTTTCTTCGCAACAGAAAAAAATGAATAAAAATTTTGGGAAATTTTTTTGCTATCTCCAACGAAATACCCAAATTTTTTTTATTGAAGTTTATATAATTGTTTTAATTTATGGCTCACAATTGCAAATTTGTAAAAAAATTATAGTAGTTATAACCAATTTTTTCCTATTTAAATACGTGAAAATGGTTGAAAAATGAGTTAAATGTTGTTCTTGATTATCATAAGTTCTCCCATGGAGAAGCAGAAATTATCATTCCCATTTGCCCACATTTTTCGCTCATAAAGCAAGCGAGGCGTGCGACGCTTGAGCCTGATGGAGACAAATTCACAGATGCTCTCAGCTGCGGCTGAAACGGCTGCAGCATTACCGAGACCCACTCATTAGTGAAAAGGGGCACACGTCTATTTGTCATCGTCTGAAAGCGCGCTGAATTATTTCGCCCGCGCGTCACTGCTTCTGTAAAAAATCGCCCCCATTTCCATCGACGAGCAGAAAATAAACAGCAAGACGATGGACCAGTTGGAGTGTTTGCGTTCGAGTTACGATCTGCTCTCCTTCCGCCCGAAACGCACTCCCACTCGTCGAGCCCATTATTCACATTATTCAGCCGCTTCCGTACATTTCCTTCTTCTTTCTCCCTCGGCACATGCAAATCCGTTGTCGTATCTCTTTCGTGACGTCAGTCGGGAAAAGGAGCGACGCGAGGCGCCCTATCGCGTTAATGTCCTAGTAATTTTCCGCGGCTCCTTAACGAGTCGTCGTTAGCCGCGGCTAATTTCTGCAGCCCAAGCAACAGGAAAAGCTCGCGATAAGAAAATATACGCCTTTCAGCTCCACCAGCCAAGGTTGCATGAAACCCCGCATTTCATTAATAAAAATTTTTTTCAATTTTTTTACCAATATTTTGCACCTTAATTTTGCAGGTTGGATTAGTTGTCTCAAGATCAATTTCTTATTGCACTGAATATCTAAAACAAAATTGGAAAACGGTACACAAAAATTAGGTTTGGCTGAAAAATATTGTTGAAAAATCACAATTCGACTCCATGCAAATTTTAAACATTAAGTATTATGAATAATTTTACAGATAAATATATTTTCTAAAACAAAAGAATCAGCGCACAATAAGAGCGAAGCAAGAAACTCGGCTTGCGTCAAGTAAAAATTAAGTGTTAAGGCTATGCTCTTTCATTAAATTTTAAAGCTTTTTTTCTAGATTTTATAGTGCTTCGAGCAATGATTTGGTCGTTTTCTCCGTTTTCTCAATCTTTAAATATTAAACGATTTTGCGATAAATAAGAGCAAAGCAAAAAAACTCAGCTTGCGTCAAGTAAAATGAAGTGTTGAGGCTGATGCTTCATATAATTTAAAAGCTTTTTTTCTACATTTTATTGTGCTTCGAGCAATGATTTGGTCGTTTTCTCTGTTTTCTCAATCTTTGAATATTAAACGATTTTGCGATATATTAAAGCAAAGTAAATATTATACTAATAATTAATTAATTGATTTTTGCTTTTCTGGAATACTTTTGTTTAAACATAATTCATCTTTTGAAATTATTTTTGGGATTGTCAGAAAAAGTTTTGTTTTCATGAAAATATTTTCGTTTTTAATATTTTGTGACAAGTAACTTTAGGAGCTTCTGAGTTGTTTGGCTGTTTGCTTGCAAAATGAACTTTGCCAAGCAGAAGGCATTTGTATATGTTTTGACAGACGCTGCTGTTCGTTTCGCGTCAAAGCCTGCGCGCGCGGATTTGCGCTCAAATTAATTAGCATATGAATAAATCAGTCAGGGGCTCACAATGCTCGCGCAGATAAATGAAACGGATTACGCGCCGTAGTTATGAATACAGATTAGCGGCAATAAAAACACACTGCTCGCAAAACAACAGACACACGCGTACCCACCCCCGCCGGTCTCTGGGGACCTCTTTGCTCGAATTGCGATCCAAGAGAGACACACACACATTTAGGGTGCCACACTAGATAATCTAGCTCAAACCATCTTTCTCTATTATTTGTAGGCAGTTTCAATTTGCCACCGCTCAAAAGAGATACTCCAACTACGTGACTTGGTAAGTATAAGAGGAAACTATCAAATTACCTCGATACTGGGGTGTAACACAAAGCAATTTTGTACAATATTTTATTTCTTTGGGAAGGTAAAATAATCCTGATTTTCGTCGAGGTTTAAAAATATTTGAATATTTGGAAGCTCGAATATTTTATATAGTAAATCAAAAAATTAAACGTGCACTACAATTTTTCAAGTTAAAATTTAAATTTAAAGGGATCAGAGCTGTGAGCAACGATTACGTCTTTCCATAAAACTACACCAAAATCACGTAAAATTTTACTCGCACATTTTTTTAAACTCCGTTGTCGTTGAAAGGGGACGATCGCGTTTAATTTTGGTGCACGATTTTGCGATGCTGGTCGTAAAAAGGCAGCGAGCGACGAGATCCTAATTTAGATGAAACACGGCGAGGAGCTGGGCTAACAGGTGCCTTGAACATTTTTCACGCATGTGTGCGGCGCGAGAGTGTGTAAAAAGTTGGTTCGGGGGCACTTCATTACGGCGCAATCTTGATGCAACTTCTTTTTTACGGCGCCGCGCGAAATTTGCGTCGTTTATCACGCGCAATGGCGACGTTTTTGATAAAGGCCGACGCAGGATTATGAAATAGGAGCCGCTTTTTTTCAGCAGTAGAGCGAAAAGATAGACGGGGAAAAAGAGACCTGCAACTCTCTCGGCGAGCTCAAAATTCTGCTTTCAATTCATTACGGGGCAGAAATCTGCCGGGCCAAGAAGGCACTTGGGCAGATGGCAAATGACGTCACGAAAAAATAAAATAAGCCGTGCGCGCTACTTGTTGACTTTGAGCGCGTGCAGAGAGCACAATGTCCACTCTAAGAGGGTAAAAAGAGAAAAAGGTACGGAGAAGGATCCATTTCGCAAATTGCTCTCAGCGCAGCAGCAGCTAGAGAGCTGGGAAAAGAAGAATCCCTCAAGCCGCCCAGGTACACATTCTGTTGCTTCTCAGAATAAATAAATGTATGGCGCTTGTCGATTCGCAGCATCGATCAAGAGGGCTCAACAACGTGCCGAATTGTTCCTCGGGGGAGCGCCACTCCTTCGGCTCCTCGGAGATTGCAAATTGGGCGTGAAAATTAAATTCCATAGGATGACCCAACAACTGAATTTCCTTTAAAAGGTGCTTGAAGATCTTCATCTTCCTAAATTAACGCTGACGCATACAATTTTTCAATTTTAATTACAACAGTTTTAAAAATGTAGCGCTTAATTGAGCTGCTCTCCGGATGGAAATAATTCCATAAAAAATTCAATACTTTTTAGTATGGAAATGAAGTTCTAGATGATCATCTCCTGGAGTGTTAATTTCTTTAAACTTTAAAATATTCAAATCTATAGTTATATTGATGAAATAATTTTAAATAATGTTGTTTTTAAGTGCATGTTCGTGCGGTATTCACATGGATGCAAAATCTATTTTGTGCAATTCTGCCTCCCCCTCGCAGCTTCATCCCCATTTTAAAGAAAAGTCCCTCTCTCTCGTCATTCATTTCTTCTCGGCTGGCTGCCACTCGTCCCGATTAAAAGGCGGCCGCGTTAAGAAATATCGCAAAAGCTCAGGCGCTTTCTTGTCGCGCGGCTCCTTTCAATTAACCAGCTGGTATGGAAATAATGTGTCGGGGGTGCGCCTCTGATTGCGACAACCACGCTCTGTCATTTCCAATTTGCGGCCTTTCTTCCTTATTCCAACCCTAGCGGGAGGGACGCAGTAAGAAAATCTCGTATAACGATTGATAGTGACTCACTGCATTTTCATCCTAACGGCCGGTCGTCGTTTTTTATTTTACGCTCGGTAGTAAAAATTTTTCTTATCGGCCTTTTTTTCCAAATTTATTCGTCCGCATATGGTGCGGAAAAATTATCGTCGTGTCCAATCAGCAAATTTTACTTTAGAAGTTTGAATTTGAAGAGAAATCATTTCAAACTCAAGTCCTTAACAAGAATTATATAGAACAATTGCAGAAATTAATTTTTGTGAATATATAATAATAAAAAAAAAAAACATCAAACTTTGTTAATTTCATTTTCTTTTAAATAAAAAATGATTTATTTCTAGTCAGTTAAAAGACTTAAAAATTTTAACTTGAGGGTAAAGTGTGTAACAAGATTTGAATTTGGCTTTGAAGTTTTGCAAAAGATCTTGGGGCAATTTTGTGGCGCCACAGAACCCCTGCATCAGGAGACTGATGGAAAAGCAGCGGAAGCAGCTAGCCCTGTTTCCGTTGCATGTTTTTTTTTTTTTTTTGCTCTCAGATCGGCCCAAAACAAGATCCCGCCCTGTAAACAAAGATTTCAATAATTCAAAGGAAAGTATCAAGTTGAGCAGAGGAATTCTTGCGGCGAGCTCTTCTTCTTCTCCTTTCTCGATGGTGTTGGAAATTAATTAGCAAAGTTTTAGACAGATCATTACGGCGAATTTGATATACCCCCTGATAAAGTTTCTTCCGTGGCACAAAAGCGGCTGCTGATCCGCGTGGGAGTTTTGTTTGAGCGCGACACACTGTGGATTAGGCTGCTGTTTGGGCGCTTGTCGAAAATTCAGGAAATTGAAACATTTATTGCCGTCACCATTTCAAAGCACAATTCAGTGAACCTTTTGAACTCGCCGAATTAGCCTCCAGTCGATTAAATTTGAATTTCCGTGCGCCGATGGACCCTCTGGAGCGTCGTAAATTCCCATCAGCTGCAGTCAGTCGGACTCGATCATTCTCGCCCCGGCTCGATTGGACGCGATAAATTTGGCCAAATTGGTCCCCACTCGGCCGTCACGCTTTATTTAGAATCGATCATTTCGCCCGGAGTATTTCTTTCCATTTGCAATTTTTCTTACTCTCTGCCGAAGCATCAAAAGGCGCCGGAAACGGAGCTTAAAGGCGGCCATAAAACAAGCGACCGGAATTTACGGCTTTCAATTTCGAGTGTCGTTTTTCGCGGCGGCAACGGCGGTGCAGAAATTTAATATCAAAAACGAGTCCGTCTCTTTCCCTAAATCATCGGGGGGTTTTAATGGAATGCAGTTGGCGCGGCCGCAATCGATCCCCGCAGCTTTTTTCTGCCGAACTCAACTATCCGAGACCGAATGGCCCGCGGTTTCGCCCCCGCGTGTGGCTTCCACTGTATTGATTGCCCGAGTAGAGGTTTTGCAAGTCGTTTAACTCTGGAATATGTTATATAATGGTCTAGATGATGTAAATGGATATTGATTAGAAAGTTTTGTATCTGTGGGAAATTTAGCTGTAAAAATATATAGTAATTATAAGTAAATGAATAACAGGAGATAAAAACGTTGGCCATTCAAGCAAAATTAAAACAATGTGGGTGTATTTTAAATATTTACCTATATAATTATACCATAATAGTTTAAATTTCAGGTGAAAATGATCATTATTATTATTATCATTTTAAATTTTAATATGAAAAAAACCATCGCATAAATCACCAATTATAAAACTCTGGTCATTAATCATTACTCTCCTTGTTTGTAGACAAGGTTATTTTATTAAAAAAAAAAAAAAACATGTATTTTATCAGCTTGAAAATAACGAAAAATAATAATTTCTTTTAAACCAATGATTTGTGCTTTTATAGCTTTTATACAAGAATAGAAAATTATAACAAAGCATCCAACACTCTCATTAAATTTGACTGAACTCTGCAAAATTTGTGAAGTGATAAGAAAAAAACCGAGCTCACTTGCTATTGAAGGTGCCGTTTTGTCTAACAATTCCTTTTTTTTTAAATAATTTTTTTTTGGATAATTGAATGAAAGCAATGTATTTGTAGTAACAATGTGGAGAAAAATAAAACAAAAATAACAATATAATTTGGCATTAATTTTATAAACAGTAAACCATATTCAGGTCTTAATTATTTGTTAATCGTGCAATTCTAAGCATTGGAAATAATAAAGGATTTTCCGTGTAGCAAACTGTCAAAATTAATACAAAATATGAATATTTTTTATTGCTTATGACGATAAACAATAATTTTATTATTATTATTATTATTATTATTATTTTTGAAGCGATGATAATATTTCCAGACAAATGTTTTTCTGGCACTCTCTGCAACAAATTGTTTTCCCCGTCAACATTGTAGTTCACCCTTGTCTGCATAGACAAACGAGTTGCTCTGACGTGCGCTCCATCTCGTTAAACCGCACGATATTGCCGCTTGCAGCATGAAGTGCACTCACGCCCTTTGCACTTGCAGCGACTGCTCTCTTCTCCCTGCCGCTCTTGGGCTTTGTGCAAGAATAATTGCGGGCCCATTGTCAGCGCGGCGAAATTGAAATTGCCAAAGGAACGAAAAAAGCAGCGCCGCTCGGGGATTTGCATGCCGAGCAGCTCCTTTTTCCAAACTCTTGACGGCGCCAAATCCGATTAACCGAATGCCAAATGGCGAGTGAGTGATTTTTTCCACGATTTTCACCACTCTCAAAAATTTCAACAAGTTTTAGTCCTGTGCTCTTGGTACCAACTTTCTTCCACCGATGAGGAAACTTTTCATCGACTTCAATGAAGTTATTCTTTTTCCTGCGCCAAATCGTGAAAGAAGGATAAATTGTTTTCCAAACAGGCCTTGCGAGCTCCCCTGGCGACGTACAAAGGCCAGCTTGCCGCGTAATCTGACATTCCCGGGCAACCCTCAATTATATTTCCCCTCGCTTATTTCATCCTCGGGGCGATAATTCCCTTTTGCAGCAGAAACTAAATCAAGTTAACTTCAAACCGAGGTGATTTGCGGTAGGAATTTAATCCGTTCAAGTTCTGCTTCAAAAGATTTCAATTCTTGCCAAGTGCAACTTTGTTTCAGAGAGTTTTGGGTCCATTTATGGAGTCAGAAATGAATTCGGTTTTGGTGAAAGTGGGTTTATTTTCGAGTGAGGGCCGAACTAATGAAATTTCCAAAACACGTAGAGCGTTTTGTCGCACACGGCAATTTCGCGCGTCGATAAATCTGCCAAGTGGCGACAAGAAGCACCTCAAACAAACAAACAAACGGTCAAACGTGCGTTTAATTAAAGGGGCGTTAGTTAATTGGCGCCGACCGATGCAGCAGTAGTTGAGGGCAAAAAGTGGAAACCGACATCAAACGCGGTGCGTCGGGGAGGAAATTTCGCAACCCCTCACACCCCCTGCGGTGACACGCGATGAATCACTTCTTTTTTTCCATTCCAATTCCGGCCGCCGATAGAAAGCGGAGGAAATAAATCACGACGCGTGAGCGCTCGATGAAATTTGATCTTGGTGCGATTCTTCTTTTTTTCCTATTCGCCACCGCCATTAATCACGAACGGAATTTTCTTTCACCGGACGGTACACATTGTGAATTATTTCGCTCGACGCGAGAGGCAGCAGCTCCACTTTTAATTACTCTGGCTGCTGCTTTGCTTTTCGTAATGAAAAAGTTGGGCCGAAAAGCGAGCAGCTTCAAACTCGGCAGCAATTGTTTGCGTTCGTCCGTTTGTTTATTTGTTTGTTCATTCGTTGTTGATTACAGGCGGCGACTGATCGCAGGCAAGAATTAATTCGCGCCAGCTGGAAAAAGCAGAGCAAAATCAGAGTTTGGAAAAGTACGAGAACATTAAAAGTCAACGTAAAATACACTTCATTTCAAATGAGCGAAAATAAGTAAAATTTAAAATTACATTAGAATATAAATTTTCAAACATTCATCCCTTTTATCAAATTGAATGTTTAATGAAATTATAAAAAAATACACCAGGTTAAGCAATTAACAAAATTGTGAAATTTTAAAGATCTGATAATATTTGAGTAGAAAATTAAAATTTCCTGTTTTTATTTGTCAATTCATTTTTTTTTTCGCGTACAAGTAGAATTTAAATATTTCAGCCATTTTATCTTTAAAATCCCTGTGGGGAATTCTTCAAATTGACGAAATATGGAATTTCATCAATGCTAGGGGACGCTTTCTTCGCATCAAGCACAGGCAATAAATTTTTCAAGCGCGCAATGTGAGTCACAACAGAGCAGAGGAAAGTAGTCCCCTCGGTGTGCACTTTGCTTTGATCGCACTCAATGACGCGAAATGCCTTTTTGAGCGGTCGAGAATCACTGCTGCTCTCTCGAAAGTGCATTTTTCCGTCTCACTCTTTTTTTATTTGCCCATTGTGAAGGCGCATCGGCGTGGAAGTGCGCCGATCGAGATAGAGAGAGAGCAACTCTTTTTCTCGACGGCAATTAGCGGCTGTTTGTTTGCAACTGCGATTTGCAACAGCCACGGTGTAATTGGCACGCGATTGAAAAGGTGCCGAGCTAGCGAGGGCCACAGTCGCGTTTCGAGTGCACGCCAAACAAACGCCCTCTCGCGAAATAGCACCACTCCGCCCGTCAAGGGTGCAACCTATGGAACCACCCTACTCGCAACCCTTCAACTTTTCAAACCAACTTCCAGCCAGCGCTGCACTTTTCCCGACCGCGCCCTTTCACAATACTTATTTTCATTCCAAACATTCGCGGTTCAATTTGAAAGCAATTCAATAACAGTTTTAAAAATTTGATTTTAAAAATAATTAAATTTATAGTTCTGCATGCATTTTTTATGCTTAACAAACACAATAATATTTTAATGAATTATCTGATTTTAAGATTTTTTTACTAAACTTGAAAAAATTATTTCTCACAATCAGTTTAATCGTACTGGAGACAGTAAGTTACTTAAATAATATTATTAAAGAGATAAAATGTAAATTAAAATTAAATAATTTTTCTACATATTATATATAAATTCTAAAATCTCTGGATTTGAAGAATTTAATAAAATGTTATATGCATAATTGTTAATTTTTTTATGATCCAATTGAAATTTTAATTTAATTTCTGGATTTTATTGGAGATGGTCAAGCTCAAATTTTGATATCAATATTAAATAATTTTGATTATCAATAATTTGAACCACACCCATTCCACCTTAATGCATTTTCCAACTCTCATTCCCGTACTGGCGGCAAATTGTGCGTGCTTTTCTCGATCTAGCAACCGTGGAAATAGGTTGAAATAATTTCAGCAAATTCGCGCTGCCGCAGCTTTCCAAGTGATTAACTCGATCTTTCCGCTCGGCCGAGTGGCAAGATAGCGCGCGAGTTGTAAATCAAGATGCGGTGCCGACCGGCGACACACGGCCAAAGTGTCTGTCGGGGGTGGTCAGCCGCCCTGCAGGCCGGTGCCATTCATCATATCAGAGTCAGACGCACTCGCTATCTCCCTTCTTTCTTTCTCTGTTTATCGTCCGTCGCCGCACATAAATTTGCCACACTGCACAAGGGTGGAAAAGTGAGTTGTCCTTCAAACGCCGAAAATATAATTAATTGCGTTAATGAGGCGCGTTTTCCCGCCTCCTTGCCTTCCTGGAAGTGCCTGGAAGTGAGTGACGCATAAATAAAAAATAAATTCGGGAAAAAGACCCTCTCATGCCTTTGACAAATGGAAAAAAGGGCCTCCAGCTGGCAGCCGTCCAAATTTCAAAATGATTCCCCTTTGTCTCGCGACTCTGCATAAATTTAGGAAGTGCTAAACACACACAGACGATAATTTGCACGCCTACCAGCAAACAACTTTGTTTGGAAATTCGAGCAAGGCTTTTGTACGAGCTTTAATCGGTCAAACGGAGGCACTGGCCGTGGGATTAAATATAGTGGAAGTGCAGCACTTATATATCGACCACCATGAATGCAGACGTGACCCGAGTGGCTTCATTGTTGCGGTCGCGCCACTCATTCGCTCTCTAGTGTCGCCAGATAGGTCCGAGACTTATCTCTCTCGCCGATAAAATAGCCGCAAAACGACTCGGCAGCTCGTTCGGCACAAAATGGCCACCATTGTCATGTAAAACGACGCTGTTCGCCTCCTCCCGCGTGCCAAACACAGAGTCCCTTTTAGCAGGGCAGTGCACCAAAGACCAGGAACAACTATTACTATTACACTCCTTTTCAATGTTTTTTGCGAACCCCACAACATCCTTGTTCTAGTTAAAAAAATTTAAATCGTTAGCATGTCATTTCTTCAATTAAATTGTCTATATTTCAGTAAAGAAGAAGGTGTTATTTTGCTTCCATTTGCATGATTTTGCACTGCCCCATCTTGAAGATCCTTGCAACGTATGCACATGTATGGAAATTGCTCAGAAGACCCGTTCTACATGCAACAAATGGGAATGTGCCCGGTCGTGCTTCGGCTTATTGGCCCTCGATCCGAGACGGAGAGAATTATGCGAAATTGAATTTTTTGCTAGCCCCTCTCGATAATAACTCGGCCGGGAATAAAAAGGAAGCGGCTGGCAACAAATTAAAATCTGGTAATCTTATTGAGAGAGGGAATTTGTGCGAAATGAAATTTCACAAATCCGCCGCCATCGAGGAATTCAATTTTCCTCGTGATGATTAAGCAAAAAATTTCATATTTTTTCTGCACAGTTTCAACAATCAAGCAGCTCTTTATTGCAAGGCTGACGGCGGAAGAATTTCCAATTAGATGGCCAAGAAAGTGATCGATGTAATTGAATGCAGCAATTAAAAATTACCAGATTAACAATAAAAATTAAATAAAATTCATTCCGAGGTAATTTAAATTCTTATTTGTGTGCTAGAAACTTATATTTCAGCCGTTTTCATCGACTGGGCAGACACAATCCTTAATTACACGGTCTTGCGATTGAACGGAAATTAGTGCGAAAATTAATTGCTAGGCTTAAATGAGAGATGGAATTGTCGGTGAGAGATCAAAGGCCTTTTTTTGAACGCCGCCGGCCCGCATCGAATCGAAGGGCAGCGAGCCGATGACAATAACACTAGTGCCCTGTGAATTATCGCCCTCCGACAACACTAATGGCAAAAACGGCAACGGCGCCCGTCCGCCCTCTCGCCCGTATTGCCAAAACCGTAGCTTTTCCTCGTGCGCCCCGGGGAAACCCAAACTGCCGAATTTGGAATTTCCCTTATAAAATGCAAGTCATCTTTTTTTTAAATATTTAAATTTAAAAGTAAGTAAAAGTGGGTAAGATTTGAGGATATCTCTAATTTAATTAGAATTAAAAGTCTGTTTAAAAAATTGAGAGCATATTTTAGCGTGAAATCAGCACTGGTATTCCCTTTGGTTTGGGGAAAGTGAGAAGTAGTGAGGAAATTCTTGGCTGCAGCGCCTGCCAGTCTGGAGTTGCCCGCGTGCAGATTTGGCACCCACATCTCAAGCGGCCGCAATCTAATTAGCCGCGAGAAGTGCGAGTGGAATTCGCAAAGTGAAAGCAGCAAAACTCGCACAGCATTTCGCTCCTGCTGACGTTTCCTAGCGCCTGAAGTTTGCGAGTAGTTTCAAATGCGTAGCAAAAGTGGCACCGAAACGTCTGCAAAGCAGTTTCTACCAATAAGTGCTATTAAAAATTAATAAGTTCAGGTTTTATTGTACAGTAATTTTATAAAAATATCTGGATTGCCTCTTTCGGTGAAACGACTCAATTCAATTAATTCGGTGCCAGGAAAGTGCACAGCTCTTGAGCTTAATTAACCTTCTTCCGCCTCGACGACGACCGCCTCAAGCAATTCTCTGTTTCTTTTTTTATCTTTTTCTCCAGTCGGTCGTTGTCGACAGCTGGTGCCTTTTTTGCCCAGCGTCTTGTTTCTATTTGCGACAAGACGAGAGAGCGCTGCTTTTTGCCCGTCTGCCTCTCCTTCGCACCAGATTACCATTATTAATGCGACCTGTCCGACACGAGAGTGCAGGTGCTGCAGAGATGGAACGCCTGTCCGCTCCGAAAGTAGGCAACGCGCGTTGCTCGGGTGACGGGCGAGTTGCCTAAACCGTACGATTGAAAAATTGTTTGCAAAGGGGGGAGCCGATTTGAAATTTATCCTTAGTCATCCTACAAAGAGATGTCAGACGCTTTTAATTATTGAAAAATAGCGCGGGGGATGAAAGCAGATAGGGAGGGTTGAACGAACACCCCCAGGCGTTGTTATTATTTTTCCTCTCAAACTTGCGAGTAGGAAAACAAGAGGCCGGAAATAATTTATACAAAAGCTTCGTTCTGAATAAAAACGAGCAGTTTGGAAAGTGGAAATTAACGCGCTATCTTCGCGGGACCAGCATGTTTACGGTTCAGGCGATCGGAACGGGACAAGGTTTGTTATCTGACGCGACTTTCGCCGCACGCGCCGTCGCACCCGCTCAAAACTTCAAACGAATTCCGGCTCGCGTTATTTATCAGCATTAAACAAAGCTCATTTTCTCTCTCTCTGCGTTTTTCTTCCCTCGGACGGCTTATCTGTCAGCCAGTTTTAATCAAAACTCGGCCGAATTCGGAACGAGCAAAAATAATGGAGTCGATTAAAAATTCTTTTGTCCGCTCGTTCCAATTGAAGATCAAAAGGAACCATCTTCTCGGAAATCTGTTTGTGAATCGAGGCTGCATTAGGAGCAGAGAGGCCCACTGACTGAAATCAAATTGTTGGCATTAGCAATTAGAAGGCACCTTCGCCTCGACTAGAGGGCCCCTTAATTGGGCACGGGCGATACAAAACGGCATTAGAGCGAAGTAATCTCGTCGAGGGGAGCCAAAGACGATGAGGTGCGGCGCTCTTGAATGGAAACGAACGTTTTCACCTTGTCGCCTCGAAAGCCTGCAGATAATTATCTCTCGCAACGGAATTGCCAAAGGTACACAAAGGCGGCGTGGTTGAAATAGTTTTGTATGAAAATTGTAAAGAAGAGTTTTTGTTGTAGAGCTCGCGGCGGCGTCGGCGCCAGGAGATGGCAACAATCGTTGGCACGAGCCCAACGGCCAAGAGCAAAAAGTTATTGCCGCTGATCGGCGACGGGCGGCGGCAGAAGCAGCAGTTAACAACGTGCGACTTTATCGATTCCGCTTAATCAATCAGATTGTCAGCGCCACTAGTTTTTTGCCCCAAGGGAAGACCAATGGAGAGCACAACGATAAAAATATGATATATTCAATCAGAAGAATAGTTTTTCCAGTACTTGTAAAACAACTTGGTTGTTTTATGTATGGAAGATTCATGAGTTCCTTGTTTTATTTAAGTCGGAGAGAACATTTTATTGACTATTATTTATTTTCATTTTACAAGACAGATAAGATGAAGTATTTCTCTGAATACATCAGTTAAGAAATCTTATTTAAAACAAACAGGAATATTTGAATATATATTGAACATGGAAAATTTTTATGATTGATGCAAATATTTTGAATAATTGTTTAATACTTCATATTTGACTTCAATGAAGCAATCTTGGAAATATCTGGAGCATTGAATTCAAAGAATGCAGTAACCTTTTCACCCTCTGCGCGGTTGGTCGGTCGCCGACCCTTATTCATTCCGCTCGATCGGTGGCGCACAAAGGGCTGGAAAACAAAAGCGACTCACTCCGACAAATTCAGGCAAAGCGCAGGGTGCAAATATTTCACGAGGCATTAACTTATCGGCGAGAGCAAAAGGAATTAATTACCTGCCCGCCCCGAATCCGAAGCCGTTTTCGCACTGCCATCGATTTTGGCCAACTCCTCTTCAGGAGAGATAATGGGGAGGCGAACTGTTGCGGGACCACTGGGCATTGGAGAGGAAAGAATAAAACTGGAGGCTGTGGCGAAGCTGCCGAATTTATTCGAGGGAAAGAAAGAAAGAAAGAAAGAGAGCGAGCGAAGGAAGGTTTCTCGCTGGATTGCTCGCGGTCTCATCAAAAAGTGAAGCACCTCGAGCGGAAAGCCCCTCGGTCTCGGCGAAAACCTCATCGAAGAATAAACAAGAGCTGAGGGAATCGCCAGGAAAGAGAGAGAAAAATGGTGAATTCAATTCGCTCTCGGCGACGGCGGGAAAAGAGGGTTTATTTGCAATTTTCATTCGTGTTTTCTTTTCACAGGCGGAGAGAAAGAGATTTTCACGTTGATTTTCATTTTGACAGTTGGAATAATAAATGTAAAAGGTGGATTAATTTGCAGTTAAAATGAGAGATGCGCATGAAAAAATGTTTCATTTTTTCATTTAAAGTTGGGACCAATTCTCAAATAACAGCGACCTCCTCTTTTGTTCCCGGTGCTTTGCTGTTTATTATAACAATCGCTAACACCACTTGACATGATATCGAAAATGATATCCAAAAATAAAGTTCTCGCTTGTTTTCCGCTTGCATTTCTTGTTTAGTTCTGTTTATCCACGTGTCTCTAAATATTAAAATTAACGCATGACTTGAATTGAAAAAGATTGCGCAATTTGCTGCTCGCATATATGCATGCGTCAATAACCAATATCCGCAGAGAGATAAGTTTAGCGTGAATTTTGTAAATGGAGGTGCGCTGTTTGCCGTGTTCACTTGCAATTTGAAATTGACGTGTGTTGCTAATACCGATGATGAAATATATTGGTTGATACTTTAGTTTTAAGCATTCTTGATCGATTGCTGGGAAATTTTTTAATCATAGAAGGGGGCAAAAATGAAAGGGTCAAATTAGGCACAGCCGACGAGGCAAACACAATGGGCCAGGAGGCAGAAAAGACGCAGGGCGTCTCTAGTTCAGTCTGCTCATTTATTTCCGTCGTAAGCCGCCCTTTCACCGAACGATTTGCACAAAAGCCCCTTGCTCGCGCTTTAATTAACACAACACACAGCCTCTGCTTGGGCCCGAATTTAATTTCATTAATGTTTTAATTATGCGGCCGCGGGGAGAGCATCATTTATTATAAACGTGAAAGGAATTTAACTCCGTTTGAAAGGGCGCGTAATTTGCAATTGTGCAGACGAATCGCACCGGAAACTGCTGCCGAGATTTGAATGCCTTTGCTTGAATCGTAAGGTACCTCGTTAGTTGATCGATTTTCGTCCCAGCGACAATTTTCCTAAAAATTCTCTCGTTAGGAAAGGAGAACGCGAAATTTTTTTTGGTTCTGCGTCACTCGACTTTTGAAAAGCGAGAGGCCACTTCGCAATCTACATGCAAGTGAATTTTTTTTTTAAAAACGAGAGCGACTCACTTTCGCCCTCTTGTCCGTATAACAAGCGCACAACCCTTATCCATCTCGTCGAATTATTCTCTTTTTATTTCGTAGGCCGGTTATTTACGAATTTCATTGGTTCGTGGAAAATTTGTCTTTTTTCGGGAATGAAGGCTGCAGACGAAGTGATTGACGAGATTACCGCGGGTTTCTTTAGGAACAAGGGATGAAGTGGAAGTGGCCCTGACACGAGCAACGCCAAATCCACCCCAAGCCCATGAGTTGGAAATTGGAAAAATAGGAGAGGATTTGTTTTCCTTTTCATTCTTTGTTTGCTTTCGATAGATAATGGAATTTGATGATCTTTACTTTAGCTTCCAAGAGAGAAAACTGCAGAGGTGATTAAGTATGCTAATGAGAGGTGCAAGTGCACTTTCTGCGCTACTTTAAGATGGAAGAAGAGATTACAAGAGCGTAGGGTATCTTGTTCAATTGAGTACCTTGTTAGAAACTAGCTCAACTCGCTCTCCATATTCATCAAGTTCAACTTTACATTACAGATTACAAGTTTTCAATGTTTGGATTGAAAACATTGGTAGAATATCCTGATAAAATTGAAATTTTATAGTTTTTATAGCAAAACCAAAGTAATAAAAATTGAAAAAAGAATGTTGCTATTTTGAATTTTGTATATATAATATAATTTTTTTAGTAAAAATAGAGCTCAACTATTTTTCTTAGGAAATATCATCTGTTTAAGACGTTAATTAATAGCAGGAAACTGTGCAGTAAAAGTGTTTAATTTAGTGTTAAATTAAACCATAAAGGTTATCACTTTTTCCAACCGCACGTTTCTTACATGCTAACTATGCTGAACATAAGTTTGTGTGCGAGGGTTATTTGAGGAGCACGCAACGAAACTCTCTCTTCCTTTCTCTCTTCGCAGCAGCAGCTGTAAAATGCAAACAGCCGTAGCTGCGGAAACTTTTACGCGGCCGCCCTCTCGCTCGTCCGCCGACGAGCATAATAATAATTACAGCAGCGTGGGGGAGCAACAACCCTTGTGTTCGCGGCGGAAAAGGGTTGCTTTGCACTTTGCCAAGAATTTCTGCACACACTTTGTTTCGCTCGAAATTCACCGCGTCGGCTGGAAACTTCTTTGGAAATTTTGAATTTCGATTTCTGCCGAGCTGCAACTTTCGATCGATCTTCGTTGCTCGAGGTGCACGTGAAGGACACACACTGATTGTACATGCGCTCGGCGTGCGCCTAGAAATCGTAATTTATACTCCCCTCGCACCTACGACGGCGATCGGCCGCAACCCTAAACGGGTGAAATACATTATGCGGTATGGAAGGGGTGAAAGGGTAACGAGTTTGATCTTGAGATCAGAATTTACTTGAAGCACCAAACTATATGAAAGTTTACTACGTTTTTCGTCATGACAATAAAATAATTATTTTTCGCTTGCGGTATTAAAAGCTTTAAAATCCAAAAAGGGGGATGATTTAGAAAAGTTTTCGAGTGCATGTTTTGCAAAAAGAGTTGAGCAGAGCAAGCGGGGTACTCTCGAGACGGCTCCCCGCTGCTTTTGCATGAGAGTTGCGGTGCGTAAATGTGCAGCAGTTTGGTTTTTGCCCGTTCAAGTGCAGCAAATGAAAACCGCGCCGTAATTTCCACACACGCGGTGCTACGTTATGAGCGAGCAAGGGTGCATTCGCCATTAGCGCGATGAGGAGACACGTGCTTCGAATGCAGCCGACCTGCTTCAGACTGTCCGCGACGCAAAATAAATCAAACGTAGGACGCAGTTTTTGCTGCAAAACCTCCGACCGCAAATGCACGCGTACATTCCAGCAAATGGCTCCAACACATAAGCTGAGGGGTGATTTCACTTTATACACACGACCCTACCTCTTTTCCAACGAAAATACTTAAAACTAAAAATTATTGACTTAATATTATTATTTTTTAATACGCAGATTCCAAACTAAAATTTATTTCATTAAACCTTCCCAATTTAATTATTGTTGCTGAATTTTTTAATAATAATTTTTTTTATCTGTGAAAATTGCTATAACAAATTGTTTAAATTCAAATGATGAGAACAATTAATTTGAAAAATAAAAATTAATTGTTGGAAATAATGGGAAAACCAGTAACAAGAATTTTTCTACATTAATTAAATAATATTGATAAAAAATATTGTGTCTGTTTTTTATTTAATTGAAGTTGGAATATTTACAGGTAATGAAGGGAAACAAGCAGCGTTGTCTCTCTCTGAGTTGGCTTTTCGCGAAGCAAAAACGAAAAGCAGCCGCGTTGATTAAAAGAGGAAAGACGCGAGGCTCGTTAACAGCGCGTTATTCAGATGGCCGATCGTTTAAGGGAGTCTCTCTCCTCGTTCTCTCTCAACACAGGATTATGTTACTCTGTGCCGTCGGAGGAGGAAATCACAACCGAATGACTTCGAATGGCGCTTTAATGACGACTCTTAATGCTGCTGCGCCAGACTTTCCTCGTAATAGAGATCGAGCGAGAAAACAAACGTGTGCGGTGCATAAAATAAAATGAGCGGAAGTTTAGTCGTTCCAAAGTTTATTTACAGCGAAATTAGCCGCTTGCTCTTTAATTGCCCCTAGCACCGGCCGTTTGAACACATCTGACTCGAGGCATCTTCGCAATTTCCGTTCGATTCCAATTTGTGTTAATTTGGAACGATAGCTCTTGACTGATTTTATTTCTTGATAAATTTATATTTGGAAAGTTTTTATACCTTTAAATTGTGTAGCTTCATTATTTTGATTTGATTGAATAATAAATATTTAAATTTTTCCGATTTTTTCCAGATTTTCCAACTATATCAGATAAGAGGGATCAAAACTTCTTTGCCGTCTCTGGTTTGCGGAGAAAGTTTTTCTCTCATTGTTTCAGAGACAAAGGATTTGTCTGCTAAGAATGGAGGCGAGATGGAAACCGACTAATCCCTTTATTCAATTGTCTCACTCTCTCTCTCTATTTTGGGGGTTGTTGGGCCCACCTGCGCTCGCTCACTTTGCGGCCTGTGTGCGCGCGATGAGGGCACCGAGCAGTGTCGTTTACCTCAAAGACGCGCAAGACAAATACATTCAAGCGGATTAGGCGCCGCTCAAAGGGGCGACAAAATATTTTCTTAGGCACTTCTCGCCCGCGCATTATCCTCGAAAAGCAAGCAAGCGTCTCTCCAGAAGTGTTATTGCCGCCGTCGTCGGATTACACACACCTTTTTATCTCAGTCGGCCCAGGGCAATCCAAAAACGAGCATTACCTGCGAACAAAATTTCACAAGATTTAGAAAGGAAAAACTTTGCATATCGATTGACGTGGCAGGGGTGAAATCTTTGCGCGTCGTTACGGCAGGGGACATTTTGCTAATTGGCCGTGGCACGTGGGTAATTGCCGAAGAGCAAGGCAAACACTCTCCGTAGAAGAAGAGGAGGAGGAAAACGGGACCCTCTCTGTTTCTGCGATTCGTGCTCTTGGGGCGCTTTTTTGCTCCTGGGCGTTGGATCTACGCGTGTGTTTGAGACAGAAAGGGATATTCGAGTGGCCCTTCTATGCCGTCTGTCTCTGCGCACTCGAAAAATTGAAAAGTGTCTGTGTATAAATTTCCAACACCGGCCATTATTCTGCGCGCAAATTGGCCAAACGCGAATTTATAGTTTCCTCTCCGTGCACTGCCGGGGCCATGAATATTTATCATGCATTGTCGCGGCGCCTCGCTCGTCGATAAATGTGCTTTATTATTATCATGGCCATGCGCGAATTATCGGCTGCACACGCTTTTGGCATAAATTCGCCGGCCCGCGTCAATAATTTAAATCGTGTCACCGCGCGGCACCCGCCGTGCAGCTCGTTTTAATCTCGCGATGAAAATGAGCTGCTGCAAATCTTGCTCACACGTTAATTGATGATGCATTGTGACGTCACGCCGCGCTAATTTTTATAAATTGGCTTTTATTTTCAAAGCACACCATTTATTCCTCCGAGGGACACGTGAAAATAAACAAACGAAAGTGAAGCTTTTTTTAAATTTTATTTCTTTTTCTCAATAAATGCCAGCGAAGCATGTCTGAAGGATAAAAATTCCATTTCGTTTAAAACCGACTCTCTCCCCTTTCAGTTCAACTCTAACGAAATAAAACGCACACGGGGTCGTCGTAAACATTAAACAAAACGCGCGAGTAAATAAATCCACACACACCGGATTCGTCTTTTTTTCCCGAAAGCTTCCCAGCCCTCAAGAAAATGTTTGGGGACGATAAATTTTACTGCTTACTCGGGGAGAAGCCGTCCAATTAAAAATTGACTGCGCGCGATTTGCAAGGAAACGAATCCGTTCGCTTGAAAAAGCAGGGTGTGCAGTGGGCTGGGTGTCGCACCCCCGCAAAAAAAATCAATTACATTAATGGCGTAAAATCTGGCGTGCCCTCGCACAAGGATTACATTTGCGTCGGGCGCGACTCCCAATTAAACTTTCACTACTTTGCTAATTAGACCATAAATCTGAATTGCGCTCGATTGACTCTCTGCCCTTGCAAAGCTCACCCTAACAAGTTGCGACTTGAATTGGAACAAATAGCTCTATTCTTTTATATGAAAAACTAGCATCTAATCTAAATTCTATTCCTTATTATAATATAAATTTTTAGATTTTAAAGTTTAATAAATAAGTTTATAGAAATTGAATTTTATTATTATTGCTGTTAATTGAAATTTTTCTTCAAAATTTGATTGTATTTTTGAACAGGGGTTGCTTTTGTGTCACTTGATGTGATAACTTTGGGCGCGACGGGGTGATTAAAGACTCTCTGTTGGGACCAGAGTTCGTTTGAATTCGATGAGGAGGGCAGAGTTATGAGCGTCTAGACGGTTGCTGCGGCAGCACCTGACGCGAATTAGGCATTCCGCCAGTGTCTCTCTTCGTTCGGCGCAATGAGCCGCGTTGACCTGCAGACACGTGTAAAAGCAGCGGAAATTCGGCACTACGCGAATCACGTATCGTACGTCTCGTTGATCACGCGTACGTCTTCAGAAGCCTAATTTGCCCCAAAATGAGAGACGAAAATAACCAAAGGGTCGAAGCAGAACGAACTTCTAACTTGTTCAAAGGTTATTTTATAAATTTTTATTTAAACGTTCTGACGAAAACATTTAAAATATAAAATAAATATGATGCTCTTTTTCTTTTCTTCAGAGTTAATAAATCAATCTGCCAGCGGCCGGTGTGAAAGTTGCCATCCGGAGCTCGGCGACCTTTGCCCTGAGAGCAGCACTTGCGTGGGTTTATAAGTGGGTCGCCACTGGATTTTTCGGCTCATGTTTTGCGAGAGCGGAATGGCATAATAAATCCGTCATCTGGTCAGACGAACGCTGCCGGAGAGCAAGAAAAAAGGCGGAAAAGGGCTGCTGCGTTCGGGAGGCTGAGAAGCAAAAGCAGATTTGTGGGCGGCCGAGCAGTCACGAAATGCCAGGGCGAGTAATGTAATGGCCCCGCAGACGACGCGCAATTTGTCTCTGCGGCTCTCCAGAAAGGAATTTGTCCCATGAACTCAAACTGCACCACTCGATTTCAACGCCAACATTATAGTTCCAAAATTTATGAGAGCTAAATTGAAACTTTAACATTTTGCTATTTATTGAGAATTAAAACCAAAATGAAATGAAATTAATCTGATCAAATTTGTCACCTTTTTTCAAAAGCACGTTCTAGATAAAAAAAAAAACAATCATTAATAGTGATTTTAATGACAAAATTTAAACTTTTAAACAGATATAACTCAAATTGGATTTAATATAAATTTTTGTGTAAAAAAAATTAATCCTTGAACCTTTTTCTAATATTGTTATTTTATAATTTCAAAAAAGACTTCCATGAAATTGTATCATAATATATTATTTGGATCAAATTGACTCGTTATGAGTTATGCTATCTGCGGGTTAAATTTTCAGCCAAAACTTGTATTCCTCGGTCGCTTTCATCAGTTTGATTCAGAGCAGCAATTCCGTCTGACAGGGTCTCGTGTGAAGTCAAAAGAGCTCGCTCCAAATTAAAATGAGGCGTGCGTGTGTCTCTCTGTGAAAGATCAAGCTGGAATTCTCGCTCGCCGTGTGCTGCATGCGTTCCTAGCTCTCTTTGAAATTCAACGCGCCTTCCCTGGCAGCGCGGCGCGTGTCACTCGACACCTCCGCGGCCCCAGAGAGCAAAATCCTTCCACGACATGATCCGCATCAAACACGACCAGCCCTATTATCCTTGACAATAATAAACAAATAACGCAACAACTTCTTTGCTTATCTAACAAAATATAATTAATTAAATGCAAGTCGAACATGCGAGAATAGTTTAGTTTAATTACTTTTCAACCACATGGCAGTGTCAAAAGAAATAATGAGATAAACATGAGAGCGCTGTAATTTCAGAGCGACGCAATTTTTAAACGCGTGATTGAGTTTGTCAACATGCTTCTGACAAGAAGTCGTTTGCATTCAGAGAAAGAGTAAATTTTTATTTAATTTTGATAATTCAATGAAGCATTTCTTTACCGGATTTAGATTTTTTTGCCAGCAAATAAATTTAATTTTTTTTATCAGACTGGTTTCCAAAGCAATTTTACTTACAAACCAGAACATGAGATAAGGTTTTAGAAATCCTTTTACTCATTTTTCTGTATAGAAAATTTATTAGTATAATAAACAATTTGGAAATTTCAAAGATCATTTAATTTTTGTTTACATATTTACTAATTTGAAATGTTTATAACAAAGACTTTAAAAAATATTATGTAATTTTTTTAAGTGAAATAATATTTTTTAATGTCTTTGTTAAAAGTATTTCAAATTTATAAATATAAATAAAATTTGGCAAATGATAAATTAATTGAATTAATAATTTATTTGGGTTTAGAAATGGAAGCAAAATAATTATTTCTCAATTAAAAAACAGACTGTAAATGAGAATTTACATGGTCGATGTGCTAGAAAATACTGCTGGTTCGATAACTTCGCCGCTCGCGTTCTAGAATATAAATAAAAGCTATAGAATGTTATTGAGAGAAACTCGGAATGGAAAACATTCTCAATAATAATCTCGATTTATGTTATGTACCGCACGGAGGCTCGCCAATGGTGCGAGAAGCACTCGATAGTCTCGGGAAAAGTCTGAGCTGTGCAGCAGAAAAGTTGTCGTTTTTCTCCGAGCTGCTTTTTGCCCATTAGCGCGAGTCGTTCGAACGTACGGCAGCAGAACCAGAACTTTTAAAAGCTGCTGCGGACGAAACTCGGTTCTATATAAAAAAGATTTGGGAAGGCAGTTTGAATTTGGGCTGCTTGTAAAACATGACGGATCGATGTGGTGTTTGTTTATGTGTGCAAGCGAGCAGGGGTTATCGCGCGCAGAATGTCCAAACATGCGTCGAGGGGACTGGCCTGCGTCGATGCAGTGCCATAAATTAAACGACGCATCCGATATATCGAGGGAGGATGCATCAGATGCATGATTTAAAGACGTGTTTACGCGGCGAAGAAAGATCGATTTTTTGCTTATTTTTAATTTCGAAAAGGCCGCCAGGGGTGGAAAAATATGTAAATAGAGAAATATTCATCCGGCTGCCATAAAACGGCGGACGAGGCAAGAATTCATCTCCCTACTTTCGGCTGCCGCTTTTTATAATTCAATTTTCACTGCGAAGGAGAAGAAAGGGCAAGCGAGCGCCGAGGAAGGCAGAAATGAGGGACGACGCACGTCTCCGCACCTTCTCGACCCCTTTGGCGCGGTTTCATCACTTGTGTGAGGAAAAATGGAGCGGAGGGCATTTCATTTTTATTACGGCCGACGCACGTCCATAAAGCGCATCTTTTATTATCCAATGAAAAATTATCTTAAGAGTGAGCGAAAGCTAGAAGGGGTTGCGCGAATAATTTTTACGAGCTACGTGCCGCGCTGCAATAAAAGGAGAGTGCGCGACGTGCAGGCCATTGGCGCGGAAACAATTATTGCACGCTGCTCACACAGCACCAATTTTTTTCCATTAGACACTCTTGTGGTTGTAAGACTTGCCGGATGCTGACCATTCATTTTTAGCACAATTCAATCAATACCGAAATTCACTTACAAAAAAATTAGTAAATAATTCAATAAAATGAGCATGGTGAGTTAATTTCGTCCCTTTTTTTCAATAATTTTGTTCAGTTTCACCATTTTATTTAATTATGTGTTCTAAAAGGAATTTAACTATTAAATTATAATAACAATTATTTAAATAATTTAATAAACAATATTACCATTTATTATTACTAAATGAAAGTGACTCAATTTTATTGCAATTTTTTTAACCAATAAATATATAAAATTAAACTTCGAAAAACTACTCGAATATAAATTAAATCAATTAAAAAAAAATCAATATTCCGCAATATTCTTACTTTGCTGGCCCAATATGTAGGAAATTTAATTGTATGTCTCCCATTAAAATTATTACATTATAATTATCAAATTGAAAAAATCAATAAAATGAAACAGATGAAGTAACCATATTTTTTATGAATAAATTATTTGCATGAATTGATAGGCCATAAACCCCGCCACTTTCAAATGTTTTAAGATTTCTTGAAGGTTTGAGTGACACGCCAGCAAGTTAGTTAGACGCAGCCGTAGCTGTAAACAAGCACTTTGGAGAGGGCCTAGCTTTTGAGCGAGCAGGGTCAATATTTGCCGAGATAAATTACAAATCTGATTGGCAAGGCTCACAAATGTTGTCTAGCAATGAATATTAAATGCGGAGTGTTGGTGGCGGCCAATTAAACATTCAAACCGGCACAACGCATGCATGCAGCAGCCGTGGGCCTTTGCGTTAATTACTAATTCACCACGCTTGGCTCTCGTTGGCCGCAAACAACAGCACACCCCTCTTGTGTTTTATCGGCCGCCTTGTTCAACCACGTTTGCTTACCTTGCTCGCGGTGCTTGCAAATTGTGCGCAAATAAAAGTTTGTCTTGGAACTAATTTTTATTTCATCCGCAACTTGTTCGTCAAAACAATATATTTTCTCATTTTTATTAAAAAATATTCAAATGAGCTACTTTATGTCATTTGTGGATAATGTGGGAGAATTTTTCGATACAAAAAAGATTAATTTTGACGTGTGTGGTTTTAGGCAGCAGGAGGGCGGCGGCCAGCAGCGTTGCGGTGAGTGTGGACGCCGCAGCACCGACGGATCTGTTTGCTGCCGGTCGGTGTGCGGCCGAAGGAAGGTCTGTGCGGAATCAATCGCGTCGATTAGACAACGGCCGGCCTCCCCGAGGCGCAATCAGCCGCTGTTTGACTCGAACCGGCGCGCGGCCTCCAGCAGCCACCGCAAACAGAGACTGCACACAATCAAATGCTGTTTGCCGGCTCCTCAACTTACAGACCAAAAGTCACCCTTCAGCTAATTGCATTGATTTGTACAAGAGTAAACAACAACCAACAACTGTACACCCATCTTAAATTTCAATCTCACGTCAATTCTGCAGTTTGTTTTTTGATTGAAATAATTTTTTTTAATATTAATTTTTCGTGAGAATTTAATCTGGATTTAATCAGGAATCGCAAAACGAAGATCAATTTTTAATAGATCTGTAAGTTGGAATGAACAAATATGTACTAATTAAACCCAAATATACACACTTTTCACGTTAAAATCACCTCTTTGTTTTAAAATCACTCATTTCGACCATTTGAGTAAAAAATCAAACAAACTTTATTATAAATTTTTTTTAGTATCTCACGAAGATTGATTTATGGTGATTTGAATTTAATGTCTGATTTTGCTCAATGGGTTTAGGGAGCTCATGTTTATTGTTAAAGAAAAATACTGACCAAAAGTATTGTAAATAATATAATTTGTTAAACTATTTTCTGCAAAAAGTTTTAAAATTTGAGGTAAAAATGGTTTATAATGTTAAACTGTGACTGTAAAGGATTTTGTTTTTGGAAAAAGGGAATAATTTGATTCAATTTTTTTTTACTGAAACTAATTTTTGTCAAAATAATTTCACATCTCATGAATTATGACTGCAGCCCGCAGTCGATAGAGCAGGATATTGATTTTTCCAATAAACAATTCGCCAAACTGACAAAGCCAATCAAGGTAAAGTCCAATTAAGATTAAAATCACCTCATATTTTTTTTTCACACTATTTTGAGATTTTTCATCTTTCATCACATATTTTGGAATGCAATATTTCGTCTAAAATCACCTAATTTCAGAAAAATATGCGCTATAGATTTAAAAAAAAAAATCATCTAAAATCCGCCAAATAAAATGAGGTAATATTAAATAAAAAAAAATTGGCTGTTCTCCAATTAATTTAAAAATTGAGATAAAAAATTTGGCTAATTTTAAATATTCTGAAATCTCCTATTTAAAAAAAAAATAATAATTTTACCCTTTGTGAATAATAATTTTGACCCTTTATTGAGAAGTCGCAAAACTCATTGTCAGCAAAAGGCAGAGATTTCAATGCTCTGGTGAATCGGATGCTTTGAATTCTTTGGCGTGCGTGTTTGCAAGTCGTTTAATTCTGGTTGACAAAGGGTTAATGGGGAGAGAGAGTGGCGCACTGGGGCCAAATTGGCGTGATTAACAATCGGCCGATCAGGGCAGTTGAAAGGGTCCTGGTCGGAAACATTTTCGGTGCGCGCGTCCGACGCTACGGCCGCAAATCGCTAATAGAGCGAAAAGCGGCGATTCTGATTGACCTTCAGGCCAAGAGAGAAACTATTTCTGGAGGCTGCGGAGGAATGCGCCCTTTTGCCTTCCTTGCCGAATCACTTTTCCACCGGACCGAAATGAAATTCCCGCGGGAGCCGGCCGGGCAATTTGCAGCGGATTGAGAGACTCTCTAGACCGATCGTGCACCGAGAGAAAAGCTCTTTTTGTTACGTGCTGCAGCCGAGAGAGAGGCAAACTCGCCCGTTCCCGAGGCAGCAAAACTTCAAAGCTCTCCACTTCTCTGCTATCGGCACACACACCACACACAAAACAGTGTAACAGGCGAGGCTTCACCGTCTCCCTTTAAATGCACGCCAATCGACTCGATATTGCAATGCAAACTTATATCGTGAGAAGTATACACCAGAAAATTGCTCTTTGATATTTATATATTTTTTCATAAGAGGAGAGGATGTTGCAAGTGCAGCTGAAGTGAGAAGATACTCTTTGAAAGAAAAACTTGAATACTTGTAATTGCCAATTTCAACAGGGGTTCAAAATTCATAATTAAATTACATTTAAAAACTGGTTAAAATTTAAAATTAATGTTTATAATTTTATGGTTTAACGCTCCAAATTCTGATTAATTTCATTGTAAATAAAAACAATAAACTTGCAATAAGTTCCATGACAAACGATAGAATTTTTGTCATTACTTTAATCACTTGCAACAAAGGTGTATAAAATTGAATTCAAAATTGCTCTGAACCGAAAACACAAAAATTCTTCAATTTTAATCAAAGAGCAAAAAGTTTGTACTCATATAATTTAAATTCTGAGAGAGGCATTTGGTGGATTTACAGAGGCGAAAATTTATTTAATTTAGTGCAAAAACTTTGTCCTTGTGTTTCTCTCTCAGCGGCAGAGAGAGAGAGGGCGAAACATAAATAACAAACTAATTCCCCTAAGAATGTTTCGCTCGGTGGCAAAAATCCATCGGCTCTAAGTGGTTTTCGGCAAAAGTACGTTTACCGCCTGCGAATTCTCGCGTCTCTCGTCGTCACCTCGCTCGCAACTTTGTTGCCTCGCACCAACTTTTCCTGGCAAAAGAGTTTCGGTTCGACTGCTGTTTATTCTTATTGAAAAGTTTGCACCGATAAATTAGCGCAGCACCAACTTTGGCCCAGGCTAAATTTTATTTATTCTTGGCCGACGGACGAGTAATTGCTGCGTGGTTTTGCTCTCTGCGGAAATTTATTTATTGCGGCACCCTTGCCAGAGTTATTGTGCGGCAAAAGTGCTCGTAAATTTATTAGCCGCGCAAGTTCACCTGTTGTCGCTGCGCCGAGAATAAAAAGGACGAATTCGGCGGACAGGCTGGCGCTGGAAAGTGAGATGGAGTCTCTCTTGGGCTCATGAATATGAAAAGACGCGCCAAGAGAGAAAAGTTCATTTGAATTTCCTACGCCGGCTTATGAATAGAAAATTAAACCGGCAGCGTCTCTCTCTCTCCTCGCGAAAGGGTGAAAAGAAGAAGAAAGAGTTAATTAATATGCGAAAAGCGACTAAATCGGAATATCGAGTAAATCCGAGAGGGGCCCGTTTAAGTTCGCTGCCTGTGAATGTATTATTATTTGGATAATGATGATGATGATGCGATTAAATTATGCACGAGCCGCGAGAGTTGTTTGCGCGAATTGATAATTTGCGAAATGATGAGTGCCGCTGTTGGCTCGGCCTGATTCATTAACACAACGGCCGGCGCAGTCTAATTAAACGGAATAATGAGAGAGTCGGGAAGCGACGCAGCTGCTGCTCGGCAAGCCAGACGGGCCGATTCGCTTTTTCCGCCACCATCAAACCCATTACCCACGGACTGCCAAAGCAATCTGCCAATAAAATAATTCATTATAACATGGATGGAATATTTTATTGGTATTATTACTGATTAGTGGGATTAATTTCACCTGTTCCAGATTTTTATCATTGTTGATTGATTTGAAAATCACAAGCATAGATATCAGTCACTTTTAATACAATTTTTAAAAATAATTTCTGAACCTATAAACAATAAATTAAATTATTAAATAACTTGTAATATAATTTGAGAGTTAATATTTCCTCAGTGAAGATAATTGTTTTGTAAAAAAAATTGCATAATTAATAAAAGTTTTTCAAAAATGATATAAATGAGAAGGGAGAATATGATTTTACAAACTTCAACGTAACAAAATGCAATTAGCTCTTTGAATCTTTTTTCCTCTCTTTTTAATCTTCTCATAAATATGAAATGTAATTTTCAGTTTCTTACTTTATATTCTCACATCATTTCACATTATAAAAAATATGAAACGATTCTCTCAATTTCATGCGTGACAGATGCGAGAAAGAATATTTGAGCTCTCTTATCCAGAGTTTTTGTGAGAGATTTATTTTGTTTAAACTCATTAAAATAATGTCCTCTTCTTTTCGACTAATATATAGGGTGGATTTTGGTGCTTAATGTTCAAAGGGAGTTTTTAACTCTCAGGATTTTCAAACGGCAGGAGTTGAGAGTAAAAAAAACAGAAGGCCAATTTGGGCAAACAAATGCGTAGACCAGTATAATGGCCCGGCGAGTAAAGAGCGGGAGTTGCCACTTAATCAGGCGAGATAAAAATTCGGGGGCAAGTTGCAGTCGGCGCGAATTTCGGTTTGGCTGGTCTCCACGCAGCGTGTGTCGGACGAGGGTGCCTGCCTTTCTCTCTCTATCTCTCTCTCTCTCTCTCTCTCTCTCTCTCTCTCTCTCTCTCTCTCTCTCTCTCTCTCTCTCTCTCTCTCTCTCTCTCTCCGCGGCCATTACGCGCACACTAGATAACGAGCGGGTGATTTATATTTCGCATCCACCACTCTCTCTCTCTGGCTGAACACCAGCACGTTGAACACAAAAGAGGAGAGGCAGCAGCACTCCAATAGTGCAAAAGGCAACAATTCGCCGCCGAGCGACTCAAAGCAGGCATCACAAGAATTCGCTGCACAATAATTCGCTTTAACTGCGTCTGCTTTTCCTTCCGGCCGAGCGGCAATTAGCGAAATTAAAATTTCGCAACTCCGCAGCCAATTAGTTCCCAACTAAAGATCGCTCTTGATTAATTGCCGTCCTTTCAAATCTAGCTCCTCATTAATGTGCTGCTCCAAACTTTTCAATTAACTTTTTTGCCACTTAATATACAGGGTGGGAGGCAAAGTTTCTGACGTAAGAGGAAAATCTGCAAACTAGGACGGATTTTTTTCTATAAAAAATAATTTTACTTAGGTTTAGGAGAAGTTTTAAATGTATTTTAACTAAGCTAAAATAAATATCTCTTCAATAAAAATCAAATCAATTAAATTGAATTTATTAAACCTTGTATATATTTTTTTGCATTGGCGTGTGCTTGTGTGGTCTAATTTAAACTCTTAAATTCCGTCTACTGACGTTCGGAGCCACGCCTGGCAGCCCTCGGATCTAATTACCTCTTCTCATAGCTGTCCGCTGCTGCCCAGCCTTGCAATTAATCAGCGAACTGATATCGGTATTTCAGCCGACGTCACTTGCAATATTGAAAGAGCTTGCGGTTTTTTTCCAGTTTTTTTTCTATGTGTAACAAATTAGGTCTTGCAAATTTAAACCGTTGTTAATTTTTTCATGCATCATTCAGGCGAAATCCTTAATATTGCCCTGCCTATACAGCTTTAGTGCGTGTGTGGCAGTTTGTTTTACGGTTGCGCTCTTTTTTAGTGCAGCGCGCCACGCGGCCGGCTGGTTTTGTTTAATGCGCTTTTACGTGCTCTCCCTCGCCGTAAATTGTATACTCGGCGTTTGTACACACCGCCGGCTTTTTATTTATTCACCGTTCGCCAACGAACGGGGAGAAATTGTAAACTGGCGCGATGAGAGAGAGCAAGGACAATGTCAAAAGTGCAAACAAAGCGGCACTATTGAGCGAAAAAATCCGATAAATAATACAGAAAAAAAAGAGAGACCATGAATGTATTGGATTGGACGCTGGCTGCCAATTCGTGACGCAGGGGCGCTGATGGGCCATCATGAGAGCAGAGGACATTGATGAATTAAAAAAAGGCTGGCGTGCGATGAAATACTTTTCAAAATGAATCAACTCGCCATTGACACTTTCACCAATTAATTCAACCCCTCTCCAATATTGACTTCCAAACAAATTCAACTTGACGCAAAAAAATCGGGTTATAAAAAATATGAAATGAATTGAATTTTTGTTGACGACTAGAACTTTTAAAAAGTTTAAATATAAATAACGTATGATTAAAAAAAAAAAAACAGTTTTGTCTAAATTTAGAGTTATTATTATTTGTTTTTTGTTAATTTGTCCAGATTGTTATAAACACTGCTTAACTTCAATGATTGAAAACAATTTATTTAAAAAAGGAATTGTCAGACTAAACAGCACCAAAACTAGCAAAAATTTTGCTAAAAATTCCAAGATCAAAAAGACCCCATCCACCGCAGTGAGCCTGAGTTGACTAATTTTTTTGTTCTTATCACGCATCAAAAATTTTGCCACAGTGTTATTTATCTAAATCAAATTTATTTATAAATTTAATTTATGAAAGAAAAATGAAAAATTAATTAAAAATACAAGCCAACAATTTATATTATTTTTCATTTTTTTGTTTTATCTCCGAACAAGTTAGACAATCAATTGAGAAAAATTGGTTGGGAGAAAAGTAGGCAAATGTTTTGTGTGTTAAAACTTGGTGATCAATGTTTCATGTTTAGTTAGGGTGATTAATTACAATTAGAGGCAACATCAAGTGCACATGTATGGAATCGACATGTTAGCAGCATAATCAGTCAAATGGAATGGCAACAATCAAGATAATGACCGCGTCGTCCATGCAGTGAAATGATTGTTGGTGCGCGCATTACCTATGCAGCGCGATATAGCCGAGCGAGGGGGCGCACATTATCTCCGGAGGGGGCTGTATGTGAGCAGGGTAGGTATTCACCTGGGACGCAATTTGTCAACCGTGCGCGCACGATGGAAACGACAAAAGATGCACGAAACCAGATGCGGGCAGCCGAACGATTCGTTTTTTTTTTTTTAATCCAACCCCACCGGCAACGCCATCAATCAGCCGCACAATTCAAAATGCGTTTGGCTTTGGAATTTCAGATGGGGCTGCTGACGTCTCAATTCTCGTTTGATGTGCAGGTAATAAAATAGAAATAAAGTAAAAGTGCCCCTTATCGCCGGGCCTGTCTCGGATTACACGTTTGAATAAAAATGGTACCGCGTGTTCTATTTGCTAAACAAACCCAAGGGACAACAACAATGAACTTCGGCGCACAAAAGAAAACTCTCTCAATTATTCTGCCATTTATCTTCAAACTTTCCTTTTCATCTACAGGCGAACTTTTTTAAGTTTTTGTTTGGAAAAAACTTTGACGCGCATCTGTAGAACTCCTTTCGATTGGAAAGATCTATTTTTAACGAGAGATATAGCGGGTCGGATTTTATCGCGGCTGCTGTGAAATATTTTGACACTTTACCCGGACTGTGATAAACTAACAGCGGCGTAATCCCCGGCTCTGGAAAGGGGCAGCGAAACGGCTCCGATCCTTACCTGCAACAAGAAATAAATACAGAGATTAGCAACGGGAGGCAAATAAAGCTGCAGCGCTACGGAAAAGCAACTCGCAAATTTTCTCGAGCGAGCAGTTGGAAAGCAGGAGCAAAAACTGAGCAGGAATGCGATCAAGCATGCGATCGTTCAGTTTGTTATAAAGTATTGAAGATCGTAAATCTGTTTAACTATACCTTTAAGGATTTGAAAGTAATGTTGAGAAAGTTGAGAATTTCTATCTCCTTTTATTGTTTTACACTTTTCACTTTAAACAGGAAATTTAAATGTGAAAAAAATTTAAATTTTTTAGTCCCTACCACTTTATTTCTTTCTATTTTTATATGAAGAGGTGTAAAATATGAACCCGTCTCTTTCAGTGTCTTGTTTGTGCGTCGCGAGATTCCCTTGGAGGAATAAAACCGCGGAAATAAAAAATGGAGTTTTCTCTGCCTGCTTTTTTATACACATTCTCTCATTTTAAAGTAAACACCTCGCCGAGCAATGTGAGCCAGAAGAAAAATAACAAGGCACGCGCAATTTTTTATTTCTCGCCTCGAATGCTTGCCTTTGCCGGAAAATCTCAAAGAAAAATATGTGCCACCGTTTCATATAAAGTGCGCGGCTTTTAACAAAACCCCCTTTCGCTGGGCTCATGGTGTACTCTGTCACTTTGTCGCGCGGGTTGCATATATATAAACGTGCAGGATACGCAGCGTAATGAAATTATGATCGCTTTTTGATACACGTGCGGCCATGGAGCATCACATGCCGATGCCGAGAGAAGCAAACTTGCCGCAAACGCGTGAATAATTTATCGCGCCGCGCAACTTCAAAAGACTTTGCGCCGTCTTTTCCAGCTCTGGCTGCGGCGGATTCAAAAGTCTCCGTTGCTGCTCTGATAATCTGTAGAGCTCGTCGTCGTTCCACTCAAAAGTTAGATTCAACAAGAATTTAGATCGAGGGCTATTCAAACTCATCAGCTGGGATATCACTAGTCTGAATGACGAAATTTTAAAAATTCATTTTAAAAACACCTGCTACTCAAAACATACGTTTCACCGTATTCTGACCAAAATTGTTTTTTTTTCTTTCTTTTTAAATTAACTTCCATAAAATGTCTTAAAAAATTGTTAAAAATGTTTGTGTTTCAATTGTTTAGTGAGAAATATTGACTGAAAATTGTTAATTCTTAAAATTTGTACATGACTTTACTAAAACTATAATTTATAGACTTATTCGGACTTATTTTGTGTCAAAATAATATCATAGCTCCGCAGCCAAAATATGTCAAGCGTCAAGCAGGATTGTTTATTCTTTGGAAAAATAAACGACTAAAAAACACACACAAGTATAAAATGATCTTAAAATTTATAAATTTAATTATAATAATATAATTTTATTTATTTTAGTTGCAAATTGTGTTTATTGATCTATCACAAAGGCAATTGCTGCCCATAACGGGATACATCATTTATACATTCAAAATTATACAAGTTAATATAATGAGAGAAAAGATGATAATTTTACATACAAATTTTTACAATAACAAAATACAAAACAAAAAGAAAAATTAACAGTAATAAAGTTCTTTGGACATTTTTTTTTTCATTTTTCTGGATGCTGAAAGCTTGCATTTAAATGACTGCCTGATACTTCCGAATGCCGCTTTCTTTGTTCTTTTTTTGCTCTTAATCCTGGCAAAAAACTGCAGCTCAAATTATGTTTAGTAAACAGGCTTTATTTTCGTCTTTGATTTTCGCCTCGCAATTCAGCTTTTATTATTCCAGATCAGTCCTTTTAAATTCTGTTTTAATTTTTTATTTCATTCATTCAGCCTATACTGGTTCAAATATTGCTGCAATAATTTATTTTTTAATGAGTTAATATTTTCATTCAAACACCAACTCTGCGGTAGTGCATTCCAAAGGCGATAGCTTATCATTCTGAAAGAGTCATCATTGCAATCAAATGGCGGAAGGAGAAACAATCTGTGTGTTCTAGCAGCTCTGACTTGACAGTCATCGCGCAGCAATAATAATTTCCTTAAATAGGGGGGGCTGTTTTTATTTTAGTCATAAAAAATACTCAATCATAAGTTAAACAACAAATTTTTAGTATTGAAAATGAAGATTATTTTAAGATAAGTCATGTTAAAAATTTTAACAAATGCAAAACAAAATTTGTATGGAGAAAGGGGAAGATTGAATTACACTAACATAGCTTTTGAGTCAAATCTCATAAAAACATGGGAAATTTATGCTCTGCTGGTGAGTATTTTTAATATGCTAAACTTCGTGATGGTAATTGGAAGTTACAAATTGGGACATGTGCTGCGTCGGGCGGTGGAGCAGCGCGAAATAAAATATTCCCTGTGTGCAGATTAGGCGGATCGAATGAACGAACGGAACGTGTGTGTGTGTAAGCAATTAGCGCGCGCGTCGCTCAAAGAGACACTCACACGGTGCATGTCTGGTGGCGATCAATAATTCACACTCGCTCTCCGCCGTGCTCGATTGCAAATGAAAAATAATCTCGCCAGAGACGCCGCATTTAAATCAATTATACCGCTGACGACAGCCAAATGTGACGAGGGATGGATGTGCATTTTCTAATCGCTCTGCGCAAGTATTATTTTGATCAAAGTGCAGGGGGTGGTTTTCAGTTTTGAATTTCGTAATCATGATAAAAGCCCGACGAGAGTCCTCTTTGGTTCCTGGACGTGACCGACGGGCCAAATCGAAATGCACTCGAGTGCATTTTGCATTTGCATTTCGAGAAGAGAGGCGTCGAGAGGCCCCGCAGCAATTAGCAAATGGGCGTTGTTCTCTCGGCGGCCACAATTCGGAATTGCGTGCGAAGCACCCCTCACTGCACCGCGGGTTTCTAGCGATTAGGCTTTGTTTGCTCTTCCTTCACTCATTCCCTGTCGACAATGGTTTTACATAATATTCCCTACAACTCAAAGGGAATATATTAAATTTGAGCAAACCCTCATTGCAATAAGGGAAATTTTATAGGTTATTTAATTAAGCTAAAAAATGTTGCATTTAATTAAATGCTTGAAATGCATCTCTCAGTCTTATGAAAAATACATTCATGATAATACATTCATCATAATAATTTCATTATCACAGATATAAAGAAAGATCAACTTATTTTTATCTATAATTTTGTATTTAAAATATTCTGGATTCAAAATAAAATTTCCTTTCAAAAATTCAAAGTTTCATTGAATAGTTTTTTTTTTGTAAAATTGAAAATATAAAAAAAAAAAAAAAAATAGTATTTTAAAATATCAAATAATAAACTAATATTGATTATTATTTGGCTTTCAAGTTTTTTTCTATTTAAATGCTTAACTTCACAGTTTTAATATAAAAGATTTTACTTTTAAAAGGCCTTAAGATCTCTGAAGGGTTTATTGAAAAAGAGCAAGCACAAACCTCTCGCAATTTTTTAGCGATTTTCATTTAACTTACAATATTTTGTTTTTATCATATTTCATTCGTTTTCCTTCGCAGAATCGATTCGGCCAATTGGATACTATTTTCTCCGCGTATAGCCAGAGAAAAAAGGAAAGGGGTTCACTTGAAGGAGATGGAGGTTGAGGGTCTCTGCAGCTCTCCCGCAGCGCAGCAGACACATGCACTTGAAACGAGACGTGTGCCCCGTGAGCACAGCAGATTCCCTGCCTGCTTTCTGCTGCTACTTGTATGCGAAAAATAAAAAAAAAGTGTCGTCTGCGTGTTTTCCACAACTCTCGGAATAAAATTTTGTATTCAGGGAGGAAAATAATCTCCCTCTCAGCTGCAGAAGACACGATTTGATTGATGAGCAGGCAAATGAGCAGAAAAACTCGCGAATATAATGTATTATTTTTTTCCTGACGGAAAAAGAGTCTCTCGTTTTCACATGCGAAAGGGGTGTTTTCGGTGTGTCGCTCGTTATTATTTTGGGGCGCGTCAGCCGAAAGCCAAAGGTCTCGCAGAGCTAATAAATATCGTGAGAAGCCACGGCGAAAGGGACGCACGCCGAAGTTTGAGGTTGGCCTACGTGAGTGCAATGCCAACCAGTCAGTCTTGACCCTCGAGAGCCCGAAAGGGCCAAACGCCGCCGCAGCCGCCGACGGGATTATCATGTCGCCTCCACGCTAGACTTCGTTGAATTAATTTTTGGCAAAAGCGAGCTTTACAAGAGCCAATTGAATCGTAATTTGCCACTGAATAAGGAAAAATCACAAAAGTCTCAAGAATCGGAATATAAAAATTGATATTGTTGATGATTATTAATTGGGTTTATGAGGTCACGTCCAAAACTTTACCTTGCTCAAATCTGCGCAGGTAAAGGCACAAATCTGTGACAGGAGGTCAGTGAGATAAGCCCTCATTGTCGTGGAAAAACCACCACAGCTTCCAAACTTCGTTAGGGATAGAAAGTTTGACCAACAAGGATTTATTTTCCGACCCCCTCGACTTTCCATTCGGCTTTATTTCCCTCTAATTTTCATTTTTTTTTTAATGATCAAAGAAAAAATCCAGAGGATTTTCCTCGCTCCGGATTATATTCATCAACAAGGATATTTTCACATTTCTTTCAGTTTTGCACCCCAGAGAGGATGATTGGCCCATCCGCCGATGAAATTCCGCGCCGCGAGCAACTTTTCTCCGATATTAAAACAGAACCAGTGGCGTCGCGTCCCGAACTTTTCAATTTGCATAACATTTTTTTTTGTCAGCAGTAAAAAAAATCAATCTTAACGGTTTTAGACAGATGCGTTTTCTTCCCATAAATATATTGCTTTAAAATTAATATACAATCTCCCTTTTATGAATGTTTATATTTTTACAATAAGCGCGTGCAGGAAATTCACTAGCATTACGCGGCCGACTGGAATGTTTACGTGTTTAATTTTTCCAACCCCTCGAGCAGCGTCAGCTTTCAAAAGCGTGAATATTTTGTTCCATTTTGTTCAAAAAAGAGCCACAATTAAACATTTGTTTGCCATTCGCACTCTCTCGTCCGCTGCCAACATTTATATATTTTTATATCATTTTACATTCTGTCTCTTTCCGAGCGTGTCAAGTTTTTGGATACAAAAATTAATAATATCCACCTGCCTGTCTTGTTGAATTTCCTCCTCACCCTACGGCCCCGCATAATATACAATTTTTCTGACAAAACTGATTGGGGATTAAAACAAAACGCCCTCTGCTCAAAAATCGCACCTGCCCTTGACCAGCATAAATTTCCCCGGAGTTTTATAAATTTCGGCTCTGCCATTTTAATCTTCCGGGAAAAGGTAAAAGGGAGGCGCGGATCGATTTTGCACCAAAATTTGCGTTCCTTGCCTTTCATTTTTTCCGGGCGACCGATCAAAGAAAGAGCCTCTCTGAAATCTCATCGCCGTGTTCTTTTGACAGCTAGATTGCACCCCGCGCGCGTTTTGCAGTTTGTTTTCTTGTTGCGCCAGAGAGTTGATTGCATCTGCACTGCTGCAGCAATTGTGCACCGGCGACAAGCAGCGGCAGTCGGCGGCAAACTTTATATGTTGTGATTTGCTCCAAAGGAGAGGAGCTGGCTCGTAACTTGCAGTGCAGAATTAATTAACTCGACACCGCCGAGAGAAGAACATTTACTTTGGCTCACAACTCTGCTCGTCTCCAACTTTGCCATTTTATTTACAGAGGAAAAAAATCCAGCAGGCCGTTGATCTTTTTCTTTTCACCCGGCGAGCGAGCGAGATATTAAATTACACACGCACATAACGTACACGCCAGAGAGAAAATACATAAAACACGTGTGAGAAGGGGAGGAATAAATAAATATTTGGCCCGGGCGAGGAGAAAATAAATTCGGAGCGTGTCAACCGAAAAGAAACACAGCCCAACAGCTTTTTCTTCTGTTCGGAATTCAAATTAAGAGCAGACCCGCCGTTTGATGTTTCCATTCCAGAGGTCCTTGTATCCTTTTTCAACTATTTGTTCCCAACACAATGTACCGCGTTCAGTACGCAGAGGAACATGGGTCCACCTGCTGGCAGCGCACCAATTTGTCTTGTGCCCGAAAAAGAAGATAAAAAAGATCAGTACCTGCTGCTGCGTGTTTTTCCATCTGATGTATTTTTCTTGTGGGGCGGCGGCCGCGTTTGGGAATGCAGATGTGTTTGGGAGGAGACGAAACCCTCGCGTGCGAGAGAGAAAGATGAATTCAATAAATCCGAACGCCTGCCTGCTCACTCGAGATATTAAATCAGACCCACACCAAATCGCATTTGCGTCAGGGTTTTGTTTCCATCCCCGTGAAAAACTATATTATTCAAAAAATAAAAATCGAGACGGAGAAAAATATTTCAATCGTGAAAATAAAAAGTAAGTGAGGAAGGAAGGACCCATTAAAGAATGAAGGCGACGACGAATGCAAATCACAGACGCGCTTCTTTTCCGCTCTTTTTTCTTTTCAAAGTGTGCGCCGAGACAATGGACACGTCCAACAAACACGTCTTGTTGTAACGACGACGCTTTTCCGCCCGAATAAAAAAACCTGCGTGTCAATGGACTGCACAGCTGCCTCTTAAATTTTTTTCTCCAAAATTCTGCATTGGAGCCACTTTGGAATTATTAGGGAGGTGTGCAAATAAACAGCTGCTTGCTATTCGGGGCACACGCGACATTTCCATGCAGGTTGTGAGTGCAGAGCGCCATGTTTATTCTTTTCATCTGCGCCGCCCTCTTCTTCTTCTTCTTGCCGCCGCCGCCGCAAACTCACTCGACACCCCACGAGTCGCCCACAATCTTTTTTACTCCCCGTTGGATGCAGAATAAATATTTGCTGCCTCGAAAAAGCGAGATTAAATAAAAACTGGAGCGAGATGTGTATATGAATTTGTTCAAACCCTTTCAATCTTTCCTCGGCCGTCACTCCTCGTTTTTCCGCAATTGATATTCAAGCTGCATATAATCCGTCCATTCAGAGATGCAAACGGATGAAATCATAATGTAATCCGGCGCAGTTTTTGATTTATCCGCGTCTGCTGAGCTCGTTGAATTATACAAAGAACGCGAGTTGAGCAAAGAGAACGCTCTGGGCCAGGAATATTAATGAAGCGGAACAGATAAAGACTTGATTCATCTCCGTTTCTCTGTTCTCTCTCGCAGCACAGACAAAACAAATCTAAAACAATTCAATTTTGAACTGCCTCCATAACTCGCGACAGTCGCGACGCACAAACAAGCTGCAGCGCGAATTCTCTCTACTTGAACGAACGTCGTCTCTTCTCACATTATCACTTTTTAAGAGGATTTGGATGTTTCCTCAGCACTTGTGGCGGCACCGCTGGAGCACCAACGCACACACACGCTCGAAACCACTTGAGAGAGAGAAGGATTCTCTCGAATTTCGCGCGGCATCTCGATGCCTATTGTGTGTATTTGCTAGAGTCGCCCACGTATAACAAGATAAACAAACCAAAAAAATCGCAAAGTGATTTACGAGGAGAGACTTTTTCGCGACTAATCTGGAAATGTACCACAACTCTAGTCTCGTCATGTAATTCTGCATACGCTACCATTTTCCGCAGCCATCCATCATCGTTACAACGAGAGTGGCGAAATTTTTGCACAAGCGCGAGCAAGAGTGATAGTTGAAATAAAATATGTGCCAGCATTCACAAGTGTTATTTTTAGCCGTAACAAAACGAAGAATGATGTGGAGCCAAAAAATTGAAAAACATTTTGGCAAAACATTTTTTTTACATTGAAATAGACAAAAAATTCAAATAAATTTTTGCTGATGTTTAATATTGAAAAAAATTCTTGCTAAAACTGATTAGAACTTGGCCAAAGCTTTGATATAATTCAATTACAGTTCTGATTCTTTTTCCCAGCAGAACCGAAAGTTGCCGCATATTCTGTCCTTTGATGGGAGCATCTTGCGCTTTAGTTGGCTTGCTCGCGGAGGCAACTTTGGAAACTTTTGCCAATTTTTGAGCTGCCGGCGCGCGGATTCGATTTGCATAAATTTCACCGGTGCAGGCGTCTCTCTCACTCGTCTTTGATCGATAATTTCTGCTCCGAGCACGAGACGATGCGCGAGGGCGGGCGTGAATTACCGCAGCACCTCGCTCTTGCTTCAAGTCGTCGTCGCGACTTGAACACAATTCGGCCATTAAGTTGCAATTTGCAGAAGCCGCAAATTATTATGTACGCCAAAACGGATGCACCGAGAGAGAGGAGAAGACGCTGCGTCTGCTGCCGCATGTCTAATTGTCATCCGCACCCTCCAATTATTGCGCCGCTTGTCACTCAGCAGGGAAGACACGCGCACCCCCAAGGGAGCGTTTTAACTCGTCTCTCAGCCGCGGCAATAAAGAGTGAAACTGCGGCGACGAAAAATTTAGGACTTTCGGGCTTGGATTTCACAGCGAGTGACAAATTGTAGTTGAAAATGCTTGGAATAAGTATCGGGTGCACACGTGTGTACACTTCAGGGGAGAAACGGGGCCTTAACCTCCGTAAGTTGCAAAAGAATAACTCTTCAAAATATTTGACTTTTTTCTCAAAATCAAATAGAAAATTTGGAACATGCCGAATGGGAAAAGTTTGCCAATTATTGAGTTTGATACTTTTTTGGTTTGAATGGTATGCGGCGTAACGAAGACAAAAAGCCCAACAATGGCGCACGCGGCAATTAATTATATCTGCAAAAAAGGGTTGCCGCGCTGGTTGCATAATTGAAGCGGCGCCGCGACCAAAAGCCGGCCCGGAAACGGGAGAAGTGTATACGGTGCGCGAAAGCCCAACCGGCCGAGCTGGGGAGCGAACGAATTAATTCATGCAGAAATGCCGCCGCCGAGCCGAGCACCCACACTCGCAGATATAATATCATGGAACTTCATATAAAAGTCAATAGCAGGCGAGAGCGGCTGGGTGAGCAGAGAGAGAGTGGAAAACTTTTTTACTCCCGCGAGTATGCGTGCGTTATTCGCGTTTGTCGCCATAAATAATGCATGAGAACAGAGCCAGCAGGAATCAATTTGAATTAAGTTTCATACTTTGGGCATTAAACGCTTCATCTTGCTCTTAGAGAATATTATGAGATTTCTTTAACTTCGTTTTCGCTTCATAAGAATTTCATAATTTATCTGCTCTCTTTTAGTTCAAAATGTTTAAAAATAGAAATTTCTATTCATTATATGTATACAAATTTTATTTATAAATTTATATAATTAGAAATTTAAAATTTTAATTATAATAAAAACTTTTTCAACCGAGGCTTACTGCTGCGGATGGACTCTTAATTTCGGAAGTTTTAGCAAATTTCTTGCTAGTGGTCGTGCTGCCGTTTTGGCCAACAATTCCTTTTTTAAATCAATTTTTATAACAATTTAATGTAAACAATGTATTTGTAGCAATGTGGGCACATAAACAACAATGAAATATCATTATTTATGTTTATAGCATGACCATAATTAAATTTAAAAAAATTCCTAAAATATATATATATATTTTTTTTTTTAGATAAATTTATAACATAATTAAAAAAATAATCCTTGAAAATTGAGTTAATTTTAAATTTGATTTATTTCCAGATAGGATAATATCTTCCTTAAGCGTGCAGTTTATCACAGTTTATATGGTTTGTACTTACAGAACGATTTTATGGCGGATCTGTACCGCACCGCCGCAATGAGGTCCCCCATCATCACCAGGCCCCGTTTTCATCCCCCTCCTCTAATGCGTATTGTTATTTTGCCCTTATTCCACACACTCGCGCACACCCCCGTTCGGTTTTATTCGCGCTTTTTCTCTCTCTTCTCGCTTTCTCCAGAATAAAGAAAACTCGTTTCGTTCGCCAGCTGATGATGCTACTGCAGAGATTCCGACGAGATGCACTTTTCGATTTTGCCGGAATAATAAAACGCAGCTGCTGCTGCGTCTCGTATAATTACGTCGTCGGCGACGAAACTCAAATATGCAAATTTCTGATCGCGGGAAATTAGGTACCGAGGGACGTGCTCGCCGCACCTAATGGAAAATTGATTACGCCCCAAATTAGCGATTTCCGCGGTGTCGCGAAACGGAGCCCTCTTGAGTGTAATTTTCAACACTTTATGGGCAAGAAAGGCATTTGAAAAATTCACGTCTGGAGCTCCCGATGGGAAAAGTATTAAATTATCATCATTCGCTTGTGGTAATAAAACCGATTCTTAATCTCGCAGCTTTACAGCTCGTAAAAATTCCGATCTATTGCCGCGCACTGAGGGAGCGACTGACCGCACAAACGCGTCTCTTTTTATACTTTTAATAAAAATAAGGAAAATACGACGCGCAATCGTAAAATTTCGAGCAGGGAGGAGAAAAGGAAACCCCGCCGTGTCCTGCTGCCACTGCAGCAGCATCCAATTTTCAGCCCAGAGCACTATTCTTTCTTTTCTCTCTCCTCTTTGATATAATATTTTGTTACGGGGTGACAAACTCAGCTCGGATTGGATTTGCATTGTTTGCGTTCTTGCCCCTTGATGGAGTGAGTGAGCGATCACATTTATTACAACAAACAAGACGAGCGTCTCTCTTTTCATCCGATGTAATATAAAAAGGTGCAGGAGAAGATTATGAAAAATGATATTGTTATTGTGCGTTAAGTGGCGAGCCTCATCCCCATACACAAAGAGCTTTTGCCAATAAAAGAAGATGATTTGTTAACAACCTTCTTATTCTATTTATTACATATCCAATAAAATGGAAAAGAAATAATAAATTTTTTTATTGAAATTTATTGGAGATGGAATGAATGCAGCACAAATTTCTACTTTGACATCTTCTAAAGAATACTTTTAATGGTCTTGTCTAACTTAACAACATTAAAATCAATTTGAAACTTTATGTTTTGTAGTAATTATACTGGAAATTGACGAGAATTGATTGAAAAAAATTATTAAATTAACAAACACTAATAAAATTAACTTAAAAAATTATATTTCTCTGAACTTTTGTAGAGTTTATAAATTTGTAAAAATTGTGATTTTATATTCCACTAAAATTATTATTATAAAAATATAAAAGATGAGAATCAAATTCATAATTGTTGCTCATTGAAAGCATCATGTTTTTATTTGCTGCTTATTATTACATAATTATTCACTAGTTCATGAAGCTAAATAAAGATATTGTTACATCAAAATTGGAACTTTGCAGAGAATTCTCTCTATTCAGCAGTAAATTAATCTCTCTCGCTCGCACTTAAGTTGAAATAAATCAAAGTGGTTATATCGTTGAGCGGCAAATGAAGTGAGTTCGCAATTAGAGAACGACACTGACGGATCGACTCGGCGCGAGGCGGTCCTTTTCATTAAGCTAATTCGCATTGGCAATTCACGCGCCAGCGGCTAACAACGTGCAATGCCGACACTGCACAATGAAAACAGCTCCGAGCTCGCCGCAATAATTCGCCGGTAATTGTCTAATAATTATTGCTCTCTCCGATGCAGACACATACAGGTACTGCTCGAACACATTCGCACCCGCCCGAGAGCAGTCGCCGCATCCTGCGCCGCTGCTCTCGTGTCGGCCAAATTGTCCGAATTAATTATTGGCCGCCGCCGCCATGAATGATTCATGAACAATCGCTCGCTCTCTCTGTGTTTGTTTTCGACCGGGCGACTTTCGCGTCCACCCTAGCCGGACTCCCCTTTTAAATTGCGATGCAAATCGAGGCCCATTACTTGCAAGTCAATTAGCCCCCGTTCGCCGCACATGACCCTTTTGTCCGACTTTCGCACCAAATCATAATTTCCAAAAAGCTCTTTCCGAATTTATACTTTCGGTCCTCTAAGCGGTGTAATGTGTGCTTGAAGCGGCGATAGCGTTTTACGGCGGCAGTGTGTGTGTGTTTACCGCGCCCTTATTAAAAACAATACGCGCCCGCTTTATGGCCGGCATTAAAGCGGAATTAAGCCACTCGGCGGCATCTGCCCTGCCTCTGTTCGCGGTCGTCCCGGAGAAAAGCCACCGCGGCTGGGATCAGCCTGATCCAAAAACAGTTCCGCCCTTCCTCTTGTGCAAATAACAAAAGTATAAGATTTAACTCTGCAGGAATTAAATTTTGTAGCCACAGTTTCATTTATTTGTTTTAGTGGCGTTTTATAAGTGGGTACTTCTTAAATTTACTCGCATGAAATTTTATTCCCATTCTGAATAAAAATGTGGTGGATTTTTTTTTTAATTATTCCAAGTGGGCATCATTGTTCTTTTGCCTTGTTCCGAGTTTCCTGTTGTCCCGCTGATTTTCCACCTCAGCCTCCATCAAATCGGCTTTTCAGGATTCTTGATGACTTCAGCACATTAAATATCACAATAGGCAGTACTTTCATTGCGATTGAAAACTGTTTGAAGCGAAATTTTCTATAACAGGTGATTTACTTTACTTCTCCTACCAGATATGGGCCACCACATAATTATGTTTCTGCCATGGATCGCGTTTGAAGCGGGGTACTTTCGGTCTGGGGTATTATTGACCCTCAATCTTATGAAATTAAACCTTTATAAAATTTAACTTAAAAGATAACAACTTTTACTTATTATTCCTGATAAAAATAGTGGACCTGTTTAAATAAATATAATAGCCGTCGAAAAGAGCGCTTGCTGCACTTGAAAGGTTGTAAAAGCACCCTCATGTAGTATTTTTGTGTATTAGCTCGAGTTAATGGACAACTCAATTCGAACAAAAGTGCCGGCGGCGAGTTGAAAAAGACTCGAATGGGGGTCGATTGTTCATTAATTAATTCGGAAAACGAGAGTTGGCGCGAGAGTTTAACAGTCTGGCGCTTTTGTTCTCTCTTGTGTGCAACGATTATCATAATAATTATGCCCGCGATGTGCCGCCGTCAAATTATATGACGAGACCGTGCGCGCTGCTTGAAATAATTACAATGACATGTGTCCGCTTCTGCTAGCTGCAATTATAATTGAGAGCGGAAAAGAACGTTTTTCTATAAATATGTCTACAAATAAAAATAATTGAACTTGTTTTGAAATTTACGACCACTTTTTAGAAGCTTTCATTGTGCGGCGCTGATTTAGATTTGGCAAAGTCGGAACCAAAAAATATTTATGCGGTGCGGACGCTGCGTGCTCTCGGCTGCTGTATCGCACAAAGGGCCGCTCATGAGAATTATGGCCGCCGGTCTCTACTCTGCACCAAATGTGTATATGGTGCATGTCGCATGTGTGAGTATAAATTTGGAAATTCTCGAGGAAAAGGGTTAATCTGAAAATGATTCTGCTTTGCAATTTGCATTGCAAAAAAGCGCGACAGCAAAGCCTTTTCGCATTGTGAATGCGACGGAAATTCGAAAATATGCGGCGCAATTAGTGCTTGGGAAAGCGAAAAAGGGGAAAAAAGTAAGCGAGAGAAAAGTTATTTCGGACATTGTGCCATTGTCTGCCGCAGCGTCGGAGAATCAAATTAGAGCAAAAACACAGAGAGAGCAAAAGCCCATTTTTGCGTTTTCCATCCAGTAGTTTTTTCATTTTTTGCTTTTGCGACAAATACCTCTTAAGAAATGAATTCATTTTTATTTCTGCAGCTCTGAATGTAATTCACAATAAAGAAAATTTATTGACGTAGAGTTTGCGTCCTTCCTTTTCTCAACCGTCTGGCCCTCCAATTATACGACAAGAAGGAGAATAATAATTGAAGAACGCTCGACACTGGTTTTTATTTTATTCTCCAAGCCGCGGCCAAGAGAGAGCCACTCGAGAAAGACCTCCTTATCAATGCGTCTAGTCAACCGTGGTTTTCTTATATTTTTATTCACTCTCAGATAAAAACATTCGACGCTTAGGCATGAAAATTCCTAGAGCAAAAGTTGTTTTGTTCCAATTTGTCAGCTGCATGAGAAGCGAATTGCAAATTGAGACGTTTCCCGGCTGTTGCGAGAGGGTGCGGAAAAAGCAGGAATTCCGAGTTTGTCTGGCGAAAGAGCATTTTTCTTCGGCGTGTCACGGTCGTGTGTCATTGTTGCGGAGCAGAAAGGGCCTGCAGGCCCCTCGCCCTTCATTACGCCTCCCGAGGGACGCGCGCTCACGCATTTTTGACAATGGAAAATGAGAGAGGAGCTTGAAACTTCCCCCGTTCTGTCGTCTCGGTCTGTGCGTATAATAATCTGGCCGCTGCTCATACGAGCGGGTTGCGAATTTCCAAAGCCAAAGTGACCCGCCCGCCGGCCAAATTGTCCTTGCATCTCTAAATGAATACTTCCAAAAATTGTTTTGTAAAACTCCGGGCTGGTTTTCAGGGATAAAAACACAATTTCCTAAAAAGGTGTTTTGTTGTACATTTTGTAGAAGTCGAAGTTCTTCGCTAATTAGATAAAAATTAAAACACGCAATAGTCATGGTTTTTGGTGATAACGCATTTTATAAAATAAGAATATCCTTATCCAAAGGGTCTGCTGTAGTGAGTACATCTAAAGTAGGTGCATTTTGGAACTATTAATAATTTATATATTAATATTAATTATTTTGATTGAAAAATTTTTCAAACAAGTTCCAAAACTTAAATATTCAGTTGAATTTAATTGCAAATTCATGTTTTTTGCTGTTTATATATTTGAACAATATTTCTTGAATAAATAATTTTTTAATATACAGCCATTTTCACTAAGTTGAAATAAAGCTAGCATTTTGCGATAATTTAAAAATCGATTGACCTGATTCTTCTTTGAAGCTAAAAATGCATTTCTCTTGTTCCGCGACCCGTCAGCAGCCACTATGAAAATAGCGACTCTTATTTTTTTGCATACGCTCAAGTAGAGAAACCCATTTTAGATACCAAGTACTTTTGCCACCCGAAGGGTCCATTAGACTCTGGCCGGCGCCGCAAAATAGGAAAAATCTACTTTTCGAAGGACATTCCTATTACTCGACCCACCCAGCGCAGAGTTTGTTTCGGGCGCGGACGTGGCCGGAATGGATGCTGCGGTCCTTTGTACTGCCCCGTTTTGTCGTCAGCGGCCTTTGGCCCGCAGCTAATTGATCACCTTTGTGTGCGCGGTGATTAAAGCGCTCGCACCGCCGCGAAATTATGCTGTCGCTGAATAATTCCCAGCGGGGGTCGGCCCAATTTTCGGGAAACTCAAAACCGATCACACTAGCTGCTGGCCAGCTGATTATCTCATCCCTTCATTAAAGAGAGAACTCTAATTTCAGAGACCTTTTCTCGCCTTTTGATCAAAATATCCGAAAAACCATTTACTGCATCCATGGTGTATGATGAAAGCAAATGTTGAGGATGCAAGAGAAACTAATTAATTATTAAATTCGATCAGTCTCAAACAAATTGTTAATTTGGTTTCCTTGCCAGCAGGATTTCATATTATTAATAGAAAAAATTTAGTAATCAACGCTCAAAAAAATATACAAAGAATGTAAAAAATCGGCCAAAATTTGAAAAATAAGTTTTATAAATATTAACTCACATTTACATAGAAAATTATCGTTTATCAAAATTTTGGATTTTGTAGTTCCCTTTTAAAAATTTGAGGGTTGAAATATTATAAATTGCGCAAAACATGAACATTTACAATATTTAATATTGAAAATTTGAATATTATAGTGGAGACATTCCCGCCACTTGGAATAATTTATGGATTAACTGCTTCAATCATAACTTTTCCCTGAAGTTTGAAGCAGGATTTTCAACAGAATTAAGAGAGCTTACTTTCACCCCGCAGGAGATTTGAAGAGTCAACATTAAACAATTTCAGCGTTTTCGGCCTTACCTGGAACAGAAATAGGAAAATTATTAGCATTTTGATTTATTTCTATCGCGAGGTGAAATAATTGTATTAAAGCCTAAAGCAACAATAGTACGGGTCTCTCGTTTGCAACACACAAGACGGGCGAATTGTGTTCTCTTCTGGGAAAAGCCCAACTGGTCGGACCGGCCGGAAATTCGATAGCCGGCCAGACAATGCGCACCCTTTGAGGTCGGCGAGAAATTCGCGTTTTGTATATTTTGGTTCGAATTGCGCATCGTGATGGTGACGATGATAATAACAATGCGCGCCGCCTCGCACTTGGAGTTGCTGAATTTGGCGCGCGAGTCAGTACTTGAGTGGCGGTGGCGCAATTAATGAGAAAATGTCTCTCCAAAGTAAGGAGATGCTCATCTGCTCGGCTCGTGTTTCGCGAGACGTCGAGAGCATTGTGCACTTGTCACTCTGCTCGTCAGCGTTAATATCCCCCGACACTTTCTTACCGCGCAATTTTAAGGAAATAATTATTATTATTCGGAGAGAGAGACAAAGTTTGCTCAGGAGAGCCGGATGGGGATTTGCCGTAAGGAAAGAGAGCCGGGATTTGCAGATTTGCACAGAGAATAAGGATCAGCCGCTCTATCTCACACTTTGTTTTATTTTTCTTTCTTTGAGGCAAATATTGAGTTTCCGTTTCTCGCTCGCTTACCAAGGAAAAGTGTGTCTCATAAGAAGATTTTTTATCACTTTTTTGTTACAAGGGAATTTTGGAATGTCGGTATTGGGCGCACGGGAGCAGAGCAGATTATTAGCAGCAGAGTCTAATCAGGCAATAAGCCGCCGTGTGTGTGTGTGTGTTCTGCGAGTATAAAGTTGAGCCGACGAGAGATAAGAGGCTTTCGCGGACGGGCGGCGTTTGTTGAGAGAGACAGATTCCACCAGACGATGTACAGCATCCTATAATATTTTCCTCTCTCGTAACGAACGAATGAACGGAACAAAAAAGACGCGCTTTAAATTAAGGCAAACTCGGGCTTTGATGTTGGGCGGGTCGAATTTGTTGCTGAACACGTACTACCGAGTCGCCCAATTGCCAAAATTTGAAAAGAGTGCGTAGATAAAACCGACCCAGCAACGCCAAAATTTGTAAATTTCTCCGAAATTGATTGAGAGAAATTGAAAAGATATGGAAAATATTCAGAGCATTTTCGCATATTTCTAAAAATCTTTGATCATTAAAAATGTTGTAATTTTTAATTTTTTATATGATCTATTTCCCAATCAACATAAGTTTATTTAACTTTTGTCCTCATTCCAAAAACTAGTTATTAAAAGTATTTTCCTATACAAACAATATTCATAACTTAAAATTTAAAAGATAACATTTAATAGCATATTATAACATTTTAAATTTTATTAAACCAATTTTTATTTATAATTTTTAAATAATTTTAATATATATATTTTTTCAATGTATTCAATTATTAGTTTGTTTAACAGTTTAACATTCATGTAACTATTTTCAAAATATTTAAAATAATTGCAGATCAAATTATTATTAATGTTTACACCTCCCTAAATCTTGAGATAATTTAATACTATAAGGTTACTATTGCATGTCAACTTTGCAGATTCAGATTTACATTATAAATATTTATTTTACCAACATTGTAATAACAATCAACCAATCAAATATGTAATTATTAAACAGATGTATGTACAAACATACAAAGTAATAAAATTGCATTAAAAACTATAATATTAATATAATTTTTTCACAATCAAAATTAATGAACAACTAATACATTATGCCAATTTAACCAAATAAAGTTATAATTAAATTATGTATATTACAGAAAGCTTAATAACAAAAATAAAATTAATGCATATGAAACTAAAGATTAATGTAATGAATTATTTAAAGAGATTCCTTGGGGGAAGTTTATAGAAGAAAGTTTTGGTAAAGTTACAGAGCTATAAAAATTTATAGTTTCCGTTTTGAAAATAAAAAAAAAAATGTTGGGAAAGAAAAAAATCTCGGCTTGCCCAGCTCAGATCTTTCTTGAGGAACCTGAACTCTAAAATAATAAATAAAAGTTTTTAAAGTTGATACCGTTTCTTTTCTATTTGTATTTCCTCACTTTTTATGAATTGATAATAAAAAATAAAAAAAATAGCATAGAATCAAGAATTACACAGAGCTGACAAAGGAATTAGGGTAAATTGAGAAAAGGGCTACAATTTTTTTTTTACTTTGTAGCATTAATTAATAAAAAAAAATGTTAAATTAATGGTATTAAAAGAAACAATGGATTATGTTTCTACTTTTCAGCAGGTTGGTTAACCGCTGGCTTCAGAATCTCTTTGAAAAAAAATTCAGATTTACTTATAAGTAAGTTCTATAGAAATCAGCAGTTTTTTACGCTGGCCTTTGTTTCCCACAGCCCTGGCTTTGCGTGCGCTGTAATGAGTTAAGTTGACTAAGCGTCTGCTAACGAAAGTGCTCGCTTTGCTCAGAGAGAGCCATTACGCGTTGTTTTAGCAGAGGGAGGCCGAAATTTATAAAAGGCTCTGGCTCGTTGGACTTTGTCTGCCGCCGTCCGACGCGCGGCCGCATAAATAGCACCCCGTTGGCCCGAAAAATGGGTTCGCGTTTTTCATTTCTCGTCCTTTGGGCAAAACGCAAAGCCCACGCAGAGATATTGTGACTCTTAAAGAATAAATAATGGCAATCTGCACTTGAAAATAAATAAATTTTTGCACTTAATTGAACAGAAAAAGTTTCTTTTAAATCTGCTTCAAAAATTTCAATCTGAATAAAAGCTTGATGGAAATAATTCTAATCGTATCTTTGTGTGATTAAATTTATTGTTCTTGAATTGAGGTTTTTATCTCTTCAGGAATCAAGCAGGTGTTTTTTCGCGTGCAAAAAGTGATTCTATGTTTATCAGATTTTGCACATTTACTGGGATAAAAATTTTATTGTTTATGACCTTCCCCTTGGCGCGTATATAATGCAATAAACTCGCCATCGTTTAAATAAAAAAAATAAAAACAAAAGACCGAGATTTGAATGAAAGAAGCGTCGGAACGATAATGAGCATTCCAATTACAGTTCCGGACACCTGGCTTTAATTAAACCAGGCTTTTGAACGAAAAGCACAAAGGGCCGGTGGCTATAAAGAAGCAATAAAAAAGCACAGCCGTGAATAAACAAAACAATAAAATGTGTAGAGAGAGCAACAAGTTACAAGAGCGAGATTTTTCCATCAGATACAAAAACAAAGCGCCGAGATTCGAGGTTATCTCTCGTTTTTTTCTCGCACCGATCGGCGGCGACCAGTTAGTTTCGAGACGCCGGCGGCAACTTCAATCCGTTCGCGGCGAGCGAGAAACAATAAAATTTATATTCACGACATCACCCACACCGTCCTTAACACCCGCCAGCTTTGGTTTTGTCGAGTGGGAAAAATTATAATAATAACGAAAAAGCGACGAATTTTAAGCAGACAAGAAAATGACCGGATTTATGGGCAGATTTATCGGTACGGAATTTTTATTAATCGTCCTGCTGGGCGGGGACTGAGCGGGCGTATCGACAATAAAATTATAAGGAGCCGCGTGGGGCGATTTATCGTTTTGCGGCCAAATATTTATCATCAACCGCAGTGGTCGTAAAACCCAGCGACTTTTTTAAAGGACAAAACGATACAAGCGCAGTTACGTTTAAAAAATTTAATTGAAATTTCCACTTCAAGGGTTGTTCCTATTTAGTAAAATAATAATATAAAATTAGTTAAATTTAATTTTGGTGTGGGGTGGGAGAAACTGATATGCCGAGATCTGATTTTGCACCTTCCTGCTGCTTTTGGCCCCCCTCCTTCTCTCTCTGCTTATCTCGTCTTGCAGATCAAATTAGCTAACGACGCTTTACAGCTTTGAATAAATGTGCCCCTGAAGCAACCGGCGAAATTCTCAACGGGGTGCAGCGATACTGTTGAGAGTAAATTAACTTCCGAACGTTTGAAAAGAAGATATAAAACGAGATGTAAATTCAAATTTTTTTAATAAATGGCAAGAGCTGCTGATGAAACTAGGCGTGAAATTTGTGCAATTTTCCACCAACGGTAGTTTACATAATTTGAGGTCTGCAGCGTTATTTCGCTGAAATGCAAATTGCCAGCTGACCACCGACCTTTCATAACTGCACAGCCACGGAACTGTTACAAACGGCTGAAGTTTTGATATATCCCTTTAGTATTTGCAACTATTAGTGTTTAAAATTAGAATCGCAATTTAAATTATTTGCAAAATTTCAAAATATTTAACAATATGAATATAATTTTATTGCTGTGCATGGTTTCTCAGATTAACATAGTTTTAATTTAAAATTTCATAAAATATATTTAGCAAAAATTTTGTCTTTTGAAAAGAATATAATTTAAAAAAAATTAATGTTTTTCTAAGAATCAACCGGAGAACTAAAATAAATTTTTAATTTATTTCCATTAAAAACTTTCAGATTTTTTTTCTTTTCAAATGCAATGGATCCCTCTTTTTCACTCCCCAAAAAAGGCTCAGAATTCCGACAAATTCCACTCTTGGGCATGCAATGTGGTGGGTGCACTTTTTCCACATGAGCTTTTGCTGCATAAATAATCGTTGGCTGAGGATTAATTAAAGCGAGAGGGCGTTTTAGTTACATTCCAGAGCAGTGCTCGAGGGAGAGAAAAGGGTGCAAGGAAAGAGAAGCCTTTTGGTTTGCACCAGGAGAATGATAAAAGAGCGCGAATGTTTTGGGACAAAAAGAGGGGCCCGCCGAAATCATTCAAGTGGAACATCGGTCCGGTCCGCCTTTTCGCTTTTTGCAGCTCCTCTGACAAAACAAACCCGGCGTGTTTAAATAATGAGCCGCGGGCGTTTTGATTTTCCCTCCTCTCTTTTCTCGTCTAAGAGACCAATTAATTTCGCACGCGCTGATTGATTCGGTCGGTCTCGGGCTCTTCTTTTAATTAAAACCCACCCACCCGGTGCTGCAGGAGCAAAAGTTCAAGCGGGACAAATTAATCTGACAGCTGACGGCGACAACCTGCGCTCCAGATAACCCGTCAATCTCGTCTGTCAAGAACTTTGCTCGCCGCTTATCAATTCCCAGTTTTTTCTCACAAACTTTACTTTTTTCCTGATGGGGAGACATAAATAGGGACTAAACAAGCGGGATAAATCTCAAACCGTCCGCAGGGGTCTTCGCTTCCTCAGTGTTTTGCGGGGGAATTAATGGTCAACGCGTTGTGGCTCTTTCGCGTAAATATTTAAGCACCAGGGACAAAAAGCTCTTTTCGAGGGCAATTGGATTAAACCGTGAATATTTCACGCGCAAAATTTATCGGCACCAGAAAGCGAGAGCGGTGGCAAATTGAATTAAATTTTCCCTCGACCGTCACGCTCTATTATTAAAAAGGAGCAGCGCCGCAAAAGTTCCCCGGTCTTCATTATTTTTTCAACTGGCGAAAGGAAGCGAAATTAAAAGTTTGCCAATTAAATAGTTTTGAATTGGTGCCAGAGCTAGAAAGAGGGAGAGATATTTTTCCACCGTTTCCGAGTTTAATTGGATCAAAATCGGACAAATCGGCGTGTCATATCAAGTATGTTGACGTTTACAGAGTGATTGATCGAGACTGGAGCGACACGACCGCAAAATCAGTCCGCGCGCGTCGACATCGTGTTCCAGAGCAGATTAATCGGCCGCGGGAATCAATCAATCGGCGGTCGGCGAGCGATTGCTGCTCACCTAAATTTAGACTAAAACACCATCTGCTTGATTTCCGGCAATTGAAATTTGAAGGATAAATGTTTCTGGAATGTAAAAATAGAAAATACAAAAAATAATCCGTTTTAAAATCCTGATAAACGGAAAACTCCTTAAATAAGAGTATTTAAAATGCTTTTAGAAAATTAGAAAAATTCTTTGAATGAATTAAAATTGGTTGATCGATATGTTTAAAAAAAAAAAACTATGTTATAAATAAAAACCATAACAATAAATTATTTTTCACATTGCATTAAAAAGCTGTCACGTTTTGTAGGGATGCAGATTGAGAGCGGTCGTGTTGCTTGTGCACTTTAATTGGATGCATCTCCACGGTCCAACGGGCCAGACGTGTGTGACCTTTCGCCATGCAGTCACCTCTGGAGACTCGTTCCTCTCCCCTGCACCGCGAAGAATAAATTTGCAGCCCATATTTATGTTTCCGTCTTGTTTCTTTTCGAAATTCTTCGCAGGATAAAAGTTTTTTACGATTCGTGTGCCATAAAATTCGCGCGCGACGAGAGGGGAAAAGTAGAAAACGAATTTCTATGCCGGCGACAAACGACAGGAACTTTTCCTTGAGATAAATTTTTGTTTGAGGTGTGCCCTGGCATTATTTTGCGGGTGCCTAGTCTTGTGTGTCAAACTTCTCGGCAGCTCGTTATTGGCCTAGCTTTAAAGTTGGTGCGCCGGCGGAGCGAAAATAGCTGCGAGAAGAAATCGACTGCCTGCGAGATATCACATGAATAATGGATTGAGCGTCGCTCTCTCGCTCTTTTTCTTCATTTCCAATACCTATTTTACCCGAGCGAGAGCGAGTGCGGCGGCGAAATTAAAGCTGCAGTCCGGGCAAACCCTTTTTTGCTGCCGCTGAGAGCGGCCCAGAAAGAGAAGCAAAGGAAAAAGCCCTGTGCGCCAACTTTAAATTGGGCAAAATTAGAAGGAGAAAAGAAACGGGCGCTGGCAAAAAGGGAAATTTCTTAAAAGCTTCGTTCTTAAAATTCATCAAACGCTCGCGCCTTAATATTGTGCACGGTACCGTGTTTGCATAAAACATTATTTCGTATATTTCTGGCGAGACGGAGTTTGCCTGAGGAGGAAGGGCATTGTGTGTTTTCGTGCAGCAGCGAAGTGGGTGGCTGGTCGAAAAACAAAAGACGCCCCGAGTTGAATTGTTTTCGCCAAGATTAAAAGATATGTATATTTTAAACACACGCCTATACGTGTTGGCATAAAGAAGCGGCAGAAATAATTCTTGAAGCGAATGAACTCACGTCTAGTCTCATTTTAATTGAGAATAAAGGAGCATCTTAATTCTGCATCACGTAATGCGATCTATGGGCGTCTTACGGAAAACAGCGGGGTTTTTTAATTCAGAAAATAATTTTAATGAGGAGAGCGCAATCCCTATTAAAGAAGAACTGCAATTACACTAACGACGACGCTCTTCTTCTCTCAAATTAATTTCGCAGATTGAAAATAAAAATAGAGGTACAATTAGGCGGAGTCTCTGCGAGGGGCCTTGCCGCGTTTCCTTTCCTGCCTGCACTCTCCAATTACCTGCGATGCGACTGGCATTATCCTGCAGGTTGAGCTTTAGGGACGCCTAAACTCGCCTGCGGGCGGCAGTTTAGCACAAAGCGCATTAAGAGCCGATTTGCTGCCCCAAATTAAATTTGTCCCTCGCGCGTCCGCCAAATTCGTTTAGTCGCACTTTCGCAAATTCCGAAAACGACGCCGTTTTTGTCCGAACAAACCCTTTTTCTTCTCTCACGCGACACACGAGCCGCCGGCAAAAAGAGACACACGATACGCATAACGCACCTTTTCGTTCTCTTTCTCTCTGTGAGAGTAAAATTTATACATACACAATTCGAGTTGAGTGCGGTTGCACTTTTCTCTCTTTTCTACATATTGTGTGGTTTGCATGGCGCTCGGCAAAATAATATCATATTCTTAATAAAATAACCAAGTTCTTTGACGCAAACACGGCAGACCACATGCTGGAATAAAAAAGGAGAGATGCACCTGAAGAAAAAAAAAACACGGAGAGCATGACTCGGAGGATCACGCGGTGGGAAATGACGAGGCGCTTGAACTCCATCTCACTCAGAGGTCGCCGGTGTTTGTCCAAAGAAAAACTTGAATAGTGCAAAATTGAACCTTAATTAAGGTATACTTCAATTCAGCAATTAAAATTTGGAATATATTTTGCATGTCGGAAAATGCAATTTTTTTCATTATCAACTTCAGTGAAAATAAGAAAAAAAAATTAACCATGATATTTTTTATATAATAAAAGAGGAGAAATTTTGGAAATTTAAACCAATTAAATAAAATTAACTCCCATTTAGAATTTTGGTTATTTTTTCGTTTCGTACTAAAGATGGTACCTGTACTCAAATCACGAAATAAACAGCCAGAAGAAGGCGCAGGTATAAAATTAGATCTCCTTCCAGGAGCTAGATGCTCAATCTGGTGGTCGCCATTAGCATGATGAGATTTTTATCTCCTTCCTTTCTCGCCTAGGAGGTCCCTTTCGGGTAATTTTCGATTGAGATGCATCTCGGCGAGAAATCTCGCCGCCAACATCCTTTCCTGACAAAAAGCCCCTGCGCTGGCGAATGAATCGGAGCGATCGGTCCCGCGCCAAAACTATTAATTCCAGGCCTATTGTTGCTTTCCTCGTGATAGAGCTGAATGGTCTGATATGTCGTCTTTGAATTTCAATGCAAGTTGCTTTTACCATTTAGTAGGAAAATTTTCTGAATTTATCAGTACAAGCAAAACTTATGATTAACTTCAGAGAATGATAAAATAAAATCAAATGGAAGTTTTATGTTTGTTCAAGAATTTCTTGAGAGCGCACCTGCAAATACTGGAGTTCGATCTACCAAGGCTATATAAAGGGCAGAGAGAAGTACTTCATAATATATATAAAATCTGAAAAGTTATTGGGAATGGCTCTGGCGTTTGCAGCTTTTTACAATCGACGAGTTCGCTCTGTTCAGATTGCGATCGGCCAGACGAGAGAGAGTTGAGTGATTCGTCGGCGTGGATTTATGGACGCGGGCAGCAAAAAAGTTTATAAATAGAGAGAGAGACTCATTGACCATGAGAGGAGAATTAATTCGCCCGTCCGGCGGCGGCGATCATCTGCTCTCTTGGGCGGACGGATCGGATTTCACTCTGGTGCGTCTTTAAATGCGTTTTTCGTTCTCTAATTGAGAGCACGGCCAAAATATGTCCAAGGTCAATTTTTGGGAACGAAGCAATTCATGCAAAAATGTGTAGTGCATAGTAAATTTTTTTCAAAATTATCTGGAATTATTTAAATTTTTATAATAAAAACCAAAAGTTCTTTGACAAATTTAAAAAATTTATTCACAATAAAAATGTTAAAAATAGAAATCTATACGAAATTATTATTATTATTTGCCCTCATTATTACAATACATTTTTTACATTCAATTGTTGAAAACAATTTATTTCGAAAGAAAGGAATATTTGGATAAAACGGCACCACTACAAGCAAGAATTTTGTTAAAACATTTTGCTAAATCGCCGCAGTGAGCCTCATCAAGAAGATTAATCTATATTTGCTTTTTTAATATTTTTTATGCACGTAAATGGTATAAAAGAATTTTAAATATTTAATAGTTTTATTTTAATTTCCATTTCATATCTCCTTATTTAAATATTAGAATTCAAAGGAGTGAAGAGAAGATAAAAATTTGTTTGACACTTTGTTATGGTGTGTATTTTTATTTTTAATCTTGTTGCTAATTCAGCTTGACGGTTGATCTCGTGGGTCTCAGGAATGCTCGGGCCTTGGCGGCGTAAAACCGCACGCGCGATTCTATGCAACCCTTTCGCACCCAGTCCGTCTCGCCTTCTAATAATTCAGCAGGTTTTGAAATTCGACTCCCGGCTTTTTGCTGCGTGCAGCGGCTGGGACGCGACAAAAGAATTAAAACGCCGGCCATCAAAACGGACCAGAGAGTTTTTAATGTGCCTTTGGCTGCGCACGTGATAATGAAACGGATTATAATGCTTTTGTCATCGTTGTTTTACGAGCAGTCGTTTCCTCGCGAAATTGACGCCGTGAAAAGTAGGAATAATATTTTGCAAATAATGGCCACACGTGTGTCATCATAGCTTAATTGGTTAAAAATCAACAAAAGAACAAAGAAATAGGAGTTTGAGGCTGAAGTTTTTTTTAAATATAATATAACAAACAACTTTTTAAATTTTGATAATTTGAAAATTAATTGGAAGTTTTGTTATTAGTTTCGAGAAGTTTTTTTTTGCGAGTTTAACTTATGTCAATGTTTGATGCTCTTTTAATTAATTTTAATGTGAATAATTGGATTCTTTTTTGTCAATGTTAGCAATGTTTGTGTAATTGGAAATAGTTCATCCTCTCTTGAAAATTGTCTCTTTCAAGCTAAGGTAGGTTTCAAAATAATTGAGCTCTTGTGTTTGCTTTGAAATTCGCTCTATTTCGGCATCTGCTCCATCAACGCGCTGAAGGGCTTTACGGCTGGCAAAGTTAATACACAATATAAACGCGAGACGCAAAGTATGAGAGATGAGCTGAAGGGAACTTATTACGAGCGCAAATTTACGGCATTAACAATTAATGGCGCGGCGAACGAGAAGATAATAAACTTGCGCCCGAGTGTGATTACACCCATTCCGGCGGCCCCGAATAATTATTATACGGCACAAAGCCAGGGCGAATTCGGCCGGGGCTGTTTGCTCAAGAGCCATTATCTCTCTATGGGCGGCTCGTAATTAACATTTCAGCTGTGCGCGACGAAAATGCACAACGAAAAGGACAAATGGCCTCCAGCAGCACATGCGGCGCCGACCCAACTCGGACCCACTTGTCCGCCGACGATAATTCAATTGGGTCAAGTGGTTTCTCTTTTGCAGTCCGATACTAATTCATTTGACTGCCGGTTCAAAATAAAATGTTCTAAAAATAATTTTCATTATTTTTTGGAATTAATAAATTTAATTTAAAAACTATGCATTTATTTTGTATTTTGTTTAATCTTTTTTGTTACGAAAACTTTTGAAATTTGTTGCGTGTCACGTGAAGAGAGCATCTCAAAGGTCAGGTTTATAGGTCACGTGTCGTCGTTCATTCTTGACCTATAACTCTCGTCTAGCTCACTTAACATTTCGCTCCCCCGCATCGCCGCTCTCTCTTGAAGCCCCGAGAGGCTGCGAATGAGTGTGCGTGCGTGAGACAATTCCTTTCCAATATCATCACGTGTCCCTTATCAGTCATCCATCCAGCCAGCCTGCGAGACGCGCGGCTGTCAAAACAGTCTTACTACCCTCGCCGCGATATGACGCGAGGGTAATCCGAGACCTGCTCCAATATTTGCTCACCATGATACATCAAATATTAATTTCTTCCTTCCGACTCCATCTCTTCCTCAGAGAAAACCTCCAAAAGTTTTAATATGAAGTTTATCCTAGCTCATATTCAAAAAGTAACCGGTTTATAACAAATTTAAAAAAAGTAACTTTAATTTATTATTATTATTTATTCCCTTCCAGATAATAATAATTCCGTTTCCAATCAAAAAGTTTATTTGCCAACTTTAATTAAATGCAAGGTGGAATTAGATTTATAATCTTGGTTTCCCCTTTGCCTGTTATCAAAAACCAGAGCTGCTTTTGTAGCCAATCGAACCACACATCTCTGTGTCTCGCAATCTGGCACCCTTTGCTCGTTTCACTTTCAATGACAGCGCGCGGCTGCACGATTTCCACGCATGAGAGACTGCGTTAAGGATATGTATCAGATCTGCTGGGATTTATCCTCCGTCCGGCTGACGTTGTCCGACGACGAGGGTGCTAAATAACGCACCCTGCTAATCAAACGCAGCGACCCCACCCCCTTTTCTCTCTTCGTCCACCCCAGAGTAAATAAATTCGGGCGTCGTTTGTGTGTGTCGCGCATCAGCAACCAGAATTAAGCGAAAAGCTTCTTGATTAAAAATAAAATGTGCCGCTTTGTCTGTCGAGTCTGTCCTGGTGCGGCAGGTGGAGCGTTAGGGCTTAATTTCATGCCCCGTGGTTTGTAATTAAGCGACCCTGTGTCTCGTTAATGTAAACTAATGTGACTGTAAGGGCGGCAAAAAGCAAAAAAGTATATCATCAGAGAAGAAATAATTAAAAGGCAATTTAAATATCTCATTTTAAATTAAATTACATATATTAAAATAATTTCCATTTTTTCCCTGGTATGACGAGCATGCATTTAGGATCTTCAGCTAAAAAGCCACTTTCTAAAACAATGGCATTCTCTTATTCCATCTGCCCATACAACGTTTTCACCACCACTATAGCATAAAAGGACGAGGGACAGAGAGAAAAAGCCCTTTCATGTTCACACATTCCCTGGACTTGTCGAGAAAATACAATTTGTTGCTCGGCACAATTTTTCCTTTGCATAGCGAAAAACAAAATACCGACAAGAAAGGCTCCATTTTGCTTTTGAAAATTCACCAAAGCTTTTCTATACACACTCTATTTATGCAAATTTTTCCATTTAAATTAAGGTTGTAATAAATACTTAAGCCTTAAAAACAACTTGTTTAATATGAAAATTTATTCTTTGTCTAATTAGCAAAGAATGATCGGGACAAAGCGGCAATTTTTTTTGTTCTCATCCGAGGGCACATCACGGCGGTTGATTCGCGTCTCATGTCAACTTGTTAGACTCTTTCAGCGGTTTCTTTCATTCTTTTTTTTTTATTCCAATTGCACTGAGCCGAGCACCTCTGACCCGCAGGGCCTGAGAGCGCTGCGGCTGACAGCGGAATCACTTATTCATCGTTCGCCGCTAAGCCTCTCTGCTAGCAGCAGCACCGGCTTATTATCGGCATTCGTGACGTCAATTCCCTGCCTGCCCTGCACAGCCGCCTCCGATAATTTGATCAAGAAAAAGGAGTACCCGCCGGCCCCGCGAAACTCTATTAATCAAATGCGCACGGACGACTTTTTTCTGCTTCTCAGTTGTCATCGGGAGATAATTAATTTTGTAACAAAATCCCTCGTCGGCAACTTTATATGCGGCGGGCAAAAAATTAAATTACACAAAGTTGTCAATTCGCCGCGTCCTCTTCTCCCCACCCCGTTTCCAGAACACACCCTTTTCTAGTAATTTGCGTGTGTGTTTCAACCCGAGCTCCGTAATAAATTGTATATATGAGATGTAAGATGAAAGCCTTGCTTGGTGGCAACAAAGGGTTCACCTGCACGAGAGGCAAAATAAACAACATGTATGTGGAAGAAGAACAAAGTGTTCGCTCTCTGGCGCGAGCAACGTGCAGGTGAATAATTACGAGAGGGAGAAAGCGCCGGCCGGGTAATCACATTCCGCGCCCTTTTGTACATCCCGTGGCATCCACCCACCCACCCCTCACATGACGAGCCGCGAAATCTTCACGCCGCGATCGATATGCAAACAAAAAGTTAGCAATCCTTTGGTAAAAATTTTATTAAATTAATTATTTAATTTTAAAAATATTTTTTTAAAATCAATTTGTGAATAAATTTGAATGTTGCATTATATTGCTAATAAAATGAGAGTCGTGAGTGGAAGCATTTTTAGGAAACATCACGTGCTTCGTTTATTCCCTAAGGGTTTGTGTCGCGCATTTTGCTTTTCCTTTTCGCTTAAATATTAAATTCGCAGCCGTCGTGTGAACTCAAAACTCTCACTTTCCGACCGCGGCTGTTGGCGTAATTACGGCGTGTGTGTTATGTGTTTGTAATTACGGCAGCAGCGCTTGGTGTATAATGACGGCAAAAAAGCAGAGCACGCAATTACATCTCACAACAACAGCTGCCGGCGATTCGCGAAAATCTCGCCTCTGCACAGCTGATCAAAATCGAATTTCCTCTCGCAAGGGCAGCGTTTAACAAAGTCTTTTATTTGCTCTTTGTATAATGCAGTGCGCTGGCTCATGGTGCGAGAGGGCGGCAAAGTCAATAAATAAGAAAATACCCGATGGGTGGGAAAAGAAGGGTGCAAGGTGTAAAAATACAGAGCAGCCGTTCAGCGCGCACCCGCGCCTCAATCAATCACTCGGACAGAACACGACGGTGCTTCTGTTCGTTCTGTTTATCTTCGCCTGATTCTAGTTGTTTTTCTGCCGTCTTAAAAGTGCGTCTCTTTAGAACCGAATAAAATAGGTTTTATATGTTGTTTAGAAAAGTAATTAGCTTTATATAATTATAAATACCACAGGGAAATAAAATCACCGAAGCACACAAAATTTATTTGATTGTAACTAAAGTAAAAAGCCCTCTATAATTTTATCTCTCTATACTTTAAGCTTTTGTTTTGTATGCTATAATATTTGTTTGTTGAGGAAAACATTTTTCAGTGCTTCGAAAGAGTTTTTCCTGATTGTCATCAAAATTGAAGTTATTAAGTGTTATTATAATTTTCTCTTTTTGTAATTGACGTTGCTTCAGTATGGTAGATTTAAAGTACCAATTTACTTAGCAAATCAGTCCAATCTTAACACTGCGCTAGAAGATTAATTTTACACATGGTGAGTGGTATAATTTTTAGTTTTAGTTTAATTAAAAAAAATCAACACACATGAATATATTTTACGGAATCTATAAGATTAGACGGCAAATAAAAAGTAATTTTAAGAATAAAACCATTTTGGAAGTCGTCACCAAAGTTTGAATATTAAATTGTTGTCCGCCTGCAACGCCCGCGTTTTCAATTTGCATCTGACATTCGAAAACAGCTGCCAGCTTGAGCATTTGCATGAAAATGGGGTGCAATAAATCATGTGAATATTCCTCGCCTTTCAATGTTGCAATTTAAAAAAAAAAATGAAAGAAATACGCTCGTCAAAGGATGAACTAAATCAACCTTCAAGTTTGAGAAATTACCAACCATAAAATTTTATGGAAGAATTTCCAACTGCGAGGCCAGCTCTACCTGCGCCAATAAATTATTATTAATCACGGTGGATTGGATTTTTATAATGAGGCGGATCGATATTTAACATTTAATAGCTCTCTAAGTCAATTAACTTTTAATCCGAGAAAACAACACGCGATCGATCAAGAGTTATTTTAAAGCACTCGTCAAGAGAGGTGAATCACCCTAGCAGATTAAAATATTTGCATAAATTTTTTTCTCTGATTCTGCAGTTGGTGGTTTTCGCGGAATAAAACGCCAGATGCGAGTCGGTGGTGCATAAAGCTCTCGTATGATGATGCATCATTAATCGGCGGCGGACGCACATTAATCCCCCGGAGCAGCACAGAAAATCGCTCTCTTCGCCACTTCCTGCAGGCGTCGCATACAATGCGAAAAATTGCCCACGCATTCAAAGTCGACTCCCCTCCAGCCCTTCTTCCTTTTTTTTATTGTCATGCAAAAGAGGATTACAGCAATAAAATGCGGCTCTGATTCACTTTGCGCCCGATCCTTTTTTGATATTCCAGCGCGATCGAGTTTCCAGAGCAAGCTAAAATAATTTTCACAGCTCTTGACAAATTCGCACAGCGAACAAGTCTGGTCGGCTTTTCTGCCTCTCTCGCTCTCGACGAACGTGTCGCTCCTCTAATTAATTAAATTATCAGATAAGCTGCTCTGGCTCCCTCTCGCCTTAATTCTCTCCCTCGCGCGTCGAATTCTAAATTGCTATACACATGCCCAGCAAGTAGAGTGCGCCGTTGGCGCTCTAGAGAGCAGAATTGCAGAGAAATGTGGCAAAATGCACTCACTCGAAACCCAGCCGGTCGCGATTAATAATCCCAGCCTCGGCGCACACATGCTTAATGGGCGCGCGTTTTTCTTTTCGCTGTGTATATGCGCCGCCGAGGGCGCCAAATTAACATTCCTGTCGGGCGCGGACCGCGAGTGATGCATCTCACGCCATTTACCACAAAGCAGAGCACAGAGGGAAACCTGGAGTTTTAAAACCGCAAAAGTCGTAAATCAAAAAGAGCGAAATAAAGAGAAGTAAATTTCACGGAATATTTGTATTATGTTGATATTTAAAAAATGTCACTTCTTATTCTACTTGATGAATTCTAAAAATTATTTTTAGTAATAAAATAGAGGAATTTAAAATATAAAATATTAAAATGTCTAGATTTGATGGAACAACTGCTTCCATACTAACAATTAGTTAAAAGGGAAGGAAGAAATATAAATTTAAATAAAATCATGTAAAAAAATCGATTGATTTTGGACTATTAAAGCATATTTCAATAAAAAAACAATAAGTCAATCATTCATCAAGTAAAAGCAGCACTCTCCCTGATTTTTTTTAGTGTGACTGCTTTTAGTTCATGAGTCGATTTGGAAGGGTGTGTGCTCCGCTCTCTTATATTCTTTTTACGGTGGTGAGAGATTCATCTCGGCTGCAGTTGGAAGAGGACGCGAGACGCAATCCAGAAGAAGTTAATGCGTGCGTGTGTCTGTCACCGGCAGCTGTGGGTCCGAAGCAATCAGAGCACCACTTTCTTATTTTCTCATCCCTCGCTGTTTTATTTTCCCTTTCCGATGCAGTGCACCCCATACGCCGCCGATCGAGTGATAAGAGGCCCAAAAATACACACACTATGATTAATGCGCCCGCACGCCAACCAAGATGATCTTCCCGCCGTCGCACGCGAGTAAAAAAACGAACCAGACACCGGCGAATTCAATTTCCGCGAGCCACGCTCAAATATTGATTCTATATCACACAGTGTGATACAGAAAATCCTGATCAAAGTACTCAGAGGTGAAAAAGGACGAAACTATATTTTCTGTAGAGTAATTTTCAACTTTTTATTTCTTAACTTCATATCACGCGTCTTAATCTACTTATAAATACAATAAAAATGAAGAGAGCATCTAACTGAAAAATAATAATAACTGCAATTAAATATTATAATTTATTTATTTTTGAAATTTGAATTTGAAAACAAAATATTTAGTAAATTAATAAACGTTTTAAAAAAACATATTAATTGAGGTACATTAACTTGAACAACAAGTCAAATCAAATTGAGAGGAAGAGCTAAATGAAGATGTCTCTAAATTATTATAATTAAATTTTTATTTCCCAATATTTTTTGAAAGAAAAAAAATTCAAACCAAATGAGCCTTACACGAATTAAAAAAGAGGACAACACATTAATTTTTTATTTAATTGGAATTTAAAAATGCACATAAAAGTAAGAATGAATAGAACTAGTCAAAATTAATTAAGAAAGATTCAAAAGCTTACCTGCAACTGGAGACAACTTGGTCATGACGCCCCATCTTGATTTCCACTGAAATTTCGAAAAGCCGCGTGAGTCTTTAGGGATTGAGTGCGAAAAGCAAGGCGCTAATTCAAGAGATCTTTCCCTTTCGTTCATTTGCCTTCTTCCTTTTCTTTTTCGAGACGAGAAATAAGACGAGAAACCACCATCATCATCATTTCTTTTTCGGCAAAAGCAAAAAGCACGCCCGCTTCTCTCTTTGAGTGCAATTTCCAGCCAGAGAGAGAAAGCGAATGTGTTGCGTGTGGTATTATGTTCTGCTTCTTTTGGTGCGTCATTTGCGGAGAGGAAGCAGACGAACGAAAGAGAAAAGATGGCACGGCGCGTAAAAAATAGACAGGCTAAAAAAATCCGTCAGCAACAGTTTGGCATTATTCGGCTCCAGCACGTCACTCCAACGGCAGAAGCAGACTGAATTTTTCGCAAAATCATTTTCAACTAATTGCATGCAAGAGTTAAAATTTATTATCCTGCTGATTACAAATAAACTAAAACCGACGCATTTTCGCGACAGCGCGAATCATAAAAGAGAAAACGCACTCCGTTTTAATTAAAAAGAGTGGTGTTTGATTTTTTTTTAGCGTCAAAAGCAGAGAGCTTTTCAGATGTGGAACCAACCGACTGCTGTCGCTCCAGCATTCCCGCGCGCGTAAGCATTTTTCTGCGAATGTAATTATCGCGTTCGGCGCAATGGCTGCGAAAAAAGAGCGAATCAATCACCAGCAACTCCATTTCACCAACAGCGCGTGTCGTTGCAAAAATTCCACTTTATATGACACTGACTTCATCAGGTTTGAATTTTGTGTAATTATTTTGCAACGGATTGAATTAGCGGTACATTTAGATTTAAAACGACCCGAGGCACTGTGAAAAAATTGGCATTTTACAACTCCCGACACGCGATGGTAATAATCTGCTCTTCTCTTAAACTACACGCTTGGCGAACAGGTCTGCTCTCGTTCTTTTGCCTCCCGAGGCGAAGTTTTTTTTTTTTTTTTTTTTTTTGAGAAAAGTGAACGAACGACACTGCGAAAAAAGCAGCAAGTATGAGAGAGGAGGAAGATTTTTGTATTAATTTCTGGCTGTGACCTCTGTGCAGCATCAAAGGGATCCCGAAAGCGGCTTAAAAACGAAAAGCGTCTCTTTCTGTACGCAAAAGGAAAAGTTTCGAGCAGCTAACGCCGACTTTCCTGGCAAATTGCTTAAAGAAAACGCGGGGGAGAGTCTTGTTTTGTCTCGGCGGAATAACATTAGTTAGCATTGCAAACACAGCGCACTTGAAGCCGTACATCGGTTTCTGATTAATTCCGGTTTCTGCTGTCACAAGAAAGCTATTGATTTGCTAATTAATGCTGCATCTTTGATGTTCCTAATTTATTGATGCACCGTTTCAAATTATTTAGAAAATTATTCTTTGCTGGATTTATTTAAAGAAAACTGCTTTTATTAAAATTTTAAATGAAAATAATTTTATTATGAAAAGTTTAATAATTATTTATGTTGATAATTTTGTTAAAAAATTATATCAGTTATTTACATTATTCTCCTCTGCTGAAATCATCTTGTTTCTTTCCACTTCCACTCCTTTACCCTGACGAGAGCTTCACTGCAATTAGCGAGACTCTTATCAGGCCACAGGAATGCTGCAAATAATGTGCTCGCCAAGTTGCCAAGCGACCGACGCTGCTGGCCAAGGAATTAATGCTTGTACTAACAGATCGTCGCTGTTACAAGAGGAAAAAATAATCGTGGAAATTAACGAATCTGATTGTTTTTTATCCTTTCGAGGAATTATAAATTGAATCCGTTTTTTAAAAAAGGATAAATCTTATTATGTAAAATAAAAGTTGAATGCGTTTTTTTTCAGCAGAAACTTGACTTCTGAAGTTGCTGCTCGAATATCTAGAAACAAAGAGAAACTCACAAAGCGATTTTTTCCTTGTTTCTAGTCGGCTGCTGGACCTCTGTGTGTAATTCTGCATGTGATAGACACTGATCCGATTTGATATTCCGCTCCAGACACTGAGCTGATTTCTTCCCGGCAAATTGAACAAAGGGCTGAAAAAAATTCGGCACACAAGAAGCGACTCTAATAAGCCTCTTTGGCCGTTCGGGGAAAAAATCGGTCTCGATTGTCGCGCAGGTGAGGAAAAAAGGCGCGCGCGGACGACGGAGGTCCAAGACCATAAAAGGTCTGCGGGAATTTTGCAATCGCTGCCGACGCTGGGCCATGGGAACCGCCGCAAAAAGTTCTTTCAGAGGAAAACAATAGGGTTGCTGGAATTTCAAAGACCCAATAGCCGAGCTTTTGTTTCAATTTTTTGCTCTCGCTTAATATTTCATTTCCAGATTTACTCGGCGCTCGCAACAAAGAAAACGTTGTTTGATTTCATTTTAAATAAAATTATATTCGCCCTCAATAAAAAGAGGAGGGCGCGCAATCAAAAACCAATACAGGAAGCTCTCAGCGGCGTCGAGAGACCCTCAAGCGTAATGAGAATCTCAAGCAGGGCGAAATTCAAACTTTGCTCATTGACGAAAAACTCTTCCCATAACAATAAATTAATAAATTCCGATACGGAATTTCAACGTGAATAAATGACGTAATTACAATGCTTCAGTATTATTATTTTATCTGTTGCTGTCGGATATATGCAAAAAAATTATCGAAAAAAAATATAAAATAAAAAATCCTCACCTTCTTTCCATCTCGGAACTTCATGGCGCCTTCAATGATTGCGTTGTTATCCACCATGGTGAAGTCACTTGAGTTTTATTTTACTTTTCTTCACAAACCACTGAATAAAGAGATAAATTGTCCGAAAAATTTGCACGAGAAACCGCTCAGTGGTGAGGCCGGAGAAGGCGCGCCTGCCTGCGATTTCGTCGCGCCGGCATCGTCCGTGCGTCAACCTCTGCCCTCGACTAGCGGTGCCCGACTGAAGACCTCCGAGCGGCTCTGCATCTGCCCATCGCCGAGCACAGCGCCCCCGCCCGCCCGCCGCTAAAACTACACTCCCAACCTGAGTCAGCACGAAATTAATTTCCAGCTAATTGAAGATATTACGAACAAATGAAAGCATAATTAATAATAAATAATAATCAATATACTCCAACCCAAAAAATTGCGCAATGTTTATTTCAGATGATGGAACAAATAGCATGATCCAATAAAATGTTTTTGTAAATCATACAGCTGGATCAGCTTTAAAAAAAAATACTCGGCAGTCTGTTAAAATTGTTGAATTTGCCACTTTCATAAGAAATGATGTAATTAAAATAGTGTTTAATATAACAAGCTTATGATAAACCTGGATATATAGCTGACTTAAAATTATGTCTCCTTATATTTCAAAACAATAATAAGTTTACTTTTACACACTTAAAATTTAATTTTTTTTACATAATTTTACAAATTTAAACAATATACCATGAAAGAAAGCTTTTATTAATATTTAAAATTTCTGATTTTAGTTTAACCCTTGGCTTAAGGAAAAGTGAACTTAAAATTTGTATTAAATAATCGATTTTGCTTATTAAAAAATAAATTGAGAAAACTATTATATTTTATGAAACAATAATTTAAAATGTTTTATATTATTGATTCTATTCTTTTATATTAAAATCTTTCTTGGGATCATTTAAGTGAACAATATAAAAGATGGTATGCAAGAACTTATGAAACATTTTTGCAAGCTATAAAAAAAATCTAAAAAGTTGCTTTCTTCTTCTTTTATTGTGCTAAATTTTAGTTTCATAACATTAAAGTGAACACTGGAAATAAAATTTAATTTAACTGCCGAAATTTCCGTTTCAATTAACGCGGCATGATATTTTTTTAACGATATTTCATATTTCTTGGGTGCTGAAATTCGGTACTTACTCGCCTGCGGAAGACCTGAAAGTGGTTTGATATTTGGCAGCACATTTCTAGCCTTACCTGAAACAAAAGACAAAATTCCTCAGTGAAACAGTCTCTGCTATTTAAAATACAGGAATTTCTTGGCGTGGAAATGAAATATGCACACGTGTGTATGAATTATTCACTCATTCTCGTGTGTATGTTTTATTTGAAGTTGTTGAGCGCGCAGCGGTCAGAGATTATGCAACGAGCGCCGCTGAATTAAACGCGAATTCATGCGAGTCGTGACACAGAGAAAGAAAGAAGAAGAGCAAAAAATGTGAATATTCTCTGCGCTGCAAATTCTTGCCGGGACGTTTGCTTTGATGTCTCGCAGACTGCTTTTGCAACACAAAGAATGGGGAATATTCGTGTGTGGTCAAATGCGCTGCCGGCAATCGTCACGAGAGTTCGTACAACATGCACTTCTTGTCCCCATAGAGTGCTCTCTCGTCCGGACACGCGCAAATATTCAAATGATAATATACACCCTTTGAAGTCCATTGAAGTTGAATGCGATTTTGAAAATTTCCTTCGTCGCGCCGACACTGCAAAACGGCACGACAGCGCAGGCAGTGCAGAAAAAGGAACTTGGATGCTGCGGCCGCGGCGCTGGACCACTCAATTGGTGCGCCATCTCGTAGCTACTTTAATAACTCCTGATCCCGGAAACACTTTTGGTTTTGATCAGTGTGATTTTGTTAAACCTACATGGAAATATATTATTTTATAAAATATGTTAAATATTATGTAAAGGGAATAAATTATATTACAAGCAGAAAATAAATTAAAAGAATTATCCGAAACTGAAAATGATATATATGCTTTTTGTTTAGGAAATAGCAAAAAGCATTAAGATTTATTCCTTGTTAAACTATACCAATGATGTGAACATCTAAATTTAATAAATGTATTTTTTTAAATATTAACAAAAGTTGTACATTTTAAAGAAAATAACAGATATGTTTCAGGTGTTTATTTCTATTTTAATATTTTTCTCTCGCGCAAAATTGATTGAAATTAAATTTTTTATGATAATCAACTAAAAACTAAATAACTACAAAATAAAAATAAAATATCATTCTTGTTGACTAAAAAACTTTTTATACATATTTAATTTTATAAGTATAAATAAATGTTTTTCTGCTTGAAAGTAAAATGCATCCCCATTTACCAAAGTAGCTATTTATAACAAAAATTTGCAATTTTTCTATTAATTTTTTTTTTATATTAATAGGCAAAGCAGTAACTTGAGAGTTAGTTCGTGTTCCGCCGAGATGGAGCTGCGATGAAGCGGTGGCGCGTTTGGCGAGGGTTGGCGGAGGGGATTGCTACCCCCGATACGAGATCGCGCGCATGTTATTTTATGTCGTGTGCTACATGAATACCTTGGCTGGTGAACACGCGCTCGTACACGAAGAGACGAGCGGCGTTAAAATAATCGTTCATTATTCATTGCCCCCGCCGAGAAACATCCCCTCGTCGCGGGAGGGTTGGAGGGAGTGAAGTCTCGAAATGCGCAAACAGCCCTGGGGGCGAATTCCGAAACAATTGCTGACGTGCGTTGCACCCACCGGCGGGCAAACCGACGAATGAATGGGAATGATGTGCACGGAGGTATGGACCAACGAACTCCGATTCCAATTTCACGATTCGATGAGCACGCATGTCCGCAAAAATAAACGTCAACAAACGTAAATTTTTCCACTCGTTTCTTCCGATCGCATCAAAAGTTAAAATAAAAAAATCGCCTGAAGCTCATTTAAGTTTTTTTTTATTAGTTATTGATTTTAAAACATGTAATAAACAGAATGTCATAAAAGTGGAGAAATTTTATTTGATTAAAAATTTCAACAAATTTAATTTTCCAACTGGTTTTCAAGACGATATATTGAATTATCGCAACTAATTCATTAGAATTAGTCTCATATGACATTATACGGGACAGAGTGGGTCTCGACCCTCCCTACTAATGTTTGGCGCAAATTGCTCTATGTGTGGCATTCGCACGTGTGAACCATCAATTACTGCACCTGATGCACACAGCCATAATTCAGCAGATTAATGCTGCCGGCCGCATCCACTGACGACAATCGTCAGCTGCTGTTAAATGATACAACACAATGCTGGTTTGATGCGATCTCCTGTATTCAGAGTCAAAATTAATAATTACCGCGCTTAACAATAAGATCAAACGCGAATCACATCATTCAGGAATTTAGGCAATCCGCAATGCCATGAAAATGTTATAAACAGGTTTAATTACTGAGAGAAGAAATGGAGACATTTTTATCAAGAGAAAAAGAGGTATTCTTGGTTTTGAATTAAACAAAATGGTTTTTATTCAGAGGTCAATTTATCTTGTAATTAATAAAAATATTTTGTTGATGATTAGCCCATTCCTCACTCGACTTAATTATTATTATTTGCTTGGAAAATTTTATACTGGGTACATTTAAATTCATTTTTGTTTCCAATTTATAGTTCAGTACTTTTTGCCAGCTTTTTGCTAAAAAAAAAAATAAACTAGAAGACAAAGCCAATTAGATCAAAGGTCTTCCTCTGACTGGAACCAAGGCACATTTACGCACTTATTGCGAAATCCGGCTGGCCAAAATCCGTCGGCAGACAAAACACTGACAGCGCCCTATATACAACCCTCGTGACGTTAATCCCTTTTGCTGTTGGGCCAGGAATGCTATTTATTGCATCGCAGACGGGAGACGTGTGCACTGCACCCCGAGCCACCCCTCGCCTTTGTACAGGGCGAATTCCGGCGGATGAATCTCTGAGACGCAATCAACACCATTCCCTGGAACCGTTATTATTTTTAACGCATGCAAACGAGCGAATCAAGCGCGCGTGTTCCTACATAACACGTCACTCAAGCACGCAGACATTCCACTCGTGTGTCACTTAATTGAATTTCTCTTCACGGGCGCCGCCAAGCGAATTGAGCGACACTGAAATTTCTAAATAAAAAGTAAAGAACACGAGCTCCTATAGAAAGAAAAAAAAAACATTGTTCAGTTAATAAATAATTAAATCAAGTTAAAAATAATTTAGAACATTTATAAAATTTTAGTGTGTTCAATTAAAGACTCAATTATTGAATTTTTTAAAGCTCAGCAAAAACGATTCAATCAGAGATTGTTTTAACAAAAAATTGGTCAATTAAAACACACTTTTGAAAAGTTAAGCCAAAAGTTTTTATCTGTTTTCTCAGGCTTATAATTCTGCTCTCATTAATTTTGAAAGCACAAAGAGAGCCGTGTCATTTTTTAATTAAATTTCCCTTTGCCATAGAGCGAGGAAAGGAGCAGAACACAATACATAAAAGTTTTACGCGCGCGAGTAGGGCTTGTTTGAACATCATCAGCGTGCAAGAGTATGCAAATAAGTCTGTCTCGGTCGGTGTCCCTTTCTATTTATCCTGGCTTCATCCTGCAGCACGCGGAGAATAACAGATTTTTATTTACCCTGCTCGCACCGAGAGAGGGGGATGCGAAGGGGATTGCAAAGGTTTGCCCCATCCATTATGATTATTACGACGCGCATAATTCGGCTTTTCTTCAGGGACCCTTCTCATGAGTTTCGTCAGACCATTTGCATTTGCACGCCTCTCGCGTTTTATTATTTAACTGCACGTCGCGTCAACTTGCCACGTCCGTCTCCATTTTCGCACTAATTCGACCCTCCTATTACACGTCGTTTTATGAATTACACGCCGGCTTTTTTGTTACCTGTCTTTGTGTTCCGAAAAAGAGGGATCATTTTTTGCAGAGAAATAAATGATCAAAGTGTTTTCAGGTTTTGTCATCTACAGAAGTTTTATTTTAATAATTTTTTCTCTCATTTATAATTCAATTTTAAACAAAGTTTAATTATATTTTAGATAAAAATGAAATCAAATCTAGTTGTGAGCTAAATTTATTATGACAATAAACAAACTAATAGAGAGAACAATAACACGCTGCCTTTCGTTGGTAAACAAACAAACCAACTAACTGCAGCTCATTTTATTATTCATGTATGTGAACGATTCCACTCTCGGCGAGGGAGCAAAACCGAGATTGCGAGGCACCTGGGGCTGGCGAACGCGATTCGCACGGGGTGCGACGTATGGGGCGTCTTTTGCCTCCCGCTATGCTCACCAGCCGACGAGAGCTAACGGGTAAACACGCGCGGTAATCACGTGTTTGCTGAGAGCACACATTATTTTAATAACCGACAACATTGTGCACGAGAAGTGAGTGAGCCCCTCTGCAACAATATCAATTAAGACTAAACGGGCAGACGGAATGAGTTGCGCCGCGTACTTTGATGAGAAGACACACACACACACGCTGCGCCAACCTGTTTAATTAACCTATTTCGCCCAGACTATTACCTATTATGTTTAGCAAATATAATAGCATAAGTTTATGTATGTGTTAATTAAGATGTAAGATAATGTTGAAATTTTGCATAGGAAAACGTGAAAAGTGAAAAAATCACAAATTAATTAATTTTAAAAGTAATTGAGTTTTTGAATTTATTGTTTGTATAATTAAATATAGATATAGACAATGCATAAAGTTTTATGTTGCAACATGAATGAAATTTCCCAATTTGATGATTTAATTAAAAGGAATAATTATTGTGACTTTCTCTGAATTGCCATTCTTGGATGTTCTATGCAAATTTACAGTACAAATTTTCTTGCGCTTCCTTGTTAGTGAATGCAAATTTAAAAATTTAGAACATAAACGACGTGAAAGTAACAGGGGGAGCGCGACTAATAGAATAATGCATCATAGCCATCACAGGGCGCATCAAAATTTCAGTGGCGGCCGCAGGGGCTTTGATTAACTAAAGCAAACGCACTCGAAATTCCTGCTCGAGCAACTATGGGGGGTAATTGGAGTCCCTGGGGTCGGACGGGCCGCTCTTCAAAGGGGACGCGACGAGCTAAGTGCCCTGCTGCACAAAAGCTGATACTTTAAATTTTTGCAGCACCGGACGCCAAAGATACGATGATAGGGTGTTAGGGTGATCAACATAAATCCATTCAATGTTTCATTTTCAATAAATTGAAAAAAAGGATAAAACCACTAATAAATCACCTTAATTGTGGGCCATATTATCATCTAGGAAGTGACACGCTGTAAAATAAAGCGTGACGTCAAGTCAAAACAGGACGTTAAAAATTGATGGATGCTGCCTCAATTCTGAATTAGAATGCTCCGATTCAAGATAATTTTGGTTTGGATGGTGGTATAAAATTTCGTATTTAATTCACTATTTAGGATAATATTTATGAATAAGTGCAGCTCCTGCTACTATTGCCTATGGGGTTCGTCTGGACGGTCAAGTCATGTCTTCGATTGGGTGAAATAAACGTCACCACCCTTAAACATCCCGTTCAGCGGTGCATTTCTCAATGTCTCGCGCTCTCTAGCACTTCCAAGAAATGCACCATAAACTACAAAACTGGTGGATGTACCATCAAAAGTTTTATTTAATTTTTTTTTTTTCTGAAAGAATTGAAAATTATTTCAGTTGTGGACGAGCCGTGTCAAGGGAAGGAGCAATTTCAACTGACAAGGGTCAAGGCTGATCAAAAAATGTTGGTCTGCTATTTGGACATTGAAGAGTAAGAGGATATGATTTATTTTCATCAATTAATTTTAAATTCTTTTCAGGGTTGATGACTCCTCTTTCGACGCAATGAAAATGCTGCAGCTCAATTTGTGTACGCATTTATCGATTGGGCCGTGGTTTTTCTACAATCCAGACACAAACAAGATCAGCCCACGCCAATTTTTGATAGGTATATTAAGTGAAAAAAAAAATCTATTCGATATTGAAATTTTTCTCTCACAATCAGATCGTTTAAACAAGACAAAGGTTTACGCGCAAAAGCTAGGCATTCCAACCTTCATGAATTTCGGCAGCATGTATGGAAGCAACGGCATGGACGGAGTCACTTTTTCAAAAGTCGCCGCCAACGCAATTCTGCGGACACAACTGATTAACAGGATGCTCGAGCTCGTCGAAGAGTACAAATTTGACGGTATCAACTTGCGCTGGTTTTATCCAGGCTGTATTCTTGTAAGTTCGAACAAATTATCTTGATTTCATAATTAATAATATAATAAAAAAAAGTTGGACTGCTCCCAGGGTAACAGAAATGACAAGGAAAACTTGGTGACATTGCTCAAGGAGCTTTATCCAGCACTTAGAGACAAAGGCAAACTATTGTTATTGCTTGTGAGCAACTCAGATACAGTCATCTTGAAAGGTTTGTAAATTAGAGAATCACAAATAATATTTTACATTTTATTTTACAGAAATGTAAGTTTTCAGCTAATAGCAATGTGGCAAAAAAAAAATGATTAAATAAAATAAGTTAATTAGAATTAATTGGTCATGAATCATTTTGAGATCTAAATTGTAAGCGACAAATAAAGTTGAAAATTTACTAATTAATTAAATACAATTCCAATAAACGATACAGCTAATTTATTCTTACCTGTAAATTCAGGGTACGACTTGTACACTTTATGGAATTTTGTCGACTATTTTTACATGTTGACCTACGTTTATGACGGTTCATGGAGCTCTACCTTACTCCCCTCATCGCCCCTGCACAGCGTTGCAAGTTTTTAAACAAGACTAATTTACGAAATTTTTGAAAATGAATGGCTGCAGATTTTCTCGGTCGGTGCGATCAAAGACAAGATTGGAGCGGCTCGCATGAAAAAGGTGATCGCCGGGGTGGCCCCATACTCTGTCCTATTTGATCCTTGCACAGCAAAGCGCACAGCCTAAAAGCAAAGCTGAAGTCGCCAAGGCACAAACGGCAACCTATTCAGAGGTGAAATTTTACTCTCACATGTAAAATTAATTAAGTAAATTGCGTGAAATTTATCATGAAATCCATCATTTGGGGAGAAAATAATAGGAATAATTGGCTCGTGCTGTAAATTAGTTTATGATGGAAATAAAAAAATCTTCCGATAGGTTTGTCAGACCATAAGGAAGCAAAATTACACTATTTTAAAGGATGACAAGAATGGAAATTATGCACACAACACAAAGCAAGTTTTTTCTTATGAGGACTTGAATACTTTGAATGAAAAAGTAAAAAAATCAATTAAACTTCAAATAAGATATAAAAATCTTTTATTTTTTCAGGTTGAATATTTCAAATCGACAGGGGTAGTGGGAGTTTTTTTCGGACATATTAATAAAGATGACTGGATGGGCGAGTGTGGCTGCGGAACGATGCCCGTCCTGAGGATGACCGCCGAGCTGCTGCACGGCGCCGGCTGCTTGGTGCGCCAGTGCGTGTGACCTAAGTGGCCTGTCAGGATTTGCAGTCCAAATGTAACTCAAACGCCACGCAGAAAAAATGTGTTCTGCGGTTAACTAGTGATTTTTTCACTTATAGAACGACGCGGTGAAATTCTAAAACACCAATATGTCATCAATTACCATATATCTTTATAAAGTGTGCTTCTTTAAATCCTTTAAATTCAAGCTAATTGATAATATAAATGTTAAAATTACAAATCTTTAATGAATTATTAAAAAAAATGGCAACCCATATTCAATATTTGGTTTTCAAATGTAATTTGATTTATACATGAACATATGAGATCCAGATCCAACAATTCATAATTTTGATCAATTAATTTGATTATTTTTAATATTTTAAATTTTTGACAAATAAACAATTATTAGAGCATTTTGAGTTATAGTATTAATATTAAAAACTTGAATAACAAACAGGAATTATTTATCTCATGATAAAATTATTTCATGGTATGTTTCCTCATATTTTATGATATTTTCTGCAATTTGCACCAATATTTTTCTGATTCAATCATCTTCCAGCTAATTATGTATATTGTACTGGATGTTATGCTGCAGGTCTTTAAATTTTTGCATCTCTTATATGTATGCACTCGATAGCGTTATGAACTGAACAACTGACTTGGTCGGGGACCACTGAACGGAGTCTCCCGGGGGTTATACATTGTGTAAATCCATAACAACATAATATGTAGTTATATGTATAATAATTATATTTTACCCCATTTAAAAAAAAACCAAGGGCCGCGAAACAAAATTTTAATCATTTCGCAGGCCACATAAGAGGAAGTTGCGGGTAACCAATTCTGACGTCAATTTGTATTCTCAAAATATAACCGGACGTTTTGGTGTTGATGACTGCAGCCTCATTTCAGAGTTTAGTATATTGACATGTTCCGTTTGGAGATGATTTTGATTTCAAAAATGGTAAAATTTCATATTAAATTTTATTTTCAATTAGAAATTAATGTATGGGTCTTATTGTAAGTTTGTTCTATTTTTGCCGGTGGGGTTTGTCTGGACGGTCAAGTCATGTCCTCGAGTGCAGCAAATAAACACCACTGCCATTATACATCCCCTTCAAAGGTGCATTTCTCAATGTCTCGGCCTCTCCAGCTTCTCCAAGAAATGCACGTTGAACTACAAAACGGGTGGATGTACCGTCAAAAATTTTAATTTTGGTTTGAAGGATTTTCACATTATGAATTCCAGTTGCAGACGAGCTTTGTCAAGGGAAGGAGCAATTTAAACCAACATGGGCTAAGACAGATCAGAAAATGTTGGTCTGCCTATTGGACGAACTGTATGAGAATTAAGTTTTTATTTTCCACTAAAAGATTGACTCTCTAAGAATTAAGAGGACTTTGGGAAGTTATTTTTAATAAAATAATTTTGATTTTCGTAATAATTATTTATGGCTCAGAAATTTCACATAAAATTGAACAAATTTTGTTAACATTGGTTCGCATACATAAACTTCTGCTAAAAACCTTATTTTCAGCCGTTCAAAATAATATATATGATCACAATTTGCAATTGTTCAATTATCTTCAGAGTAGATGACTCCACTTTCGACTCAATGCTAATGTTGCAGCTAAATTTGTGTACGCACCTATCAATGGGGCCATGGTTTTTCTATGATCCAGACACAAACAAGATTAGTCCACGCCAATTTTTGATAGGTAAATCAAAGTGAAAAATATTCTATTAAAGATATTTTCTCTGCTCTCAGATCGTTTCAACAAAACGAAAGTATTTGCGCAAAAGCAAGGTATTCCTGTCATCATGAATTTCGGCAGCTATGAAGCAGGTAACGGCATGAACGGCACCACTTTTTCAAAGGTTGCCGCCGACGTCAACTTAAGGACCCAATTGATTAAGAGGATGCTCGAACTCGTCGACGAATACAAATTTGATGGAATCAACTTACGCTGGTATTATCCAGGCTGTGTTCTCGTAAATTAATGGAATTTTAAGTATTTTATTTTTGATTGCTCAAATTTAAAAAAGTACGACTGCGTCAAGGGCAACAAGAAGGACAAGGAAAACTTGGTGGCAATTTTTAAGGAGCTTTATCCAGCAGTCAAGGCCAAGGGCAAACTATTGTTCTTGCTTGTTGGCTACGCAGAGTCGTATGTTACAAATGGTATAATAGACATATTTACAAACTTACAACCGGGGCTAAAGATAAAAATAAAAAGTCAAAAAAATAAGGAAGTGAATAACTGAGTAAAAAGAAATCTAAAAAAAAAAAAAAAAATCATTTTAATATTTATGTAGAGCGGTGAATGTTTGCTTGAAAAGTTTCAGAAACCTCTAATATAATAATAATAAGAACATCTGAAAAATTTATGAAAATAGAAAGTTCATTTTATTACAAATAGTTTAAAATAATTTGCCTAATTTTTTCGCTTCAAATGTGAAGTTATTATAATAAGTAAGATCTCGAATTGTGTTTAATTTTTACTTCAAAAATTCAAGGGTACGATCTAAATGCTCTATGGAATTTGGTTGACTACTTTTATATGACGACGTACGAGTATGAAGGTTCATGGAGCACCTCCCTTTCCCCCGCTACGGCCATGCACAACCTTGCAAGTTTTTCATTTCTTTTTTGTATTAAAAACTAACACAGTCGTTTAATAAAACGAATTGTTGCAGATTTACTCAATCGCTGCGGTCAAAGAAAGGATTGGAGCGGCTCGCATGACAAAGGTGCTTGCCGGGGTGGCCCCTTTCTGTGTCCTCTATGAACTGGTACAGAAAAACACTGTGCCTAGAAGCAAATCTAGTGGAGTCACCAAAGGCCGAGTGACAAAATATGCAGAGGTGATCTTTTTAGCGCACTCATTTGCACTAAAATGTTTTGGAAATGATCAAGAAGGTTAGATCTTCAATTTTAACACAGTGGGCATATTATCAGGCCATATTTTCTCCATGATTTTTTTTAGCTAACTTAGAATGCACCTTAATAAATTCTGCACGGAAAATAACAGAATAGCAGAAGCCATTTTTTTTTATAAAAAAATAATTTTTGCAACAAGGAAAAAGCCCGATTCATTCATTTACATAGCAGAAGCTCATTAGTTTAATGATGAAAATTAAGTTCAACTACCTCCTGATAGGTTTGTCAGACCATAAGGAAGCAAAATTACACTATTTTAAAGGATGACAAGAATAGCAATTACGCATACAACGCGACGCACGTTTTTTCATACGAAGACTTGAATACTTTGACCGCAAAAGTAAATAACTTTATTGGCATTTCAATTTCTTTGATATTTGATAATATCCGTTTTTTATAGATAGAGTATTTAAAATCCACTGGTGTGGCGGGACTTTTTTTCGGCTACATTAGCAAAGACGACTGGATGGACGAGTGCGGCTGCGGCACAATGTCCATCATGAGGATGACCGCTGAGCTGCTGCACGGCGCTGGCTGCTCGCTGCGTCAGTGCGTGTGACCTGTTAGGATTTGCAACCCCCGATTTGCCCCCACAAATCTTTACTTGCGCGCCACCATTTGTAAAATTGCTTCATGGCTCGTCGCTGAGTGAATATTAAATCTTGTAATTTCCATGGAGGTCTGGAGGTCTACACAACAAAACGCAGCAAAAAATGCTTTGTGTTTGCCAAATTTCTGCTTTTTCTATTCTTGTCCTAATCAGCGAAATTGTGCAAATTTACAATTAAAATTAATATAATATATTGATTTAATAAGTTTGATTTCATTTATAGCATGATTACCATAAATGTAGATAGTTTTGGATTTTTAAAAATGTATTGCTAAACCAGAATAAAATAATTTTTTTAATGATGCGATTCGATTGGTATTTATTCCGCACATTTAATCTTCTAAAAATTTATCGTGATTTTATTTTGTTGAAGGATTCTGCACACAAAGTTGCCAGTAAAAAGCTACGACACGTGATTCCAATATTTAGACCATAGAGGAGCCTTAGGAGGAGGTTGCACAAAACAAATTTTACATGACATAAAATATTTGTACCATTAGACCAACAATTATAATATTTACGTTGTAAATTTGTGTAATAATTTATGAGTTACGAAATAAAATAAAATTATTCTTACAATGCACCACTTTCATAATATTGCATTATTTATTTTAAAATTGTTGCTGCAAATTGCAATGAACATATTGCAGATTAAATCTTAATAAAAATTTATTCTGATGAATTATGATACTTGATACTGCACAAATAGCCAACTGAGCGACAGTATTCAAAATTTTTACATCACCTGAACAACATTAAACAGGATGCTAAGTAAGATATTATTCTTCATGCTCTGACCAACATACAATCCATATATGGCCCCTTTTTAAATTTATACCTCGATCCACGAACAAAAACTTTCAATCTTTTTGTAGGCCATAAAAGGAAGTTCAGCAATATCAATTCCGCATGACGTCATTTTGTTTGCGTAAATCATAACCGGACGTAGCAGTTGAAATGTATGCTATACCTCAGACCAGAATTCAGTATGAAAATGCTCCATATATACAGATGATTTTGGTTTTGAAATTTGTAAAATTTCATTATACCTTTTCTTTTATATTATAGAGATTAATATGATCTATATTGTAAGTTTTTGCTACTGATGCTGCCAGTGGGGTTTGTCTGGACGGTCAAGTCATGTCCGCGAGTGCAGCAAATAAATGCCACTGCCAGTAAATATCCCCTTCAGACGTGCATTTCTCAATGTCTCGGCCTCCCCAGCTTCACCAAAAACTGCACTATGAACTACAAAACGGGTGGATGTATATCATCAAAAAATAAAAAAGTTAGGTATATTCGAGAAATTTAATATAATTTCAGTTTTGAACGAGCCCTGCCTAGGAAAGGAGCGATTTGAACCAACATGGGTCACTGCTGATCAGAAATTGTTGGTCTGCTATATTGACGAACAGTAAGAAAAATGATTTTTTTTTTGCATCGGGTTGCTTGAAAGTCTATCAAATCAATAAACAAAAAAAATGTGGATTTTTTCATAATAAAATAATTTGAATTTAAAATATTGATCATGTAGCTAAAAAAAAATTAAATACATAAAATTTTATTTACATAATATTTGGTACACATATATTATGCTAAAAATATCTTTTCAAAAGATGGCCTATTTTCCATGATAATCAGGATTTCCAATTATTTTCACATTTATTCTCTCCAGAGTGGATGACTCCTCTTTCGACATAATGCCAATGCTGCAGCTCAATTTGTGTACGCACTTATCGATCGGGCCGTGGTTTTTTTATGCTCCAGACACAAACAAGATCAGTCCACGCCAATTTTTGATAGGTATAAATAAAAGAAGGAAAATATTCTGGTCAATTTTGAGATATTGAATGTAAACAACGTGATGTAACAATTTGGAAAAATAATAAACAATGATAATTTTTCTCCAGACCTTCTTAACAAAACGAAGGTGTTTGCGCAAAAGCAAGGCATTCCAGTCATCATGAATTTTGGCAGTGCAGAAGGAGGCAACGGCATGGATGGCGACACTTTTTCAAAAGTCGTCGCTGACGTCAACTTAAGGACTCAGTTGATTAAGAGGTTGCTGGAACTTGTCGATGAGTACAAATTTGATGGCATCATCGTGCGTTGGTACTATCCGGGCTGTTCCTTTGTAATTTAATCCAATTCCAAGCAAATTTTTGCTTATTTTTAATTCTTTTATTATTTGAAAATAGACAGACTGCGTCAAGGGCAATGCGAAGGACAAGGAAAACTTGGTGACAATGTTTAAGGAGCTTTATCCCGCACTTAAAGCCAAGGGCAAACTATTGTTCTTGCTCGTGGGCAACTGGGATGCGATGATCATGAGAGGTATTAAAAAGATATTTATAACAATATTGCAATTTCTGTTTAATTTTTTATGATTATGTAATTAAATAACACATTAAATCAATAGAGGCAGATTAAAAAATAATTTAAAACGTGCTTAAAAAAATAAAAATATTAAATGTCAGCAAAATAATGTAATTGGTTGTACGGAAAAAAATCATATCAAACAAATGAAGCTCAAAATACATATATTCCTTACTTTGTTGCCTTAAGTTTGGAGTTAATAATATTAAAATCTCATTTTTAATTCTCACTTCAAAAATCCAGGCTTGGACCTGAACGTTTTATGGAATTTCGTTGACTACTTTTTTATTCAGACGTACACATATGAAGGTTCATGGAGCACCAACCTGTACCCCTCTACGGGCATGAACAACCTTGCAAGTTTTTCATTAATTTTTATAATAATCCGTGAATTTGATGAAATGAATTATTGCAGATCTACTCAGTCGGTGCGGTCAAAGACAAGATTGGAGCGGCTCGCATGAAAAAGGTGCTTGCCGGGGTGACTCCCTTATCAGTCCTCTATGAACTTGTACAAAAAAACACAATACCTAAAACCAAGACTAGCGAAGTCACCAAAGGCCGATACCCCAATTATCAAGAGGTACTTTTTTAGCTCACAATTAAAAAAAGATGAATTAAAATATTAAGGTTAAATTAAATTTGATTAGCTCTGAAAATTAATTTATTGGAGATATTCTCATGCAAAGTTTATGTAAGAGTTGTTTACTGGTTCTAACTGTAAATTCATAAAAAAATATTGATTTAGAGACAGAAAGTAGCAGTTTTCCTATGTTAAGAATCAACAAAATCAATGAAAATAAATTTTATCTCTCTCCCGGCAGACTTGTCAGATCATAAGGAAACAAAATTACACTATTTTAAAGGATAACAAGAATTGCAATTACGCATACAACACTACACATGTATTCACTTACGATGACTTGAATTCTCTAACAGCAAAAGTAAATAAGTATTTACAATTCAATTTCTTTAATGCTAAAATTTTGATTTTCTTAGATTGAATATTTGAAATCTACTGGGGTAGTAGGAGTTTTTTACGGCTACATTCACAGAGACGACTGGAAGGGCGAGTGCGGCTGCGGCGCAATGCCTATCCTGAGGATGACCGCCGAGCTGCTGCACGGCGCCGGATGCCCGTTGCGGCAGTGCGTGTGACAAACCCTGTCAATTATTTGCAACCCTGATGTGACTCCTAATTGTACACCTTTACTTGCGCCACCTTAATTGCTTCAGGATTTGTGCGCCGACAATGAGTGAATATTACAAATTGTAATTTTGAGGAGGTCTGAACAACAAATCGCAGCAAAAAAATATAAAAATGCTTTTCCTTTGGCAAGTTTATGCTTTTTTAATTTTTGTCCTAATCAACGAAATTTTAAAACTTTGCAATTAAAATTAAATTGGGAAATTTTATTGTTTTAATAAGTTTTGATTTCATTGAGACTAACTTAAATGAAATCAAGATAATTTTTATTTTTTTATTTTTATTTTGTTCAAAAATGTAATTACTACAATTGATTCTTTAGATTCTTTAAATCAAGCAAGATAAAGGACAACTAATAACAAAAATAAAAGTGAATCTTTAAATAATGTATTACGATTCAGAATAACATAGTTAAATTATTTTTATGATGCGATTTCTTTGCATATTTTTTCCAAAACATTTCACCTTAATTCTTAAAATTGATCACGATTTCATTTTATTGGAAGGATTGGAAGATTCTGCACAAAGCCTGTAGTAAAAAGCCACGACACAAATCCTAACTTTCAATCTTTTTGTAGGCCATAGAAGGGCAATTGGAGGAAGTTGCACAAAAATGTAACATGGCGTAGTTTTGTTTGCGCAAGCCATAACCGGACGTAGCAGTCCATGACTGGAGCCTCATTGTCAGTTAAAAAATCAGGACACATTAAAATGTTCATTCTGGAGATCAATTTGATTTCAAAAATTGTATATTTCTTAATTAAATTTTGTTCTAGAAGAGATTAACATGTCATTATTATAAGTTTGTGCTACTGTTGTTGGTAGAATTCGTCGCGACGGTCAAGTCATGTCCGCGAGTGCCGCAAATAAACGCTACTGACATTAAACATCCCCTTCAGAGGTGCATTTCTCAATGTCTTGGCCTCCCCAGCTTCACCAAAAACTGCACCATAAACTACAAAACGGGTGGATGTATAACATAAAAAGATATTAATTTCAGGTGAAGTAATTCAAGAGTATTTCAGTTTTGGATGAGCCCTGTCGAGTGAGGAAGCCCTTTGAACCAACATGGGCCAAGACCGATCAGAAGATTATGGTCTGCCTTTTGGATGAACTGTAAGAGAAATGAGTTTTTATATTTTGCAAAATTTGAACTATCTTATAATTGAGAGGAGTTTGCAGGTTTATTTAAATAAAATAATTTCAATTTTGAGAATTTGGTACTAATGTAAATTATGGTTTAGTAAGTTTGCATCAGATTAAAAAATAAATAAACATAATTTTAGTCAACAAACATCTGCTCAAAAGTCTCAGCCGTTCAAAATAATATGAAATTCGGGTTCATTGCTTTTTTCTCAATATGATCAAACAAAATTAAGTTAATATACAATTCTCTTCAGATTGGACCCTTTTGACTCAATAAAAATGCTGCAGCTTAATTTTTGTACGCACTTATCGATCGGGCCGTGGTTTTTCTACGATCCAGACACAAACAAGATCAGTCCACGCCAAATTTTGATAGGTAAATTAAATTAAAAGTGTTGTGGTCTACATTGGGATTTTTCTCGTTAGATCGTTTCAACAAAACGAAGGTGTTTGCACAAAAACAAGGCATTCCTGTCATCATGAATTTTGGCAGCATGGAACCAGGCGACGGCATGGACGGTGTCACTTTTTCAAAAGTCGCCGCTGACGTTAATCTACGGACGCAACTGATTAAGAGGATGCTCGAACTTGTCGATGAGTACAAATTTGATGGAATCGACTTGCGTTGGTATTATCCGGGCTGTATTATCGTGAATTAATCAAATTTTGAGTATTATATTGTTTTTTATATAAATTTCTCAAAGTACGACTGTGTCAAAGGCAACAAGAAAGACAAGGAAAACTTGGTGATAATGGCCAAGGAGCTTTACCCAGCACTTAAGGTCAAGGGCAAACTATTCTTTTTGCACGTGGGCAAATTTGATTCGATTCTCATGAATGGTATTGAAATATTTACAATAGTTCTCAAATATCTGCTGGGGGCTGGGGTTAAGATAACAATTTAATAATTGGACACTGTTCAATAGACTAAAAATGTAGCTAGAAGAAATAATTTCAATGTGTATGTAGGCTGGAGAACGGGTTATTAACAAATATCCAAATTCAATTCATTGCAAAATAATCAATTACGTAAATCTCAATTTTATTTAAAAAATTCAGGGTATGACATGAACATTTTATGGAATTTCGTCGACTACTTTTATATGACGACTTACGTCTATGAAGACACCTGGAAAACCTCTTTGTTCCCCTCTACGGGCATGCACAACCTTGTAAGATTTTCTTTTATATGTATGTATGTGTATGTGTGTGTCATCTTATTCTCCTCTCCAATTGTTGGAGTTTTCTTTTCATTATATAACTTTTGAATATTTGTGTGATGTATCTCGAGTTGGGCAGAGATTGCCTTGTGGTACACCAATAAACTTCATTTGCAACTAATCTGGCACAAAATGAACTGTTGCAGATCTACTCCATCGGTATTATCAAAGATAAGATTGGAGCGGCTCGCATGAAGAAGGTGCTTGCCGGGGTGGCCTCATTCGCTGCCCTGTATGAACTTGTACAGAAAAACACAGTGCCCAGGAGTAAATCTAGTGAAGTCACAAAAGGCAGATTGGCAAACTATTCAGAGGTGCTTTTAAGCTCACATTTTGGCACTAAAAATGATTTATCTAAAGAAATATGGTTACGTTTAAGATAAAGTCAGCAAAAAAATTAAAATATTGGTAAATAATATTCACATGTCAATTTGCCTATGAGATCTTCTGGTGCTAACTCGACATGTGAATGTAGAACAAATGTAGAAAATATTATAGTTTAACACCAGTATTTCTTTGTTAAGCATTAAGCTCATTGTTTGTTTAATTGATGAAAAAATATTTATCTCCCTCCCGACAGGTTTGTCAGACCATAAGGAAGAAAAATTACTCTATTTTAAAGGATAACAAGACTAACAATTACGCATACAACGCGACGCACGTGTTTTCTTACGATGACCTGAATACTTTGACCGCAAAAGTAAATAATCACATTTAAACCTCAATTCTTGATACTTGAATTTTTTAGATTGAATATTTAAAATCCGCTGGTGTGGTGGGATTCATTTTTGGCTATATTAGCAACGATGACTGGAAGGACGAGTGCGGCTGTGGAACGATGCCAATCCTTAGGATGACCGCCGAGCTGCTGCATGGCGCCGGCTGCCCGCTCCGCCAGTGCGTGTAACCTGTCAGAATTTTCAGCCCCTATTTGTCCCAACCAACTTATAATTGTCCCTCTTTATTATACTTCAGTCGTGATTGTGCTTCAAGTGGATATTAACGTAATTTCGTCTCAAGGAAATGCACGTCAGGACGACAAAAAGTAGAAAAACGCTTTTTGGTGGACAAATTTGTGCTTTTTTACATTCGGCTGAAGCGATGGAATTCTGCGACTAAATTAATGCAGCTTTTGTGATACTTCTATCAAGTACCTAATTCTCTTTAAAAATTGTATTAATTTGAATTTAACTTAAATGTTATAAATGGTCACGCTTTCAAAGCTTTAATAATTTTTAGAGCCGCGCGGCAATCAAAGAATATAATTAGATTAAAATTTCAATTGTAAATAACATTCACATCGTAACATGAGATTAAAAGTTAATTCATATATTTTGGTGATGCCGTTCTGTCCAACAATTCGCTGTCTCCAAACAATTGATTCTTTTCAACGTGCAAACTATATGTTGCAATTGGTTAAATAAACAATGATAAAACATTTTTAATTTTTATAATAAAGTATTATTAACCAGCGTAACAAATTATTTTACTTGTAATGATTAAACAATTTTCTACTTGATATTTTAAAATCGTTTTTGCCTGTTGCAAAAATTCCAATGAACATTTTTGGCATGTATTTTCCGGCATTATTTGTACGTTTGTACTTTTCAAAGGGTTTGAAAAGTTTCGTTTCATGGAGGTTCAATATTGGTACAGAAAGATCAGATTTTGTGCGCCCTTCAAAATGATATCTTAGTTATCACTTTTATGTCACTCCGTCTGCGTGCAATAGCCGAAAAAGTCGAAAAACGAATTTTCGGCATGCCCGAGCGGAAGCCATCCTGGATTTTAGAGTTTCCGGGTTTTTTCAAGCAAATCAATAGTTCTAATTGTTTTATCAACTTGATATTTTCACAAATGTCGTACACACATGTGTTTAATAAATATTTTGATGATGATGATGATATTTTCACAAATGCAAGGAACAATTTTTAAAGTCACGTGGGTGGGCGCATCGACCATCTCGGCAGGCCCGTTTGGACGGAGTTAAGGAGTTTGCTCAATTGGCTGTGGTAATTTTTCTATCGGTCCAAAAATTAAAAACTTTGGCGAAAATTAAAGCTAATGGAGTAAATTTTTTTTTAAATTTAAATGTATACAATATATATTTTGAAATTTTTCCAAATAATATTTTTCGCTACTTCGCAAGTTTAGTGTGTAAAATATGTACATATTTATTTGCCTCTGTAAAGTATGCAATTGGTTTTTTTAACAAAAATTTTAAAAATAGTTGATTATATAATGTGACCTTCCCTGAAATTTTCAAAATTTTATTTTAAGCCGTTTTTATTGAAAAAATTCCCAAAAGTGGTTCTCAATTTACAAATGTTGATCATGCATTTTTTCACACATTGAATATTATTTATGAAAATACAGTTGCTGTTACGATATACAGTTGTCTCGATAAATTTTATATAGTTTGGGATATTCTCATAGCCAAGTCAAGCTATAAGTTATTAAATTTTCTTGTGTTAACTCAGCATTTGAATCAATTTGAATATCCCTGGATAAATTTTATTGATGGTTTAACAAGAAATTTCCAATGATAAGCGCAGTATATTAATTTATTAAATTTAAAATATTAATTAAAACACTGAGGGATATTCTCATGGCCAGTTTGCTTATGAGATTTTCTGACACTAATTAAGCATTTGAGTCAATTTAATTCTCTATATCAAGCTCTTTAGTTTAATGATAAATTCAAATTGTATCTCCCCCTCGGCAGGTTTGTCGAATACATGAGTACTTTATTCATGTGCATCACCGATATTATATCAGCTTTAAGTTATCTTGTTGTGCTGACCAACACACGTTCATTTTCATTGCCCCGTTTATGCCACGACCTATACAAATCCTAACTTTTCACTCTTTTTGCAGGCCATAGAAGGAAGTTACGATAGCAAATTTTAACATGACCCCGTTTAGTTTTGCGCAAATTACAACCGGATGTAGCAGTTGACGAGAAGAGCCTCATTCAGTCATAAATTCAGAACATTATTAAAATATTAAAATGCTCAATTTGGAGACGATTTTTATTTCAAAAATGGTATTATTTCATAATTAAACTCTCTTTTCTGGTAGAGATTAATATTATTCTTTTTAAGTTTGTGCTTCTGATGTCGGTGGAATTCGTTGCGACGGTTAAGTCATGTCAGCGAGTGCCGCAAATAAACGCTACAGACATTAAACATCCCCTTCAGAGGTGCATTTCTCAATGTCTCGGCCTCCCCAGCTTCAGCAAAAACTGCACCATAAACTACAAAACGGGTGGCTGTATATCCCAAAAAATGATATTTCCAATTTGCAGGAATTTTTAATTATTTCAGTTGTGGACGAGCCTTGTCAAGGAAAGGAGCGATTTGAACCAACATGGATTAAGGCCGATCAGAAAATTTTGGTCTGCCTTTTGGACGAACTGTAAGAGAAAAAGAGTTTTTATATTTGCAAAATTTGCTTTAAACTTGAACTATGTATTTAAACATTAAGAGGAGTTCGCTGATTAATTTTTAATAAAATATTTTCCTTTTTTAAGAATTTGGTACTAATATTGTGGTTAAGAAATTTTCATATAAGATTCGAAAAAAAAACATAATTTTGGTCAACAAACATCTGGTCAAAAGTCTCAGCCGTGCAAAATAATTTATGAAATTCGGGTTCACTGCTCTTTTCTCAATATAATAAAACACGTTTAATTTAATATTCAATTCTCTTCAGAGTGGACTCTTTTGACACGATAAAAATGCTGCAGCTCAATTTGTGTACGCACATATCAATGGGGCCGTGGTTTTTCTACGATCCAGACACAAACAACATCAGTCAGCGCCAAATTTTGATAGGTAAATTAAATTAAAAGTGTTATGGTTGACATTATATTGGGATTTTTCTCGATAGACCGTTTCAACAAAACGAAGGTGTTTGCGCAAAAACAAGGCATTCCTGTCATCATGAATTTTGGCAGCATGGAACCAGGCGACGGCATGGACGGTGTCACTTTTTCAAAAGTCGCCGCCGATGCCAATCTACGGACCCAACTGATTAAGAAGATGCTCCAACTTGTCGATGAGTACAAATTTGACGGAATCAACGTGCGTTGGTATTATCCGGGCTGTTTTGTCGTGAATTAATCAAATTTTGAATATTTTATTGTTTATTATTAAAATTAAAAACAAGTTTGACTGCATCAGGGGCGACAAGAAAGACAAGGAAAACTTGGTGACAATGTTTAAGGAGCTTTATCCAGCAGTCAAGGCCAAGGGCAAACTATTGTTCTTGAACGTGGGCAGATATGATGTGATACTTATGAGTGGTAGGCATACAACAATTCAAAAAATTTTAAGATTGCGCAATAAAATATTTACTGTAATTGTCGTAAAAATATCGCTAAAAGAAGAAATAATGTTAATGTGTGTGGGTTGGAATAAATTTTCAGACAGCAGAATATATTTAATACTTCAGAAATAAAAAGTCAATTTTACAATAGGTTGGAAAAGTGTTCCATATTTTTCGTTTTGCTTTAAATGTGGAATTATTTACTGGTGTCTGAATTATATTCATTCGAAAGATCTCTAATTGCCTAGGTCTAATTTTTACTTGAATAATTCAGGGTACAACCTGAACGTTTTATGGAATTTCGTCGATTATTTTTACATGACAACATACGACTATCAAGGTGTGTGGAGCGCCGACCTGTTCCCCTCTGCGCCCATGCACGAGCTAGCAAGTTTTGCATTTATAATAATTTTCTGTGATTAAATGAATTTTTTTGCAGATGTACTCAATTGGTGCGATCAAAGAAAAGATTGGAGCGGCTCGCATGACGAAGGTTCTTGCCGGGGTGGCCTCATTCTCTGTCCTCTATGAACTGGTACAGAATAACACTGTACCTAAAACCAAGACTAGTGCAGTTAGAAAAGGCCAAGTGGAACGCCTTTCAGAGGTGCATTTTTCACACATTGAATATTAACGGTTGCAGTTAGGATATACAGTGGTCGTCTATATATAAATTTTAAACAGTGTGGGATATTCTCATAGCCAAGCTGCTTATGAAATTTTCTTGTGCTAACTCAGCATTTGAATCAATTTGAATATCCCTGATCAAATTTCAAATTTTATTGATAGTTTAACGGCATTTTTCCAATGGTATTTCAATGATGAAAACAAATTTGATTTCCCTGTCAACAGGTTTGTCAGACCATAAGGAAGCAAAATTTCACTATTTTAAAGGATGACAAAATGTTCAATTACGCATACAACACGACGCACGTTTTTACTTATGAAGACATGAATATTCTGACCGCAAAAGTAAATAATTTAATATGCTACAATTTTTTTATTTATTATTGTTATAATTTCATTTTTTCTTTTAGATGGAATACTTTAAATCTGCTGGTGTAGAAGGAATTATTTTCGGCTATGCGAGCAATGACGACTGGATGGGCAAGTGTGGCTGTGGAAAAATGCCCGTCCTGAGGATGACCGCCGAGCTGCTGCACGGCGCCGGCTGTTCGCTGCGCCAGTGCGTGTGACCCACCCCTGTCGTTTATTTGCAACCCCGATGTGACTCAACCGACCTCTAATTGTCCCTCTTTGCTAACGTCGCCATTTGCATAATCGCGTCAGAGCGTGTGCGTCGAGTGAATATTAAATATAATTTCGTCTCGAGGGGAAGCTGGAGCTGCAGATCAAGACGACAAAAAGCAGCAAAAGGCTTGTGCGGTTGACACGTCTGCGCTTTTTGCCTTATTTGATCTAAACACTAAAAATCTGAAACTAATCGACACGTAATCTGAAATATAATGCTGGCTTGTTCAATTTAATCTTTGAATAAATTTTTATTGAACAAAACAAAAAAATCTGCGAGTTAACAAGTTAGCGCACGGCGAGCCTTAAAAGATTTAAACAAAAAAATGAAAATTTAATTTTTTTGTCAATATTATATAATTAAATTTAATTAATACCACTTCTTTGACATTAACTTGGTTCGACCACTATTCATATTCTTCTGATTACAGGGAACCCTGCAAAGAGTTTTCTTTGGTTGACAGCATCTATGTATACAAAAGAATATCCTGAACATAGATTTTGAATTTTTTTCTAGAATTAAATTAAATTAAATATTAAAATGTATTACTGCGACGGATGTCTTTTTGAGCTCACAAGTTTTAGCAAAATTTAGCAAAATCTTTGGTAGTGGTGGTACCTTTTGGTTCCGGAATTCAATTTTTAAAAACTGCACAACTTATAAATTTTTTTCAATATGGACAAAATAAACAACAGTATTAATAAAGCAGCGTGAATTTATCAAAACTATTGCACCAATAATATTTTGCATGTTATGGCCATTAAAATTTCATCATAATTTGTTAAAATCTACAGTCCATTTTCGATTTATATTAAATCTTATTTATCTTTATATTATTATTAGTTTTAGTATTTTGATATCGCGTTTCTCTGCAGTTTCCGAAAGAATATACAAAGGTAGTATTTTTTTCTTGAAAGGGCTGCGACGTCGAAGTCAAGTGCTGGGGATTCGATCGGGGCTAAAATATTCATGGCATGCAAATAAGCGGGCGTCGACGACAAACCATGAATTTGCAATACAAGAGAGAGCGAGAAACCAAGAGCATTTTCCGCAGCTGGAATCATTTGCAGGGCTTCGGGCCGATTCATTCGAACACTGTTGCCTGCCGGGCTAACAAGCTGCGTTCCTTTCTCGTTTTTCCTTTTGGGCCCCGGTGGAATTTTACGCATTCATCCGGTGCTTATTTACGAGAGGCATTGTGCGCTGCCGGCAGGGATTTTACCGAGAACATAAATATTAGGAATGCTCGTCGCTGCATGATTGACCGCGCGCGCGAGTAAGAAAAGAAGCACCGCACCGGGCCACTTTCTTTTCGTTATCCGTCTCTTCTTTTCCCGGCAGCAACAGTTCTTTTTCTTCTCTTCGCCATCCGCAGAAAATAATGGTAAAAATATGAATAGAGAGGGAAAAAGCGTGCGCGCAACAAATGCGAATTTTTTGCTGCAAATTTTCTGCCCGGCGAATTAAGATTTTCCGGGGTGTCTCGCCGCCGCCGCTAACGCTAAATGGACTTTTCATGCATATTTATGAGTTTTTCCGTTCTGGCTGCAAGCGACGCTGGTCGTGCTCATTAGAACAAAGGACTTGAGGCGAAAATTTTCTCCTTGCTGCAGCTGCGACCGAAATTTTTCACAAATGAGAACGGATGCGATGAGCAAATTATGTTAAATTCAGTCTGTGCAGCAGGCTGAAATTTAACTACTAATTATTTAATTTATTAAACTTATAAGGTTGATTTTCAAATAATTAAAAATCTCTGTATGTTCTGTTGTTCTTATGCTGAAATAATATGACATGTGTAATAAGAAATGGAGAATGAAATTGCGGCTCAATTATTAGTGACTATTTTTGAAAAAGAAATTCTGAATAAAAAACAAATTGAAATTATCAGGTGCATAAGGACCGTCAAATTATTATTTTATTCTATGACCTTGTTTAAGACGTTTAAATTTGTACTGAGAGTTAAATAATAATTATTTTGTTATTTTGGATCAACTCAACAAGAAGAAAACTACATCATTCAAGAAGCACATTATTATATGATAAAAATTTAATCATAATTTATGAAAAAATAAATTATTAAGAGTTTAGATATTTCAATTTTTTAAATGGATAAAAAATGTGGGAATCTAGTTTTTCACACTCATAAATGATGGAAATAATTGTGAGTTCAGAAATGTAAACTTGTTTCTCTCATGAAGTTGGATATTATTCAAAATATCGAATAAAGTTTAATTAATTATTTCTGCTGTTTCCCATTGACTAAAGTCATAATAGCATGGAAATTCCACACAGTAACATATACAAAAGATGGCGCTGAATTGTATCACAAAGGCTATATTTCATCATTGTGCACCTAGACATAGCGGATTTTCCCTCTTTCTTTCTAGGGTGCAAGCAAGAGCACATGCAGAAATAACACGTTATGAATTGCCTTGAGTTTGCACACGTCCGGAAGTATAACAGCGAGTGCAGCGGCGTCCGCATGAAAAATTCATGCCGTTCCATCTCGTGCAACGCTCTCGACGCGATATTGCATTATTCCTGCTAGGTGCATCCCCGGTAATAAAAGCGAGAGATAACGTCGTCAGGACTTTGCTGCACTTCCGCAAGGGGACTCGCAGCCCCGCTCCGACCGTGTTAAATTTCATCCGAAAGTCGCAGCCGATTGTTTCTGCACTGCTTAATGCAGAGTTATGGTTCCGCATACACTGCATGTTCATTTCCCCACGGAGCCTTTCCGGGGACATTTCGCAAAACCAAAACAAGCCCGTCGGTCGTGTCGTGGTTTTGCTCCCAACAAATCGGCTACATTAAAATTTAATTGGTATTTTTCAACAGCAAAACTTTGGACAAAACTGTTTTGGGAAAAATAAATTTCAAAAGAATTTTCAAATTGAATTTAACATTTTTTATTTTTTGGGACTGTTTAGGCACGTAGATCGATTGATCCAGTTTCGTCTGCGGTTCCTCTCTTAAGCGATGAGCCAAATCCAATTTCGCGCACGGTAATGGAAATTGATTAATACGCCACGGAGTAAATTACTTTCCTTCCTATCTTGCTTGGCCTTTGTCTCCACGACGCTCAACCTAAAGTGGATTTATTCTGACGAGGGCCGCCCCGAATTATTAATCTCCATTAAAGGTTCTTCCTTGTACATGTGGTCGATTCAAATTTCAACGATGGTGTTTGAGATGATTCCAAAACCCGAATTGAACACTTTATTTTCACTATCTCGTCGCATGAAAGTCCTGACCAATGAAATTCCGTTTGCCTCGCGTTTAAAGGGTCATTTTAATAGGCGGGCGACTGCAGCTCGCATAAAATAGTCCTTTATCTTTCTCTGATCGCACTTTCTCCCCCGCGTGGACTGATCTTAATATCGTCTCGGCGCTCCAAATGAATTACCCAAGCTGAGCGCGGGACAATAAAAGGCGCCGGTCTCATCTTTTACAACCCCTGGAAATGAAAGGGAAGGATAACGGAAAATCCGTCTCAGATTTCAAACGACTGAGCGAATAATTCTAATGGCAAGAGCAGACGGCGAGCAATTGAACTGATTGTGAGCGCCAAGTATGCTCATTTGTAATACAAAAATTAATTTAAATTATAAAATTATGCAAGTAATGATATTAACTTTTCAATTTTATAATGGGATTAAAAAAAAAAAACAATAAAAAAAGGAATAATTTAATTTTTTATTTTTAATAAATTTATTAAAAACTTTCAAATGCCATTTGCTTTTTTTTGTATTGAGCCTACTTTGCCTAAATGTAAAAAATCTCACACAATTTTGAAGCGTAAAATTATTTCTTTGAAAATAAGTTAACAATAATTGTGAATATTTTTGTATTTTGTAAATTATTTCTGGCGATATTTATCTCTAACTAGATTTGAATACATGTTGTTTTGGGATTAGGTGTGGTGTAGCATAAAGCCGGTAGAATTAATCAGGATCGAGCAAAAAGAGCAACTGAGCGTATTATTAAATTAGCGTCGCATTGGGAGTCTCGGTGATGACCTGCAAGTGCGCAATCCTCCCTCTTCAGACAAACACACGCGCTCTTATGCATTAGAAAAACAAACAAAGCAGGTCGCGGGGATTTATTATGGAAACGCCGGCCTCTCGTAAGTACAGCTTCTCGTTTTTGCCGCAAACTAAATCTATAATTCACGACGGACTTGAAACCAAACTGCTCGTGGCACCATTATCGACTGAGGCCTGCTTTTTGCTCGACTCGGCCGTTTTTGCATGCACTAGATCGTAAATTTTGCCATAAATTTTTAGCTTTTCTTCTGGAGGCAGGCCTGGTTAAGCAGAAATTGAAGTGAACATAATATGTACACGAGTAAAACGAAATGATGAAATTTATTCTACCATAATTTTAAAAGAAGAAAAGCAGTCCTAAAATAAATTTACAAATATTGAGGAGGAATCACCAGCAAGGCTATAATAATTGTTCCTAATTCTGCGATTTTGCAATCATATCTAAAACTAAAAAAGTTTTAATGCATTTTCACTTTGAATTTCTCAGCTGACTGAAGCTGCGGAGGATTTGAACAATGGACCAAAGGGGGTGCACGCACCCTAGCCGTGCACTTTGGCTAATTCGTGCGGCCGGTGGGGTGCAGGCGGCCATTCTTCCGGCCGCATTGTTTCGACGACAAAGCAAATCACTGCACTTTCTCGAACTGCAATCGTCCCTTCCTCTTTGCCATAAAGCGCCATTAAGCAGTCAGAGAACGTTCCGTCCTTTTATAGTTCCGCAATTTACGATCTAAATTTAGTTTCAAATTCGTGCAATTTAAGGGAGAAGAAGGAGAGGTTGGTGATGGAAAGATACTTTTATGCTTTTCCTAGCTAGGAGTATTTTTCTTCTTATTTTTCTCGTCAGCCGAGTGTTTCGGCCTTTGCTATCAGCAGCAGACCGATCGCAAAGCCATTGAACCCTTTTGCACTCTGCCTCTCGGGGGGCAATTTGGAACCAATTTGGAGCACGCAAACGAGAACGACCAAAAGCAAGGCCGCCGCCGGCAAGCTGCTCTCGGACAGAAATTCGGCGCTTGTATCAATTTTGAGCGGATTTCTTTTGTGTCCCTCGAGAGCCCGACTGGCTGGCCGGTTTATATTTTATTTTTTTCTTCGTTGAAGGAAAATTGGCCGACGAGCGTTTCGTAAAATTACACCGATAGAGCTGAATTGGCCGAAAGTGCAGAGCGTTGAATAAATAAATAATCCGGCTAGCTCTCGACTAGAGGAGAAAAGCAGAATGCGGATGCATGTTATTGCCGGTGCCGCGTGTCGACGGTGGTTTTCTTCGGCAAAGCAGTTTTATTTAAAAGTTTAATTAACGCCGCGGCACTAGAGCGCCGCAAAGCTCTCTAGAGAGGAAGAGCGGAAAGGGCTACGCAACAACGAAACAACTCAGCCACGATTCGCACCTGTTTCCATTGCAACACCCACCCCTTTCAAGAGAGAAACCGCAGCACAAGGGGGCAGAGAGATGCGAACTCGGGGGTTCTTGAAGGGGCTCAAAGTCAAAATGCTCCGTCAAAATAATAATTACTCATTTCTGGTTCAAGTACAGCTTTAAAAAAAAAATGGAATTAAAAATTGCTATGATGATTTTTTTATTTGAAGGAAAGGACTTACAATTAGTTTTGATAAAAAAAAATTTTTTAGTGACTTTATGATTGAACTGACAGTACAATTAATTAAAAGAAATACCAATTTAACTTCAATTTGATTGTAAATCTTTTATCTTTGATGTGGAAAATGCATTTTTTAATTTAAAATTTTTCACATTTCCTTTTTAAATAAATATTTTTTGTTCAAAAGGAAATTGTTCTGATTTAAAGTTATCAATACCTTTATTTTTTTATATCGTGATTAAGTAATGAATAATTTAGACGTGCACACCAGGTGCACACTTTAAACCCTTTAAACAAAAAACCTTCAATACATTCTAGTGAAAAGTATTTATAATATTTTATTGAATTTTGTATCTGGAAAAAAACATTAAAGTTTTTTTTTTTATTATTCCTCACATTTTCAATGCATTTATATTTTTCACCATTGTGTTGAAGCAATAGGAAAACAATTTCCCGCCGAGTCTGAGGGCAGGAAGAGCAAACTGGCTGGCGAACTTGTGGTGCCGCCACAGATATATATTTTTCAGCAAATCGTTTCTCCAATAACCACCGCGCGAAACTCGACACGGCCACTCTGCGAACCCGAGAGGGATTGTATTATGCGATTGCAGATTGTGCTGGGCGAGTTGGTTGGCCTCGGTCAAGATTTTCCAAAGGGCAACAAGCACATACGTAAGCTGCTTATCCCGGCGCAAAGCAAAGCAGGCCGAGTCCGACGTGCGGAACAAACGACAAAGGGCCCAATACGAATTGCGATCACGTGCCGCCGACAAACGACCCTCTGGCCAAACAAACGCCTCGTCACCGACGCGACACCCACATAATTTAATTGTGATCCGCAAAAATCAAACCATGATCAGAAAAAAACACTGTAAATTCACATTCTTATGTTAGAAAAATTATAGATATTTGACATGCTTTTATATCTGCATTGCCGCAAATGTTCCTAAATTTAATTTTTTCTATAATCCCCTTATTTGGCTCACTGCTGCTCCAGTACAGGGCTGATTTTGCTCCACATTAGTGCAGCAACTGTAATATGATGTAATGTGCTCACCGCATGGTTTCGTCCTTTAACTCCCTCTTCAAAAAAACAAGGACAACTCACTGAGCAGCTCATATCAGCACATATGAGCTGATATTCCATGAAATATTGACGCCCTAAAAAGTTTTAAATCTACTTTAAAACATTCAAGAATTTCTGAAGTTTGTATATTTTGATCAGATTTTGATGCTGCTCATATGAGCTGCTCACATGAGCACCGACAACTGGCAATTAACACTCTCTATGGATCAAAATATTCAAATTTCAGGAATTATTCAATGTTTTAAAGTAGATTTAAAACTTTTTTAGGACGACAAAATTTCATGGAATATCAGGGAAACTTGAACATGGTAATTACAATGATATTTTTTTTTTAAATTAACGAAAATTAAAAAAACCTTGTGGCTAACTGTTGTAGAGCTTAAATTCAAACTTTGCTGCAATAAGTTTAGATTTCTAGAATTTTTTTTTTTTTTGTAAATCCAAAGTTAAACAATTGAGGCTGAAGTGAACCAATTTCAAGCTGATGTCAATGTATTTTTTCAACAATTCCAAAAAATAAGGTGTATGCAGAGACAGCTGCAAACTTTTCGTTGCCAATTTTGTGTGAATTAGTGGTGGCGAAAGCAAAGGGAAAGTTGCCCATTCATGACGCGATTTTAGCGCGGTGTAAAAAAGCACACAAGCAGCTCTTGACGGCATCTGCAGCCCTAGTGAAAATGTGTGTACGTTTTGCGATTCTCGGCCGCAAACCGCTCTCAAGACTGGGAGGTAACAACCTCTTGGCCTGCCCAGCACACAACAATGTCATTACCAAGGCAGAGGGAAGTGCTGCGGAAAATTTTTTACTCAGTCGATAATTTGAAGAAAACATTCTGCAATAATTATGGGAAAAATATATTTACAATAAGCTTTCCTGCTCTTACCCCCCCCCCTTTCAATTCACTTTTTCTAATGAAATTTTATGAATTAAAATGACAAATTATTTACAAAGCCTTTGGTCACTGCCCCTGGCAATGGCTTGTCGTCACTTTACACTTTGTTACTTAGATTACATGAGGACGTGTGCGTGTAAGTACACACTGCGCCACTTGGTGCGCCATATTTAACTTGTCAACATCACTCGGCCGGCGGCGGGGCAGATGCTCCGCAGGGAGCGATAAAAAATCGTCTCACGTCCGCTCTCACTCTTTCTTTCTTTTTCTCTTTCGTAGCCGAGACGATTTAATTGAGAGCTTTTCAAGTTCGCCTTTTCTCTGGCACGACCTTGAAGCGATCAAACATCGATCGCCAGATCAAGCGATTAATTTTGCGCGGCGCGGTCGTTTTGTTTATTTAACGGTTATTATTATGTGCGCGGCCGAGTCAGTTATGCGCCTATGATAATGTTATTGTTGCCAACGAACGCAGTATTATGTGCAGACTGGACGGATCGAGAGCGGCTTTGTTGTTTACACGGCAATAAAGGGAATAAGCGGCGGATTAGGGCCGTTATTTAAACAATCAACCATTGCCGCGCCGATTCGCCCAACCCGTCCGACCGACAGGCAGCCAACCCATTTATGCTAATTTCACGCTCCACGTGCGCTCGGCAAATAATTCCCAACTTTTTTCATTTTAAAGCGAACGGTGCGAGCGAGCGTTGGAAAAACAGAGTTAGGCCTCCCGCGTGGCGCTCCTGACGAGCCAGTTGCATAAATCGCGTTTGGGCCAATTAGTTTAAAATATTTTCAGCCAACTTGTTTTATTCAAATAAACGATCGGCTTTTAAACCTAATTATCTCAAATCACAAACAGCTCTAAGAAACAATGGTTTCTATCAATAAGAGGCAGATTTTTATCATCTTACTTGTGAGCTGCAACGAATCGGTGGAAATTCCTCAAATCAAGCAAATTCTTACCTGCAACAAAAACAGTGGATTGTTATTAAGGTTGTTGATTAAACCTTGTTTAAAACAATTTGTTGAAAATAAGGAATTGTAGAATAAAACGGCACCACCAGTAGTAAGAATTTTGCTACAACTTCTGAGATAAAAAAGACCCCATCCGTCGCATTCTTGTTATTGAGATAAGGGATAAGGTACCGTAATTTTCAATGCGTATTTAAAATATAAGTATTAAAACGATTGCAAGAATAATAGTGAGATAATTTAATGAGTTTAATTGGTTAGGAAATTTGATACTAGTCATTTTGATTTGATATTAAATGGAAATCCAGTTACCGCGTTTGATTTGCACGATTTTTATTTTTTGTTCTTCGCGAGCTGTTAAATTTCGATCGAGTGCTGTTGGAGCAAATTCAATCACGAGCACGAAAGAGTTCGTATAACGTAACAGCTAATCAAACAAAGTGGAGGCGGCCGATCAAACGGTTTAGCTGCTCCGATTTCATAGTCGAAACACTCGTTTTCACGCGACCCTGAACGTGAACGGATTATTTCGCTCTTATTGACAAAAAGCGGCGTGTTATTTTCCGAGTGGAAATTCATTGGTTGCGATCAATCAGCCGAGGAGGAGACGCGATTAGTCTGACAGTGAAAGAGAGAGGCAAAATAAAAGAAAGATCCTCTGCTGATGAAATTTTAAAGACCGCGCAAGCAAGAGTCGATTTGCGCTATCAATCACACTTAGCAAGCTAACGAAAAGCGCATTAATCATTCACACCTGAAAAATGCCAGAGAAGTACTGGATCGATTTTTAGTAAAATTCCTATGCAGATTTTTGTTGAACTCCCGCTTGTACAATTGACCCTCCTGACGTTTACACCTGATGCCGGGATTAACAAAGAGAGAATTTAACCCCGGTCCTTTCATTTCACGGCTTTTGCCTTTCCACATCAATAAAGGTAAATGTAAGCGTTTTTTTGCGTCTCTTTCTCTTTTTTTCCCCATTTTTCGACACACACCAGAAATCCCTTTCAAATAACCACGCGAATTTCTCTTTTGTTTCGAGACAATTACGGGAAAATGGATTCTGCTTCTCTCTTCTCGTTAATTTTAATTCAAACTCTGCCTCTCAAAGCTGCCGAGCAATTAACTGTGCTGCAGGTGCATCTCATTCTCGGGTGGTTATTGCTATTATGCAGATGCAACCCACTGCAGCTCTGCGGCACAAACTTCGCCTTGACAAAGGAACGATGAATCTCGGGCAAACTCCGGTACTATTTTTTACTTTACTTTTTTTACGCCCGTCAGTGTCTTTTGCAAGAGCCTCGTTTGCACGCGAGTCACGCGAGAGCGAAAAAGTGGGTGTGCTTTAGGACTTGTGCGCCGCGAAATTAGTTTTTCCCTCGCTTGCGAATAAAAAAGTGTATGCGTATAACAGCGGCGTGACGGATTTTCACGTGTGTGTGTGTCGAGAGAGAGATGCAATATAAATTATCAAGTCTGGCGGAAGAATGAATAATTTATAAATTTTTGATGCATTGCTCTACCGGGCGCCACCACCCGCGCGAAGCAACAGAACAAAACTTTTTCAACAAAATAAAAAAAGTTCCACGTATTATCTAACCAAATTTTCTTACTCTTCAAATATAAACATTGGTTTGGATTTCAAAACAAATTCCGCAAATGGACTGACGCAATTAGAGGGTGAATTAAAAACCAGTTTTCGCGATGAGTTTCGCAAATGGTAGGGGGAATTTCGTTTCGCCATTGTATCCAAAAGAGGAAGAGAATGAGAGTCTCATTAAAACATTTTTTCTCTCTGCCGCCGCTTTGAATTTGGCACTCTGCGAAGTTTGCGGCGTACGCGCAATTAAAAACTTGGTAAAAGTTTCGCTCCCGTGAGAAGAGAGCGCTGCACATAATTACACGGATTTCGCATCTCTTTCCTGCTCCCCCATTTAAATAAATATTTTCTTTTAAAATTCACATCGAAATTATTTATATTCTCGCTATATTGGAGAAGATTCTCTTTCGATTCGGTTTCCTCAATCGAGCTATTGGCGTTGGCCGTGAGCCAGCCTCGTGCGTGGCGTGCGCGATTTTCATTACACGTCCGCCTTGTGATGATAATTAATTCTCCACCTTTCCTCCTCGAAACACGGAGAAAATTAATTAAAAGTGGCCAAGAGTGTTCTCAAGCTGCCTACGCTCAAATTTTCCCATAGCGAAACTAAAACACTTTTTGAACTTTGTTCGAAACAAGAAATCATCAGGAGATTATGCATTTGTGCAAATTTTTAATGATGAAAAAATTAGCGAATTTTTTTACTTCATTGTGTTTAATTAAAAAAAATGTTATATTAATAAATACTTCAATTAGAAAACACTCCCAAGACTCATTTGACAAATATTAGGATAGCAGGTTTTGGTGAATCTTTTTTTTCAAAAAATGTTTACTTTCTTGCAGACTTTTTCTAGACGTCGTCTACGATATCTTTGAAAAGAAAAATTGCCATTCGCTGGAAGTTTTGCCGAGAAAAATGTCGTCGCGATATCGGCGGGACGGAAGAGGCGAAATTATTCACCGACGACACACAATATCTGCGCTCGATGCCATGTAACAACGAAGCATATTGCTTTTTATTATACAGTGCTCCGGCGCGCTCGTCTTTTTATTAACTCGCTCCGCTGCAGCGAGAAATCCGATAATAGCTGCCGGCCGTATAAAGTGCGTGTCTTTCTTTCTTTGGTGCAACGCCGGAATAACAAAGGAGCCCCTTTCTTCCGAGCAAAATTTATTGCACCCGGGCCTAATTTAAACTTTTCGAGAGTTTTAATCAATCATACACAACGAAAGAAGGCCCTTCTCTTTTGTGCAGTTGCTTTGATTCGCGTATCAATGCGTGTCCGTCTGTCCGTCGGGCCGATGCACTTTGGGGGTTGTTCATCGCCGGACCTATAATCCCTCGGTGATACATCGGCTGTCAATCAAAGGCACCGGCCCGAGGCAAATCCCGGCCTGGCCAGCTCAACTGACCCGTCCGCCTGCACGCCCGATGCATTATATGCAAATCCACTTTTGCAAAAATAAAACGCTCGCAATCGATCCATTAGCCAGCGGGAGTCTCTTTTAAAATTCAAAATAAAATAATCATGTTCCCTGCATGTTGTCGTAGGAAAATAATTATAATTTACAAGGGAACTTTTTTAGGTGCCTAACTGCGATTTTGATCAAAAATGGAATGTCAATTAGGATTCTCTTGTAGAGTCCAGAATTAAATTATTAGCTGCTGAAATGCATTTTTCACCCCTACAGAAGGGTTTGAGTTTGCCATTAAAATAGATAATAAATAATGTCATCATCTATTTTAATGGCCAACTTGAAACCTTCTTTTGGGGTGAAAAATGCATTTAATTCTGGACTTTACTTCAGGATCCTAATTGACATGCCAAATTTGATCAAAATCGCAGTCAGGCACCTAAAAATGTTCCCTTGTTAGACTAAATAATTTGGATAATTTTTAATGGACATAGACATTCAAGCTGTTGAAAATCTAAGCCACAAGATATTATTTAATATTTATATAATGAGAACAAATTGCAACTAATAAATATATTTTTTAGTGATATTTGAGATATTTTATTAGGCAAGTTTTTATGAAGCAAAAATCATACCCTTATTTAATTACACTACAAAAAAGTAAAAATAAAAAAAATAAAAATTAATAATAATTTAAATAATAAATTATTCATTCATAGTAAAATAAAAAAAACAATATAATAAATAAAATAAAATAATTTTTTTTTTTAATAATTAAATTAAGAAAATATAAAACAGATATGGATTTTTCAACATCAGCTCACTTTCTAGTAATTTCTCGAAATAGGTAAAAATAAAACTGTAATATGAAATTTAAAAAGTCATTTATTGCATCAAAATAGCAGACAAAGAGAGGAACAGAGTAAAAATTTAATTGAGAAACCAAGGAGAGAGGGATAAATTGAATTTTAAACTCCATTAAAGAAGCATTTTCTCAGATATTCAGCAGCAATGTTGAGGAGAAACGCAATTATTGTCCGCTTATAGGCGGCTGGAAGGAAATATTTGGCGGTGTAGAGCATTATTTTGAGCCGGGAAACTTTTGAAGAGGGTTCGCGCTGGTTCACTTGTGGCTTGGTGGCAAATAACGTGCAAATAAGCCGTGCCTGCGCTGGAAAAGTTTCAAAAAGTGCGCTGCTCTTCCCTTCGTCGTCGTTCGCTGGGCTGAGAGGGTCGTAAACAGACCCCCACCTAATTCGGCGATAAAAATTCAGACCCGCTGCTCTCGCGCGCGCGGTCTGGCTCTTTCTCTCATCCATCATCCGCCGCAGACAATTCAGAGTCTCGGCGGCAATAATGCACCCCCAATTAACGCCCCCTTCATTAACAAGGGGAGGCAGACTGCTTTTTGCATGACTTGCGCCCGCAGCACACGCACACACATACCGAATATAATCAACCTGCTTCTTTTCCTTCTGCTTTCGTTGACACGAATGGCACCGAGAAAATGCAATTCACCTCTCCCCCTCGATATATTCTTCCGCCGAGGCTAACTCGCAATTATTTTACTACAGACACTATATTCGTCTCAGAAATCTTAAAGGGGATGACAACTATCACAATTTAAAATTCCATTTTTCATATCCTGATTGACACGTTTTTTTTTTTTTTAGAAAGTCAACAAAATTATTAACTTCAAAAGTTTCCTCAGAAGAAGCCAATAGATCAATGAAAAAATTTACATATCTTTAAAAAATGCTGAAATTATGTTAATCATAATATTAATTAAAAAAAGGGTTTTTGAACTTGAACTGGTATTTTGAAAGTTAAATACACACTTATTTACATCATCATTTTACACACAAATCAATCTTTGATTTCAATTTGTTTAACGCCTCTGACAAAAAATTGCAGCAAAAAATATAAAATTTTGTATTTTTGAAAATAATCTAGATTCTTTAAACATAGCCCAATATGTCATCGTGGATATTAAAGTATATTACCAAATTTAGATTTTGTTAACAAAATCATCAAAGTTATTAACTTAAAAGTTCCTTGAGAGTGTATAACTCATAAGACCAATGCAAAATTGCCTATGATAAGAAAACCGTTGCAATTATGTAAATTTTAATTAAAATGGAAGCATTTTTAATGTCAGTACTTTGAAGGTTTTTACAACCTTATTTACATCATTTTCCAGAGCCAATTTTAATAAGGCTTTGTAAATTATCTTGAAACTTTTCGAATATAAGTGTAAATTGGAAAGCGCGAGAGCCGCGTGATCCGCATGCGAAATCCGAGACGAAAGGCTGCGCGCATCACTTCTCGGTGCGTAATGGATGTTGGGCCGTAAAATCTGCTTGCCGAGGAATTTAATATCGCCGAGCAGCAGGGATAATAATTGTTTCGCGTTTTATTGCCAGATTACGTGCGTAATAAATTGGCCGCGCCGTGCTCCGAAGGCAGATAATAAAGTGTATGCAGATTAGGCCGCGCGTAGTTGCCACTCGGAGCACGTCGCCTCCATTACACACACACTCTGCACGGACGATCGGCCGCGGCCTTCTTCTTTTCGCCTCCGTCCGACGCAATTTGGCCTAATCAAGTGCTCTCGAGCCTACACTCCTCGCTCCAGACGTGACTGCTCATCACATGTCCGCCAAATTTCAAAAGCGACTCGCGGTGTCAAGAAAAAAAGAAGAAGAAGAGACGAATCTGTTAATCAAAGTGCCTCTTGACTTTCGTAGGTCAAAAGTTCCTTATCCGCTCCTAGTAAGACTTGTTTTTTTACTTTATTGTTAACTTAAAATTTTATGAAAAAAAATATCACATCTATAGGGAACACCTGACAGAGAAATAGTAGTTGGAAAGATGAAGATCATTTAGATTTTTTGTAATAGCAAAATATTTTATTGTTACAATTTAAATGAATTACCAAATTTTAAAAATTTCGAGAGTCAAGAGGTATGGAGGGAGAAGGGTCAGCTTTTCTTTCATAAAAAAACCAAAACCTTTTTCCGCAAAAAAAACACTTAAACCATATTTTTGTGTGTAAAAAAATCAAAAAGTACATATTTTCTTATTCTTTGGATTGATGGGATTAATTAGTTTATATTTATTTTGTATTATCAATTTAATATTGCTGCAAAATAGATACCGATTAAGAGCAGCGACAAAACTAACTTTATGTTAATAATTTTAAGGGTTAATAACTGGACATGCATTTTGGCCATGCTTTGCATAATTTCTCCCTGATGGAGAACTGCGCGCAAACAAAAATCCCTCTCTCGACCCTCGAGGGACGAATCTGTCGCTGCCAGCCACAAATTGAATTTAAATCGCCCTAATTATCTCCACCGAGATTACTCGCCGGCCCTTTTTGCTCTCGTGTGTGTACGCTTTTTTTCTGAAAAGGGGCGAGTTTTGTTTAATCTGGCGCGGCCGATCGTTAATCACAGCGGCTGGACTCATAATTCTCAAAGCAGGGCCGACTCGATGGCCCTCGAATTTTCGCACCTTGCCTCAAAACGGCGACACAACAATTCGCATAATTGCTCAAACGCAGAATGACCCTTGAGGCTGAATTAATGGGCCCTTTGCTGACTTGATTGTCCTCTTTGCCGTTTGCGCGCGGGCGGCACTTGTGGCAAAAGCTTGAAAAGCAGAAATATCTCATTTTTGCTTATTTTATTTAGCACTTTAGAAGCATTATAAAAAATAACAATAAAAATAACAATACAAAATTGTAGAAACATATATAAAATTCAAGGATGCTTCTTGTCATATTTGCAGCCCTTCTTGATGAACATGAAGTTTTCTTTGGGCCAGTAGTTTTGTTTTGTCCCTTCGTAAAGGCGGTAGTCCTGTTTCAACATGTATTCTTTCATGTGATCCTTGGAAAACTTAACTCCGTGACTGAACTCGGCGATGAGGACCTTTTTCGAATTTTCCCATAAATTACAGAAAAAGAAGTTTTTTTTTTATCAACATACCAAGATGTTGGTTTTGTCAAAGGGAATGGTGTGGAGGACCTCATTCTCATGGCCTTCAATGTCCAACACAAAAAGGTCAACCTCTTGCCGGTCCAGCGCCTTGTAGATGGTGAAGAAGGGCATGCACAACACCTCAATCATCTTTTCATTCTGGTTCAACGATGGCTCTTTTCCGCCATGTTCGGAAGAGTTGAAGATTTTGCCCACTGTGCCCTTGTGCAAGAATTTTACCTAAAATTTCACTCCAGGTTAAGAAAATTTAAGTTTTTCCAAAGAATTTATTAGTTAAATTTTTCCTTCAGGCTACATTTAATTTTATAGGTGATTTGAAAGAGAGGTGAAACTTTTTAAATAGCTATTTAAAAAATAAAACTCAATAGTTCCACATCTCTACTTTGAAGTAATACATTTTTTATGAATAAACATTTCCATGTTTGCTCACTTTTGTTGGTTTCTTCTCGAGACTGAGACAAGCTGGAATGAGGATTGACTTTCGGTTTCGGGTGAGCAAAGATTCAAAGTTTGGCGGCGACGCTTCAATAAGTGCCCCTGTCCAGTTGTACCGCTCCTCCAAATCAAGCGTATTTGAAATTTCTTCTCCGTCAAACGCTCCGCACTCGATAAAGTATTTCCCTGTCTGATATTAACGCTTATAAAAAAATTAGAAATGAAAAAAGAAGTTTACAGAATTTTCAAATATGTCGAGAAAGGCGGGCAACTGGCCTTCGCTCCGGTCCATCTTGCCTGGACTGCGTAGGTTGTAGGGCACAGTGCGAGGCGACGGGGTCACCCACATCTTCCGCCTCACATAATTGATCAAGTTTGAGTCCTCCTGCTCCATCTCCAACATCTTTTGAACTTTTTTTCCTCAAATTTAATTTTGTTTTTACAAAAAATATATTTATATACCCTCAGCTTCGTCATGCGTGTAAAGAGTTTTGGCGTCTGTTTTTTTTTTCAAGAATAAAATTGAATTGAATTAATTATTGCAATAAAACCATATGTGATGTTCTTCAAGGCATCCTTGACGAGCTTTTTGGTATCTTCGGAGATTTTGGCGGCGCCGGAGATTCGCTCAATCCGTTCAAGAGCGATCTGGAGGAGCCGCTCGGCATCGCTCATCATGCCCTGCGCTATTTGGGTCGAGTTCTTCCTGGCTGCGATCTCTTCTTTCACCTTCTGCTCGATCTCCTTCAAAATTTTGTCGGTGTTGTTAGGCAAGGTGGAGAGATTTTGGTGCAGCAGGTCAATCGCCTTGGCCCAGCTCACCTCGTCCTTTTCGGCGAGTCGCTTCTGCGCCTCGTGCATGGGCTGCAGGGCTCCGTGCAGCCGCGAAACCACCTTCACCAGGTTGTCCAGTCGCTCTCCGAGCATGTACGAGTGCCACGTGAGAACCGCCGAGGCCGCAAGCAAAGCCCACAACAGCATCGACGCGCCCCGATTCTTCAGGGAGAATCCCTGATGCTGCATCGATTGCGGTGAAAATAAGGAACTAAATTTAAAGAATAAGAATTTTTATGCTTTTTTCTAAAAATGATTATTATATTTAAATTTAAAGACGCAAAATTTAATTACTGTATTTTGAATTAAAAAAAAAAAAATATATAATAAAAATCAACAATGAGCATATAATTTGAGATTTTCGTTAGTTCATTTTCATTGGAATAGAAAAAATACTAAATGTGCATTAATTCAATTAACTTCCAAAAATCAAATAAAAATGTTTTGCAATTAATAGTGGTCGTTATTCATAACTTAAAATATTTCAAACTTGAAAATTTGAACTTTTCACGTACGAATAAAAAATAATTTTAATGAAAATGAGGATATTTATCGCTTTACAAAGCCACGTTGCGCTAACAAAATAAATACCAACTTTTCACGATCTCCCTTCTGTGCCGGTTGGCCAGTCGATGAGCGCGGTGTGTCAGAAATGACGACATACTCTCTCGTGTCTACGTCCTCTTCCTGTACACACGACGCTCCAGGAATTAACATTGACCTGAAAAGCCTATAGATTTGATTTTATATGGCATTTAAAAAAATGACCGCGATTTAAGCGAGTCAAAATTTTTTATTAAATTTTTCAAGTGAAGAGAAATTTTCAAAAGTATCAATTTAAAAAAAAGCCTGAATATGGTAAAAAAAATTAATAGAAGTGTAATAATATGTAGTTCTGCTTTTTCATCATGCACACTCGAAAGGTAAAAAACTTTCAAAAACCTTTTCAATCAACCCAAGTTTTCATTATTTCCTCCCTTTCTCCCATTCATTCTTGTTTCTTTTTTTCCCAAACAAAAAATCTTTGAGATGGAAACAATTTCGCGACGCATCTCAAGAGCAGCAACTTTTTCCTTCGCCCACCACATATACGCAGCAGAGTCTTTTGTGCGTCGGTCGCTTATTGGAAATTGGCCCACGCATCCCTTTCTGGCGGAGAGGGATGCTGGGTGCTCTCATTTGTGTATATGACCGACAAGACTTACGAGGGAAGTACGCCTTCAATTCATTAGTGTGCTTTTCGTTCTCGTGCGCGAATCAGGGCCATTCACATGCAAATCAATCTTCAGTCCGCGCTAATGTACGCAGAGTGGCTGCCGTCGTGTCAAAGGAAAGAACATTGCAGGCGATGGAAAATTGGAGAATTTCCTTTAATTTATCTGACAGTGTTTAAATTTAATATAATTATATTATTAAGTTTTTTTTAGTAAAAATTTATTTTAACTTAATAATTTTTGTAAATTCGTTTGAAATTTAAAATGAAAAAATTACTCGGAATAAAAATCAAATAATTATTTCCGAATTTTTTTACTCGGCTTTTAATATGCAATTTTTTTTTTTATTATTATTGAAGAAAATTTTTACAACATTAATTTATTCATTTGTAGATGAGAATTTTCTGCAGGTTGAGTGTAGGCAAATGTTTTCATATTTTCTCCAACTATGGCGTTTCGCTAATTAGAGCAGGACAGCTTTTGCTTTTGCAAATCCGACGCGAGACTCGACATAAATTCTAATCAAGCTCAAAAATTCGTGTGCTGGCTCGAGTGGCGTCGCTCGCTGGCACACAGACACACGCACTTGATCACGTTTGGCCAAAGTCGCTTTCGCTCTCGTTCGCCACCTTTTGCCTCCGGCATCTCTCTCGAGTGTCTCTCTCGCACTGTTTGCGAAACAAAAGTTCGCTCGTTTATTTGTTTGTTTGTTGCACGCCGCACTGCTCTGATGATTCATTCACTTTCTCTCTCTCTCTCTCGCCACGCTTAATTGCAATGCAAAAAGCCACAAGCCTTTCTTTCAATCTCCAAGTTTCAATTAAAAACTTCACTGGTAATTTTAGAAATTAAAAAGTTATTAAAGATCCCAATTTGCAATAATTGAAAAGTCGTTTCGAGAGTAATTTGAATCGCAGTCAAATTGATCAGCCAGCTTTGGAATCGGCGAAAATTAAACGATCGGCTGCGCGGTAATTTCCCAGTGGGCTCGATTTGCGAAACTCGAATCGCTTCGGCCAGAGATGCAGGGAGTGAAGTAATCACAACGAGCGAGCGAACGAGCATTTGGGAAACAATGGGAAATTGAAGAGCAATCTCGCAACTCGCGGGGGGAACGAAAAGAACAGAGCGAGGAACGAAAGTCTTTTTTCGCCGTGCTCAAAACACGCGCACTCTTTTGCTGACGTAATCACAGACTCAAAATCAAGATACAATTGCAATACAATAAGTCAATGTGAGTCAATGAAAAAACAAGAATTTAGATAACTTAGTACGATCTATTCAATTAAACCCTCACAGAATATGGAATTAAATACAATAGATTTATTAATAACATTTTTATTTTTTTCTCAATTATATTTTTTTTATCCAAACTAATGTTAATAGGTACAGTTCTATCAAAATTTATAAATGCCTTCAATCCATTTTTCTGGAAAAAAATTGGAATTCTTCTGAGCGCTTTGTTTGATGGTGTAACACGAGGCAATTTCTGCATGAATCGAGATACATCATGAAAGATTAAAGTAATAATAAATTCAAACATAATAAACCTATTTGAAAAAAAAGCATTTAAATTTCCTCAATAGCTTTCTAAAAAAAATCAAAATATGAAATCGTGTATTTCAAAATACAATTTTAATTGACAAAGAGAGAAACTGATTAGAAGCTCCATTGTTGTTTTAATAATTATTATTTGTTTGAAAATATATTAAAAAAATCTGAGGTTAGGCTTTCATATTAAATAAATATAAATACATATAATTATTGCTCTTTCTCAAAAATCGTTTTCAGTTTATTTAATGTGTCTTTTAAAAATTTAAATTAAAAAAATTCAAAAGGATAAGCATGAAGAAGTACAAAATTTTCTTATCTAGATTTTCGGCAATTATTCTTCTGTTTCCTTTTGGATTTGCCCCTAAAATAGACCGATTGCGAGAAATATTCGCCTGCCCCAAGTTTGAAGATTGAGCACAGAATAAGACGAATTTAGATTGCATTCATGTTCGCGTGGGCTGCTTTTCTTTAATCAAACACTCGTCCGTCCGTCGTTCCGCCTCCCTCGGCATGCACGCTTAGTGCATGCATATTACAACAGGAAGAATGTGTGTGTTTATGTGCGAGAGGGAGTTGTTCTCAGTTCTTCGGAAACCGAGAAGAGAAAATTGCGACGCTCGCGATTTCGCATTCTCTTTGATGCACTCTGCAGCGGCAGCTGTCTTCTTATTCCTCCCTCTTCTACCCCCCCTATAATACGGGCACCACTTTTTTAATATCCGCCGCCGCCGAGCTGCCAATGGGAAAAAAAAGTGCTGATTGTGTTCGTCGACGGAAAAGCTTCCTCGCGTCTAATTAAAATGCGCTCTACTTCTTACATCATAATTCCAAAATCATAATAATAGCGAGATGAAGAATAAATGGAAAGATATTAAAAAATTTATCCAGAAAAATTCAACAGCATACATCATACATCTCACAATTGTTTATTTATTTATATTTTTTATTTCAAAAGTTAACTAAATTTTTACATGTTTCTATTTCTATATATAGGTTCTTACAGTTGTAGATTTTTTTTTATTTTTTTTTTTATTTTTTTTTAGGGTCAGGCCAAGACAAAGTCTTGTCGGCCTGTGCCCTTTATTGGTGGTACAGAAGGCACCACCCAATTAATTTTTTTTATTTTTGGCACCTTTTGGCACTCGAGGTGTTCATTTATTTCATCAATACATTTTTTATTTTGTTTTTCATTCAATAAATTCTATAAAATTTACCACCTGCTGTCTATTAAATAATCTCATATTACTTTCTTGTCAAGGAAAATCATTGAAGTTGATGGAATTTCTGAACGTTCCTATCTGATTGGCAAATTGATGCTCCGGTTTAATATTCCAAATCACACCGCAGACAAATCATGGGTTTTATGGCAATTAGCACGCGAATATGGGTAATGATCTGATTTCTCGGTCGCAAGCGCAATTAATTTGCAACGCCGCATTTAGGCGCAAAGCGATCCTCAATCCGCCTTTTGACTGCTGCTCTGCTCAAGAGAGGAACCATAAATAGGAAGGCTTACAGTCAAAGTCGGGCGGCGGATTTGCGTGAGTGCGCCGGAAAATTGAATCGCTGCATGTATTAGCTCATTAAACCCGAGTTTGAATGTCAACAGACACATACACACGCGCGCGGATAGAGTTCCTTTGAGCGGCGAGAGGCAAATAGAGCAGCTAGTCACTCACTCGGCGGTCTTGATTACCCACACGGCCCAATCCAACCCCTGCCAATGAACCGTTTTGCGCAAAGGCCTCAGCTGGAAAAAATGCAACTCAAACTCTCGACTTGAGCATATATGGGCTTGATAAATTTTAGTTTGCTATGGAATACGTAAGTTCGATGAGAGGTTTTTCAGTGAATTAAATTATTTTATACAAACATTTACTCTTTTGATGTACATAATTATACATATATTTGAAGTACATAAGATTTTTGCTGTTCTTTGAAATGTAACTGAATGAAGAATAAATTTATAAATTTAAGCGCTTCAGAAATTGTTTTTAAATATCTAATAATTGTTTATATAAAATACAATTTACTTAAAATATTTTAATTCCCAACTTTTTTGTTTACATTTTGAAAATACTTGAAGTACGCCAAAATTTAAATAATTTTAACTTTAATAACAGCAATTTTTAATAATCATGCAAACCTTTGATTGTTAAATAAAATGTTAATTCCACAAACGCCTTCTTCCATTTAATTTTTTTAAACTGTTTTGGATTTTCCCTGCATTATTAAATTATTAAATTCAATTGAATATGCGAGGACAACTACTTCAGTGTCAAACATACCGCATCAGTTAATATTCATGCACACTTTTGATTATTCAGCTACGTGAAAACTGCATAACTTCTTCTTTATCTTTGCCTACCCTACCACCTGTAAAGAGCTTGTTTTCGTCTCGAAACCAATTTTCCAACAAATTGAAAAGCGATTTAATTAAAATTTGAATTTTCCGCGAAAATTTGAAGCATTTTCCTGTCCTCCAAACAGAATAATAAAATGAACTCGTTGACTGGAACAATCAAGTTTCTTTTTATCGCAAAGCAGCATGGGGTTGCTTTCGTGCTTGCGTGGCTTTTTGTTTTCCCCTCTGAACAGCTGGTTGGTTGCAAACTGAAGATGCGCCCGCTGCAATCTTTCCACTCATCTGCGGCAAACACGAGACGTAAGCAAATTCTCAATCAGATTTCCTCTCCCCTTGTTTTCCTCTTTCCACGAAACAAATTGCGGAATCTCATTTGCAAGATATGCAAACAAAAAAATTCCTTGGCCTCGTACAGGCAAAAAATCAAATGAAATTAGGCTCGTCGTCGTTTCCCCACTTTGCAGGGATTAATTTCAATTTCTTAGTTAGAGGGACGGATTAGCGCGGATCTGAGTTTCTTTGTTCAGGCGGCGGCGGCAGCTCAGATTGAGGAGGAGACAAAGCTAAACGAGTTAATTACGCAAATAATTCCATTAGGCGGCGACGTCGCGACTTTCCGGCTCTGCCGCCTCGTCTTACCTTGGCCGGAAATCTTTCTTCCCCAACCGCCACCCTGTGCGCGTCCCACCGGCGAATAATCTGCTCTCTTACCTGAAACAAAGAGAGAAAGGCGTTTTGTCAGAACGAGAGACTCAACGAGCTGAATAATGAGAACGAGGCGCACAAAGCGGCCAAATTAAATCTGCGAGCACCCTTTGTCATCTTGCAAAAAATGGGCACTCTGCTCAAGAGTTATGCGCTTCACCAGACTCGCACAAGACCAACGCTCAAGCACCAAAAGTACATACCAAAGAAAGGTGTTAACTAAGGAGTTTTAAGGCAAACACTTGCTTGTGTAACAAAAGTGCGTCTCTTCAATTGTTTCAAATGATTAATTTCTTTACAAATTCATGAAAACATTTCTTTCTTTGGAGATTATTTGTTCAATTTTCAATGAAGGAAATCGTTGTTCTCACATAATAAAAAAAAAACTTTGATAAGTGAAGTATATTTTTATCAAATTTATTCCATCAGTGTGAAGCTGGCTAGGGAATGCCGTAGGATGAGTTTTACGGTCCGTTTGACGTTTTCATGGAAAGGCGTTGAATTTCATCGCAAGCCGATCAGGCAACTCGCTCGACGGGGGAGTCGTGCCGGTTGCATACGCGACTCTGCTCGCGACACCTCGCCGAAGGAGGCAGGAAGGGTGCGAGCGAGCCTCCTTCATCCATCGGAATACCTATCGATTTCCGACGCGACGTGTCAGCGCCGGCAAGAAATTAAAAATCGAACTGTCACTCACGAAAACCATCAGCAGGTGTGCCGATTCAGCTTTTATTTGAAATTATTTTCAGTGGCGGGGAGGAAAATTATTACATCTCTGCCGGAAGGGAGCAAAAAATAACAAGGCCTGGGCACGCTTTTGAGAAAGAGAAAGTAGTGCGAGAGCAGAGGGATTTGCGCGGTAAGCAGGAAAAATGAGCCGCTTTTAATATTGGGCTGCAAGTGAAAAATACGAGGAGGGGAACGCGTTTTGTTTTAATTATGGAATCGGGAGTGTAAAAAATAAAACTTCTCAGGAAGAAACCATTTTTTCCCTATTTTCAGTTTGATCCCTCGGCTTTGGTAGAAAATTGATAAATTCTGATGGATTTCGGATTGGAGATTTGGCGCCGATTTTCGCTTCGTCGGCGGCGGCAGATTTGATTTTTAATGCGGCGGCGGGAGTTAAGTGGGATTCGATGTCTGGCGCTCATTGCGGCAACGTGTGTGGGAATGAGTGCGTGTGTGGGTGCGGGCGGGCGGTGCAATCGATATTCGCCGCCGCCACCGCGACCAGGAGCCGCTTCATTTTCTCCCCATAAAGAGAGAGTGAAAGTGAAATACCCCTGCGCTGCACCTCGAGAAAGTAGGCAGTGCATGTGCATTATAGAACATGGCAGCAGCGACTTGGGGCCGAGCAGATTTATGTCCGCAACTTGCTGTTCCTAGAGCAGGAACACAGCTTCCGGCTGATTAATGGGCCCAGATGGGCTCAGCCCCGTTCTCCTGTCGCCGGCTAATTATGCACGCGTGCAGACGAATTGATAACGCCCGCGAGAGAGAGAAAGCTCTTTGCTCCTCTGCCGCATCTGGGCCCGAGCAGGAGAAAATTACAAGAAATCTTTCTCCGAAGCAATAGCCTTTTTAAACAAAAACAAATTTAATTTGTTATTTTAGATTCCCTAAGAATTATCATTATTTTGGATTAGTAGGTGGGAATGAAGTGGAATTTCCACGAAGAACATTTTGTGGAAAGTTATTATAAATTTTTGATTTCAAAAATTAAAATAATTTCAATTATTATGAAAGAATAATTATTTAATTAGATTTGTAAAAATAGGATGTTTTCATTTTCACCCCCCACAATGGTCAATGCCTCGCTTCTCACTTTGTTTATAAAATGTTTTACTGTCAACACAGTAAGTTGTTTGTACAAGATTTTTGCAATGAAAATTTTATTTTGCTAAAATTATTATTCATGTTGTTTATTTGTCCAATTGTTACATATCACATTGTTTACCTTCAATTAGATTCAATTTGAATGTTCAGTTGATTTTTCTATTGAGAAAATATGTCCTGATTAATTATAACGTTTTTGATACACAAAAATGAATAATAATGTTTTTAAAGAGATGGAGGCTTGATAAAATTTATAAATATTTTTCAAGAAGAGAATTAAAAACAGAGAGGTGGGAGCAACAGGAAAAGGAATAAATATTCTCAATTTCAGTCGTTGATGGCTTGATTGAAAGTGACGAGAGTTTAAATAAATTATAAATTTTGCTCGACTGTCTAACATAATTGAGGAGAGCATAGAGACAAACCTGCGGCAATCACAATCACAGCAGAGTTCGAGGCACAACCACTGGTCGTGGGCGACTAACCAAACCGCAGGAGTTCCGCGACCTTTACCTTTATCATTTTGTGCAGATAGCAAGATAGTGGGGCATCCTGGTCGGCATAATTCTATGCACGTCCCGTTAGTCTCGTTTTTTGCGCCACACGGAACTGGTAACTTTCAAACTGATGTTAAAAAGATGTGAAAAACTGGAAAAAAAAATATAGCAAAGAGTAAAAAATATTTTTTTCCCAAACGTATTAAATTTTCAATACCAGGTTATATAAGCTATTTAAATATTTCATAAACAGTGAGATAATTAATATTTTTTTAAAAACCTGAAATTTTAATATATTTTTTTTAGACCTCCTGTGATTTTATTGAAAATTTTCTGAGAGTTCTTTATGCATAAAAAATTATATACCAGAATTGAAAAAATTGACTACAGTGATTAAACCTTTTCTCGATGTTCTTAACAAGTATGAAAATTTAAATTTCTTTGGATCAGAGTTTTGTAGCGAGTTTCTTTGTTGAAAAGAAACGGGAGTTTCCGCGACGCGTGCCGCCGAGCAAAAAGTTTGCTGATTAATAATGCAGCCGCGTGGCCCTGAATTATTGCCACGGAGTGCGGAAAAGAAGCTCCTGCTTTACCGGCGGCGTTCCGCGTGACGTATAAATTGTTATAATCACGTACACGCGTCCCTATCTTTTTTCCACTCTGCTCTTCGGCCTCGGAATAAATCACCACCGAACGAGCAAAGCAAAAAGTGAATTACGAGAGGCGCGGCATGTGTTGCGAAACAAACTTCGTTGCCCGCTACATTAAATCTTGAGCCGTGCAATAAAATATCCGCCAAAATTTGAAACAACACAAGCCATTATTTACGTTTTCATTTCTGGAAAATTAAATCCAAGAAGCAGGATTTGGAAAGTAAACCTTGTTGTCAGATTTCCTTTCTTGGTCGGTTGTTGAAGCTGAAAAATGAGCAAAAAGCACTTGTAATTGCTTGGTTAGGGACAAAAGACGCGAGGTCAACCGCCAAAGCCCTCAAACAAACACCGAAGGGCCTCTCTAGTAAAAAACGGAGATTAATCTGAATTCGCCTCTAATCCAACATGGACGGTGGGCCTTCCATTATTAAAAGGCTATTAAAAAACTGGAAACACTTTAAAAATTTGACAAAACTCTCAGGAAAATTCTTTTACGTTTCAATGTTATTATTTTTTGTGAGAATTAAAAATAAAAACTGAGTTGCTTGGAGCGTCAAAGTTATTTCCGCATCGCGTTATAAACGTTTGTTTTGTTCTTTTTTCGCCACAACTGGATAGCCCTCTCGTTTTGTCGGTTTTGAGCGCGTTCTTTGTTGTCGTCAAAAGCGTGCTCGCGCCGACAGTATTATTGCCCATCTGCCGCTTTATTAACTTGATATACATGCGCACCACCGCCGCTGAATTTTCCGCAAGTTAAGCTGTGTGTGCTGCCGCGGCTCTGAATTCATTTTGCAACATAAAAGCTTCCCAAAATTGCCTCTGCCTGGATTTGCTCGTATTCTTTTACGATGACAAAAGAGCGCAAGTCAATTTCATTTCGAGAGGGAAAGAGTAAAATAAAATATGTCGCAGTTCACAAGTTCGAGAGCAGTCTCGGATCCGACCGGCGCAGGGTGATGAAGGAAACTTTGGCAATTTCCGATTCACTCTGGGCCTCATTTGCTCTGCCCGACCGACCGCCTGGTCCGTCACAGAAAAACAACTCTCGTTTATTTGGATCCTCTGCCAGGAAAACAACAACTGTAATGCTATTTCTTTTATTACGAAGGATTAATTTTTTTATTTGAACAGCTGTTGCTCTGACTTTATATTTTTTTAATTTTTTATCGAGTTCGATTCAGAAGGAGCAGCAGGTTTATTGCTTTAATGGCCCATAAAGGGCGCGCCAATCAAATGCTCCGTCACGGTGGCAGTAATAAAATATGGCACAAATAATAAAAAGCCTTTTAAGCACTCACTTAATCGTAAATGTGCTTTTCCGGATGGCGGAAAAAAATCACTTTTTGATTGTTTTCCCAACAGCCGGTGCGCACAGAGTAATAATTAATCCGTGTGCTTCTCGCTGATTAAAGAAGGGTTGTTGGGCGGGAGCAGGACGAGAAGTTGGCGGAGCAAACATAATTACAAGTCCAGCTGCGCGCCCCCGACCGACACGCCGAGAGGCAAAACAAAATCGCGCAAACCGATTCCGCTCCACCGTTCCAATGCTGGGTCCGAATGCACAATTCGGAAGCAGGAGAGGCGACAGATGCAGGCAAATTTAATCAAAAGCGGCTGCGTCGAGGGAAATTAAAAAGCATGCAACGCCAAACTCCCAGATTATCCACTTTGTGGGACAAAAGAGAAAAGGGCAAATGAAGTGGCAAATCAATTTTTGTGTGATTTTACTTCATCTCCAATTATTATTGTTGTTTATTTGTCCACATTGTTACATAGGTATACATTTTACATAAGGAAAATAATGGAAGAAATTTTTCTTTTATAATAGTCGGATTGAAGAATTAACATATATTTCTGCTGAACTTTTCAAGTAAATCTAATTGGCTTCGCGCTGTTCAAATATTTTCCCTCCGTCTGGCGAATTTTTCCACTCCACGACTCGGCCCCAAATTAAGGCTTGCACTCTTTTTGCAAATATTGTACTGTTTCGAGCAATTCCCCGAAGGACCGAGTCAAGAAGAAACCAAGCGAGAGTAGTGTTGGCCGACGGCGTTTTTCCCTTTTCTGGCCAAATGCAATGCTCGCCGTGCCACGCTATTTTTATTGAATAATAAAAGCCCCTTTTACTTCTCCGGCCGCGTTTATTTCCCGGAAATGTAGCGGTTAAGTTTGCAGCCGGCGAAAAGAGAATTCGATTTTGCATCTAGTGATGAATATTTGAAATGGTGGCGTGCGCGGGGTCCTTTGTCGGCGCGTAATTGATTCGAGCAGGGTGTACTTTGCATTCCTCAAGGAGCGGCGGCAACCCCAGGCCGAGGAGGCCAGACTGGCCCGCCGAGTGAGCCAACCAACGACGAGACCACATCACAGCAGCTCAGCGAAAAATCCACTTTGTGCAGCGCAAACAAAGGGCTCCTTGCTCGCGAGCTGCGAGTCGAGAGAGAAAATTAAATTGTTTCCTGCATTAAAACACAACATGAGAGAGAAAGGAAGGGAAAGAAAGAAAGAGAGGCTCAACTCAAAGCAACTTGAGTGCCTGACCATTTTCTACGGTGACAAAAAAGTAACGAGTTTCCTGACTAGGCACTTTGCGTCTGGGCTGCTTATAAAAAAATTTAATTTATATCACAGTGGAAAAACACATTAACATTATATTTAAATAATTGATTCACTCTGACTTTATATTAGAGTGGTTTCTAAATTCATTTTAGAAGTATAAAACTTTTAGAAGTTTGAATTATTTTAAGCAAAAGGTCATATAAAAAATTTGTGAAACTGATTTTATAGTTTCTCATCATGCGTTGTAAAATTTCTAAACATGTGTTGTGAACTTTCTAAACATGTGCTGTGAAATTTCTAAACATCTGTTATGAAATTTCTCATCGTGTTGAACCAAAAAATTCATGATTTCTGGTGACCATCTCAAAATCTCGGATAGGTCATTCTGATCATTTCTAGCTACTTTCTGCGCACGCTTATAATTTTTACCCTAAACTCTATAGACCGTAAAATGAATTTTTTAAATGAAAATTAAAAAGTAAACTTAACTATTAGACTGAAGAAAAGTGAGTAAAATAGTCGACTAATTTGGTTTAAAAAACTGACTATTTGCCCATCTTTAATTATAATACCTGAAGCTTTTATTGATAAACACAGCTTAAATTTTTAAATCGATTCCGCGAGTCAAATTTTTTGCTTCAAATATCCTAAACTTAATAAATTTGCAATAATTTATTTTAAAAAAACTGTTTTTTATCTTCACATTTTGCTTTATAGAGAGCCACTATATGTTGCACTTTGGACAGAAGCTAAAATATTCAACATGGAAAACGTGTGTATGTCTTTCTCTGCTCCCTAGGCAGCAGCTGTCAGACAACTTGATATTGGATTTGAGCAAATTTCGCAGCGAAAAAAGAACAAATCGACGAGTGGAAAACTCTGATTTGACCGCTGGCAGCATTTTTTCTTTGAAACAAAAAAGGTCGGCGCATCGGTTGTTACCGTGCAATGAGTGACACGCGCGGCGGGTGTGTAATTTGATTGCGTGTTTTTGCTCCGGTGATGCGCGCGGCGGGCTAATTGATGCGTGCCAATCTTGCCTCGCGCAACGTTCACATCAAATTTGCATTTCGTTCGGCCGACAAATGTTTGCACACGTTGCCACACGGCTCGTTTACGTTGATTGAATTAAATTTAGTTCCAAAATGTGCGTGCTAAAGTTTAAAAAGTTGTGAAATTGCACTGCAGGTAGCTTCAATTTACCTAAACCATAAAATATTTACTCAATTAAATATTTTTTATTACGATACCAACACAAATTAGTTGTTGAATAACAATTACATTTTTTTTCAAATCTACTGTTTTAAAAAATAAAAAAATAAAATTAGGAAAAATGTAAAATAATGAAAAATTAATCTTAAATTTTTGTAATTAAATTTCCGTATGCAAAATCTGAGAGTCAGCAGTTTCAGGACGCAAACAAACTGACTGCAAAAAGCCATTAGGATGCACAAATCGCCCCGGGTTTTGCATTTTTTGCGTCCGTTGGGACGAAATGAATGAGTGCATCAGTGGCCAAACGGAATATAAATTATTTTAATTCAAAAGTTAATGAAGCCGCGCGCTCGCCATCGGGCGGTGCTTTTTGCCCAGTCGGGGCACACACACGTTCAAATAAATGTTTAATTGGATCTTTATCGCGCAGCTAGACGGCGGCAGATCGAAGCCAATTGCTTTTTGCTGCCTCTCTGCCTGCGGTGTTTCACCCAACGTGTGCATTGCGGCTCGATCGGCATCAAGGCAACACGCACGCAGCCATTATTCTCTTTTGCCGCTGCTGTGTCGCCTATGGTCAGCGCGACCAGGGAATTCCTGGACACGGAATAAATATCAGACGTCATTTCCTGCTTGGATTCAACAGAATTGTCGATTTGATCGCAAACATACAATTAATTATATAGGAAGTAACGAGGAAAAAGATAGCAAATAAAATGACGAATCGGTGTTTAGTTGAAATGGAAAATTTTCATGTAAATTTTCATAATTAAATTTTGTGAGTTTGCTGGAGTGCCCTGGGCGTGTGACATGTATGAATTTGCAAACGCTAACAAAATCCACATGGTCGCGAATCAAATGAAAAATAGCCAACAAGTTTTGCGAAGCACGCTCTCCGTTGTATGTGTTTTGTGAGACGAGAGGCGGAAATTAATCCACTTGATTTATTATTTCACTCGGCGGGCGAATAGTTTTAACTGTGTGCGAAGTCTAGTTTGCTGCCAACAAACTCCGCGTGTAGTGCAGCATTCTCGCCTCGGCTAGAATAAATCGCGTGAATTTTCAGGGTGAAAACTGCAAAACCGTGGCGGCCGCGAGACTCAATAACAAGATAATTTTTGGCAAAAGTTGCTCGAGTGTGGTTATCTCTGCTAAAAAGGGTTGTAACTTTGTTGCGAAGTTGGAGAAAAAGATTTTCGGTAGAGTCGGCGCCGCCCCGAGCTTCCGAGCCCAAGAACAAAAGATAGCGAGGGAAAGAAAACTTTCCGAACGAAACCAAATTGCCAAAAATGATTTTCATATACAAGCTACTTCTCAACTGTGTCTCTAAAAATCGCAAATAGATTAAAAAAAAAATTATAAGGAAGTTTGCCTATTTTGTAAGTTTTTTTTTTTAACTGGAACTTTAATAAAATGTGTTTAACTTTTGCTTGATTTGAAATCAATCCATATATGCTAAAAGGCGCTAATAAATGAGATTATTTTTTTCGCATTCCGGCTATTCATTTCTAGGGTGCGTTTTCGAATTGAACGAAAGGGTTTTCGGAGCCTTTTCATGGCATCCAGCGAGGGGATGGAATAAATTAATTCATTTTCGGCCGGTATATGTATTGGAGCCAATCCTCGGTATTTTTTCCATTCGGCGCGCCGGTATGAGTTGATGAAAAATTCCATCCTCCCTTTCAATTCGTGCTTTCACTCGCGCGCGCAAACGAGAAAAACAAATCGGCTTAAGAGTTGGAAATGAAGCTTCCCTAGCTTTCTTTTTCTTTTGATCCTCGCGGGGCCACGCGCGAAAGCAAATAAACGTTTCTTCCTGCTTTTTATTTTTTGTCTCTGCAGGAGAGCCACTGCGTCAGTCTCGCGGGGTTCCTTTCCGCATTTCCGCAGACCTGCGCTCATTTTCGCGGGCAGAGAATAAAAAATAAGTGGCGCGCTTAACGACTCTTTCTGCGCAGGAAAACGCGAAAAAAAATAAACAAGGCCGCTTAATTTTCAATTTGGCGGCAAAAGGAAAAAGTTTCGCTCTCTCGGCTTTAAAGGCTGGTGTGTATCTTTCACTTGAGCTTTTTTGCTCGCAGACAACTTTTTCGGCAACCACCGCTTTACACGCCTCAAACACGAACCCGGCGGAAAAAACTACCATTCATTCGACCCGACTTGTCTTGCACTTTAAACCGGCAAAGATTTCCTTTTCCTCGAGAAGTTTCCGCTTGTTTTCTCAATCTCTGATCAAGTCGAGAAAGTTTCAAGTGCCGCTGGAAAAGAATCGTTAAGCAAATTGGCATTCCTCGCGTTTTCCAATCAAGAAATAATGAGCCTGCTATGTTCGTTAAAAGGCACGCGGAGAGAGAGAGAAAGAGGAAATTTCATGTCCTTTCCCTTCCTGGCGGATTCTCTTTCCTTTGGCGCGAGCTGCGCCGATTTGGCCCGACTAATTGGCAAAGAGGGAATAAAGAGATTTGGGGCTTGGTCGTCGTGTCCGGCCCAGAGATACAGACGGTGTGATGGATGAGACGAGACTCGGTAAAAAAAGCAGAAAGATATCTCTGCTAGGAGTGGGTCTGCCGGCCGGCCGACCAGAGAGTAGCAAAAATCGCATCACGGATGATAAATCAAATTGCCCCTCAGCGTTCTCTCTTACTTTTGCACACAGCAAGCTCCAAAGTAAAACAACAAAGAGTCTTTTTGCGCTTTTTGGCGAGCAAAGAGAGAGAGAGAGCTTTGGTACATTTTGGACAAAAAATAATAATTTAATTTCTTAAAAAAAAGAACGTCAAATTTGAAGAGAAAAGATGATCTTGCGTAAGAAAACTTTGTGAATCTGCAGAGGGAGGCAAGCGGAAAAGGGTTGGGAAATAATCTCGGAAATAACTCTGGCACTGCAACTTGAAAGTTCAAAGCCGAGACCCTCTTCGCCTGCGTGCTGAACACCCACTTTCACTTTTCTCTCTGCAAACTTTGATTCAAAAACGAACACGAGGGTCAAAGTCCTCTTTTGGATTTCCACGTGCGCTGCATGCGTGATTTTTCCATTCGCTTAATTATGCGTGCGACTTGAGAAAATAAATTGCGTTCAGGAGAAACGCGTGGAGTGCTCAGGTGATTGACGGTGGACGAGCTTCGGATTCTGAGGAGCATTTTCGGTATAATCAGTTTCTGTCCCTTGCATTATTTGTATTTCATCGGATGTATGAAAATGTCCCCGGATTTTTCCAATTTGTGTTCCGCTGAATAGGAAACGAGTTTTTTTCCTCTGGTGGAAAAGTTGGCGGGAATTTATTTCCAGCAGAGTGTTTGACCTTTCTCTTGAGAATATAATAAAGGAAGAAATGGTCAGCAAGTTTTGCACTGCTCGCTTGTAGGCACGGAGAGTTCTTTCTCCTTTAAGGGCGCGCTCTCACATAATAAGAAGTCGGTCTCTTCGCATTCCCCGGCCGACGCTGCGCCGTGAGATTGATTCGACGACCAGCTTGGGAAGCCAATGCCACACGCCTCAGCTTTCGACGCCCGCCGACTTTCCCTTGCTTATCTCTGAGCCCAAAAGAACACACACATTTTTACACGGAGGGAGCAATAAATAAACCTGGGTCTTATCAGCAGTCGAAAGAAAGGCCGATTCAACCGTGCAATTAGTGCCATGATGATTCATCATTCGGACGTTTTGAAATAGTTCGTCATTAAACTCTGCGTCGCGATAAAACCGAGTTCGCTCAAAATTAATAAACACCGCCGGTTTCTGTCCAAGTTTGGTGCGGTGGAATTACATTTCTTGGGAAAAGAGAGATTTTTCACGCCAGAAGGAGCTGGAAAGGTCTCCATTCCATTCGTGGTGTCGCAACCCTCATCCGTTATCCGAGCACCAGCACCGGCCGCCAGAAATAGTGCAGGCATAAATTGCGGCAGAAACGAGCTCGTTTGTTTCCCGAAATGGAGAAAATAGAAAGAAACTTTTCTTCTCCTCTCGTCAGCACGCGATCTCTTAAGCATGCCCAAACAATCTGCAGAAAATAATTTTTAACGGTTCGATCAAACATTTAGAATAAGTGAAGAGTTCACATAGGAGAAAGAAATTGAAACTAGAGAGGCAGACTTGGCATTGTTCGAAGCTTGAGGAGCTTCTCTCTGCAGCCAGCGCATGTAACTTGAGAGATAATTTGTATTGCCAGGCGTGTCGTCGAGACCCATTCATCGAGCAATAGCTGCGAGAGACGCGCATTACGGGGGCTTATCGGTTATTCAGTTATTGCAAGGCGCGCACCATAAACTGGCAATTCCGACGATCCCGACTGCTGCTGTAATGGTGGCCGTCGCACGCATGCAAAGAGCCATTTTACCAGTGCTTCCGCAACCTTGCAACCCTCTCTCAGCATGCACCCCCGATTCAAACGCACTTTCGACCTAAAATCGCCACCACAAACGACAATGACTTTATCCTTCTTAAATAAAAAAATTACTTTATCTTCCATTGAAATTTATAAATTCAATTTATTTCCACTGGAAATAAAAAAGCTGAATGTTAGGATAATAAGAAAAAAATTTAGTCTTCTCTCGACCACCGCCGAGAAAACACACGTTTAAATATTCTGACCAAAATTATTATAAAAACTTAATTGTTGCTTAATAATATTTTGAATAAAATGACAAAATAAATATTGTGTAAAAAATTGTTATTTGGAAGATATGCTAGTTACAAAAAATTTTCACACAAAAATGGTCAATTTGGGAGCAAATTTTTTTGAAAAAATATTTATTTTTGTACTAATTTTTTGTCAAAATGTTTTCACAGCTCATGAATTATGGCTGCAGCCCGCAGCCGAAACATGTAGAGCAGGATATTGTTTTTCCGAAACAATAAACAACTCACAAAATCCCATGGAGGAAAAGCCGATTTTAAATTCAAATCCCCACAAATGCATGGCATTTATGTAAATTTAAAATAAAATTCTCACATCAATTTTATCATTAAATCAATCCTCTTTTTATTTTTATCTCAGTCCATCCCTCAAAAAGACTCCAAAATGAGACCATGCTGAGTCGGCGGAATTTATTTATTCAACAGACCTCATTTTTACGATTTTGAATTCTTAGTCCTTCCCTCAAAAAGACCCCAAAAAGAGACCATGCTGAAACCTTAGAATTTATTTTTTCAACAGACCTCATTTTAACGATTTTGAATTCTTAGTCCTTCCCTCAAAAAGACCCCAAAAAGAGACCATGCTGAAACCTTAGAATTTATTTTTTCAACAGACCTCATTTTAACGATTTTGAATTCTTAGTCCTTCCCTCAAAAAGACCCCAAAAAGAGACCATGCTGAAACCTTAGAATTTATTTTTTCAACAGACCTCTTTTTAACGATTTTGAATTCTTAGTCCTTCCCTCAAAAAGACCCCAAAAAGAGACCATGCTGAAACCTTAGAATTTATTTTTTCAACAGACCTCATTTTAACGATTTTGAATTCTTAGTCCTTCCCTCAAAAAGACCCCAAAAAGAGACCATGCTGAAACCTTAAAATTTATTTTTTCAACAGACCTCTTTTTAACGATTTTGAATTCTTAGTCCTTCCCTCAAAAAGACCCCAAAAAGAGACCATGCTGAAACCTTAGAATTTACTTTTTCAACAGACCTCATTTTTACGATTTTGAATTCTTAGTCCTTCCCTCAAAAAGACCCCAAAAAGAGACCATGCTGAAACCTTAGAATTTATTTTTTCAACAGACCTCTTTTTAACGATTTTGAATTCTTAGTCCTTCCCTCAAAAAGACCCCAAAAAGAGACCATGCTGAAACCTTAGAATTTATTTTTTCAACAGACCTCATTTTTACGATTTTGAATTCTTAGTCCTTCCCTCAAAAAGACCCCAAAAAGAGTCCATGCTGAAACCTTAGAATTTACTTTTTCAACAGACCTCATTTTTACGATTTTGAATTCTTATAGTCCTTCCCTCAAAAAGACCCCAAAAAGAGACCATTCTGAAACCTTAGAATTTATTTTTACAACAGACCTCTTTTTTACGATTTTGAATTCTTAGTCCTTCCCTCAAAAAGACCCCAAAAAGAGACCATGCTGAAACCTTAGAATTTATTTTTTCAACAGACCTCATTTTAACGATTTTGAATTCTTAGTCCTTCCCTCAAAAAGACCCCAAAAAGAGTCCATGCTGAAACCTTAGAATTTACTTTTTCAACAGACCTCATTTTTACGATTTTGAATTCTTAGTCCTTCCCTCAAAAAGACCCCAAAAAGAGACCATTCTGAAACCTTAGAATTTATTTTTACAACAGACCTCTTTTTTACGATTTTGAATTCTTAGTCCTTCCCTCAAAAAGACCCCAAAAAGAGACCATGCTGAAACCTTAGAATTTACTTTTTCAACAGACCTCATTTTTACGATTTTGAATTCTTAGTCCTTCCCTCAAAAAGACCCCAAAAAGAGACCATTCTGAAACCTTAGAATTTATTTTTACAACAGACCTCTTTTTTACGATTTTGAATTCTTAGTCCTTCCCTCAAAAAGACCCCAAAAAGAGACCATGCTGAAACCTTAGAATTTACTTTTTCAACAGACCTCATTTTTACGATTTTGAATTCTTAGTCCTTCCCTCAAAAAGACCCCAAAAAGAGACCATGCTGAAACCTTAGAATTTACTTTTTCAACAGACCTCATTTTTACGATTTTGAATTCTTAGTCCTTCCCTCAAAAAGACCCCAAAAAGAGACCATTCTGAAACCTTAGAATTTATTTTTACAACAGACCTCTTTTTTACGATTTTGAATTCTTAGTCCTTCCCTCAAAAAGACCCCAAAAAGAGTCCATGCTGAAACCTTAGAATTTACTTTTTCAACAGACCTCATTTTTACGATTTTGAATTCTTAGTCCTTCCCTCAAAAAGACCCCAAAAAGAGACCATTCTGAAACCTTAGAATTTATTTTTACAACAGACCTCTTTTTTACGATTTTGAATTCTTAGTCCTTCCCTCAAAAAGACCCCAAAAAGAGACCATGCTGAAACCTTAGAATTATTTTTTCAACAGACCTCATTTTAACGATTTTGAATTCTTAGTCCTTCCCTCAAAAAGATCCCAAAAAGAGACCATGCTGAAACCTTAGAATTTATTTTTACAACAGACCTCTTTTTTACGATTTTGAATTCTTAGTCCTTCCCTCAAAAAGACCCCAAAAAGAGACCATGCTGAAACCTTAGAATTTATTTTTTCAACAGACCTCATTTTAACGATTTTGAATTCTTAGTCCTTCCCTCAAAAAGACCCCAAAAAGAGTCCATGCTGAAACCTTAGAATTTACTTTTTCAACAGACCTCATTTTTACGATTTTGAATTCTTAGTCCTTCCCTCAAAAAGACCCCAAAAAGAGACCATGCTGAAACCTTAGAATTTACTTTTTCAACAGACCTCATTTTTACGATTTTGAATTCTTAGTCCTTCCCTCAAAAAGACCCCAAAAAGAGACCATTCTGAAACCTTAGAATTTATTGTTACAACAGACCTCTTTTTTACGATTTTGAATTCTTAGTCCTTCCCTCAAAAAGACCCCAAAAAGAGTCCATGCTGAAACCTTAGAATTTACTTTTTCAACAGACCTCATCTTTACGATTTTGAATTCTTAGTCCTTCCCTCAAAAAGACCCCAAAAAGAGACCATGCTGAAACCTTAGTATTTATTTTTTCAACAGACCTCTTTTTTACGATTTTGAATTCTTAGTCCTTCCCTCAAAAAGACCCCAAAAAGAGTCCATGCTGAAACCTTAGAATTTACTTTTTCAACAGACCTCATTTTTACGATTTTGAATTCTTAGTCCTTCCCTCAAAAAGACCCCAAAAAGAGACCATTTTGAAACCTTAGAATTTATTTTTTCAACAGACCTCATTTTTACGATTTTGAATTCTTAGTCCTTCCCTCAAAAAGATCCCAAAAAGAGACCATGCTGAAACCTTAGAATTTATCTTTACAACAGACCTCTTTTTTACGATTTTGAATTCTTAGTCCTTTCCTCAAAAAGACCCCAAAAAGAGACCATGCTGAAACCTTAGAATTTATTTTTTCAACAGACCTCTTTTTAACGATTTTGAATTCTTAGTCCTTCCCTCAAAAAGACCCCAAAAAGAGACCATGCTGAAACCTTAGAATTTATTTTTTCAACAGACCTCTTTTTAACGATTTTGAATTCTTAGTCCTTCCCTCAAAAAGACCCCAAAAAGAGACCATGCTGAAACCTTAGTATTTATTTTTTCAACAGACCTCTTTTTAACGATTTTGAATTCTTAGTCCTTCCCTCAAAAAGACCCCAAAAAGAGACCATGCTGAAACCTTAGAATTTATTTTTTCAACAGACCTCATTTTTACGATTTTGAATTCTTAGTCCTTCCCTCAAAAAGACCCCAAAAAGAGTCCATGCTGAAACCTTAGAATTTACTTTTTCAACAGACCTCATTTTTACGATTTTGAATTCTTAGTCCTTCCCTCAAAAAGACCCCAAAAAGAGACCATTCTGAAACCTTAGAATTTATTTTTAAAACAGACCTCTTTTTTACGATTTTGAATTCTTAGTCCTTCCCTCAAAAAGACCCCAAAAAGAGTCCATGCTGAAACCTTAGAATTTATTTTTTCAACAGACCTCATTTTTACGATTTTGAATTCTTAGTCCTTCCCTCAAAAAGACCCCAAAAAGAGACCATTCTGAAACCTTAGAATTTATTTTTAAAACAGACCTCTTTTTTACGATTTTGAATTCTTAGTCCTTCCCTCAAAAAGACCCCAAAAAGAGACCATGCTGAAACCTTAGAATTTATTTTTTCAACAGACCTCTTTTTAACGATTTTGAATTCTTAGTCCTTCCCTCAAAAAGACCCCAAAAAGAGACCATGCTGAAACCTTAGTATTTATTTTTTCAACAGACCTCTTTTTAACGATTTTGAATTCTTAGTCCTTCCCTCAAAAAGACCCCAAAAAGAGACCATGCTGAAACCTTAGAATTTATTTTTCCAACAGACCTCTTTTTTACGATTTTGAATTCTTAGTCCTTCCCTCAAAAAGACCCCAAAAAGAGACCATGCTGAAACCTTAGAATCTATTTTTACAACAGACCTCTTTTTTACGATTTTGAATTCTTAGTCCTTCCCTCAAAAAGACCCCAAAAAGAGACCATTCTGAAACCTTAGAATTTATTTTTACAACAGACCTCTTTTTTACGATTTTGAATTCTTAGTCCTTCCCTCAAAAAGACCCCAAAAAGAGACCATGCTGAAACCTTAGAATTTATTTTTTCAACAGACCTCATTTTTACGATTTTGAATTCTTAGTCCTTCCCTCAAAAAGACCCCAAAAAGAGACCATGCTGAAACCTTAGAATTTATTTTTCCAACAGACCTCTTTTTTACGATTTTGAATTCTTAGTCCTTCCCTCAAAAAGACCCCAAAAAGAGACCATTCTGAAACCTTAGAATCTATTTTTACAACAGACCTCATTTTTACGATTTTGAATTCTTAGTCCTTCCCTCAAAAAGACCCCAAAAAGAGACCATGCTGAAACCTTAGAATTTATTTTTACAACAGACCTCTTTTTTACGATTTTGAATTCTTAGTCCTTCCCTCAAAAAGACCCCAAAAAGAGACCATGCTGAAACCTTAGAATTTATTTTTTCAACAGACCTCTTTTTAACGATTTTGAATTCTTAGTCCTTCCCTCAAAAAGACCCCAAAAAGAGACCATGCTGAAACCTTAGAATTTATTTTTTCAACAGACCTCTTTTTAACGATTTTGAATTCTTAGTCCTTCCCTCAAAAAGACCCCAAAAAGAGACCATGCTGAAACCTTAGAATTTATTTTTTCAACAGACCTCATTTTTACGATTTTGAATTCTTAGTCCTTCCCTCAAAAAGACCCCAAAAAGAGACCATGCTGAAACCTTAGAATTTATTTTTTCAACAGACCTCATTTTTACGATTTTGAATTCTTAGTCCTTCCCTCAAAAAGACCCCAAAAAGAGACCATGCTGAAACCTTAGAATTTAATTTTTATTTTTTTATTTTTTTTTAATTGTTTGGGAAAGGCACCGGCGGTAGCAGACAGGCTGCTAAATCGCAAGGGCCGATAACGGCGATAACTCGGGTTCTCCCCTTTCGGGGCCGATAAACACGGTGACCACTGGGCCGGGGAGAGAGGAGCATACTTATTATTTTTTTGTTGTTGTAACAATTCAAAAATTTAAGGTTCCCCTTCTTTGCGAGCCTTTTGGATTTATTTTATCAGAAACTTGAAATGTATCCAACTTATTCTCATTTATTGAAAAGATTTATTTTAGAGACTTTTGGAACAGATGATTTCACAAATCGAATCTTAAATCCGCTTACTATCACTCCGATCCATATCAACTCCGATCCTTTGCGTTCCTTTTTCTGATATTTCTGCATTCAAAATGGACTAGATGGATTGGCGGCTGCCGATGCAATAAAACGGATTCCCAACGACTTAGCCTATTCTCTCGATTGCACACCAGACAGACAGAGGTCGTCGCCCTTCGACAAATACTTGATTTATTATATTCAATAATTTGTTTTTTGGTGTAAGACCAAGATGAATGTTATTACATTTGTTACAAATATATTCTAAGATATTAGTGAAAAATAAAATATTGCCTATATTTCCGTTTTATTTTTTTTACTTACAGAATCAGGTAATTTTTTTTAGAGAAAATTTACTAGTTCTTTTTAAAAAACTTTTAGTTTATGTGAACAAATTTAAATTTCTAAATCTGCAAGCTAAAAATTTATTTATTCTGAATATTGTTCTTTTTTCGATATGTATTGTGGGTTTCCTTAGGCGGCCGACTCTGTTTTGATATCGGGCGTTTTAGCAGACATCTACGAATTGTAAACCCTTTCTTCCCTCTTTTTTCCAATTTAAATTTTCTATAAGACCGAGAGGAATAATTAATAATAATAATAATAATAACCAGGAGAATAATAATATACTCTTTCAACGATTACGAGCGCCACGTTTGCACCAAGTTAGCAGGCGGGTCGTTAAATTTGCTCAGAGAGAGCAGTCGAGCGCGGCAATCAGACCCCTCGAAATGTATTCCGGCCGATGATAAGTCATAAGCTGCTCTCGCGGCGTCTTTAAAATTATACAAGACTCGCGAGAGAACGGGGTGGCGACGCAGGGCGGAATAAATTTCTTGAATATGTGGCGAAAGTCTTGCACTTGCAAATTGCGATTTTCTATCTCCCTCCCTGGCCAAAATTACAGAGACCCTTCTCAAAAGCAGGCCGAAAATCTTGAAAAAAGTGGCTGAAAAAGGCCGAAGGGTGCGTTTGGTTTCCGCCCCGCCAAGTGCAGTGTCTTGCTTGATTGGGATGCAGCGGGCGGAGCTGTTTGTTGGAAGCTCGGCGGAAAAGTACGTGCTCAGCATATCCTGCTCTTGCGAAACGCGCTCTAATTGCCCAGCTCGAAGGCGAGAGATCAGCCGGTTGCATAATCGCCAAGAGGCCATCGACCATTCCAAGACGGCAGTTTAACGCCTTCATTTAATGCCCGAGACAAAAATGGAGCGGAATTTCCAGTTGGAATTCTTTTACCAAGTTTGATACAAGTTGTGCAAATTTTGAAAACATTTCTTAGCAAACTTCCCAAAGTCACTGCTGTGGAAAAGACGATGGAAGCAATTGGCAGTAAAGGGCGCTCACTCGGCAGAAACTTCTGACATGGGCCAATTTCCTTCCGGGCCAAACTAACCGTTTTTCCGTCTATTTTCTTACATGGCCAAAAATAGTCTAGATAGTTTTCTCGTTACCACTTGTTTGTTCCGACAAACAGTAAAAGGACAAAACGCTGACACTAAAGAACTTAATTTTCTAAACAGATTTGTCTGTTGTGACTCATAACATAAATTTAAACCAAATTAATTATAATTATATATCAGCTTTTCATTTTTTTTTATGCCGAGTAGAATTAGCAACAATTCAACATTGTGGGCTTCAAAATTAAATTTGAGGCAAAATAAAGGTTTGCGAAACTTTTAAAATGATAGTTTCGTTTAGCATTTTGCAACGCAGTGCAGAGAAGATGGTCGAGGTGGAGTGAAACAATAGCTCGAATTGCCCCATTCTCACCCAGCACGCATGCAGCACACTTGTTACTTTTTCACATTTCCGTTATGCGTGGCGAGCAACCGAGCGAGTGATTTACGTGCAGGGGCGAGAGTCGCGCATTTTTTACTCGCGCTCAGGTACATTTGGCACTGCGGACACGTACGGCGAGAGGTCATGCAGGGGCGCCAGAGGCAGGTGAGAAATGAAAAAACAGCCGGCAGACAACTTCTCTCTCTTCTGTAAAAATGAAATAAAAGAAGATAGCACCGGAATGATGAAAATTTTTTTTTAAATATTTTATATAATATCAAGAGATTTGATAGCTTTTAATAAACACTTGGATTGACAATGCCTTCATCGCATTGGTGTAATTTGCCCAGCAAAGCTTCCAAAGTTTCCGATTAGAACTTGAGTTTGAGAGGAAGAAGGAGTTTTAGAAGGCACTCAACTCTGGGCTAAAGCTGATTGCGTTCACCTGCTGCTGGCGACGCAGCTCTCGATCAGCAGGTCATTCAAAATTAATTCCCTGAGAAGTGCGAGAGAAAACTGAATCACCTTTTTTCCGAGTCGATCAATAGAACGTCCTCTTTAACGACCCACCTATACAGAATAGTGAATGTTAGTCCATTCACGGGCGTATTTTTTTATTATAGTTTTTGGCTACTTTCATTGATTGCTGTTAAATTATTCATTCAAGTGATCACTGATCCAGATGAACTTTTAAAGGCACTAGAACCTTGAAATTATCTTATTTTTTGTTTGAAAAGATAGAAACAAGGTAATACAATATTCTTTCTCCGATTTCCAATTTTTTTGCCATTTTCCGCGAATCCTCATTTTTGCTTTAGGAAATTTATTATATTTGCTTGCATACTTCTTCTTTTAATTTAGGGAAAATAATACAAAAATCTTAGTTATTTTATTTTATTTTTAATGACTATTTATTTAAATTTTTTATTCAATAAAAAATAATTTTACATTGATAATTTTTTGTATTCTTATTTATCCTTTTTCTCTTGATGTTTTACACTTCTATATTAATAAGCTTTCATTGATTAATTGATATAAATATTTTAATTTTGCACGGAGTGTCCAATTAAAAAAAAATGCACACCTCACGTCAGTCAACTTAACTAATGATATTTTCTCTCTACTTTTATTTCAAGTGGACGCATTTTTCCTCTTTATCTTGAAAAACAAATCTCTTCCAAGAACTTCTAACAAGGAGGGTTTTGCCGCCGCGATCCGTTGTTTTCTGATTTCACAACAGCAGAACATTGGAAGCCGGCGAGAGATGATTTCATGTCGAGGAGGCGTTCTCGCGAAAAAGTAATCCCGCAGCCACACGCATTTTCTCATGCATGTCAACGTAGAAGGTGCGGGCGCGAACAACCCGTATCAATATTTACGGCCTCATTTCGCGACGCAATTTCTTTCTTGGCTTCTGCTGTCGCCGATCGTTTCCCTTCTTTTCCATTATTAAAGAGAAGAAAAGCAGGACCGAAAGATTTTATGCGGCCACTCGAGACTACATTAGGCCGAGGAAAGGGTTAACAAATTTATTGTTACGACTTGTGAAGGGCTATTCGGAGAAGAATCGATCGTTATCAAAAAAGTCGAACACGCTCCGAAACGGCCGATTTATTGCTGCCGAGAGGGCTATCAGCTTTCAAGAGGTGAATCAGAAATGGATTTTATTAAAGCAATTATTTGAATATTATGAATAACAGTTTTAAGATTAAATTTGGTGCAAAAAAGGTTTTGAAAGTTTCTATATTCGGAACAGAGGCAAATTGGAGTCGAAATAAAAACGTGAGCGGAAGCAGCCAATTTGCCGGCCGACGAGAGCAGAGATGTCAGGCAAAAGATAAGCGAATGGCCAAACGTGCCTCCAGTTTTTTCACCCTAACCTCTTTTTTTGTTTAAATAAAACAAATTCTAAAAATTTCCCTTGTGCCCAGTTTGTTTAAGACTCTCGTGATTTCCGGGTCTTATTGCACACGTAACTTTTTTACTGTGGGAAAAGTTATATTCAAGGGCTGAAAAACGTGTGTATAATTTTACATTCCCGAATTGCGGTGCCTCCCCCGAGCTGCACTTTTCCGGCCGAAAAATGAATGCGCCGGAGACACGAGACCGAAAATCTCATAGCGTATTATTTTGTTTTATTACACCCCGCACGCGCTTGCGTTACCCAAACTCGCATATTAGGCCATAAATTACGCACGAATGAAATTATGTATGCAAATCTCTCTAGTTGGCAGCGTGATGGAAATTCCTCCATTGTCTTCACTGCCTTTCGAGTTTTCGGATTGAAAAAAGAAATGAGAACGGCAGGGAAAGTGAATGGGACGGGTGGTGCGGAACTTTTGAGGGGCAGTGACTCGTGCGGCATCCGCGATAATTAATCTCCCTTTCAAGGGCACTGACATTTCCAACTTGCAAAACACACTCTCTTGCTTTTGACGATCAGTTTCATTTTATATTCCCAATATAATTAATTTCGTCCTTTTCCTCCGATGAAAATTCATGCATATTTAAGTTAATAACTGTGGCAGTTTTTTTTTTCATTTATTATATTTATATATTTCCAAAGAGCGCTGTCAAACAGCTGTCTCTTTACTAATGAAAAAAATCTCTGAGGAATTTGAATAAAAAAGCCCCGTTATCGGCGCCTGCGATACATTTTTTTTCGCGTTGAGTCCCCTCAAAAAAGGAGAGAGATTCACATCGAAAATGAAAAACCCTGTCGGCGGCGCGAGATTTCATTTCTCCTCCAACATATTATGCTTTTGATTATGATGTCAAGCGTAATAGCAGCAGCATGGATGACACGCGAGCGACGTTTTTTCCTCCCTACCCTCCCGCAGGCGATTTTCCGCATTTGGTTTGTTTTACTGGGAGAGTGCGTGTTTTTATTCCAACGCCCAATAGGTTTAAAAAAAGTTCAACGAGGTCGATCCGCTCGTTTGGCCGACGCGTGCATTTTTCATTCGTCCGAGACTTATGGTCACGTATCTCCAATTTGGCCAGCCGGTCATCACGCGCCGCTGCCGGCCAGTTTTATGCTCCTTTTGAGTGTTGTTTCGCTTTATTTAGTGTCCCTTGCGTGCGACGAGACGAAACGAGACACCATCACAGACGAGAGATTTCCTCACGTCCGTACATCTCACAAGACTCCTTTATTTTTCGGCCTGCAATAAAATTGAATTTTGATTCAACTGCCAATTTCTAAATAATTTTCAGGAACGATTAAAATATTAATGAAATTTAACCCTTAAATTGTACCCGATCGATGGGCACGGCGTACGCTTTTAATTATTCAAATCGCGGTGGGAGCGAGTGGCGTCGGCGAGAGAGCTTCGCTGTCGACGAGACAGAAAATCAGCGTGAGACTCGAGCCGTCTGTGCGCCATACCGAGTTATTTATTGTTGCTTCGGATTTGCACTGCATCTCTTTGGATTTCACGGCCATTTACTTTCACACCCTGCCAGCACCAAGAGAGCATCAGTTCAAAGCAGGGCATCAAAACATAACTAATAATCTCACTTTAAGAATTTCAATTTGGATATTTTAAAATCCATACTTAAACTTTACTTCAATTTATTTACATTTATAATCAATGAAATATTTTAAACCTTCAGTACCTTTCATTAAAAAGGAAGTTTTTTCAAATTTTTTTGTGCATTTTGTAAATGAATAAAGTAGACGAGAAACAGCCGTTTTTAAATCTTTATTTCCTTGCTCTCTTTTTGATTTAATCCTTGGTTGGCGTTTGCAAAAATAACACGTTCAGAGAAATAGAAGTGCATGGGGTCGGCGAATGCCACTTTGTCTCTTCTTCTGAGAGAACTCGGAAACGGCACCAGCTGGTGTGATTGCCAGACTGAAATTCGCTCAACGAGCAAGAGGGTGACGTGTGCCTCCTTTTCCTGCTCGGAAAATTAGAAAGAAACAAGCGAGAAAAGTCGGCGGCCGAGGGAGAAACTTTTGACGAGATAAGCAGCTGAACGCGTGACAAATCTCGCCTTGAAAAGCTCCCCAGTCAAAATTTGAAAAATTTCAACTTTTCCAGTTAATTTTGTCCTCATTGTCTGGCTGGCAGGCGGTGCTGATTGGAAAAAGTAGCAAACTTTCCAGTCGTCTCTTTTTCGATTGAAACTCACAACCAAATCGGATTAATCATAATCGAGTCAGCAAACAAACGAATAACGAATTGAAAATAAGCGTTTGATTCAATTTGGAAAACGAACGCGGGAGGGGAGACGCAGGTGCCGCTGAAAAGAGGCGAGTGCAAAGTTTTGCGTCCGGACGATTTAATTCCGGTGACGAAGAAGAAAGAATTCCAGACTATGCAACCGGGCGCACTTAGCAGCCTCGCTGGTTGCCCTCCTCCTCGGCGTTCGTGAATAAAAAATTGGCAGATTCGCTACTGCTGCTGGGGTTTTAGCAGGGAGGGCGAAAACACGCACGAGATGGGCACTCGGGGGAGCAGGGCAACAACACAAACACCGACACGCGCGCCGACCGGGCATGTAAAATATATGCAAAAAGTTTGTGCAAATGAACGAGTTGTTTGGCTGCGAGGCCGTAAAGGGGCAGCTTTTCATCTGACCCCTCTTTGCATAGGAATCAATTTCATTTAGGGATCGCAGGTTAAAAACCAACGAACGAGAGTGAATGAATAAACTGTGCGAGTTTATTTCTTCATTGCGAATACGTTTTATCTGCTTGCAATGAATAAGAGGAACTGGCTTTGTTGTTGTTTGTTCGGCAAGCCATTTAGCGGCGATTAGGTTGCTAATGCAGTAATGGGACGTTTGCGTCGCCAGAAGTGGCCGTGAATGTTGTTTCAACTAATCCCAACGGCGGATTGAGGTAAAATTTTATCTATCCAATTTGTATTAGAGCGATTGGTGCAAAAACAGCCTGGGGCCAAATGTTTGGCAAGCGGCGTGGGAAAATCGGCACCTGTCGTTGGCGCCCACCCTAATTCATGTGACATTTGTCCAAAATTGGATGTATTTTCTTAATGCTCATAATAAATTGTTTAAATTAAATATTATTGATTGCAAATTTTTATTATTATTATTTATTTAATAATTTTTACAATTTAAATTTCTCAATTTCAATAAAAATTATTTAACCCATTAAACAAACTAAACAAAATTCTTCTTTGTAATTTTCTGCAATAAATTTTAGGTTTTTTTTATGTTACAATCTTTCTCGGAATCTAAATTAAAAACAAGGAAGATTGTAGATTGCATTGTACTATTGAGTAATTGAAAAAGAGCGATAAAAACTCTGACGTTGATTTCTGCTGAGGACACACATTCTTATTCCCCTTGCAAGAAAGAGAGACGTTATTGCCTCGACCGTCTGTTGGAAAGAAATGAGTTTGGTGCTGCTTCAGAAGTATTTGGTTTCGTCTAGTATAGCTTTTTCTTTCTTATCTCGACGGACGGGAATAAATAAAGCCGCTGATTGCACGCGAGATACACGGAAAATATGTTTCCCGCTCAGTTTGGGGGAAAATAAAGGGCGATTTATTAAATTAGGCCGATAATTGGCGCAGCGTGAAATTTCGTGTGTGGTCAATTTTCGGTCCCTCTCTTGGCCGCCTGCCAGTCGATCAGTCAAAGTGCGCCGTCAGCAAACAACGTTTTTCCACCCCTGCCATGCACCAGATTTGGCAAACGCACCGAACACTAATTAGTCTATTCATGCAGCAAAAATGAGATTTTTCCCAAAATGTCGAAAAAAAATCCATCTCGCTTTAAAATCATCTCAAAAAAATTCAGTCAGGTTCTTTTCGGACTGAGTCCGAATCATCCGGTTTGTTATTAAATTTTTGCGCCCCAACGCCTGTCGAGCAGCAGCAGCAGAAGGAAAGATGAACGGCAAACGAGGCGGGCGGGGGTGTCGGAGATAAGAGGGACAAGCAGCAGCAAGACCTTGAAGAATTGCCACCCCATCAGCGAACGAACGAACGACCCCTCGTTCAAGAAAGTACTCACACGTGGTACGTGGAGCACTTCGGTTTGTCAATGTCTCTCTCTTTCTTTCTTGAGCGGTAGAGAATGGAAAAGGAATTTTCGTGCGGATGTACATGCAAGGGTGCATTTCATTAAAATTTCCTTTCATTCAAAAATCGCTTGATGCGTTTACCTTAAGGGACACACGTTCTTTTATATATTGCTTGAGCCGCTTTAATATTTATTTAATGCTAAAAAAGAATAACAAAGGGCAGTGAAACAACGATTTTTTGTAATAAAAAATCTCAAACTTGAAAACAAGTATGTATATATTGTAAATTTTATTCAAGGAATTGAATAATTTTCCCATAAATTAAAGAAATTAACCAATTGCTTAATTTACTAGATCAATTTAAATTTGTAGGTTGTATTATCTGTTTTGATCATCTCCCGATCTAAATTTTTATTTTTCAATTTTTTTTTTGTTCAAACTTCCATACATGTTAGAATCGAACCAAATTATGCTCGTTCACTCGTAAATTTTGTTTCGACCTTTGCATTTTTCACTGTCCGTGATGTTGGTCTGCCTATGAAAACGATGTTGGTGTTTCTCGTTCAATTCCAACCCCCGTTCGTTTCGTTCGCAACCCTTGTGTGTACGCACAATGTAGCGAGCACGAACGTCGGATATTGCAAGGGAGCCGCAACAAACCTTCATATGTCAAAGGGGGTGCATTCCATTATGCGCGGTGCAACCGCAAAAGCAGCCGACCTGCTGTCAGGGCGGCGCCGCCGCGATAAATTTTGGCCTAGGGTGGTTTTGCCAGTGAGCCAAAAAAAAGGAATAAGGTGTTGCAGTCCCGCCGGGCGATAAATTTCAAATTTCCCTTCCCGGCTGAATTTTCTATGCCTCGAAAGTATAAAATGAAAGCAAATGACATTGAGGGCGTTTAAAATTTCAATATACGATAAAAAAATTAGTCCAAATTAGGCTGATCGAAAACCAGATTTGGGCCGCGTGCAATAAATATTTCATTTTGCAGGGCCGCGCCCAAGCGTCACGAGCAATTTGCCGCGCGTATTAAACACGGCCGGCGTAATTTACGACGAAATCAAAAGTCCGTACGTAATCTCTGGTGGTAATAATTTATGCACTGAACTATAATCCCAGCGTTGTCATATTTCACCACCCAGGGCAGGTGCACCTTTCATCCTACAATACACTATTAATAAAAAATAAAGAAGTTAAAGGCGATGGCCGGTGGCGTTTTCCGAGATCGATCCTTTTTATTTTTTACTATCGGAGGCAACTTTCTTTCTTTGGTTGAGCCGCGACCACGCCAACACTCTTCGCCTTGCAGGGAACAAATTAATGCAAATCATAGGCTTTTAATTCTTGCTAGACAAACGAATCAACTTTCGCAACTAATGAGGAAGTTGCTAATCTCTCTGTTCTGAGCATTAATCATATTTTGCAATTTGGTGTATCAATGCTGGTCGGTGTCAAGAGGCAACTTTTTGTGCCCGAGTAAAAAAGTCAAAACGATCTAGTTCCTTTTTTGCATTGAAACTCGAGCGTGTTACTTGTTTCCTTTCTCGCAAATTAACGCAGATTTGTCCGTCAGCTGGATTGTCGCTGGACCGGTTTCTCTTGCGCAATTCCAAGATCTTAAAAGTCACTGTGCGTGTCTGCATACATAGCACTTTAAAATACCGGCGCAAATAACCTCACAATTTACAATTAAACGTTTAAAAAGATTCAATAACCGCAGGATCAAAGCAAGTCACGCATCACAGAGTAATGGGGTTTATAAGTAAAAGTATTCAAAAATTGAAGTGTTGTATCACAAATTTTTGAAATTTCTTAAAAAAATATTTTTAATTGATTTAATTGCATCTAGAATAGGAAATGAAACGCCAGCTTAAAATAACTCATTCTAGGAAGCAGTTTGTGACCAAGGTCATCATTCGCTTGGTTTTTTTCCATCTAGCTACTGTGATTGCTTTTTTGTTGAGGCCACTTTTTAAGACATTTTTGAGAGAGAAGGTTATTGATATAGAATAATTACTACATAAGTGCAGCCCAGTTTTGCCAGAACAATCGAAGTAAAAGCAGTCCGAGCTGAAATAACATCTCACGCCCATTGAGAAAACATTGTGGGAAATTATTTTAAAAACGTTTCCTTCTCGCCAGCAGGCGTGCTAAAATAACACAAAACGCTTCAAAGTCTCGTGAGTAAGACGAGTGTATAGTACTGCAGACGAGCGAAAAGCTTTTTGCGATTTGACGTACGTGTGTGTGCGCTCTCTGTTTTCAGTGGCTGCCGTCAGTTTATATTGCATTTGCATTTTACACCCCGCACGTCTCTCCAAAAAAAAGTAAAAACTATTCTCCTAGCGCAAAAAATTGCAGAGTGTAGAAATTTAAATAACAAAATATTGGATAAAAATATTAACGTGGGACTTGACACGCCGGATTGTGTATGTGTGCGGGTGCGAAAACCCGAGTTGGCGAAAAGCCACCCTCCGCATGTGGGCGATGAAGCACCCCTGGTCTCGTCCGTCATCCATCGGGGGAGGCTTTTATTAAAACACGAACGAACGTGCAGCTGATTATGGTGATGAGTGCGTCTCTAATGCTGGTCGCCACCCCCACGCGCAGGGGTGCGACGACGAAGGGGTTGATTTTCATCGGCGACGGAATGCACCCACCCCCGTATACGTGGCTAGGTTGGCGACACGCAAATAAATCATGATCGCCTCTCTTTGCTCTTTCATTATTTTATTTCCAAACAAATAATGGACACACACACGCGGGCTTATCGTTTCAAAGGCCACGGGGTGCCCAACCGCAAATCGGCGACCAGGGCGATAACCCCTTATCCAATTACCACCCTCTCTCGGCAAATGATAAATTTTGAATTATTAATTTTTCAAGTGTTTATTTTGCGCAAGAGTTAAGAAGGGTCTGAGCCTTCACCAGCAATAAATCAAAGCAAAATTACGCATGCCGAGTGCACTTTAAGGCACTTTCGGGTCACCTGTCCAAATGCAAAAGCGATGTTAAGGGACTCGACCGCGCTGATCCGACCCATAAATCTGCCTGAGGGCGTCGCTCGCTCAAGAATTAAGAGCAACTCGACTGCTCTGTAATTTACCGACCACTTCCATTGTTATTTGCACGCGAAGGCTAGCTTAATTTTTTTTATTATTATTTTAAATTTTCAAGGACGCCGGTCACGCGAAGCAAATTATTAAAATTTCATCTGGCTTGTATATAAAAAATGTATTTTACTTACGAGACATCACCTTCGGATTAATAACAGTAAGGCGTTCTTACCTGAAACAGATAAAAGAAATATTTTGTTATAGAATTGAAATATTTTAAACAGGAAGGCATATTAAAATACATGAAATACATAAATAATACACTATTTAAAAAAAAATATTTTCGCTTGGGATATTTAGAAACTTTTCTTAGAAAAATACATAAAATATTTTTAGACGAGTTTTAAAAAGAGTCTCTGGATGTAAATTCTCATATACGAATATTTTCTTGATAAATCAATATTGATTTTTTTAATACATAATTAAAAAAATTCTGCCACACTTGCATTATGTACAAAATTCATACTATAAATACTATCAATTGAATAAAATATTACATATTATGATATCATATTAATTGAAATTTTCAGTTATAGTATTCTTATTTTTAGAAAAAAGATTTTCATTGATAAAAAATTATATGAATAGAGTAAAATTTCAACAATATATTAGTGAAATATATATATTATTTTTTTTCAAAATTTTTCAAATGAAAATAAATTTTAGACTTTTTAATTATAATGATTTTTTTCTTGCCGGCCTAGACAAAGTCTTGTCAGCCTGTGCCCTTTATTAGTGGTGCAGACTTCAGGAACGCGTTTTAAAATACGAAATAAAATTGCCGTTTTAAAAAATTTTAATGTAAAATTTTTATGCGGCCTTTTTGACCTGGTTGTTTCATGATTCATGCTAATTTGTTAATATCGGTAAAAAATAATGCATGCATAAAAAATATCCGATCTTCTAGTTTTCCAACTTTAATATACTAATATCTGTTGGTATGGATTGTGATATTAAATATTGTTGTTTTTTTATTCATAGACGAAACAAAAGCAAATACTTGCAATGAAAAATGGGAAAAGCTAGAGGGTTAAAAGGGTCGATCATTTGTTGGTGCTGCACGGGTAGTGAATTTTGGACTATACGGACAACTAAGCACACCATTCTCACTATCAGTCAGTCATGCGTGTTGCCATTGATGCGCCAAGGGATGTAAATGTGGAGCCCGCTCGGATTGTTTTGTTTTCTGGCCGATCGAAAGGAGAAGAGCGGACTTTCCATTTCCCGAGCGGCCCACCTGACCGTGTGTATAGGACGACGGCCGGCAGACAGTTCAATAAGAAGGAAAGGGAGCAGGCGTTGAATAAATATTTCCGCTCGCGGCTCGGCGCCCGTCAAATGCATTATTCGTGGTTCTTTCGGGTGCGCCGCAGATTTATGCAGCCGATCGCGAATGCTGGGGCGTACTTTTAATATCCCGCCAGACGTGCGTGTCTTGAAAACAAAAACGTTGCAGGCGATTTTTTTGGTTGAACCTTTTAGGAAATCTAACATATCAACTGTGATATTTTATGTGTTTTTCTATAAAAAAGCTATTGTAGTTTTGAAGCGGCTTTTAAAGTAGCAATGAAATAAAAAAATACTCAAATTCAAATGATGAACAATGATTTTTTTTCAAAATGTCTTAAATGCTTTTATATTTAATTTCTATCCGTATATTTTCAATTGAAAACATGTTTTGTAAATTGAGATTTAATTCTGTACTTTAAAAAATGGGACAATTTTTGATTATTTCTTTAAGATTAATTTTTACTTTGAAATTTGGAGAGGTGCTGAGGAAACAAACAATTTTTACGTTGCTTTTGGCCTTATGTTTTACATTGGTGAAAGTTTTTGACTTCATACTAACGAAAGATTCTTCTGCTCTTCTTTTCAACCTTGAGGGACCAAACTTTGCTGGAAAAGTTTGCTCCCGAGGTGGATTTGCTTCTAATTAAAAGTAAATCAGCGAGTGTGTTCATTTTCGTCGGCTGCGATATACAGAGCGATGGTGCTCATCGAGAAACTTAAATGCTGCGAATGCGAAACTACGAAGCCTTGGTTCGATCGGGTGAGCTCCGCACAGCGTAATTGCGCGCGGCAATCAGCAGCAGCAGGAAAGGCCGCAAATGGGTTGATCGCAAATTGATTCGCCCGCTTGATGGACTCGTAGCGGCGGATAAAAGATAAATAATCTCGTTTGGCAACGGACGGACGCTTGGACGAGCCGAGGGAAATGAGTCGAGGCAAATCAGCCCCAAAGAGATGCTTGTTATTTTGCATGCCCTACTAAACTCAAACGCCCAACACGATTTAGATTTTGCATGCAAAATTTTTAGAAAATATATTTATCAATGGATTTCTTAAAGCTGTGCGGTAGATTTTCACAATATTGATAATGTTAATACGAAATATTTATCAAAAAATTATTTTCCTTTTGATTTATTTAAAAATAAAATTAAGATCAAACTAACTTAAATAACTTAATTGCAGCAATAGCTGCAGTCAATAAATATTCACTCATTTTGGTAGAAACTCCGACACATTCGACTATATCATGTTTTTTTTTTAGGAATTCGTATCAAATCAAAACAGAGTTATTTTATCCCCTTATCGCTGCGTTGTTCAAAATGGTCACTTAATATAATAGGTGTTGATTTTAATTCCTGATGCATTTCGTGTCGGAAATCAAGATTAGCTGCTAAAACTGCGGCCATTACAGCCAGTCCAATTAATTCGCTCACTTCCTGTTGATAGCCGGCGATTAAATAAAAAATTAGCTGAGGCAATTATTCTTAATTTTGCAGCAGTTCAATATGCGATCGATGGACAATCATTTTTGATTCGGTCGGCAAACGCAAACATTAATTGTTCACACAAACGGGCATTATGATAAATGCAAAGGGGGAATATATAATTTTATGTGTTTGCACAGAGTCGGAAGCAATGATAATTTCGATTTGGGCGCCGGCGTTGATTACATTAAGGGAGAGGCGAGAGCTGTCAGCCGAGCAACAAACAAAATTGATGTGCGCCCTGCTCATTTTTGCCTTGGCTCGTAAATCTCGCGTCGTCCGCAATTATACAGGGAAAACGTGCGCGCCGAAAAAGTAAATTTCCATTTGCGCTGCGACGAGGGAGCGACGCGTTATTTTTCATTTCGCCGCCGTTTCATTGGCTTTTAATTAATGGTTTCGTGTCGACGCGCACACACACAACGAGGCAAACCCCCGCAGAGAGAAGAGATGTACAATCAACAATCACAATCGAGCGAACGGCCACCGCGGCCAACAAAAGGCTTGCTTGTTTGCATTCGACCAGCCAGAGCTACGGAACAATGCAAGTGGTGAGCAAAGGCATTTTTAATTCAAAATATCCATCATTGCATTTTTGCATCATTTTTTAATTGTTTTGTGAAAATTTTTGATCTCAAATATTTCTAATGAATCTGGAGTAGAATTAATAAATGAATGAAATGTTTAGAACATTATAAAGAACTTAAAATTATTACTTTAATTTTTTTTTAAATTTCAGTTTCAAGAAAAAAATTCAATTTTGGTAGGGCCACTTAAGTTACCATATTTTTGTTAATTCCTTAAAACTTTTTGTCATAGAACGTCTGCATTATTAAATTTCAAAGATGCGGTTGAAAAGTCGAGGGCAAAAAAAAAAAAAAACAGCTGCCACTCTCCATTGTCTTAGTTGTCAGTTCATCATAGCTGCATGAAAATGAGCTGATCGGCTAAAACCAAAGTTGCACTCTTCACATCACAGACTTGTGCTGCACTCGGAGCGAGAAAAAGGCGGAGAGGAAAGAGCAGGAAGAAATTGATGGATGACATCGCATCAGGCGCAGGTAAACACGTCGCGCTCGTCTGCCGCCGTCGGGGCGATGGGGAAATTAATGATCTCCCCGGCCGAGTCAACCCCCGAGAGAGGCCTGATGCCATTTACCCCCTTCCTTCGATATCATGCAAAAATATATTCAGAGGGAATTTCGGTTCGGCACAACAAAGATACCAACAGGTTTTTAATTACGCAAAGTGTGTCGCGAATAAATTAATTTTTATTAATCCACTTGAGCTTCGAAACGATTTTGCAATTATTAGGAAAGAAGCCGACCTTGCGGCTCTAATCATGTTCCGGCCGGACAGAGTGCGCAGTTTGTCAACAAAGCCCCGAGGAGTGGCCGGCCGGTGAGAAATCGAGAGCTTTAAATCGAATTAACGAGCCCCTCTAGAGTTGCTCTGCCGCAGAATTGCAGCATGATGCGCACGAAATTCTGCGTCACACTCAAATTGGGTGAAACTAGCAAACTAGCTCTCTCAACGTCATGTTTTGTAATGCATAAAATAATAAAAATGTTGATTTTTGGGGTTGCAATGTCTCTTTCTAAAGATTAAAAATTACTAAGAGAATTATTTCAAAATTAGTAAAAAAAAATTGGTACAAAAATTATTGTGTATTTTCTCTAATAACTTAAACTAGCTACAATTTTCATTATTAAAAGCTATATTCAATTTTTTTTTTTTAATTGGTAATCTGCATTATGCGCACTTTATCATGCATTTTTGTGCAGCTAACAAAATTATTGTGATATGTAGCAATTTTCCTGTGAAAACCCGATGCAAAATAATTCAGACTGAATAATGAAGTTGGGCACAAAGGGACACATCAAAGCGAGCAATTAAAATGGCGCAATTACGCCTCATTAGCGAGCATCGATTACACGGCTGGGTGGAAAATAATTGCTGTGCCGATCTGGAGCAGCGCTGCCATATTCAGGCGATAAAAACTTTTCCATTTCTTCGTCGCGCGCGCGAGTTGCCTAATTATATATTTATACAGAGAGCAGCAAAAAGTAAGTAAATCGTCTCATTCGCTTGCAAAAGAATAATAAGTTGTCGCACTCGACCCCGACCAGATTAATGCTCGCAATTTGTTTCCTTGAATTTCTTGGCAGCCACCGCCGGCGACAGGTGTTACGAGAACAAAACGCCTTAATTCCACGTTGCAAAAGTGAGAGACAAGACACGGTGGTTTGCAGTTGTTTTTGCTTTCAAGAATCCTCAGAGATTTTTGCTATGGCCTCTTTTCGGTGCTAATCGTGACCACATTGTAAAAATTCCTTCCTGTTACTTTATTTAAATAATTGATCATTCGCCATTTCCTAGAGCATTTTAATTAATTCATTTTGGGCACTAATAGTGAGACGTCGGTGTGAAACTCATCTTCTTCCAACAGCCACACGGGCGATGGTAATTGATGCATTGCGCAACTTGGGCGCCGCAGAATTAATAATTGGTTTATGCCGCTGTTCGAACTCGGAAGCCAACTACACCCAAAAGACGAAATGAACCGACGACGCTATGGCTGCTGCATGCAAAGCAAGCACCACCAACTAATCAAACGAAACCACCACGGGCAAGTGCCTCGCTCTTGCACAAAACAAAACAAATCAATTTGAAGCCACGTCTCTTCTGACAGAATCTCCATGTTTCAAAGTTTTAGTTTTGCCTATAAATAAATGTTGACAAAGGGAATTCCTATCACGGAAGAATCTTTATATGCCTCACTAATTGCAGCAGAACTGTAGAAATTGAATGGGCTTCGTGTATTCAGAAGTATTTGTTTTGTAAAATTAAAATTATACATTTGCTAGAGAGAAGAGACTTACAAAAAACGATTTGAAAATGTAATTCTAGGCTTGAGAAAGATATTCGCACACTTCAAACATCATAAATTATTTGTTAAGGCCAACTACCTTTGAGACGCAATTACAAAAAACGCACTCAATCTTTTATCATGGGTGCAATGAAAATAATGTCCTTTCTAAAATATTTTTTTTTTCAATGAATTATAGTTCAACTAGTTCTGGAAAGCCCTGAGTTTTTTGTGGCCAAAATAATAAAAAAAAAACTAAATATTTCTTTTCTATGTTAAACATTATATTTTTGAAGTACTTTATTATATTAAATTAAAATTCTAACCTATATTATGAAAAATAATTATGCAATTTCTAGTCAATACATATTTATAGTTTTTTTTTTCATTTTTTAATGAACGGGTTTACAACTTTTTACTGGCCTAACTGATAAATAATGTGTATTTTCCAAAATCATTCATTACCAGAAGTGACCCCTGCTCAAAAATCATTGGAGTGGAAAATTACACAAACCGACTCATTGCATAAGTGTGGACGCTCTGCAGCATAATAATGCCGCGCTTCCCGATTGCAAAGTGCATCTGGCCGACCTAGTTTGACAACGCGAGTGCAGGCGATGAACAAACGGAGCGAGCCTTAAGCAGACTCGTAAAGCAGCCAATTAACGTGAGGAAATTTTATTACGCGTGCGTGCGTGCCAGTGACATAATCCGGCGAGCGCTGCAAAAAATAGGAACTAGTGAGAGTTGTCCGGCCGGCCGCAGAGCAAATCCACTCGCCCTGGCCGCCGGCGTGTAAACAAAGACGGCTCTGGACGAAAACTGGATTTCCATCCAGCAGGTCATCGCACTTTTTTGTGCCGAATCAACTTTCGCGCATTTGGGGCAGGGACGACTTGCCGAACTCAATTCTTTTTTATCTCAGAAACTTGAATTTCTGAAATTCTGAATTTTTGTTCCGGCGAAATTAAAAAAGAGACGAAGGCTCTAAAAATTAGTGTTAATATTAGGCAAAGGATTGGTGCACGCGGCCTTGCTCTCGGCACCTTCATCGTGCGAATCGGAAGGATGCCAGTTCCGAGTGCGCCTCGGGCGGTGGAAGTGGCTCGTTGGTAAACACACTCGCACTTATTTTAAGAGCAGCTCAGGTCCGGCCGGTCGCCTGACCTTGTCCTTGACACACACGCGAGTTTCGAAATTCGCCGAAAGTGCGTCGATTAGCGCAGTAATAAAACGCTTTTTGTGTAAAATGCCTCAATCGTTTGTGTGAAAATCGTTTCACCGATTTGAATAAATATGACGGCCTAATGATGGAGATAAACGATTTGCATGAATAGTTTTCCTAGAGAATAACCCTGATCTACAAAAGGTCGAAAAATAAAATTATGCGATTTATTGGCGTACAATTAAAATAATAATTGATCATAATCATGAAACAGCCTAAAAAATTTTCAAGATTTTATTGGTTTTATGGTGTAAAAAAAAGCTAAAAAGTATTATACAATTTATTATTTGACCATTTTACCACAGTAAAAATTAAAAAATAAATTAATAGTAGTTTGCACTAATCTATTTAAAAAACGAGGAATTGGGAAAATGATGAAACATAAAATAAACCCATTTAAAATACCTAAAATACTATTTTAGACTTCAAAATTCAGCTTCATAAGATATGCAACAATATCAACCGAGAGATTGCAAATAAAATTTACAAAAGAAGTAAAACATTGCACTCCAGAGCGAAAAAGGTATCATTGGCTTCATTGCTCTAATTGTTGCGCGAGTGAAACATTTTGCAAATGTGCCGATCACATAAAACTTTATTGCCCAACCGCAGCAGCGAGTATTAAAAAGTAGTAAAAATTAAACACATGTAACTTCACAGCATGTAATGACACTCTATTGCAGGCACAATGAGGGCGAGCAAAGTTGAAAAGTTGATTTTCGCAGGCACTAAGATGAACGAGAGCTAAATTTGCCGGCACTTGGACCAACAGGCGTAGACTTGCAGCGAGTGAGACGCTTTGGAGAGAGAGAGAAAGGAGTCTCAGAAGCTAGGTGGGGACCAGTGGACGCGGCTAGTATAAAAGGTGTCGCCGCCGAAGGTCCAGCATCATTCACCTGATACACACATCAACAATCATGAAGTTCCTGGTGAGTTTTCTACGAGCTTCGCTAACAAAATTCCAAAAGTCAATGATGCAGAGTGTTCCAAGTCAAAAATTTTCTTTCAAATCGCTACTACAGAGTGTTCCAAGTACAAATTGTTCATTCAAATCACTTCTAGAACCTTTTGAGAAAAAATCAAATATGTTGTATTCAAAGAAAAACTTAGAAGTTAACTTGAAATTTTCAAGATTATAGAGAGATCCAAATCGATGTTCGTAGTTTGTAAAACTAATTTTGTTTCCAGGTTCTCCTCGCCGCCGTGTGCGCTGTGGCTAACGCCGGCGCTGTTGGCTACGCCGCCGCTCCCGCTCTCGCTTACGGAGCTGGATACGGTTATGGTGCTGGCTACGGCTATGCCGCCACCCCCGCCCTGGGATACTCTTCCTACGCTGCCACCCCCGCCCTGGGATACTCTTCCTACGCCGCCACCCCTGCCCTGGGATACTCTTCCTACGCCGCCACTCCCGCTCTGGGATACTCTTCCTACGCCGCTCCCGCCTACGCCCACGCCGCTCCCATCGTGGCTGCCGCTCCCGTCGTCAAGGCTGTCGCCCCCGTCGCCACCAGCTACGCTAACGTGCACTCTGTCCACACCCCCGCCGTCGTTGCCCACGCCGCTCCCGTTGTTGCCCACGCCGCTCCCGCCGTCGTTGCCGCCCCCGCTGTTGCCTACAACAGTCTGGGATACTCCGGTAAGATTCAAAATTATTCCAGCACCCCTCTTTCTTTCTTATTGAATCGAACCTTAATTAATAAGGAATAAGCCTAATTTTGGGCTACAACGAAAGATATTTTTGCTAAATTTTAATTCAAACTAATTTTTCGCAGGTCTTGGAGTTGCTACCCGTAGCTACGGTTATGGCGCTGCTTACCCCTCCGCTTACGGCTATGGCGCTGGCTACGGCATCGCTGCCCGCACCGCCTACCCCGCCTATGGAGCTGGATACGGTCTTGCTACCCGCGCTGCCTACCCCGCCTACGGCGCTGGATACGGTCTTGCTACCCGCGCTGCCTACCCCGCCAGCTACGGTTACAACGCTGGTCTCGGCTACGCCGCTGGATACTCCACCTACGGAATCCACTAAGAGTCTCATTAACTTGTGATAGTACAAACCATTACCTCCCCAGTCTTTTGTGTAATTTATGCCCATCATCAAATAAATTATAATAACAAACCCGAAATCTTTTTGCATTTTCATTAATTTTCTTTTTTATAATCAGACAGATCATATTTATATTATTTAGATTTCATAGTATTTAAACAAATCTTCCTAACTATTCAAAAAAATTTTCATATAACATTCATTTTGAACTAAAATTGATGGAGTTTCTCAACCAGCAGAAATTTATACCCGAAGCTAACATAAAAATCTGCGTACAGTTTAATTTGAAATTGTTTTCATATTTTACTTTCTTCAAAGAACTTTTCATCAAAGCGAAAATAGGCGAATAAATCTATTTTTTCTTTGAAATTTTATGCGTGTAAAATTTCCCGAACGTCATCACTAACTTTCCAAACCAATACACAAAAATTGATAAAATGCAGTTTTATTTCTCAAAATAGGACGATTTTCTTGCTTTTGTTTTACTTGACACCTTTAATGAATATTTAATTAAAGTTTTACAGATTTGAGAATCTGCCTAAGTCATCAGGTATAGTTTTGTGCTTGCAGGGCAGATCTATGCAGATTGCGGGCGGAAGAATTACGATCCAGTTGAGATTGGCTTGCTCCGTGATATTGCTTTTTCTTTGGAAAAGTGGTGCTCTCGGCAATTCACGCATGCATACGTGAACGCAAGCAGGGTGAAATAAATTCACGCCGCACCAAGAGGGAATAAAGGAGGAAGAAAGAATTGAATTGCGCACGGGGGATGATCTGCGGTGGCCGCGTTTTCCAGATTTGCACATTCAGCACTGCTTGATAAACATGAATCGCTGAGGAGGCGCCTTTCAGCCCGCAACTAACTTTATTTGCATACGCGTGTTTGTTTTCGCGGCACACGCACGCGAGATTCGCGATCCGGTTGCAGCACAAGAGGCCTTTATTTACGGAGCTAAAAGTGGAGTTGCACTCGCTCAGATCCCACTAAAGGAGGACTTTTTTATTTCCTCACAGGCAAAGGACGCAATTGCGAATAAATCGGGCCGGGAAGGAATAATCATAAATTTTTGCTCGGCTGCTTTTCGCAAACTTTATTGCCGCCGACCGTCCTTTCCGGTCGTTTTAGCCAGAGAGACGCTTGCAAATTTCACGCGCCATCGAGACGTACAGAGAGATATATTCAATTTGGCCTTAAATGTGTGAATCGATTCCAACTTCTTCTGCCCTCACCGCTGCATTGAAATAAAAAGTGGGCAATAAAATTTGGCCTACGCAGTTAACTTTTCCTGACCCTAGATGTTAGACATTATGCCTCGTTTATAAGATTCAAAACAACTTAAATTAAATTTGTTAAGTCATTCTAACTAAAAATGCTGCATTTTAGTCAATTTCGCCTATTAAATTGAGTGATAAATAATATTTATGAACAAAAATGTTCATTAAATTTAAGCAAGAAATGGCTTTTTTTGTATCGATATTCCAATTAAATTGATACATGAACTTGATTTTCATCAAAATTAAATGTATCTATTATAAAGAGAAAGTTGTGGATAATTTAATAGCATTATAAATTTTTTTAGACGCAATCAATTGTTTTTTTAATTTCAAAACGGAAACATATATGTTTCTTATTTTAAGACAAATAAAAATTTGTTTAAATTTTGAAGTAAATAAAAAAATAAATCATTGAAATAGCTGAATTTAGAATTCTTTTGAATTTTGATAGCACCAATCAAATATAATTTTAAATATACACTTAATTCAATTTTATATGATTGTATCGAAAAATTAATAGTATATTTAATCGAATTCAAGCCGAAATATAAAAAACGCTAGTCAAAAGATTGCTAGCGACGAATAATTGTTCAAGCTGCGACGGTGGTGGTTTCGGTGGGCTCGTCCCAAGACTCGCAGTAAAAGTAGTTGACGCGGGTGTCGAACATGTAGCTGAACATGAGGGTGGTCAGTTTGTAGAGCGGCTTCCCCCCGCGGCGCGTGTACAAGAAGGAACGCTCGTGCGCCAAGCTGAAACCATCAGCCGTCATTTCAGGGTCTATCAGGGCGTCGTGTCGGCACCAACGCTCGCCGTCCGGGTTGGAGTACGTTTCTCCGTAGAAATTGTCAACTTTGCTTCCTTGAATTATGAAATTAATCTTACTTCAAAAAATTCTAAACAAAGTGCACCGTTTATGAAATCGTAAAGCTTCTTGAACTCGTCAAAGGTTTTGGTGATCGGCAGATACATTCCCAAGGCGCAGCATCGCTTGAAGGCAAGCTCATACGTCTGAAGTAAATATTGAAGATAAAATATACAGTTTTGCAATTTTTAATATTTCTCACGTGGTTTAGTGCGTACTCGGATTTGTACCATTTTTTTCCATCCCACCCTGTGATTGCAATTCCGCCCATTGTAGCTTCATTTCAAAAATTTTAGTATAAGATTATTAAAAAATTTTAGCTCAAAGTCAAAATTATTCTACTCATGTTCAAGGTGTCAAATTCATTAATAGCCGTCCTCTGAAAGTGAATTTTCGTTCAGTTAAAAATTCCAACTTGTTCTCAAACTTACATTTTCCCTACAAAGCTCGTTCTGGTTCATATTGCAAATTCTGGGAACTTCGATTTTCACAGGCGGATACACCTGAGGTTCATTATTGTGATTAGTAATAAAAGGAATCAACCGTTCCAAAATAGAATTTTACGTAGCCATCGATGCGGAATTTGTAAACGACCACTTTTCCAAAGACAACCGGTGCCTCGCGTTTTGCGCACATGTACAGCTGATATGCGTTCTCACAATCGTCGTTCTTGACTGCGATATTGTTATAATTTTTATAAACAGGTATTCAATTTGAATGTCACCGGAGTAGCTCTTGCATCGCTCAATCGCTTCGTAGCCCTTCTGCATGTCGCTCTTTTCATTAGAACTTTCCATGAGCCGCAGAACGTTGCCCTCTTGCAGTGTTCCATTCACTAACTGGCCAAAAATAAACGTTAGCCTTCCATAGCGAATTCTTTCCCGTAAATATAAGAAAAATAGCAATACCATTCCAAGGTTGTCACCCAAACACTGAACGTAGCACTAAAAGTAAAGACAGATATTATAGAAATTATCAGTAATTAATTTTTTTATTTCCCTACTTTCTTTATCTTGCTTTGATCAAATTAGTTTTTATGAGCTTGCGAGAAGCCGCCATTTTTAAAACTTAATTTATGTATCTAATGTACATCGACGGTGTTTAATAAACATTCCATTCCAATAAAATGTTTTCAACAATCGAATGTAAAAAAGGCATTGTTACAATGTGGAAAAATAAGTAACAATAATAATTTTTATTTTTAATCGATAATGCATTAGTGATGCAAAGCATAATCTTGGTGTGTTATTTTCAATATTAAATCAAAACCAAAGTTAAAGAATTTTGTTGATATAATAGGGAAAGGAACCAATTCAAAAGACTTGCCTTCATGCGGTATGTGTAATTGTTTGGGTTGTCTAAGCCATACACCTCATCTTAAAATAAATTGAATGACAATAAGTATAAAAATGTGGGCGAATTTTCAATTTTAATTATTAATTGATTAATTAAAGAGAATTTCGTTTCAAACCAAGTGAGAGCGTCAAAAGCTCGGCGCATTCTTTCTGCACAGCTTCAATTGAAGTGCCAGACTGCCGCACCTATTTTTTGTTTTTAAATTATTTAACAAGTTCATTGCAGATTCACGCTGGCTGCGTACCTCGCAGGCAAAGAACTTTTTAGCATTGCAATCGTCTACGGCAAGGGTGGTTTGGTTGGGGTGCACGTTGCTCACTTTTAAGCTCACGCAGTCGCCTTTTGTGACGTTAGGCTCACCGGGGGCCCAGTTTATGTTGCGCTTCAAAAACGCTCTATCCACCGAGCACCACCTGAAGTTGTTCGGACAACCAAAGTCGGCGCCCGAGGTCCAAAAGTTTCCCACAATTTCCGGAAAGTCTGAATTTTTTTACTTTTATTGTTTATGATCTTTGGTCTCCTAAAACAACCCTTTGCCAGTTTGGTGATGCACTTGCGTTTGGCCTCTGTCTTAAGCGCGATAAGTCTTGTGCCGAGGGCGCAACACATGTCCCGCGCATCAGAGTAGGTCACCTTAAACACACACCATTTTTATCGCAACACAATCAAACACGAGAATTATTGAATACCATTTTGTTGGAAAAGAGGAAGTAGCGTCCGCATTTTGAAACCCAACGACCATGTTTGTACCGGTCTAACGACCACACACACAAAAAGTTTTGGTGAACTGGGAAAGTTTGGTTAAAACATACCCTTTAACTCAAACCGCTCATCCAGGCCTTTCTTCACAAACAAAGTGGTCTGTTTAAAAATAAAAACTTATTTTAAGTAATCATAAGTGATTAAAATTTTACGTTTCTGGTGCACTCCTTATTAATGCATTTGGCTCGGCAGTTCTTATTTCCCTATTTTTCAGCCCCTCTTTAGCAAACGTGAGTTTTTTTTATTTAAAATTTCTTACGACTAACTCGACGACGGATTTGGTGACGGACTCGCACATGAGGTTATACTTGTTTTCTGGCTTCCAATTGGTGAGCATGGAACTGAAGTCGAAGCTGAGTTGAATGGCCGTGTCGTCGAACTTGCTCTTATCATTGCTGACTTCGGTGATGAGACTCTCGTCGATGGGCTCCGGACTGTCCTTGGTGCACCAAGACCACATGTTGTTGAGCTCGTGCTTGAAGCCGCCAGTCCAGTAGGCCTCGTCCGCAGTCACGTTGGCCGGCAGCGAGGTGGCCAGACACTGCGACTCCTCCAGCGTCTCGATCAGCACCGGTTGCATGCCCAAAGCACAACACAGTTTCCAATTCTGCTCCCACGTCACCTAACCCGTTCCAGTTTTAATTACTCTGATATATAATCGCAATTTTCCCAGGAAATTGCAGTTCCATTTTATCTACAAATTTTATCATTTTGTTCCAGAATATGGCAAAAATCGCGGAATTTGAATTTTTTATTTTTACTCACTTCTTTAGTGCCCATCAAATAAGTTTTGTCGCAGGCACTCACAAAAGTTCCGTAAATACTGGAATCTTTGACCAAAAGACTTTTATATTTATTCCAATAATCATAAGAATTGACTTACTTTGTATTCTTCCTGCGTCATCAAGAAAAGTAGACTTTGACCAAAAATGTTATTGAACATTATTTAAGCAAAATATTCAAAATTAAATTACGTTGGGATAGCAAGCATCGTAGCAACTAAAGCCCTTTAATTGGTGAATTCAAATAATAATTACAAAATTTCTTCATATTTCATTGTTATTATTACAGTATCAACGTCAGGAGTTGATTCGAGCTTCTCTGGAAATTAAATAGTAATAGTATTAAAATTACAGCTTAATCCATAAGCTTTTTCATGTTACGATCGAATTTTAACCCTTTGTTGACCACCTGGACGACTTTCTTTTTGGTTGTTGTCCTGGCCTTGGCCGTGGTTCTTTTACGAGTGGTGGTACGAGTGATGGTACGAGTGGTAGTACGAGTGGTGGTAAGAGCGTCGATTTGGAAAACCTATTAAATGTTATTAATCTGAATTAAATTAATTCTATGCGCCATGCCCATAATAAGACGATGAACACCAAGAGTTTTGAGCGGTGCATCGCTCACTCTACACAATCCCGAATGTTCGTCGATGCGGCGGAAGCTGCTTTCAACTGACGCTTCGTACAGGAAATTAGAGTCGAAAACAAAACCAAACGCTCTATTCGATGTGGCGAGTAAATCGTTTTTATGGAAAATATACAATAAAACTTGCAACACAACAACTAAGCGTTATAATAATACGAAATGCAAATACAAGTCTCTTTAAACATTTATTTGACATTTTGAGAATCGAGAAAATTAGCAAAATTGGTTTTCAAAGTCTCGTTTACTTTATTCAGCGTTGAAAGAGGCCGTGTCTGTGTAAGAGAGCAAGAGGCCTATTTATTTTCCTTTTTCCGTCAAATGAAAGGAAGCGCACCAGCAGGTTTCGTTTGGAGCCCTTTTAGGCCAAATGTTTTGCTTTCAAACATTATTTGCCAATCGATCGATCGAGTGCGCAATTCAATCGCCAACTTTGTAACGTGCTCAGCCAAAATTCAAACTTTTTGGAATGAGAAATTAGTGCAATTAGGATGCGATTCAGAAATAAAAGTAGACTTTAAAGCACAATTTACCAAACAACTGAAAACATGCATGATTATTCTGTTGTTGTAAAATATAAAAGAAATTACATTAAAAGTTATCATTTTTGGATTATTTGGAATAATACAGAAGAAAGATTTAGTAACTTAATTTCTGATGTGTGATAATTTTGCAAGAAGTGGTTTCTTGCTTTCTCGTCCCTCTCCTTGGCGCATCTCGTTAATGTTAATTAATTTGGCTCTTTCTCTTTTGCTCCGTCTCTCCTGCAAAGTTTTGAGTTTTTGTTGCAGCGCAGACAGCGGCGGGATTTCGAGCCAAAAAGTGCGAGCTAGCTCGTCGCTCCTTGGCCCTTTCCCTGCTGCTCGGCAAAGAGAGAGAGGAGAGAGAGAGAGAGAGATTAAAATCTTATTAGACGTACGGCGCGAGCGAGCGGCTTTAAATGGGCTGCATTGTGAGCGCTGCGCGAGCGGCGAAAACTTTGGAATGCGTGCAAACGCACCGAGTACGTTGTGTGCGGCCGAGTTATAACGAGGGAGGCTGAGTGGAGAGCACAATGAAAACGCGCAAACTTGCGACGCAGAGAGACACTGAGGGGTCAAAGGATTTAATTGCCGTTTGAATGGCGAGCCACGAACAAAGCCGAACGGCCAGAACGCGCGGGCCCTCGTTATGATCTCTTCGTCAGCAGAAGCAAACAGATTCCATCAAAGCGGCGAAACGTCCATTGTATGCAAAGAGAGAAATTAAATAAAACTAATATTTGATTTGCAAAAATGACGGTTGCAGATTTATGAGTTTGAAAATGATTTGAAAAAGAATATGATAGAGGGAATCCCAAAACGTAATAATTTTATACAGATTAAATTTAAGTTCAAAACAGTGTGAAAAGCTTGAATTTTTAGTAAAAGTAGTGCCACTAAAACTAAATTAAATAATCACAATTTGCACGACTCAGCGCCTATATGAAAGTAAATATTATATGTGGCCTGGTTTCCTCTTTTTTGCACCCTTTAAATATTAATTTCTTAATGAATATGAGTATTCCCATCCTTCAAAATAATAAATAGTACAATTTTTGTCGTCTTCTCTCTATTCAATTTTTATATTTTTTCTTAATAAAATTTCGTGTTTGTTTGATGACACGTATTAAAAATTTCCAATGAAACAAGATAATCGCAAGACTCCTTAAGATATTTACAAATTAATATCAGTTTTCTAAGAAATCTAAATCTGTGTGATCTTGAGAATTTTTGACCTTAAATTGTTCACTGACCCCAACGTTCTAATAATATTTTATTTTAGATAACAGATTCCATTTAAAAATTTTAAAATCAATTTGATAAAAACCACTGCTAATTTTAAATTTAAAAAGTGGACTTTCTTAATTTAATATTGAATAAATTAAGCAATATTTTCAAAATGCTCAAGCTCTTCTATCCAGTGATTGACAAATAGATTTATCTTAAGGGTTTAAGATCATAAATATTAATTAAAAATACCTATTTTTCTCGCGCTTCATTTGAAAAATAACGACACACTTTGCTGGTGAACATGGCACTTTACTCAGCACCACTGCTATTGTTTCCCCATTTGGACGGAAGTCCTCTTGCCCCTTATCGATCTCATTTCACGTCCCGCTGTTGCACTGAAATCCTCGCGGTTTTTAATGAAAAGTCCTTAAAAGCAAGTTTAATCAGCGTTCGTCAACCGCTTGACGACCGACCCACCTGGGCCATTTAATTTTCGTTAACGACAACGACAGAATGAAAAGTCGGGTCAAATTTGCACAAAAGTTTCTTGTCCGAGGGCCTAGCTAGCGTATAAGTTGGCAACAAATTTTTACGAGCCGCCGGGCCTTGTCCCTCTGCCTTTTCTTTATTTTCGCCACAGTCCCTGCCCAACAAAAGCAAACAGAGCAAGGAGGATTCTCCCTGCTGCATTTGCATCGCAACAACATGAATTTTTTAAAGCAAATTCTTATGCTTGTTTTTATTTTTTCAGCCGAGCGACCGTAAAATGCAAATGGTCTTTTGGCCGCTGATCGTTAAGTGATGCAACTCTCTTCTCGCAGCGCATAATTAACATTTAAATGGCGACCCACTTAAATCTGCATGATGCCCTTTCTTCTGACAAACAAACAAACAAGCAAATGAAAAACAAAGTGGCCGTCGTCTTGCTGGCAAAACAAGAAAACTCCCGTCGTAAAAAGCAACTCCCACACAAACGGCCAAACAACTAAGCAAAAAATTGCACACTTTTCGTCTTGGAAAATTTACTCGCTTCCAGATTACGCTATTTGCAGTTGCATTGAGTTTGGGGGAAGTTTGATTGAATCGTCGTTTTCGGTTCGCGTGTCACGCGCGAGGGCGAAAAGTGCGTCGTCTCGTCGTTGGCGGGTAATCCGCGGTGGCAGCGCCGGCTCAATAACGCAATGTGTTTGCCGCGAGCAAACAGAATAGGTGTCTGTTTGCGGCCTGCGCGTGTCACCGCCACTCGGCCAACCGTGAGAAAAATGACTTTCGTTCCGCCTCCCCACGTCTCTCCCTTCTCCAGCTTTTGATACTCCGAAGAAAAAGAAGTATTACTTTCGATCAGAACTTGGAAAAAAATCTCCTAGTTTTTTTAATAAAAACACAAAAATGTTCCAAATACTAAAATAACAGAGAAAGGAGGTCAGCTGTGAGAAAATCCGTTTGAAAAGACTCGGTTTTGGCGAAAAATGAAAAATTGTGTGGCTGGATTTGGAATCGACGCCAAGTGGCGAGAATAAATATTTATGCCCATGCGTTTCGCAGGATGCAGCCGACGGATGGAAAAGCCCCTCCTGCTCCGTATATTTTTTTACGACGCGCACCCTCGAGCTGCTTTTCATATAAATTTCCGCCGCCTCGCACGCACACAAAAATATTTACCGAATATAAAAGTGTATTGACTCTCCCCGCGCTATTTCGCGCCAATCCCAAGAGCGAAAAAAATCTTCTCCTGATGTACTATGCACACACAAGCAGCCTCGATCCACTGACATATTTTCCAAGCCGCGGAAATTGACTTTTTCTTGCCTGAAAAGACAATAGCCTTTAAATAAACTCGTAAAATTGCTTTTCTCACTTATGATGAGGAAAACGCCTGTGCTATATGCAGCCAGAGTGGGTGAAGCGCACGCGGGTCGTGCAGGTTGCATAGTTAGTCATTTTTCTTTCACTCGCTCACATCATTACTTTTCTAAATCTGCGCGTGGCATTCGCTCCGAGGATATCATTAGCCCTAGCCGAGTGCGTGGGGATTAATAAATCAGAGCGGCCGCGTCGAGTGTCAAGACGATAATTCATCACAAAGCGAGCAACTCGCACCTCACGCACGCAAACATTGCCGAATTTTGTACATTGAAATAATGAAAAACAATGTAATATGCAGTATTCGGGGTGTGCGCTGAAAATTGGCAGTTTGGTTTGGGGTGCGCAAATTTTCCAATACCGCAAACTCGTTCGGCGCCGAGGGCACAAAATTGGGGAATTTGCGGCTTTGATTTCAAATAAACCTTCATATATTTAATCCTGCCATATTAGGATACAAAAATAAAATCTTCCCATTCCTAAAATTTTAAAATGTCATAATTATAAAGTCCTTGATATTGAAACCTGCCAAAAAAGGGAGGAATCCTAAAATAAAAATCTTGCCATGCAACTCAATTTTGAAAAAATTAATTTAAGCCCTAAAAATGAAAACCTATCAATTGGTATCGATCGCCTCTAAAAAAAAAAAAATAACTGTTATTATTAGGAAATAATAAATATAAATTCAGATGATGTTCCCCTTGGAATATTTGAAAGTGAATTTAAATAGCCTGAAAACTCAATTGAGTTCAGAGTCGACATCCATTACAATTATGGTGTCGAGCCAATTCAAAGATTAAATTCAAAAATGATATCCTTGTAATTACGATTGATTTGATTTAAATGTGAAACTATTTGTAAATACCTAAAAAAAATTCAGTAAAATTGCACACTTGCATGTGGCAGTGAGGCATTTTTCTTTATTATTTCTTTATTAAAATTAAATGTGGTTAATTCTGTAGTATCCCTAGAAATATTGTAAAAGAGCAAACTTATTTTGCACTAGGATGTTTTTCGTCTTTTTTTTGTAAAAATGTCTGGACTGTCCTGCAAAGGAGGAAGTTTTGCACCTGAGCATCTTGACAGCTGAACAATCTGGACGGTCGTGTCTTCGTTCCTATGACAATTACACGCAGCGGCAGTTTGTCAACGGCAGTCTAGCTTGTTTGTTTTCTAGCTCTCTAGGGCAGCCGCACAAGACAAAGAAGCCCCCGGTCCATTCTGATGTGACTGCGGCCGACGCACCTTGGGGAATCTGTCTGTTCGGGCGACCGAACTTCTTCCTCTTCTTCGTTTTGTTTTCGCCTCGTGCGTGTGGCTGTTTTTGCCAACGGGTTGCGGTGTGCTCAATAATTTAACGCAACCCGCCTGCCCTTTTGCCGCAGTATGCTAATTTTTTATCTCTCGCTTTGTGTCTCGTTCCCTGTGCAAAACTAAAAACAAAATCAGATTTTTGCTAATTTTTTAAAACACAATTCGTTTGTTTTGGGGAAAAATAAAGAGAGCTGTAAAGAAGAAGCACTCTCTGTGCTGTCGGCGTGCGTGTGAGCAAACGTAATTATCTATTCAATTTACGGCGACCGCCTAATTCAGAGAGCCAGAGAGAAGAGTGGAGCCGTACGTTGGTCGTTCCCCTTTGTTGTTGCTCCCATTTAAATGTATTAACGAGAGCTGCACGTATTTGCACAGAGCAGCAGGGCCAGAGATAAAGACGCCGCGAGTTAAAAAGGATTTGCAGCTCTCTCTGGGTCGCCGTGCCACCAGAACGATAAATCTGCCTAAGCCATTAATCCTCTCAATTTCGCTCAAAAATTAAGTAGATTTTCACTTCCTCCCTTTTTTTCTTTATCTGAGACTTGTATCGATTAAAACAGAGCCATATATACACTTTCACTTCCTTCTGATCCCAAAGGAGCAACCTTTTGAGGAGTAATTCGATTAGCTCATTATCGCACTCTTTGGCCTGCGAAGGAGCAGCACGAGGACAAATAAAAGCGCTCGAAGAGAGTCGGGGAGAAGACGTTTGAAATATTTGCGGGACGAGCCACTCGGGCTGATCCAATTACAAAGACGGCTTGGCTGACTGCAGCAGGTTACGTGGGCAAACAACCGGAAAAACACCACCCGCCCGTGCACCAACAAAACCTCACAGGGGGTTGTCGACTTTAGTCGTAGACTTGCCAGAAACTGTGCGTTAAGTCAAATCAATTCTCATTTCACCGCCAGACAAAAATACGAGAGGCCTCGCAAAGCGTTAAATCTACTTTGTTAATATTTAAATGGGTTCGGAATTGTTTAGGGTTGCGGTTTGGGTCTAGGACGCTTGGGTTGGTCGACCCAGGCGAGCGAGAGAAGCTCCCCCGCACTCTTCTCGCATGGTAATTGAATTAGCCCGGCCGCAGCATCGCGATTTGCGGCATCTTCCTTCCCCGGCTCAGCCGCCAAGGAAAAAATTGAATTTGCATTTCCGGTCGCGGAGCACACACACGCCGTTCCCAAAGGAAAACATACGTCAGATTCAGCGCGCAGAGGTGTTTGTTTACATTTGGTTGGTGCCAGCTGCAGGAGAAGAGAAGCGAAAAATCTGCTTTTTGTCCGCACTTCGAAAAAGTAAGGGAAAAATTTTGCAGCAGCAAAAATATGCTGTCAGATCTTCCTTCATAAATCGAAAGACTCGTAATAACGCTGATCAAAAATTTTTCTTTCCAAGAGGGTTTTCAAATTTTTGATAAGAAAAGCGTTTCAAAGGCAGCTCTTTTATATCAAAGCAAATTATCCGGGAAAAAAGTCAAAAAGGGAATAAAAACAAGTTGCTCATGAAATATGCAGAACTCGTCGGCGCGGCTGCAAGGCCACTTATTCAAATTCCGCCGTTGCCGTCTTTGAAGCTATTAACGTGTTTCTGCTCCACCTGCCCTTATTAGCCTGCGAATCCTTTTGAAATTGACTCTCTTGCTCGCAGGCCGCCGACGGATTTGGCCCGAAACTAACTCGGCCGCAGCAGCGAAAAAGAGCCCTCGAGCGATCTAATGAGAAAAACGAGCCCGAAAATAACTTTTAATAGTTGGTTGGAAGAAAAGCACAGAGGCAGGATTACGAGGCCCAATTTCCTTGCCTGACCAGCCGACAATTGCCACGAAAAACCGCAAAACTCCTTTCACTGACCCTTTTTGCGATTCGTTTGAAATTAAACTGAAAAAGGGCAGATGGGATTTTTTGACTGTTTATTTTTATTTGGTGCTCCACAGAGAGTTGGTTTCGCGCGCGCGAAAGAGAGAGTTAATACGGCTCGGCGCGCGAGGAGAGTTGAAAAAATAAAGCACTTTGAGAGTAGGCTCGTGCGTCTCTCACTCTTATTATTATGACGGCGACGATGGAGAAAGAGAGAAAGAAGAGAGAGAGAGAGAGAGGAGCAAATCCTTTTGTTTTGTTATCTGGCACTGCTCAGTGACAGCTCTCGCACCCGACCAAAGCTTTCACGCAAACTGCCGAACGAAAACAGAAAAATCACAATAACGGGGCGACGAAACAAAATGGATCTGGCGAGAGAAAGGAAAGATTTGGTCCATTGTGCGATCGAAGAGAAAAATCTGAAGCTCTCCTCCTAGTGTTATTTTGTCTCATCTCGTTACTGCTGCTCTTTTGATATTGATTTCTCTCACCTTTCCAAGTGTAACGACGTCGTAGCTTTTTCTTTTTCTCCGTATGCTCCCTTTTTATTAAAATCGACTCGCGCCCCGGCGCCGACGACCAGCAGAGGCAAGAAAGCGTGAAAAGAGCAATTTCCCATATTGCTGCAGCACGGAAAGCAATTCCGCGCAAAATACACTCTGTATGCCAAAATAGACTCCTTTCTTTTCCTCCCTCTACGGTGGAAATTATTCACGACACTCGACTTCGATTCCGATAAATTCCAACCCTCATGCACCGGAAGAAGAAGTTTATTGCACACAAGCACGCAAAATAAGAATTTCTTACCTCTTGCAAGGCCACCAAAATAATGCCAAGGGTGCATTTATATTTAAAAATGCATAATATATAACATTTATTAAAAAAAAAATAGTTCATCATATTATGATTCTTATTATTTTTAATTCAAGGGGAACCAACAAATTAATTAAAATATTTATTTTTTATAATGTATAATAAAAACAAGTATTATCTGAAATTATATTATTGATTATTTCCTTTCTTGCATTTATTATTTTCCAGGTTGCTGTAATTTGGGTAATTTAGGTTGATTTACGGCACAGGTATTTCATGACAACTCCCACTAAATTACTCTCGCTATCTATCTGTCATTTTCGACGTCATTCGTCTTCCGGCTCACGGAACCAAACACCAATAACAACTAACAGCGATCGGCAAACAAACAAGCGTCGAGTATTACATGAAAGAGAGCTGGAGGCACGCACGTCGATTCACATACGCGCGGGGCCACGCTAAAACCAGTTGGAAAGTAATTGGCCTCCGCTTTTTGATAGAGTGTACTTTCTTTCCTCCAAACTGGCACTGCCGCGGTCTCACCCCGAGATGGAAAAGTTTTTCGCCCTCGGCTGAACCGCCGCAGAAGAAACGAAACTTTTTCCAGCTTCGATTAGGACGTGAAGAGGCGGAGGCAGAAGTTAATTAGCATATCGCATGTCGCAGACGCATAAAGATCGGCTGATGCCGATTAGCGCAGCAAATGGGAAACTAAAGGTGCAAGTAAACTTCTACGACTGCCATTCACTGTGAAACAGTACTCGGAGGCCAACGGCAAGGTCATATTCGGTTCCACTGATTTGAGAATTTCCTCACTTTGTCGCAGTTAAATACTTATTAGTTTCAATTTGGCTTTATTAAAGATATTTTTCCAAATTAAAAGCTCTAATTTTGAACTCAATAAACACTTTCTTCAAAGTAAAAGCGCGCTACTATTATTTTAAACTATTTTTAAGCGATTTCTGCTTTACTTTCCTGTGCAAAATATGACATGGAAAAGGGTTAAGCATATAAAAAGCACCAAAGGTAAACAAAAAGTCGGCTTAGCGCAGCTTGGGGACGAATTTACACGCTCATTTTTATTTTTTCCTTTCTCTGGAAACAGACCGGACGGAAAGGGTTGCCTCTTTTTTCGCGCGCAACCCTTTAAGGAGATTTACGAGGGCGGCGTTGACACGAAACAAGCGGACCTGTTGTCGACTCGCACCAAACACACACACATACCTCGCAGCACACGCAACTCCGGGAGAAAAAAAATTATAAAAGAAATACCAAGTCTCATCTGCCCTGCCTCTAATTTCTGCACAGGAAAAGCCTACAGCATCTTTCCACTCGAGAGAAGAGCGTTAATTTTGGCAAAAATATTCTCTCAGAGATATGGAAATTTGAGCGAGTGAGTGGCAGACATTTCCACCGCCCTGCACTAATTCCAAATGTGACCTCCTTTTCTCGCGCGAGATAATGACGACTGCCGGCTTCATTTTTTTTTTTTCAAATTCTTCAGCGCAGAATTATTCACTCTGGCTGAGCGGAAAAAAGGAAGCGCGCGTTTTTAGTCGCGGAAACGCACGCTCCGACTAAAAGAGCATAAAAAAGAAGGACCCATGCTAAAACCACAAACTTGTCGCGGATTTTCGGCACTTTGCATGCCGCGCGGCGAAATCCGAAGCAACGACGCTTTCCCTTTTTGTTAATGGCGTGCCAAAAGGAGTCCAGCTGAGTTAAAATTTCGCTCCGAGGCTCGAGAGCTCTCTGGGTTTTGGGCCAAAATCGGAAAGAACTCTGTGATAAATTTTATATACGAAAAAAAATAAAATAAAATAGGAAACTCGGTTATTCCTGCCGGAGCTTAGGCGAAGGGGCATTTTTTTTATCTGTTTATCGGACGCACGTGTTTTCTTGCTTGGCCGCTACATCGGCGGGGCAAGTGTGCGCGATGATAATAAAGTGAACGTGTGTTCACGTGCGGGTGGAATAAACGGGCGACTTATCGACCGGCGGCGCATGTAAAGAGTGTCTTTTTGCCGGGGGCTAACAGAGAGAGATGGAGACGTTATGGCTAACAGCAGCCGCCGGCCTTTATTGCCGAGGGGAAATAAATATACCTGCAACAATCCGCCCTCTAGATGCTGATGCCGCATTTTTTTCTCTCTCGAAATGAGATGATGATGAGCCGGCGGGGGACCTTATTTATTTATCCCCACTCGATGGATTTTTGCAGAGCCATGCTTTTCATTTCCTGCTCAAAACTTTCCCGATAAAATGCTCCGCGTTCCTTGTCTGATGCTCGGAGAAGAGGATATTTGTTTCAAAATCCTCTCTTGAGAACCAAAGTCATTAGCAACCGGAAATGAAAATTCAAACCAAAACTTTTAATCTGAGCCTGCGTGAGATTTCAACCCCCGAAAAATCAAATCACGGAGTTGGCTGGGCGGCCAATAACATAAAATTTGTCCAGGCCGCCTCAGAATTAGCAGCACTGGCCATAACAATAAACAGAGAGACCGAGAAGCCAAAGTATAGCCAGACTGAAATATCGCGCCCTCCGGAGTGGTGTGTTGTTGCAGCAGGAACCGAGGAGGAACAAGGCCGAGAGCAATTTACGGCCGGCAGTGTTTCGGTAATTTACTTCGCTACAACTGTAAATCGGCCGATTTTTCAGCTCCGTGCCTCGTTCCCGAAACAAATGGCCGTTGGCTCGTGTCTCCTCTCTGGCTGCAAACTGCCGCGGCCAATGTATAAAACTGTCCCGAGCGCAATTTGTCCACCCCTGCACTGCCCATGTTAGCCCAACGAGGAAAACTTTTAACACCTTTTACGTTATTTTTCAAGCGATATAGTTGGCAACAAACACATAAAGGGTATTTGTATTGGAAAAAAAAAGAAAATTATATGAAATTAAATTCTTTGCGATGAGATGATGGATGGTGACAGGATCATTTCAGTCCAGGGCGCGTAAATATTGAAAGCGATGAGCAAATTTAATTAAGTAAAGCCGCGCAAGAATTTGAGGCGGACGAGTGGGAGCTCGGAGGGAGCCGCGATATAAAATATATAAATTATTCACTCTCGCACAAGCATGGTTGTGCTGGATGTACATATAAACGTAAATATGCTTTTGGCGGCGGTGACAGCGGGATAAAAAGGCCTTAATGGAGCCTGCATGATTTTAATAATGGCGCACAAAGTGGAACAAATGACAGGGCTCGTTTTGCCGTGCGCGCCAAAGGGCCTGATTGGGAACGATGGCCGCCTTTAATGGCCGCGTGACCCTCCATCCCCCGACAACATCCCTAAAAACTACAACGGTCCACGAAAACATCAGAGGTTTTAAAATTCAAGATCAAACCTTTAACAAAAATTCCAACTGCTAAATAAATGTTCATTCGTCGCAGAAGTTCTTGTCAACCGCGAACATTTTGGCTCGTTTCGCACGCATAATGAGCTCATGCGTTGTTCGCGTTGGAGCGCAAGTCGAGTGGAAAAAGTGCTTATTAGCAAAGGCACCGAGGCGAAAGAGCAGACAAGAGTGATGGAGCACGTTTATATCAATTCCGCACTCACAATCAATGATGTGCCGCACTGAATTCGCGTTCTGCATTGAATTCGAGATACAAAACGTTTTGATACACGCGAGTTATCTGAGCTGATGATGTACCACACTAATTCAAATTTATGCAAAGTGGGCCTTTTATCTCAATTTGGAGCAAACACCAACCTGATTAGGTTAACATGATCGTTAATCACTATTTTATTCCGTCAGTTATGATTAATTTTTTTTTTTTTTTGTAATTTTTAATTTGTCTGGTGAAAGATTAAAAATTTGTCACATAGACTGAAATATGATTACAATAATCTGCTTTCATATCAGTAATTGCCTCTTTTTTAAAGTTGAAATAAATCCGCATTCTTGAAAAAAACCGAAATTGGTCGTGCAAGAGGGGCACGGTGCGATGGTCATAAATTAAGCCGCGAAACTCGTGTCGACCTGCACATATTATGCCCACATTATTCTAATTTGACGCTGCGAGCGCGTTACGTCCTCGGCGATTAAAATTACAACTTTCCTCGAGCACCTTTCGGCACGCGACCCCGAGTGATTTACGACGACGCTGCCACTGCAAGTCACGCGGGGAAAATTGAATCGGGGTGACTAGCTTTTCCGCGAAAGGAAGCGCATTCAGTTGATATGCCCTTTGCTAAATACTACTTGGAAAAATAATATCAAGACTCACCTGCAGCAGGAGACAGCTTGGTCACGACGCCCCAGCGTTGCTTCCACTGAAACAATTTCAACAACAAAAACATTAGAAAAACGTCATTATTATTATTTTATAAAAGATAAAATAGCACACGGAGAAAAGGATTATTGTACAAATCCGGTTCGGTTTAGCATGCCTTTGAACTTTTAAGCTCGCAACAAACTTTGAAACCAGGCTAGAGCAAAAAGACGACCTTGTCTAGCCGCGATTCCATGAAGGCAATTTATAACTTGTAGCCTGTGAGTTCAGTGCACCGGCGTCAACTGGTCCAACACGAGAGCGATCGAACGAGAGTAAAAGACACGTTTTGCAGAAGGAAAAATTAAGCGAATTTCCTCCGGCTGCAAAATGGCTAATTGAGTCACGTCCCGCCCAATTACTGCACTGCTGTTCAGGCGAGGGAAAAATGAAAAAGCTTGGCGTCTCTTGAGGATTTTTCAGCCTGCAAAATAATAATATAGAGCGCAGAGAAATCATTTGCGTCCTCTTTAATGAGGCTCCACTTCGCATTTAATTAGGCAAATGCGACACACGAATAAATAAATTGCACCAACTAACAAGCTCTCCGTTCTCAAGCACGCGGTGTGCTCTTCTTCATTTTTTGCAACTTCCACTCCACGCTAGACGAGAGCAAGTTGAATTGTTTGCTCTCATATTAATTGGCTCTCGCGCGTTCTCCGCCACTTCACAAGTACCCCGACTAGGGAAAATTAAAGTTGGCTATTTTAATGCAATTTCCTCCCCATAAAATTTAATCAATTTTCTCTATATATTAATGGCGTATATTTGTCTACGGAATTCTTACTAACTGTTGAATGTTAAGCATCCCCTTTAACTTGTGCGACAAAAGGGAGAGTGGCGAATAGTGGTGCTGACGAAGATAAATTTGGCGCAGCGCCGCGTCTGATGGGAATGTCTAATTTCCCGCAACGCTTTTTCCAACACGCACGAACGACGAGAGTCAATTTTATCAGCTTATTTATATCTAAAAAAGTTGCATTTTGATCATTCGGCACAAATTTAATCTATTCGGAGGCTTGGACGGTGCGTGATTAATTGAAGTGAAGAGAACCTTGCTTTGATTTTATACAACTAGAGTTAGAACTTGGACTTTGTTGTTCTGTTTCAGAGGGACTTTGCGTTTGACAAACAGCAAAGTGAATCTTGGGTCGAACGCAAATATTGCCACAACCAAATTTGCAAAACACAGCGCTGTCAGCAATATAGTTTGGTAACACGGGTAACACAAATTCTTACCGCTTACATCATTTCACTTCAATAAATTAAAATAAAAATACAAGGGGCACACTGCGGCGGATGAGGTATTTTTGATCTCGGAAGTTTAGCAAAATTCTTGTTTTTCAAATAATTATCTTGTTTTAAATAAATAATTTTCAAAAATTGAAAGTAAAAAATTTATTTTCAAAAATGGGAAAAATAAAAAATAGCCAACAATAATAATAAAGAAAATAATCAAAAGAAAATATTTATATTTAAAGATTTAGAGTGTTTCTAATTAAAATAATTTGGATTCATTGGATAGATAGATAGGAATTTACTGAACAGTAAATAATATATTTTAGCATTATTTTACTTTGAATATTATTTTTAAAATTTCAATCATTACCACTTTTCCATGTTCTCGAAATTGATATTGTCGTCGTCTCTTTGAACATCATGTTACCGTGCGCCTGAGGGAATAACTGGTGGAGTGCATATATCTGTTTAATTTGCCGCTAATGAGCCGTGACCATTCTACCCAACTGGCCATTTGTTAACTGGTCAAAGAGCTTAATTAGCTCTGTCCGTCGATCAACGTTGATTAAAAACTGCAAATTAATGTCGTTTTGCTTTTAGAATTTAAATCTTCTACGGCTTGGGAAATTCCACTTGGATGCTATTAAATTTGAGTCATGGAATTCCAATCGGAATTCTTTCCAAAATTTATCACGATATTACTTTTAGAGGCGACCAAGGCTTCAAAGGAACGATCTCGCAACGTTCAATCTGACGGTCCCGTAAATTATATAAGAAATTTTTTCTTAATATGACCAAGTCCCGGAAAATGGAAGGAAGAGACGGAGAGACCGGTCAGGGGCACGCGCGCCGCAAACTCAAAGAGTGCTGCTGAACGAGAAACGAGTATAGGCAATAATGTGGTACCAGGCGAACTGACAATGGCACAATGAGATCGGCGCCCCGTCACTCATTGCCTCCGCCAGCAGTGTCTCGGCGAAAGAAAGGATTCCAATTGGCCCTTTCGCCTTCACGATCAACTGGTGCGACGACCTACAAACTTTTACTACTTTCTTCAAGTTAAAATTTTGCACCAAAATATTATTCAAACATACCGCTTTGAAATTTTCAAATTTTGTAATTTTTTTCTTCGTAATTTTAATAATTATATTTGTTTAAAATTCGAAACAAATATGAAAAGGTCAAGTAGATATTTCAGCATTTCGCTTTTGGAATTCTCACACCCCATGTATGCAAATCGGCTTTGAATGCGGAAATCTCGGGCCGATTTGGGGCAAGCGCTCGATTCTTTGCTGAAGGTCTTTGTTGGCTTTTAGCTCCAGCATTCAATTCAAGGGAAGCTTTTGTATGGGGGCACGATTTATTATTTGACATGGCAGCCAGCGCGGGGTAACGAGAGAGAGAAGCTTCATAAATTCGCAGCCAGCTTGTTTGCCCTCAACGTGAGCTCAAAGAAAACTTTTGCGGAATTCTCAGCGAGCGCCAATTTTTGCTTAGAAGCACTTTGCCGGCGGTTATCAAACTAACAAGATGCTAATCCTCCTATGGAAATGCTTAAAAAAAGTAACTTAAGAACTATAGTTTTGATCAGAGATTTGTTTAACCGCAACATTATATAAGAAATTTAAAGAAAGCCAGAAATTGCATCAGGAGGGCAAAAATTTTACGGAGGAATTTATTTTTAAGTAATATTGTTTTTTCAACATTTAATATTCTTCTTGAACAAAATAAGCAAGAAATAGATAAGATGCATCTTGAGAAAAGTTTTACAACAAATTTAATGAAAATAATTTCTATGAAAATTTAACATCTTTGTTAATGTCAATTGCTTGAATCAAATGTTTTTAAGACATTTGTGAACTAAATTTTTGCAAATTTATTATTATAACCTTTTAGTTTTACTGTAGACAAAAGGCACAGTTAAAATTTTATGTTATGTCTCATATTTGAAACAAAATCATATAATTATCCAAATGATGCGCTGATTATAACATGAAATTAGCCAGCTCTGATTTTGTGAGAAACGAATTTATGTTGTAAAGAGTAGTTGAAATTGTTGGAAAGGCTTGCCTGGTATGGCTAGGAAATCTACTCTGCTGGGACTTTGCCCAACGCGAAACTCTTTGGGCCCGCTGAGCGAATCAATGCGCGCGTGTTCTCTCATTAAGAATTGAAGCGCGGTGCCGAGAGTGGCTGCTGATTTTTCTTTGAGTGCCGCCGCCGACACATTCAACCCGCCAGCTCCGATCAATAAATCGCACACTCACACACTTGAATTCCGGCGGGTTGAGAGTGTGCAAGAGGAACAAGAAATCCGGTCTCTTGTTCCGAAAGTGCTAAAACTGACCAAGAAAATAAATAAATAAATCCCAACCAGGCAACTTGAGCCGACGCGCATCTTTTTATTTTGTGCAGGCTAATTTATTTCTTTTGAAAAAAAAATCAAAATTCTGGGATGACAAAAGATCTTACCAAAAGTACATTTCATTTGAAATTAGAGTTGGGGGCGTAAATCGGGACGGCGCACTCTTGCTGGCGAAACGACGCAATAATAAACAAGCGAAGGGGTTCTTTTACGAGCGAGCGCCGAGGCTGTAAAATTTGCAGGAGACAATAACTCCCTCGTCACGAGCGGCAAAGAAAGAAAGAAAGCGAGAGGAGTTCAGTTCGATTTTCCCAAAAGAGGAAATACAGGCGCTTAATTCGAGCGATAAAATTCGGGCAGTAATAATAAATTAAAAGGCGAGAAGCGTCAATGCAAAATTCTCAATTTACGACCTGCACTGAAAATTACCGACGCAGCGAAAAAGCTAATTAATTTACTTTAAAAAAACCGATAACTTTCCATAAAAAAAAAAAAAAAAAATTGAAAATACGTCGATCGGCGGACAATGAAAGCTGTGTAGAGCCACACTCCTATGAACAGCACACAAGATCTTATCCAAGTCATCAACCGCATGCCAGGCACCGTGTTACATGCAAATTCCGCCGCAGTGATAAAGTCGATATCACTTTAGACATAAGGAAGATGAGCCAATCAATCTCATCTAACACATTTCAGCTGAATTTTTGTCACGCTTTTCTGAAATGATGACTTTATTTTGCCAAAATAAAGTAATGCAGCCAAATTGAGGTTTTCATGTTAATGAATAATTGAATTAAAAAATATTCAAAATTTTAATAGGAAAGTGCTTTTGTAAACTAAATCAAATCAAAAAATCATTCTGATCACAGTGTGAATTATTTTATTAAAATTTTAAAGTTATTTTTATTAAATTAACCAAATTAATGTTAAATATTGAATGAAAATTATAATATGGAAATCACAAATTCATTAAATTGATTTTAAAATGGTCTTTGAAACATGAGTTATAGAATTGAATAATAAAAAAAATATATATATTGTAGACTAATAGAATTCATTAGAAATTATTTTTAAAAGTGTTTATTAAAATTAATTAAAATCAAAGTGTTCCAAAAAAATAAAATATTTGGTACTAATTAAACATTTTCAAAACTAAACAAAATTTTTTAGTACAAATCTATCTTAATTAGTGAGTAAAAATTAATAAGTGCCTGAAGTAATATAAATACTGACCCTCTTGTTGTCCCTGAACTTGACGAATCCATCGACGACTGTGACTTCTTTGCCATCCCACTCGGTCTCGACGAGCAGCGTGGTGGCCGGCGAGGCCCACCTGCCTTGATGTACCGGCGAGCCGGACAGCGAGCTTGGCTCGGACGAGCACAGCCGCTCGTTCGAGGCGGCCAAACGGCCGCTGGCCCGCATCACTTGCGGCGTCGCGCACCCGAACTCGTTGTTGCTCATCGCCAAAAATTGTTTGTGTCCAACACTTAAAACTTCACCGATGAACGACGGACGAAAACAATTTACACGAGGAGACACAAAAGTATGTCCGTCGCGTTGCTACTCCATGCCGAGAGTGGCCACAGAGCGACTCGATCGTACACAGCACAACGAATAGGGCAGACGGATTGCCGCCTCCGATGACTGCATCTGCGCGCCACGCACCCCCGGCACCCTAGTCTTGCAACCCCCGACACCTGCCGACCATCTTGCAAAGTCCAATCTTTTTACAGAAATAGGCACACTCTGGCAAGCACTGATCCAGTCACACAGGCTATTAATAATATTACATTACATATATTTTGTAAATAATTTAAACCAAAATTTAATTTAAATTATATTACAATATTGTTTTTCAGTTGTTTTTAAAATTATTTTTTGCTTATTGAATAATATCCAAGCAATTTTATTTGGATGGATTTTTTTAATTGTAAAAACCGATAAAAACATTTTATTCTCACTGACACAAACTTATGGAAACTTTGCTGAGTCTGTTAGACTCGCTAGGCTGCACTACTAGGTTGGCCCAGGGACCGACGTAAGGCTTGATGATACACGCTACTAAACAAGACTGAACGTTATTCGTTCAATTCTTTGCACAAAATCGCACAGATATGTTCTGATGAGATCGAATCTGTTTGAAGCTGTCTGTATGTAGCATGAAGCAGTCAAACAACACAAGCTTCACAGATGCACCAATTCGAATTTTTTCGTTAGTTATTCGAGTTATTCGTTAGTATAATAATGCTTCAAATATCATCAGAGATTTTTTCTTGAGTACATTAATAAAAAATATAGATGGCTTGAAAATTTTATCTTAATACATCGATTAAGATTGGTTGGATCAAATAATAAATAAGTTTGATACACACATATGAGACTTAAAACAGATTGTCTAGCGTCAGCTTTCAAGATTTAGCGTAAATTTAGCGCAATTAAAAAGATATCCATGGCATGGATGCCATGATGCGCGCTCCAAATTCGCCGCCAATTATGGATAATTCGCGTTTACATAACCTAATTTATAGTAAAAATCAGTAGAGTTAATGCAAACAACGACACAGATGAAATGTTAAGAACCATAGCATAGCGTAACACCAGGGAGTTCTTATGTCCACATGGTCCTTATTTCCACAAGAAGAGTTTATGTAATGCTCCCAGAGCAAACTAAACTACATACATATGTACCAAATGTACATTGCTCAGGTAAACGACGGGTCAGACGTCAGACCAGGACCAGACTGGCCAGGAAGGAATGCAGTACATATAATTGCAAATCAACCACCTGCACAAGTGCACAATCTCTCGTTCCTCTGCTTGTCTAAAAATAAAACTTAGACTCTGCATCGCAGCTATTCATAGTAATTCACTGCATAATCTCCTGTTTTTACTGCACGTACGGCACGCATTTGAACAATAGTTCAACGCGTTCTCTATTTGAACTAGCATCTGCCTGACCAGCCACTTTGTGCAAGTACGAACACGCTGCAGCATAATAATAATTCTTTTGCCTACAACATGCACTGCTGGAGCTGCTGGAGCAGCACTACAAAAAGACATTCATAGTATTCATACACCACCTAGCATTCATACAACACGCTGCAGGTTGCGCTGCAGCATGCTGTGAGTGTGAATTCGCGCGCATGCCCGCCGACCGCAACCCACCTCTCTAATTTTTCTAGCCGCTACACTCACGCCCACTTATTTATTTTCTGTCAAATTTTATATGAATGTACATGTACACATAGAATTTAATTGTTCAACTGAGAACTGATCTCGGTCAAAAATGTCCAGCCTTCTAGCTCAGTACGAGCTGGAGGCGCAGCAGCTTTCAAGAGCGGACATGGTAAGATATTTAGTTTAAAAAAGGGGAAATTACAATGGATAATTTTTAATTTTATTTATTCTTTATAATATTTTTTGAAGGGTACAACTGGAATGATTAAAATGCTGATGGATGCGGAGCCTGCGATGTTCAGCAAAGTCAAAGTGAACTTGCCAGGGTCAGCAGGAAGGGCTCCGGTTCAGCGACTGGCTGCCAGCAACGACGTTGTCCTTGTTGTGCTCAGCAACAACTCGGTGTTGCGTTATGACCACCGTCAGCCGGACAAAGTTGATGGTTTGCCCTATCGAGTTTGAGTTTCTAACATTTGGATTAAATATTTTCCTCTTTTGCAGAAATTGACGTAGGGAGGCCCATGTCTGTGGCAATGCGAGTGGTTGGAGTTTTCTTGGACCCGTGGGGGCAACACGCCCTTTTGAGTGTTGCCTCAAAGCACGGGGACGCTGGGCCAGAGTTGCTCTACCTCTCTGGCAAGTCGACCAAATTCAGACAGAGCAGCCGGGCAAGGGGCGTTGAGGTCACGGCTGTCGGCTGGAACCACACCAATGATGCAGTCACCACCACAGGACCCTTGCTCGTTGGGACTTCAAAGGGTCTGCTCTTCGAGTGCGAGTTTTTGGCAGAGACCGATCGCATCTTCCAACTTAGCTGGGAAAAAATTTGGAAAGAGGTATTAAATTTTTTTAAGAAAAAATATTTAAATTTGCATTAATTTTTCAATAGGCGTTTGACCTGGGTAAAGGGTCTTTGCTCCCCATTGTGGGCATAGAATTTCATCGGGCCCACGCCAGTTCGGAACGCTACTTTGTCATGGTAGCAACAGCTAGCAGAATTTATCAGTTTGTTGGTAACGCCAGCGGCGCTGATGACAAACCCGTCCTGCTGCAAATTTTTAACAGCTACCTAAATGCCAGTATTCCTGGTTTGTACTTTCAAAAGTAATTCTATATATTTGTTGTAACAATTTTTAAAAGAAAACTACATGGAAATGACATCACCTCTGAAAAACTCAAGGCTCCAGTTTTGCTACACTCAAGTGAAGGAGCCACCCAAGATCTTTGGCTGGCTCACCTCAAATGGAATTTACCACGCTGAGGTACAAACTGCCGATTATTTTATTTCAGATTAATTCATTTATTTTAATGATTCAGGTTGATTCTACTAGTCCTCCTGGTCAAGATAGCATATTCTCCAAGTGCAAAGTACTCAAATTTTTGCCAATGCAGGGCAACGTGGAGATCCCTGATCTTCCTGCTTCCTTCGTTATGACTCAATTCCATGCCCTTCTAATGTACCCTGACCGTGTTCAGGCACTCTGTCTGCTAAACCAAGAGCAAATCTTCCAGGATACTTTTCAGGCTGACGTACTTATTTCAGAAGTGCATATATACGAATTTAAATGCAACTTTCTTTTTCAGCTAACTGGAAAATTGTTAGGAATCTGCAAAGATGCACTGAAAGGTTTTATCTGGGTTTACTCAGAAAAGTCTATTTTCAAGTACAAGGTGTTGCAAGAGGAACGGAACATGTGGAAGGTCTACCTTGAGCAAGGTGACTTTGATAGAGCGATGGAGTTTGCTAGAAACAACCCAGAGCATACTGACCTTGTACTTGTACAGAAAGCTGAGAAACTGTTTGAAAAAGAAAAGTATTATTGTGGCCAATAATTAAATGTATTTTATTTTTTACAAAACAATGCCCTTGAAATTTTAGATATATGGAGAGTGCCACGACTTTTGCAGACACAAAGACCTCCTTTGAAGAAATCACTCTGAAGTTTCTGAGAAAGTGGCAAATTGAGGCTTTGAAACTTTTTCTCTGCTTGGTGAGTTTTTTTTTTTTTTTAATTTTACTACAGCCTATGTAACTTTTGTTAATTATTTTAGAAATTGGAAAAAGTTCGACCACAGGACAAGACGCAGATCACTATGATTGTGGTGTGGGTCATTGAGTTGTTCCTAAACCAGCTGGGAGAGCTTAGGGATAGTGGGAAGGCAGACACACCTGAGTATGACGAGCTGCAGAAGCACTTTAAAGGCTTCATGGACCAGCGTCTGGTCAAGGTCTGCTTTAATTTTCTTAGTCATTTTTTGTTGTTACACATTTAATATTTTTATTGAAAAAAGGAATGTGTGAAGAACAATTACGGCACAATCTACAATCTCATGGCTAGCCACGGTGATAAGGACAATCTTACCAGTTTCACCTTGTTAAACCAAGACTATGAACGAGTGATAGCCCAGAATATCCAAAAAGGCGCCTTTGAGGATGGTTGGTTTCAAAATTTAAATTGATATTGGTAACTCAAATTGTTATGAACTTTTAGCTTTGGAAGTGTTGAAGAGGCACGGGAGGAAAGAGCACTTTTACCAATTTGCACCAGCTCTTATGCAAGCTGTGCCTCGTAAAATGGTGCAGGCATTAATTGGTCAAGGTCGAAACTTGACACCTGCACGGCTGATCCCTGCTTTGGTTTTATGTGACCAGGGTGGTACTGACCTGCAGGCAAGCGAGACGGTACGCTACCTTGAATTCTGCGTTCAGGATTTACAGTGTAAAGATCAAGCTATCCACAATTACCTGCTTGCACTCTACGCCAGACTCAACCCAGAGAAGCTTATGCAGTACCTTGCCATTCAAGGTATATTCTTTTAATTTATTCGTGATTAATTTATTCACCTTTTGCTTAAAACCATGTTTCTACAATAGTTTATTTTTTATTGCAATGGCTGCAAATAAAGTAAATTTAATGAGAAGTTCATGACCGATGTTGCAGGCCAGGATGTTAGCTTAATCAACTATGACGCCCACTACGCCCTGCGCATTTGTCGTGAAAGAGGCATTGCAGAGGCATGTGTGCAACTGTCCTGTCTGCTAGGCTTGTGGGAGGCTGCAGTGGACTTGGCGCTATTGGTCAATCTAGATGTTGCCAAGCAAACGGCTTCCCAAACACCTGACGACAATGAGCTGAGGAAGAAGTTGTGGCTAAAAATAGGTAAGCCTATTTTAAAACAAATACTTTTTATTTAAAATTAAATTTTTATTTCTCTGAGATAAAATCTAAATCATATTATAAAGGGTATAACTTAATTTTGTTACATATTTTTAAATTTTAATTCAGCACGTCATGTTGTGGAGGAAAAGGAAGATGTTCAACAAGCTATGGACTTCATGCAGCAATGCGACCTGATCAAAATTGAGGATATTTTGCCATTTTTCTCTGATTTTGTCACCATTGACCATTTCAAAGATGCCATTTGCCAATCACTTGAAGTATGCTGGTTAACTTTTAATCATAACTGGGTTTTAATTACTTAGATTTTTATACAGGAGTACAACCAACACATTCAGGAGCTGAAGGAGGAAATGGAGGAGGCTACCAAGTCGGCTGAGGTTATTCGAGATGAGATCAACGCCTTCAAAAACAAATTTGCATATGTGTCTGGGCACGATATGTGCAATCTATGCCATCAGCAACTGATGAGTCGTGCATTCTTCCTCTTCCCTTGTTCGCACCACTTCCACATGGACTGTCTTCAGGCTCAGATCACGCCTATGCTGTCTACCAAGCAGCTCTCCCGTCTTAGGGAGCTTCAGGTTTTAATTTATTTTGTATTTTTGTACTCTTAAGTTCAATTTTTATTTATTTTGAACAGCGCCAGTTAGCAAGCATGACTGTAAAGGAAGATGCTGTGTCCGTCGGCTCGTCAGCCATCAGTGCCAGGGAACAGGTCCGAACTGAGGTTGACTCACTTGTTGCTGGCGAGTGCCTCTACTGCGGGGACAACATGATCAGGTTTGTGATCATTGCAATTATTGGAGATAAAATAATAGTAACTGTCCACTTTTGCAGGTCAATTGACCAGCCTTTCATTGATGAGGCAGACTACGACAAGATCCTCAAGGATTGGGAGTGATCAATTACAAGAGCATTCCTTATTGGACTGAATTTTTAAGTGATCTTTGTTCTGCAAAATGTTTCATTGCTGCCGTACTGTAAATTTCAAAGTCATTTTTCCTTATCAATTTAATTCAATTAATAATTATAGCAGATCAAAGAATATAATAACTTTAAATTAAATTTAAAAACAAAAAACCTATGAAAATTTTATTTATTTGAGGTGTCTTAAAAATTAATTATAAACTCCAATCTCCAATTTATTTTTAGGAGTTTAATTCTTCATAAACTGAACCTGTCATTTTAGTCGGTCTTTGTAATGGATTTTTTTTATCGTGTAATTAAGTAAAGCTCTGATTTTTTTCAAGCTCCGGCAAAATTTTTCTGCCGAGGCGCAGTTTTTTTTATCAATGCAAAATGCTCTCATTTTCTTTCATGCTTTTTACTCCAAGAATAATTTTTTTGATAAATAGTTCTAAAGCAATAATTTGTAATTTTGCAAATTGAGTTTAGGTTTATCTCGTTCATCTAATAAAAAAAGGCCAAAAATACATAAATTCCAGCAGGGTGCAGCACCGTCTCACAATCTACGTAGCAGACAGGGCAGGCGAATCGCCCAGTCAGCTGCGCTGTGTGTGACACTTGTCAATGTTTACGTGAAATCAGGGGCGGGCGAATTTTTGCCGAAGCTCGATTTCTTTGAAATTTGGTCCTTCGGAGGGATCGAGGTATGGACAGGCCGATATGAGTTGGTTCGACACGGCCGGCATCGCCAGTTTGGCGAAAAACGCGCTCAAAGAGGCGCAGAGGACCATCGACAAGGCGCTCGACATCAAGGATGACGACCCTGCGCCTTCTAAAGGTACGCACTTTTTTTTTATCTTGCTAAAAAATCAGCAGCATAAATATTTTATTTTCTCAAGTTGTGGCAGCGTCGACGTCAGCTGCAGAAGACGAGTCGGATGGATTCTTTTCCAGCTGGGGCATTAAGAGCCCGACAAGTAGTCTCGATGTCTCGACGAGCAAGCAAGGGACACCGTCGGCAGCCGACTTGGCTGTACAACATGAGCCTACGCCCTCGACCAACAACCTGTGGGGATCCTTCACTGGCTCCTTCTTTGATGCTGACAATAAAGCTGAGCCTGAACCAGGTTTTAGATAAATTCAAATAAAATAAGATGGTGATTGCGAAAATTTTAAATCTACAGGTTCAACGGAAGATCAGCCGGACACGGCACTTGTGCTTCGTCAACCCAAAAAGGTGACCCTAGAAGCCGTCGGCACCAAGCAGCCTCCTTCAAGTCTTGGTCTGGCAAGGCAAAACAGAGGAAGGAATGTTGCACCCTTCAATCCCAACAGATTGTCGGTGATCTCATCCAGCACTGGAAGTCCGGACGAGGGAGGCAGCGAAAGTGTTGAAGTCTTGGGATCCACCAGTGAAAGTAGCCTTTCACCTGAAACTGCGGAGGCCTGGTAATTTGAGTCAAAATTTTATGTTCTTTAATTTATTCTGACCCAATTTTCAGCATCAAGTACTTGTTCAGGTACAAATTTTTACGAAAAACTTTATTTTATAGCCGGCATAGACATTTTTGTAATTTATTTTTCTTATCTTAGCCAACGACTTGCAGAGCAGAGCTCTCCAGAGTCAGTTGGCATAATTGCAGGCGGCAGCAGCAGTGATTTGACTTCTCCCAGTTCTGTGGAGGTGCTAGGTTGGAGCGAGGCAAACTCGCCGTGCTCTCCGTTGAGGCCACTCACCCTCTTTCCTGTCCGTCCTCAGCAGCAGCAACCACCCTTGCAGAGCCCTGTTAGTGATTTACTCACCCCTGAGAGTGTCGAGGTAAAAATCCCCTAATGAATTAAACCTGTGTTTTAAGACAATGGTTTTGAACAGTTTTGAAAAAAAAATCAATTTTTTTCACTAAATAATCTTTTTTTTCAATTTCTGCCATTATTAAAAAACATACCAGGAATGCAAAAAGAAAATAATTATATGTTTTTATTGGTTTAAAATATAAGTAATTGTTATACTGCATTTTTTTATGAAAAATTATGAGCATTCAATAGTAATCTGATAACAATATATCCCATTTTTTTTTATTAGAATTTCTTGATCGAGGAATGATTCATGGTGATTTGAATTGAAAGTCAGCTTTTCCTCGATGGGTTTTATGAGTTGTTTATTGTTTAAGAAAGACAATGAATAACAATAAACAAGCTTAATTTAAATTCAAATCACCATGAATATATTCCATATTATTCGATTATCTTGTCTTCGAACAAATTTTTCTTTTAGAGTTTTCTTTTTATTTCTTTTGTTTTCTTACATTTTTAAGTTCCACCCTGATTGTGTGTTCAAGAATTCTGAGCTTGTAAGTGTGGCTCACATTTTTGTTTGACGTTTTTCTTACATTATATGGTTTTCATTCTGCAGGTGATCAACGAGGAAGAGTCGGAGGCAAGTCTGGCCGACGACAGCTCAACCTCGGCGTCAAGCACAACAACGACAACTGTGATGGAGCCAAGGGTGGCTGCCATTGAGTTGACTGCCAGCGCTCACATGCGAACCATGCTGGCTGAGGCCATGGAGGAACAGGCCAGTTCGCACTCTTCTGAGCACAGTTCCCAGACGGCTGGCAGAGATCAACATTCTCCTGTTTCCTCACTCACGTAGGCAAACATTAATATTTTAATATCTTTTAAGATATTTCTTTATCTTCATCTTGTCGTGCGTCATTTTCAGCACTAGTTTAAAGAAACAGTTGTTTCACTCTTTTTATGTAAATTTGCCAACAGAGATTAATTCTCATTTGCAAGGCAAACTCAAATTGCAAATTTAAATTCTAGTTAATGTTTTATGTCAGTGGGATTTAGGCTCAAATTTAGATGATTTACCATAGCTTTCATAAAGTTTAAAATCTAAAACGTTTCGCTTGAAATTTGCTACATTTAATTTATGTATTATCAAATTATTTATTTTATTAATTTGCAAAATAACTATCGATAACTATTTTTGTTATTTTAATGTGAGTAGCAAATGATTTTTAAATCAATTTTGTATCAATAATATTCAAAATGTGAGGTCTTCGTCTTCTGCAGGTCTGAGCCAATAAAAATAGAATGTGGCCAACTCAGCGGACAGACATCAGGTGACGAGTTAGAGACGGCCACCTCTTCAGACATTGAGATTATCTCCAGCCCGAATGGTGACAGCAGCAGCACACACTCCCGGCACAGCCCCACAAAGCTGCATCCACTGGTTAGCGTTGTGAGAGCCGAGTTGCCCAGCAGTGGTTCCCCAGACTCATCAACATCAGAACGTGCTCCACTTAGACTTCCAGGTCCGTAAACAATATTAAAAAAATTGATTTAATATTTAATTCTTATATTACTAAAATTAGGCATCGATCCAAATGCGCCCAGTGAGGAAATGCTGAAAAAAATCCACGAACTACATGGACTGTTGGAGGTGCGCGAGTCTAAACTTTTTGAGCTCAGTAAGAATAACATTGAGCTACAAGAAAGCAACACTGACCTGCAAAAGTAAGAACATAATTTATTTGAAAATATTTAGTCATTGTTTAAAAAAAATATTTCAATCTATAAAAGTTTATTTTAACTGCAACTTTTTTATTCAAACTAATCAATAAAATTTTCTAGACAACTTGAAGCTGGTCTGCAGAAGCAAGCAGCCAACACTCAAGACGTTAGCCAGATAACTGAAGAATTCACTCAGCGGCTATCTGCTTTGGAGCGGCGCTTCCAACAAGCCATTAGAGACAAGGAGGCCCTTAAGCGGCAGTTAGATGTGAGTTTTGCAAAAAAAAAAAAAAAATAATAAAAAAATTCTTAAAATAATTTTAAATTTTGGAAAAAAGAGTGCAAAACAGGAAGCGTCTGGTAAAGTGGATGTTTCGGAGCTGCAGGCAATTGTGGCTGAAAAGGACGAAGAGATCAAAGAGCTGCGTCTCGAGGGTGAAAAATTATCCAAGCAGCAACTGCAACTCTCCACTCTGGTAAAGAAACTTAGAGCCAAGGAAAAAGAAATGGAGACTGCTTCAAAAACCAACAAGTAAATTAAAATTTTAAAATTTATATATTTATTTTTAATGGCCACTTTTTTTTAATCCGAAGGCAGCATTTGTCTGAACTCAATCAAGAGGCGGAAAGGCTGAAGAAGTCATTGAGCGCCAAGGAAGAGGTAGAACGGAGTCAAATTGAAGCAGTCAATCGTCTGACGGCACAAGTCAAGCGGCAGGACCGCGAACTCAGTGCTGCGCAGATCCAGCTCAACGATATGAAAGAGGAAAAAGATCGTCTGCAGGACTCTCTTGATTCCATTAATAAGTGGGTTTTTTTTATCTGGACAAGATACTCTTTTACATACATTAAATTTTAGAAATTTTATTAATAATGCTTGAAATATTAACTTAAATATACACAAAGTATTTCAAATCTTAAGATGACCTTTTCCTGAATTTTAGGGAAATGACAGAGCTTCGTTCATTGCAGTTAAGCTCCGAATTGGCCCAGCGTCAAGTTCTGTCTCAGCAATTAGAGGAGAAACAAGTTGAGATAAATCAATTAAAAATTACACACGAACGTGAATTGGAGGCGCTACGTCTTGAGTTTACGTCTTCTTCAGCAAGTGGCTCGCAGCGAGAGGAGCAGCTGCGGCGAGAACACAATGCTGTGCTAAAAAAGCTGCAGGCGGCTGAGGCGCGGGCTGAAGAACTTGCCCACTGCACCTCTGACTCAACCAAGCCTCTGCTGAGACAACTTGAGGCTCTGCAGGCGTCTGCCTCCAGCCAGCAGCAATTAGCCGAGCGAAGTGAACGACAACTTTGTGACAAAATCTCCGAGCTGCAGGCAAAACTGACGGCCATAAGTGAGCAGGAGCGTTTGTCCAGAGACCGAAACTCCACCATCAATGCTCAGCTTGTGGCCCTACAAACTGAGATAGCCACACTTACTGCCACCCACAAAGAACTGCAAGTTGCCTGCACTACATACCAGCATGAAAAGCAAACGTAAGAAAAAATACTAAACATAAATTTAAAATTTGAGTTATTGTTTACTTGTGTTTCCTTATTTTGACCTAAGATCTCGTGCTTTAATATTAGGAATAATTGTATTATAAATTATAACTTTTATAATGACTTCATTAAATTTTTCAATTTCATAGTTACAGTGAAAAAAGGAATTTAATTGTTCTGTAAATGGTTTCAGACTTTCTCAAAGCATCAAGGGGATACAGGAGCAACACAAAGAGGAGGTAGAAGGTTTGAGGAAAGAGATCTCATTGATGAAGGATCAGCTGGCTGTTCAGCAGGCGGCTACAGAGGCTGAAAAGCGTCACGTAGCCGCACTAGAGTTCAAGTTGAAACAAGCAGAAGTTGCTCGTAGTCAGATGCTCGAACAGAACCCCCTTACTGTAAGCATTGAGAGAAAAATTATTTACAAATAAAATTTTAACCATCTGATTCTTATTTGCAGGTATCCATATCACATCAGGCTGCATCTCAAAGCCCCCCAAGAGCTTCCCCTGCGCCCTCTTTGAGTGATAGTGTTGCCAGTACCAGCTGGTTACCTGACGATGTGCTTGAAGGAGTGGGTGTTCTCAGTCTTGCTAACGAGATTGCTTCTGGAGGGGCCACCTCAGCCCTTCTTGAAGGCCTTCAGTCTCAGGTATTGATGTAAATGAGTCTTCAAATCAAAATATTTAAGTTAGATTTGAAAAAAATAACAATATATATTTTAACTTTTACAGCATTTAAATTTTCTGTTTTAAATATGTTGAAATTGACTTCAGGTGAAGAGGCGTGACGGAGAGACAGCGCTGCTTCGCTCGCAGACAAAGCGACTAGAGGCCCAGCGCACTGAGCTGGCCTCTCAGGTAGCCACTCTGTTGTCCAAGGCCGAGACCCAAGCGGCTGAGCTGCAGCGGCTGTCCGAGTTGGAGCGAAAGTACGACGCCCTGCTGCAGATGTACGGGGAGCAGCTCGAAGCCAACCAGGAGCTGCGCATGGACCTTGACGACGTCAAGGAGATGTACCGCACCCAGATCGAGGCCCTCTTGGGCACCAACGGCAGCCAACCGCCTTTGTGAGCAAAGAGAAAAAGGACACCTAGTCAGAGTGCTCGCTCGACTGATTTGGCTTGTGATCAGAAAACACACACGCGTTATTTTTTAAGACGATTCCCATGAGACTTGCTTGATCGGCCAGCGTATTATGAAGATTTATCATTTTATCTTGTTTGTTGCTCCGCTGTTGATTTCAGAGCAGGTTTCACGAAATGGTGCACGTTTGCTCCGAGACTATTCCTTTTATAATATTAATGATTGTTGTATTCTTAATAAAGAGGCACAATGGAAGTGAAAAATGCTGTTTTGCTGCTGAGTGGCATCGGAAAGTACCTAGCCTTTTATTTTTTGTCTTATCTGCTTACAAAATACTTGTATATTTACACAATCATTTTTATATAGTGAATAAAGATGCGTGAGTTGACTAATAAGGCTTAAATGAAAATTGCAATTGATTAAAAGAGATAATAAAATAAGAATGGTTTGAATAACAGTAATCAACCAGCAAGTCCAGCCTTTTGTCGGCACCGGTTCATCAAGGCACGAAGCATGAATTGCTTTCGTGAGAGGGCGCGCACCTGCTTGAGAAAGGCGTCCAGGTCGATGCGGCCCCTGCGCAGCGCCTCGCCCAAGTAGTAAATGACATCCTCGATGGCAGACTCCTCTGCAAAAGCATTCAAGAGCTGCCTATAAAGGGGCGCAGTGGTGGTCACCGCCTCATCAATGTCAATCGGTTCCTCTGAAGACAACTTGCCCAATCCCTGGGACAAAATGAGATATTTATTACTTTTATTAGAATAAAAGTGTTTGCAATGCAGAATTGCTGCTATATTATGTAAAACGCTTTACTTCAAAAAAAAAAAAAAATTATTTGGTCACTAATGACAACTTCATGAGGTACTTCATTTTAGTTTAATAAAATAATTTGTTAGCCATTTCATGTTGAAGATGTAAACAGTATTATCAGCCTTTTTAAATGCTTGTTAAGTGTTCTTCTTTTAATCTCGCAAAGATTAGGTTTGTAAAACAATAAAATATAATCATATTATATTGCTTTCAATTTCAAAATGAAAAATAGTGAAATAAAACATCTTTTTTATTTTGCCATTGGTTACTAAAACAGATTTAAATTTAAGAAAGAAAAAACAGTGAGTTGGAATGAAAGTTGGCTTTTCCTTGATTATTTTTCTTTTGATTTTTGATTATGTTTTTATATAATTTTTTTATTGATTAAGAAAATAACAATATCCTGCTCCTTAACGACTCCAAAAACCCATACCGGGAAAGCCAATTTTAAATCAAACTCACCATTAATCAACTCTTGATCGTTAAATTCTACCACAAAAAAAAAAAAAAAAAATGCTTGTTTGAATTTCTAAATTAGGGCAAATCCTATAAAATCAAAATTATAGAATAAAGTTTACCTTCTCCAACTCAGCTTCTTTTTCTTCCAGGGTGGCGATTGCTTTGTCCAGTTCAGCACAGTCCTTATCTAGGCGGCCAACTAGGCCTTCGAGTTTGCTTTTGCCTTGGACAAGTTCAAGGTTGGTGCGTCTCAGGGTCTCAAGTTCGGCCGTGCCCTGTGAGAATTGCTCTCGCAGTCGACGCCTCAGTTTGTCCTCAACAGCCGAGAGCAGGGACGCCCTGATGTGCTCCTCGGTGATTGTACCGCCTCCAGCACCAACCCCAGCCTGGGGTGGATAGCCTGATGCCATGGGGCTTGGCTGCATCGGTGGATAAGGCGTCTGTTGTGGAGGGGGATACCCTGAGCTTGCAGGAGGGTAGGCCGGAGGGTAGGGTGTTTCCGAGGCCATCGAAGGGTACGGGGGAAAGCCACCAGGTTGAGGCATTGCCTGCGAAGGCATGGCAGGGTAGGGCGTCGCTGCACCAGGATACACAGGGTACGGAGGAGAGGCTGTGGGCATGGCCTGCTGTGTTGGGTAAGGCGCCTTCGACTTGGTGTAGACGGGCGGCTGCTCCCCAAAAACTGTGATCATGACCTGCACCAGACCCAAAAGATTTGCCTTGCTCGCGTCCCACTCGTGTAGGTACGGCAGGTAGACCTTGCCATTATGATCCACAAATTTAGAAACCTGGAAAAATAAGTAAATAAATTATTAAAGCAAAAGTAGTAAAAGTACACCTACTAATTTTAATTCAAAGGCTAAAAATTCAAAAATAATTTACTGAAAGTAATAATTGATAAAAAGTGTTTTGTAAAAATTTTAATTACTTTTATGCACATGTCGGCGGTAGGGGCGACATAGCAGATAGGCGAGTTGTAAGGGTGTGTGTCCATGAGCCAGAGGCGGACGGGTATGTTGTAGGTGTTGCCCTTGTAGCGCACCGGAATGGTACCAGAGAGATTGGTCAGCTTTCGGCAGGTGCCGTCGTTGAAGACGTACGGCTCCAGGTTGGACACAAGCCCCTTGTACTGCTTCATCACGTTGACCATGTCAACGCTGGTCGCTTCCTGGTGGTGGTAGCGCGCCTCCGCCAGGAACTTCTTGATCTTTGCCACTTCACCCATTATTGTGTTGGGCACTATAAAAAAGCCTTTGGTGGCGAATCAGCAGGTCGCCGCCACTGGCTGACTCATCATCCACAAAAATTCAGAGGTGTATGTTACGGTGTGTATGGACCGCTTGCACGCAATCTGCGTATTAATCAACGCGTTAGAAACATGAAATGCAGAGCCATTTTGGAAAAATTAATAAAAGTACAGGGAGTTTTTACCTAGTATGACCTCGTTTGTGGCTCCAATTGATTTGACCGCAGGCGCCTCGCAAAGAAGGACAAAATTTGACACCTAACCCTCTTGTTTCCTGACGTCGAGTGCCTCTCCGCAGTGGTAAAACAATTTTTAGCTACCAACTTAGGAGAAGGTACGCAATAAATTATTTTACCTTTTAAACTAAAAATAACTATTAAAATTACATTTTAAAAATTTTATAGAGTTTTTTTTTAGCAAAATTGAAAGATTGATTGTGGCATTGATAGGATATTTAAATTTTTGTTGTTTATGATAAAAATAAATTATGTTGGTATCAATGCAAAAAACAGCTGGACCGGTGCCGCGCCCCTTTTTTCATCTTCCATTGCAAATCCATATCAATAGGATAAAGGTCACTCACGACTGCACTAAAGTTTTAATCAATTTTATTTGAACTAATTGAGTGGGGTAATTATTGAGTTACATTTTTAAAGAATCATTCATTTATCATATTTATGTACATAAAGAGTTAATTATTGAAATAGCAAGCCGGGGCCACCATGGCTATGTATTTTATTTTATATTTTTATATAATAGTCAATTTAAAAGAATAATATTTTAAATTTCTCTTCCATATGTATTTAAATAAAACCATATTAATTTTATTGTTTCAGAGCCATGATGAATTTAAGCTCTCGCATCAGGCCAAGTCTTTTAAAGGCTGTGGCACCTGCCTGCGCAAGGGCAATGTCAGCAGACGCAAAGCTTGTTGACCTGTCGATTAATGAAAAAACAGGTGAGTTGGATGAAAGAACGAAATTTTTTAATCGTATTAATTTTTTAATAAGGCATTGCCACCTTGACAATGAACCGGCCTCCTGTGAACAGCCTCAACCTGGAGTTGCTTCAAGGCCTCTCCAAGGCCCTGCAGGAACTGGAAGATAACCGAAAGTGCAGGGGCATGATTTTGACATCGGTTTAATAATTTCAGTTGTACATAGAAGAAATTCATATTTTATTTTAATGTCATGCAGAGTTCACCAACTGTTTTCTCCGCTGGTCTGGACATAATGGAAATGTACAAGCCCAAGCCTGACCGCGTCAAGGCCTTTTGGTCCACCCTGCAGGAGGTGTGGCTGCAACTCTTTGGCTCGTCTTACCCAACCGTTGCAGCTATAAATGTAGGGACTGTCTTACTTGCAAAAATAAGCAATAATTTTCTGCTTTATTTAAAGGGACACAGTCCAGCTGGTGGTTGTCTTCTGTCGCTGAGCTGCGAGTACCGAGTAATGGTTGGACCACAGTACACCATCGGTCTGAATGAGACCAAACTGGGCATTGTGGCTCCCAAGTGGTTCATGTCGTCCATGCTGGCCGCAATTCCTTATAGACAGACTGAGCTGGCACTAACCACTGGCCGCATGTTTTCCACCGAAGAAGCCTTGAAGATTGGGCTGATAGATGAGGTTGCCACCGACAAAGCCGACGCTATTGCCAAAGCAGAGAAATTCCTTGGCTTGTTTGCCAAAATCCATCGTGCGTATTTTTTTTGCGCTTTTGCATAAATCTATATGTTACTTTGAATTACTTGATTTTTGGCAAAGTTTGAATTATTAATTTTAATAGTATGAAAGGCTTTTTAATGATTCATAAATTATAAATAATTGTCTAATTTAAAAACATTAAAATGCTAAGTAATTTGAACTATATAATATAATGTTACACACTTACAGGTATTGAGATTGAGAGTAACTTCTATACATTTTAATTTTTAACAGCTGTGGCAAGGAAGCTCACTAAGCTGAATCTGCGCAATGACGCGCTCGACTGGCTCCAGCAGAACAGGGAACTTGACTTGAACATCTTCCTAAGCTTCGTCAACCAGCCAATTGTGCAAAGTAGCCTTGAGAAGTACTTGGAGGCGCTCAAGAACAAGCAAGGAAAATAATTTTTTTTACATTTTGTTAATTATTGATGTTTATTTACATATTATTTTTGTTGCCAAAAGTTAATGATATTAAAAAAAGAAGTTTCCACGTTTTCTAGTACATGTGGCTTTTGATTGGTTCACAAGAGCCCAAGCGATGGCAGACAAGAGCCTGGCTGGAGGTCCATCATCTCTTGTTGTTGCAGATCCACAAAATGTGCCACCTCAAGCACCTGTTCTCTTCCCCTCTTAAATTCATTCCTTTAAAATTTTTAAACGGTTTAAGATATTCAAGTCTTTAAATTGAATACAAACTCTTTCAACTGGGCAATTTGATTCTCTAGCCAAACGTCACAACTAGCGACCAGCTTGACCTCCTGCCTCCAAATTTCATGGAGTCTCTCTTCGTGATTCTCGATCAATTGTTCCATCAACAAACTTGGTTCCTTGGCCAGCTAATTTATCATTTCTTATTTCAGTGTTTATTAGTTTTCAAAAGTTTTACCTCAAGCAACTGGGCCCCTTTACCCTGACCTTTGAGATAAATGTTTGATGCCCTCGTGAGACATGGATCCAGCAGATCTCGATGGAAGAGCATTTCTAGTTCGCGGAGACGCAACAACTTAAGCTTGGCTACATTCTGGAAAGAGGCCATCAGCTCACTCATGCTTCTGCTGAAAATCTCAATTTTCTCCTTTTACTTTGAGTTATAGTTTCAGTTCAGGCTACCAATCACACACCTCAATTTGCTCTTGAAGTTCAATTTCAAGTACCATCAAGTTGTCTTTGAGACTCTCGCTGTTGTTGATCAACTGATTGGCAATTTCGCGCACCTGGTCCATTTCAGGGGACTCCTCCTGCCCAGGCTTCCTTCTCTCGGCCGCTGCTAAGAGTTTCCGCAAATCCTCGCAGATTTTCTCCTTCGGCGCCATGAAATCTTCCACTAATCTTTTTGAAATATAATTTTTGTTGTTCTGAAGACATCAATTAAAAAAACACCTACTTCTGCCCCTGAAGTCCATTCTCCAGTCTGGCCTGCCGAATGCCTGAGTGAAACAAATCAATCTCATTCTGGCGACGCTGCATTTGTGCCAGAGCAGCCTCTTGCAACTGCTCGCACACTTTTGCAACCTGCACCTTGTGCCTTATTTTTTTTATTATTTAATTGGTGCTCTGCTAAATTTGTTATGTTAAAATACTCTGCCTGCAAATCTTCGAGCGCCCCAATCTGCACCACAAGACTCCAGGAAGCACTCGCAAGGGGTTGCAGGAGGGTGCTTGGCTCAACCGTCTCAACAAAGGCCTTCTCCAGTTCAAGTCGCCTCCTTTTCTGCTGCTGCTCCATTCTCAATCGCACATCTGCTTCAGCCTCCTCTTCCTCCACCTTAGCCAGCAGCTGCCTAACTTGTAATTGTATTTCGCGTTAAATTGATTAATTTTATTACTTGAACTTTGATTCCTTGGGCCTTTGGTCATTTGAAATTAGATTGTACTCGTAGTAGCGCAGCTCTGGCAGGAACTCCAGAACAAACTCCTGGAAGTGCGCCTCCTTGCACACTGGGTTGTTGTCCATCGACAAGGCGCGCAAATTCTTCAGCCGCCGCAAATAAATTACCTGTTTACAACTCCACGATAAAATTTACTCAGAATTTTAAATTTGTTTACGCACACTATCAAAAGAGTCGATTTGATTTTGGCTCAGGGTGAGCAGCCGCAGATTCTGCAAGGTGTCCATGTTTTCTGCAAGGTGAATTTGGTTAGAGTGCAGAAGCAGCCGCTCCAGATTAACCAGCTGCTTTAAATTCTCTATTTTGCTAATTCTGTTAAAGGACAAATTCAACTCGATCAGGTTGGTCAGCGCATCTAAATTTTCCATTCTTTCAATGCAGTTGTCATTTAACTTCAGAACCGTCAAACTCTCTAGATGCCATAAGTTTTCAATCACGAAAATTCCTGAAAAAAAATATGAAAAAAAAATTGCTTTCGAATGATAATAAATAATAAAATAATCTGCGTACTCGATGAATGAAGGTCCAGTGACCGCAAATTGGTCACCAGCAAATTGCTCTCGTTCGCCTGCCGCTCTATAAGTTGTTGGTCAATGACACGGGGCACCTGCTCGTTTATTATCTGAACTGTGCTCATTTTATTTAATATTTTCTAAAAATTAATTGTTTTAAAAGGTTATCAAAATTTACGTTGCCTCTAAAATGACAAAATTATTGATTGTGCATGGTATAAAAAGGCACAGAATAATTTACTTTTAACTTTAACATACGAGAAATTTTTAGCTTTCACTTTTTTTATATGACGATAATCGATTTTTCCACAATAAACTACTTAAGTTTCTATGGTTACAATAGCGTTCTATTTTTATTAATTTGCTCTATAAAGTAATTATTGTATTATCAATCCAGTTTTTAAAATAATATTCCTTTTTATTACAGCTTTAATTGTGCAAACTTCTTTTCTCTGACGGCAATGGTAATTAATTAATAATTGTTGTTCCAAGCCAGAATAGCAACAGAGACAGGACAGGGTCGAGGGTGCGTGCAAACTCGCGCCGAAACAAGTGATACACGATTTTTGCCGCATTCCCCTGACTTTCGAAGGGGTGGGGATAGGAGCGCTGCTCCGATCCGAGTCCTAATTTTCCCTTCATCGACATCATTCGCTTTCTGCATTTTGCACCGCGAGCACCGACCATGGCTGAGCACGAAGTGATACTGGCCGGCGGCGAGGATCCGCAATTCTTCGAGGGCGTTGAGAAGCTGCTCGAGGTGTGGTTCACCCGCAGCGACGGCCGCGTCGACGACTGCGACCTGCGCAAGATCCCCAGGTGAGAGGTCTCTCGAGACCCTTCTAAAGTTTGCAAACATCTTTTAAAAATTTCCTGCTTTAACCTTGGGTGAAAGCGATCGATACGTTTGACAGGGAATTTAACCCTTTTTCCGTGCGACAGTCTGGAACCTCCGGAAGGTCTCAAAGGTTGGCCCTGAGTCGTAGACGCTGGCCCACATATTTATATAAATCTCGGCGAGGCCGATCAGGTCGTGGCCAAGGCCAAGTGCAGACTTATGTAATTTTTCACAAAAAATTTTTAAAAGAATGAATCCTTTTCGAATTGGGTTTGCAATTAATTTGAGCGCCGTTGAGACCCTGATGGACTCGGGGGCCGTGGTGTGGGCTCTCGGCAGCCGGCCGGTCCTCGTCTCGTGACGTCAGCCCGGTTGAGACTTGCTCGATACCTCGCTGCGGTTGCTAACCAGCCGGCGCTTTTTCGTGTCGTGCCTGCAGCCGACAAATCGCAGGCCCGCTCGGTACATGGGTCGGGTCGCTCGGCAGCGTGTGTCTGACCCGAGCCTCCTTCTCGTTGTAACACCAAATTTGATCTCCGAACACGAATTCCCCGCCGTTCAATAAGGAAAAATTTTAAAGGGATTCCCAGCATTTAATAATAAATTTTTGTCCTCACATCAGGAAGAATTAAACTTCTGAAATCTTTATTAATCAAGATCTGTGATGTCAAATCAAACTAGAAATATTTTGTTGTAAATTAGTTAAAGCGTTTTGCATAATTAATCTAATAGGACTTAACGGGAGGAGTCAACGAACGAATTTAGTGCTCCTTTTTCCTCTCTCAGACCGTCTGCGCCGAAGGCCTCGTTTTGCCACGGCTGCAGCGAAAGGATTATAACGAGTGCACATTCTTTAACCCATTCATGCAGCGAGAGGTCAAATTCGCATTGTCTCTGCTCGATTTGCAACCGGTTGTCACGCGCTTTCGCTCTGACACTGCACATTCTCATTTCAATTCTTTACAAAATATTCAAATTGAAATATAAAATATTTAATTAATTTTTTTAACAAGACCCATCGTTCCGAGTATGCAAGTCACGCGCACGTGGAGCGCGGTTTAATCAGCTGGACCGAACTGCAATAAATTGAGCAAATCTCGTAATAGCTGCGATTTTTTTTGCTTCTGGGTTGAGATAAGAGCGTGCCCGGGTGACCTTGCGACGATCGCAGACGACTCTCGTGCAACGAAGACTAAAGACTGTATAAAACTTTCAAATATGATACAATATTCACGGCCAACGCCCTGCTATTTCTCTTCCATTTTCCTACATAATGATGAATATGATGTAAACGTGACAAAACAAATTAACTTTTTCTTAACTATATGATTAAATAAAATTAATATAAATTTGTCTATTAAATGCATATTTAACCAAGATTAATATTCACAATTAAAAAAATTATCTGTTTTAGATCTACACATTTAAATTAAACAGAAATCAGTCAAAAAAACATGTGATTTATTTGCTAACTTTCTAAATACTTTTCTTCATTAATCCGCTAAGCATTTGCTGCAATTTTTGAACAAATTTCTATATTTAGAAAGGATTATCATCTGGAATTGTCACAATCAATGCATGGCGACTTTGCGGCGGGAGGAGGAAAACCGAGGCGCGCGATTTCCCCTGGCGAACGCAATGAGCAGAAGTGTCGTCGCCTCTAGCAGAAACGCAATTATTGCGCTGACGAGATGTGTTTCTTTAAACCGTGACACGTTTGGAAAGTACTGTTCATTCCCAGCTCGCGGCAGGAAATCTGCTCGCGCCGTCCGCGCTTCCGCAGCCCTGCGAATCAATACGCAGGGATGCGCAGCCTTTAGCAAAGCATTTGTCTTCGCAACCGCTTCTTCAAATAATGATATATTTAATTTCATAAAGGCTGCTTCTTTTTCTCTAAAATTTAAAAAAAATTCACATAAGTTTCATGTATAAATAAAATTTTAAAATTAAAAATAAAATTTTATTTTCATTTTGAAGTGTTTGTATTTCACAAATGACATCTGCCTTCACAAAATGATTCATTGTCAATTGCTTCATTATTTAATTAAGTGCAACTTACGCATCTCTAGTTTTAAAACTTTCAGAATTTTCCGTTATTTACACGAGAAAGAAGTTTCAAAGTTAGTATGACTCGCATTCAAATTGAATGGTCAGAAAATTGACCTTTGCCCAAGCTGCATTGACGTCACTTGCAAGCTTATCTACCTCGGCTGATTTAATCGATCCTGGCGATACGCCACTTTAAAGATAATAGCCCCACCGTGAATTGTTCAATTCATTTTTTTTTTACTTTTAATATTTTCAAACAAATATTATGTATGTTTATTTGTCAGAAAAAAGTTATTATCTTTGTGGGTTATTTCTAGTGATCATTGATCCCATATTTTCTGATTGAAATGAAGTTTTAATCCTTTTATAATTCACACTCAAAACAAAAAATCAGCCGCATAATTATAAATTTAAAAAGAAAATACTTGCCATTTTTTTATAATCCAGCAAATCACATCCATCTTTTTATTAAAATTATTATTTTCCTAATTTAGCATGTTTGATCGAAATTAAATCTGAAAAAGTCACACTATACAATCCTTTTAAAACCCAAGCTTTTAATAAATTTTGGTTTTTTTTCTACATATCTGGCAAAATTTAATTAAACCGAATTAAACTACAGACGCTCATCAACCTCTTCTTGAAAAGAGTGCACTCGCATGCAACGTGCGCGTGGCCAGACCAACTAAGAAACAACAAGTGGGACAAATATTTTTTACTTCGCCAAGACGGAGTCCAAAGCTCGTCGAAAATCCTCTAAATTTATATATAATGGAATCTAGAGCAAGTGCAAAGCTAATTGCGTCTCATCCAAGGATTAATGCGCGCCTTTATACGAACTCGCGAGCAGGGGTGTCGTTCCGTCATAACCCTTCTGCCAACGACTCGTCACTCGTTGCATAATCGGAAGTCTGCAAAGTGTCGTCTCGTGCAAGGCCAAAAGAAAAAGACGCTCAATGAAAAATAAACACAATTTTGCTCAATGGCACCCGGTATTAGTGGGAGGTTAAAATTAGAACATCGCTTTGCGTGTTAGTACTTGTAAATTTAAAATTTTAGGGGTATTTTATTTGGTTAAATAATTATTTTTATAATAATCCTTGATGCTGATTTATTTAAGATAATATCAAAAAGATTTTCAAAGCTTATCTCACGTAATTAAATGATCTGCAGTATTGAATCTTAGGCCAATCCTTTTTTTTAGGTTATCCACTTATTCAAAATGAGCAATTTTTACTTTCAGCAGTAAATTCTCTGAAAATCCCCTTTATGTATTAACAATATAAATTAATATAATTATAAAAAAAATGTTTAATTATAATAAAATATTTCCATTCATCCAATTGTTTTTCTTTATAAGTAATTAATGAGGGCTATTTTAGGCTGAACTTGATTTGTTTCCCAAGCGAGTAGTTTTGTATTTTAAATTAATCGAAAAAAATTTCTGTGTGTTTTCAGACAGAAGTTGGAGAGTCTGTTGAAGATAGTGCGGTGCGAGATCATCAGCTCCGTGCAGAACGACCAGCTGGACGCCTACGTACTCAGGTTAGTTGTGACTCTGGCTGACTAATTAAGCCGCAGCCGTCGAGCGCTAAATTTAAGCGGCCGGTGCTTTGGCCCCCGCACGCCAACTCGCCGAGCAGGCCGCGCCGATTCCGACCCTCTGCATTATTCGCGCAAATTCACTCTCGAAAACTTTGGACTTTTGGCTGCTGAAGGGCGCGGTCTTGAATCGAAAAAGTGGAGCAAGATCGGCTGAAAGCGAAACCGGCGTGTGCAGCCTATTTAAAGCCTCGCATTTTTGCACTGGCCACAATTGCAAACCATTACACGCGGTCAGACCTTCACCTTGGGCCCGAAATTTTCGTCTTCACTGTAAAGGACTTTCAATTGCACGTGGCTCTTGGTTTCGCCAAATTCGCTGCGGGACGTCGACATTAAAATTCTTGGCCGCGGTGCAAAAATCGATTGCTTTTTATTTCTTCCTGTGTGAATTGTTTTCGCTCTCGGCCTAAACCTGCCTTGGCACTTGTATCATTCGACTTTTAGTGCCATTGATCCCTCCTCTGTCGACAGCTGCTCTTCAATCAAAAATAGATGCAAAGTTAATCCACATAAGGAACAAATAAGGTTGCAAAAATAGCTGAAAATTTTGGTTATTCCTGAAATGAATTACACTTCATGATTAAAATTCAGGCCTAAAATGTAGCAAAATAGTTTATTTTTGATTACTGTTTTGAATACTGTTTACTAAAAATTGAAATTTGATTTTGTTCTGGTTGATCTTTTTAAGTACCAGGAAAATTCCTCTTTACTATCGATAAAATTTAGAATTAAACAAGTGAAGTGAAAATCCAGGTCTGGATTTAGGTTCTCAATCTATCATAACAAAATAAATAAAAAAGTAAAAATTTGTCTTCTCTAAATAAATTTTTAATTGAAAGTCCTGGGTTAGTTGGGCGCGGTAGGACTAACAAAAGCCATCGATTGGGCGCGTCAGCATGTGTGTGCTGGCAGAGAGAAAACGGGCATCAGAATTGATCCTGGGCACTGCGGCGGCGCCCCTTCCCCTTCAGCCACTGCAGAGCCGTTCCGCACCCCGCGCCACCCTCGCTTCGCCCCAGTCGCTCGATTCGCTCTCACGGCCTTGACCCTCTTTCCTGAGGTCACTTGGGTCATTCGATCAGCGTCTGATTAGAATAAAGGCGGCACTTTTTGATCTCTTCTAAATTTATGTACTCAAAGTCTATTTTCGTCCACCACACCTGCTTCAACAGACCACTTTTTACCTAAAGCCGGCCCACATTCGCTGAAAATATAAATGTGGACCGTTGGAAAAATTCAACAAAAATTATATTCTGAATTCAGACATTTTTTTTCTGGAAATTAGGAAATTATTTCTTATTAGACATCAAGACACGAATCTTATTATTGTGTTTTTTTTTTATAAAATAATTTAAAAGATTAATAAAATTCATGAAATTTCATTTCAATATTCATTTGATCAAAAAGGAAATTGGATACAATTATTTTCTTTATATAAACTTAAAAATTAATGTTACTCAAAGCATTTTCCTTGTATTTTTTTTTAGTGAGAGCAGCATGTTTGTGTCACAGCGTCGATTCATCCTGAAAACTTGCGGCACAACAACTCCGCTCGAGTGTCTGCAGCCGCTGCTGCTGTTGGTGAACCAGTACGCTGGCTTTGACGAAGTGGAGGACGTTTTTTACTCGCGCAAGAACTTCAAGCGCCCAGAGTTGCAGCACTCGCCGCACCGAAACTTCGAGCAAGAAGTGGCCCTTCTGGACACCTTCTTCAAAGGTTCAAGTTTTGTTTTGCAATTTTATTAATTAATGAAATGTGTTTTTTTTTTCTGTAAAGATGGAGCTGCCTACTGCCTGGGCTCGGTGAACAGGGACTGCTGGTACCTGTACACCCTGCACCCTTTGCATGGGCCGCGCAGGGTGGGACCTGCCGAGCCTGACCAGACCCTGGAGATCTTGATGTCTGAACTGGACCCAGACATTATGAGCATCTTTACGAGGGACGAGTGCTCCTCGGCTGCTGAGGCCACTCGGCGCGCCGGAATTGACAAGCTGATGCCCAACATGGTGCTCGATGACTTCCTCTTTGAGCCCTGTGGATATTCCATGAACGGAATTGCCAAGGATGAAGTGAGTCTTGATAATTTTTGCTATTGAATTTAGAATTTCAAAAGACAGAGACTTATTCCCACTCTTTTCTTTTTGTTTCTATCAGGAAGGTCCTGTGCTGGCCTCTGTGAGTATTCAAATCTTCCTGAGGCATGGCATCACCCTTTCAAATTTAAACTGCCCAAATAACTTTCATTTTCATGATGATTTTTTCATAATTTATATGATTAAAAAAAATTATTTTGTGTGATTTTAATTTTTTTCTTGTGAAAGAGTCTAAATTATAAGAATTTTTTTCAACAGGGCTGTTACATGACGATCCACATCACACCTGAACCAGAATTCTCTTATGTGAGCTTTGAGAGCAACGTGCCCCAGGCCTCGTACAAAGAGGTGATCATGCGCGTCGTCAAGACTTTCCGCCCGGGCAAATTTGTGCTCACTGTTTTTGCAAACAAGGTGAGCTATAAAAAATTCTAACATTTGCAAACAAGGTGAGCTATAAAAAATTCTAACATTTGCAAACCGACTTTGATTAGTGTTATGGACTAATAATCTAGAGGTTATGTTTTGAAGTTTAAATACTCTACTCCTGGCCGGTGAGCTCCTGCAGGCCTTCAGAATACTACAAAACATGCTTTTTTGTTATTACTGCTACATTAATTGAAAGTGTTAAAAAATTTCCCATGAATATTGTATGTCAGTTTAATCCCATCAGTTTTCTTTAATTTATAAACTATCCACAAATTGCCCTTTTTCAAATTAAATTTCATTTAAAACAAAAGTTAGTGACAGAAGAAAACTGTCAACTAATAATTAAAAATTAATTGGTGGAAAAAATTTTTCTTTTTCATTTTTATGAAAAAATTCAAATCTTGCTTTTTTTTTAAAATAGTTTGAAAATATTTGTTTGCAGGCGTCTCTGGCGGCCGAGGCACCGCGCGAGTTGGAGCGGGCAGCATCATTCGGGGAGTGGCTGCGGCATGACATCCAGTACTGCCGCTTCAAGAGCTACGACCTGACCTATGCGCTGTACAGCAAGTTCCCGAGCTGAGGGTCTGCGGAGGCCCGTTGTCCGCCGACCTTTTGGTCGTGCGGCCTGTCGGGGCCCTCCTCCCCTGCACGCGTCAGCCGCCCACTGATCCTCTCCTCTTTTAACACTTCTTTCTGCTCCGCACCAGACCCTAGCCCTAGACTGCTCTTCTCTTGGTGGCGAAACAAAATTTCGTGATCGCCACCGCCCCACACTTGGCTCGAATGACCAACGCTCCTGTAGCGATGAGACGCCGGCGCCGCCTCGTTCCGGCAACTCGGGTGACATCCGATCACTGGTCTCATCCCTTTTGTTCTTTTGGTGCGTCCAGTCTGGGGCTGCGCTGATCGAAGACAACCCTTCCTTCGCCACCCCGCCGCCAAAAGGCGCTCGTTCGCAGCAGATCACTTTTTTTATAATTCTTTATTCCATTGATTAATATCTCCTTAAAGGGTGCTTTCGCGTGTGGGAAAGCTCTCAATTACAAACAAGAGTTTTTTTTTACTTGTCGATTGTTTTGGTGGTTTGGTTTGTAGGAATATCAATTTGTGCTATGTTAAAACTACAGTTCTAGGTACAATACGATGTTTGCATTTTAGTTATGGTCTCTTAATTGATTGATAATGATTGTTTGTCAAGCGTTTTTATTTCATATTCACGAATGTATAATTAATGAAGACTTGTTTGTTTGTGTCTGGTTGTTTTGTTGCACCAGTGGGTTTCACAAGAGTTGAGTGGGAGGATGCCTTTCATTTTCATTCTTCCCCAACGTCTATTCATTCTCTGTAGACTTTTAGATGGGCAAATAAAATGTGTGGATTAAATAATCAAAAGAACCAAATTTTTATTCAACTTCTTTATTTATATCCCTTTTTAAATGCTAGCGAAATTCAGAATTAGTTCAATAAACCTAATTGGTTGCTATGGAAACCATTTTCATATGTTATATTTATAGTCTTGCAAGTGTTCACTGCACTGAGTAAGACTTGAAAGTGTGTCATGTCCTCTTCGACTGACCAGCTGCAATACATCTACTCAAAAAGGAGAAGAGAATTTGGCAGGCGATGCAGCTTCAAAAGGAACAAGACGACGCTGCAGGTTACCCTGCCGACCGACCTGGAGTACTTCAGGAAAAACTACATATTAACAAATCCTGTTCACTGCTCTGCACAAACAAACGGTGGCGATTTTTCCGAATGCGATCAGGTAAAACAACTTATTTAAGGTTATTTGCCAATTCGACCCTATTTTAATTAAAAAGTTGTGTACATACAAAAAAAATAAATCTGGGTGCGCTTAGGTGAACACAGCAAGGCCAGAGTTTGATGATAGGGGAATGAACCACGTTGAGGGTGGCTGGCCCAAAGATTTAAACCCTGCAGACCCAGAGCAGACGCTCAGGTTTAGGAAGAAGGTGGAGAAGGATGAAAAGTACATTCACGCTATACTTCAGCTTTCACATGTATGGAGAATTAATTAGATAAAAGCTAATGTTATATTATCTCATGCTTTAAAATTCAAATATTTAAAAAAATGAATGGCTAGCAGAGATATTTTTTACTTGTAATTTATTTACCTATTTTTTATTTTTGTCATCACTCCATTTTAAATTTTTTGTAGATTTGCTCAAAGAAAGTTAACAAAACGTCAAATCTTTTATTATAAGATTTGAAAAAAAATTAAGCTGAAATGTTATCACTATATAGGCCGTGGAGCACTGCATTTTGCAGAACAACGCTCTGGACATTTACGAGACGCACCTAGAAGCGGAGGTGGGAGGTGTGCAAGTGGAGCCGCTTTCAGCGCGAGGACTCAATGTCTTTCAAGACCCTTGCCACATCAAGCGCCCTGTGCACCACATCTCGTGGGCGCCGGACGGTGGCACGCGACTCGCCGTTTCCCATTGCAGTCTGGCTTTCCAGCACGCCAGCCACTCTGAGCTCAGCAGCCAAACATACATTTGGCACGTGGGTTAGTTAAAAAAAAGAATGCAATATTTACGTTATTTTGGTCCCCTACAACTTAGTTGATTTAAAAACAATTTTATTGAATATTTAATATAATTATTATGAATTAGAAAATTATAATTTTTAAAAATAGCACAAACTTAAATTCAAATTAATTCAAGTAATAAGGGCAGTTAACAAAAATAGATATTTTACAGTGAAAATTTTATTTAAAGATTTCTCAAATTAGTTAATGAAAACGTAAAATAATTCCTTATAATACTTTAACTCCAATGGTTTTGTGAAAATAAGCTTTTTCACAACACCTGGCCAATTAAATTTTTTTACAGAAAAGCCAAATCAGCCTGACCTCACTTTCCGTCCACCGTCGGCGATCGTGTGTCTCGAGTACAATCAGAAAGACCCCAACGTCTTGGTAAGCGGCTTTTATGACGGAAGAGTCGCGTGTTGGGACACACGCAAGGGACCAGAACCGGTTGAAATGAGTCCTCTCGAGCCAAGTCACCGCGACCCTGTGCACAAAGCCCTCTGGATGAACTCCAAGACGGGCACTGAGTTCTTTTCGGCCAGCACAGACGGACAAGTATAAATATTAAATTAAAAAAAAAAATCAAATTATCATTAAAACTCATTAGGTGATGTGGTGGGACACGCGAAAATTGTCTGAGCCAAGTGAGGTGCTCATTCTTGACCCGGTCAAGGGTCAGGAGCAGAGCTTGAGCAGGGCTTTGGGCGCTGTTAGCCTGGAATATGAACCTACTATTCCAACAAGGTTCATGGTTGGCACCGAGATGGGTAAAGATTTTCCTGCATTTCAAGATATAAGGATAATAACGATAATAATAAAAAAAAATTATAATTTTCTTGAAAACTAAAGATTTTAACAAATTAAAAAATATAATTTATATTGATTTATAAAGATGACTAAAACGTATTATTTTATTCCAAAATATAAAAAGAAGTTATGTAAATTGAAACTAGAAAAGGAATATTTTGCCTTCTCGAATTGTAAGTAAAAAAAATAAAATTCTAAAACATTTATGTTTTTTTTTTAAATTTTTTAATTGAATAAATCAATCTTTTTGGAATAAATACAAAACATTTTTTTAGGCGTGGTGATAAATTGCAACCGGAAGGGAAAGACACCACCGGAGAAGATGGTGTGTCAGTACGCGGCGCACCTGGGCCCCGTTTACGCGCTGCAGCGGAACCCTGCGTTCGTGAAGAACTTCTTGAGCGTGGGCGATTGGAGCGCGCGCGTGTGGTCGGAGGACGTGCGCGAGTCGAGCATCATCAGCACGGGTCTGGGCGAGTGGCAGTTGACCGATGGCTGCTGGAGTCCAACCAAGTTCTCGGCCTTCTACACCACCAGGGAGGACGGGCGGCTGGATGCGTGGGACTTGTTGCAGCAGCGCCACCGACCCGTGCTCAGCGTCAAGGTGTGCGACGCCACGCTCAGATCCATCCGAGCCCACGAACAGGGCCAACTGCTCGCCGTCGGCTCCGATACCGGCGCCACGTACCTCTACCAGGTGTCTGACCACCTCGTTGTGCCACACAAAAACGACAAACCAATGTTTACAGAGGTAAAATAAAATTAACTTTTAATTTATTCAAAATTTGAAACTTTCAAAATGCTTATTTGTTAATTTTTTATTTGGCAAATTAACATTCAAACGAGACTTTTAAAAGTAACACACTTTTATGTTTTGCCCCTAAAACAAGAAAAGAGTTGTAAAAAATTTTATTACGTGCAAACAGTAAATTTAATGATTTAGTTTCATTTTTTTTTCAAGCTAAACAAATTAAAATTTTTTAATTTTTACATAACTGGAATTTTTTTGATTTTTGTATTAGATGCTTGAGCGTGAAACGCGACGGGAGAAAATCGTGGAGGCGCGGCGGCGTGAAAAACGACTCAAAGGCAAGGTTCGTGGCGACGAAGGCCGGCAGCAGGGCAACCAAATTAGACCGTCTACCGAACCGCTCACTTTTGAGCAACTCGCTGAAGACCCTCTGATTGCAGAAGCTGAGAGACATTATTTCGAAATCGTCCAATCGGTACAAACAGCTTAGCTTAATGAGGAGCTTTGAAAAAATTGATATTTTTGAAGTTGCAGGACCAGGAGCAGAAAAAGGAGGAAAACGGCGAGGAAGTCAATAAATGAATTAGACGTTAACAATAAGTTCTTTTTCCAGCTCTCCTATATTCATTGATATTTTTGTGCGCACGGCTAATCACAGTATAAAAGTACACCGAGAAAATGCGCGATTAGCCATTTAGCGTCATTGAAAAAATTAATAAAATTAAGACGAGAAAAAAAGTATGCGCGCGAGTATCAACCTCACCCAAAACGCCAATTAGAAAGAGTTGCAAGAGTTAGTTATATTTCTTAATTGTTAAATGCATGCTCTAGGAGTAAATATGTTAAATTAAATATAAATAATATGCTCAAGTAAATAAATCGAGCTTTAAGCTTACTAAAGCATAGCTTAACCATAATTTATTCAAGCAATAAAACTAAAATGAGCCCAAAAGGGGGCAGAAAAATGACAGATTGTGATTTCCACTTTTAAGCACTTGGTTAGTGCAACACAAATTGTAGCTGCAGTCCTTTAAGGACAAAGAAATAATTGCTACATATATTATCATGAAGGCACAATAAGAAGTAAACGACAAGTTTATTTACGAACTGTAGTAGACCGAGATGACTGGTAAGAGGGGTACGAAGATCTCATTGCTAAGGCATACTCGTCATCTTCACCATTGTTAATAACACTTTGGTGGCCAATCACAGATTGCTCAAAAGACGGTGGAGCTGAATTTGAAATATTGGCAATCTACATGCACAATATATTTTATTTTCAAACAAAATGCTCACCAATGCCAGAGTAGCTGGGTGTTGCGTCCATCTGAGGTTCTGGAGTGGTCAAGTTTTGCGCCGAGGGTGGATGAGTGTGGTCAAAAGTCTGGTGCACAGGAGTCGTGCCCACAACTAAAGGTATCTGAACGTCAAAATTGCGATGAGCGCCAGCTGGGCGGAAGAATGCCTGAAATAGCAGTTTCTATATAATTATCAAACAGATGGGGAAAATTAAATATTGTGAAAAAATTAAATATTATTGGCCCATATGTTTTAAAAAACCCAACAGAGAATTTTTTTTTTTTTTTTTTCTTATGCAGAGATGAGCTTCTTCAGCTATTTCTTTTTCTTGCTATCCAGTATAGAATGGCTTCTTTTTCTGTCCTACTCAGATCCTTTGGTAGGGAGTCGATATCACTCTTGAGAGCGGCGCATCTGAAGAGGTGCGCTCTGTCTTGATTTTCTAATTTACAAAGTTTGCAGGTTGCCGAGTCCTTTGTGATCTTGAATCTATTGAGGTGGTGCTGCAGGACATCATGGCCAGTGGCCAGCCGAAACTGAGCGGTCGCGGTCTTCCTTGACCAGGACTTATCGGGGCCCTTCTTTATCTCTGTCCACCAGATTTTTAGTCGGGCAGCTTCCTCTTTGCTTTCTTTGAAAATTTTTTTTGTAGCTGTTTTAATTATTTTCTTGACGTTGTTGAAGGTGAGGGCCTTTGTTAATTGTGAGATTTTTTTGGTTGCGGCCTTCGCAAGAAAGTCAGCTTTATCATTCCCTAGGATTTGGCAGTGGCTAGGGATCCATTGTAGGGCCAGTTCATGGTTCTTTTTTCGTAGTCTTACTAGGGAGTTTTTAAAAAGGAGCGAATCCGGATGTAGGTTTGCAGGTTGACATACAAATTGGATTGCGGACGTGCTGTCGCTGAGGATGACAAATTTTTTCTTGTTTAGTGGAAACCGATCTTGTTCGGCTACTTTTTGTGCTGCTCGTGCAATAGCTGCTGTCTCAGCGTCGAAGTGATTAGCACCTTCAGGCAGAGGGGTGGACTCCTCGAAGAAGATGCAGTATACACCGTAGCCTGCTCTTTGCGTCGAGTTGTCTTGTGAGCCATCTGTGTAAATATGAATCCACTCAGAAAGAGGAAAATTACTCTTCAGGTGCGCGTCCGTTTTCTTTTGGAGTTCAGTCACTTGCAGATTGCTCTTCTTTTCTACTCCTTCTATTTGAAGTGCTGGCTCAAGTTGGTTGGAAACGTCCGGCATGTTAAATGGTGAAGGTGTTTCGAAGTTTTGTCGCTGTGCATGGAGAAGGTCAGGGCAGTGTTTCTCTTTGAGTTTGGTGGTGATTTCTACAAAGTTCGCGTGGGCAGGTTTCTTTGAGTTGTTGTGGTTTTGCCAGAACTCGGAATCAAGTCGGAGAAGCTTCTCATGTAACTGAATAGCTCTCTGTTCTCGTCGGAGTCGCAAAGGTTCAATCTGGCTAAACCATTCCATGGCATCAATGGGTGTTGTTTTGACACCGCCTGTGATCAGACGAAGAGCCTGGTTTTGAACTTTATCAAGGAGACTACTGATTGGTTGTGATGCTGCTGGGAAGATTTCAGTTCCATACTCCAGCACTGGGCGGACGTAGGTTTTATAGGTGAGGGCGAGGGTGTCAATTTTAGCGCCCCAGCTGGATCCTGCGGTACGTTGTAGGAGCCTGAGCCTTTTTCTGCCTTTCTCTGCTTGTTCTTCGAAGTGCTGCCTTCCGGTCATTTTACTGTCCATTTGCACTCCGAGATACTTCATCTGGTCAGTTTGTTGGATTTTTTTGTCGTTCACTTTGATGTTGAAGTAGTACTTGCAGAGAGTCATTGTGTAGTAGGTGCAGAAGGTTTTCGTCTCATTGATCTTGAAGCCTCTAACGTTAAGCCATGAGTTGGCAATACGAAGGGCGAGAGACATTTTTAGCTCCATATTTGCAGGGCATTTACTTGTGAGGAGGAGAATAAAGTCATCGGCGTAGACCTTAATTTTCAGCCCTTGGATTGTCTTGAGAACGAAAATTAATTCATTAATGGCGATTTTAAAGGTGGTTGGTGCCGTGATGGTGCCTTGTGCTACGCCTGCTGCTGTTTTTCTAGTCCTGCTTCTGTGTCCTTTGTGGATGACTTTGATGCTTCTTCCGTTTATGAAGTCGTGCAGCCATCTTACTATATTGTTGGGGACTTTGTAGTTCAGCATTTGTTTAATTGCAAAGCGGCGGTCCGTAGAGTCAAAGGCGCCTGAGAGATCAATGGAGGCGGCTAGGGTACTTTTGCCTTCACTGAAGCCCTGCTTGATGTCCTGGGCGACGTAGGCGACTTGGTCGAGGGTGCCCCGGTGTTCTCGATAGCCAGCTTGTTCGTCTGCTATTATTTTGCTGCTTTCAAGGAAGTTTTCCAGCCGGAGATTGACCATTTTTTCCGCTACCTTGGCAAAAGTATTGGTGAGGGCGATGGGTCTGTAACTTTTAGGGTTGTTCGGATCTTTTTCTGGTTTCAGGATAGGTGTGATGAGGGCTTCTTTCCAGCTGGTGGGGACTTGGCAATTCCATGAGGCGTTGACCAGGTTGAGGACATGTCCTCTGGCAATAGGACCGAGGTGCTTGATGAATTCTACATGGATTCCATCTGGTCCAGGAGCTTTTTTATTATCCAGCTTGTTGATAGCGTAGTTAAGTTCTTCACTATTGAAGGGTCGATTATAAAAGTCATTGGGTTGATGTTGGTATTTAATTTTAGGGAGCTTTTTCTTCTTTTTCCTTAGAGGGGTGCTGACGGACTTGAAATAACGACAGAGGATTTCAGCCTTCTCCTTGTTCGTGACAGCAGATTTCCCTTTGTACTCGAGGGGTGTATTATCTTCTGCGCTACTTGATTTTTTGCCACATAGTTGGGAGAAGAATGTATGCACTTTGGAGGCATCTTTTCTGTAGTCTAGGTTACTCAGAAATTCTCTGTACTTCTTGTCCTTTTCTTCAGTGATTGCTGCAGTTAGATCAGTTTGCAGCTGCTTGAGCTCTTCTCTAAGTTGACTAGTATTTGTTTTTTCCACTGCTTTCCTTGCTGAGTTACGTTTGAGGCGGATGGCTTCAAGTCGTGGATTCCAGAAGGGTAGGTAGTACTTCATTCTACCTCTGGGGATGTACTTTTTGGCTGACTCGTAGATGATCTTGAGAATTTTTAGATTTTTGGATTAGTTTTTCAAAAAAAGTTTTTAAGAAACGGTCCATACTAAAAATTATGATCTTACTGTTTAAAATTAAAGTATTTACCTCAACAAAATAATCCAGGTCAAAGAGTTTGCAGTGCAGCAAGTAAGAGGGCGGCACAGGAGGAATCCGCAGGGCCACCCTTTCGTACGTGCAATACTGTCCAGACTCCAGACGCCCCAATGGATGCTCAACAATGTACGTCTGTAAATTTTCTGCACATCTTAGTTTCAAAATTGGTAATTTACAATGAAACGGACTTTATATTCCAAATGTTTTGTAACAGATGATGGACGAAAGCAGGGTACTTGTGTTAATCTGAGTGAGATAAAGATGAGGTCGACTCCGGAGTTGTTTTCCACTTCCAAAGTAGGCAAAATGGTTTCTCCGGGGACTGCACCCCCGACAGGGAGGGAGAGAATAATGTTGATAGGACCAGAGGCACAACACAAACAGCAAAGCTTCTTGGCAATTTCCTTTGTCACGGGATCCTAAAAGCATTTTTAATTACAAAATCTAGTAGGTTGTATAATCAACACTGAAGCGTCATACAACGGTAACTTTTGTAACTTGATTGCTCAGGTATAAAAAAAATTTAAAAAACAAAATCAATAATGCCTACTGTCAATTGAGGAAAAGAGTTCAAGTCCAAGGGGCAGATGATGGCAAAGAACGCTCTGGCCTTGTGGTTGACCACTGTCCAAGGTTGGTGCATCTCGGCCATCAGAGTGTACCTGATGCAGCCGAATTTTGTCTCAAAAGATGAAGGTAGATTCATCGGCAGGGTGTAGGTGAAGGGAAAGGAGTACTCGCCAGGCTCTAGAGTTCCGTCGTTGCCTGAATAAAAATTTTGTTACAAATTTTGAATATCTCGGTTATGAATTTGTGCCAATTTTGATTACATACCCCATCCAAAAATAGCAAATTGGTCGTTAATGTAGTCTTCAGAGTCATTGTAACCTTTAAGATTCCTCCTGTCATTGTTCGAAGGTGCGTTTCTGAAGTTGGGTATCAAACTGTCCACTTCTGAACTCTCCAGCCTCCAACTTTGCGATCTCATTTTGCACCTACCTTTGACCCTGATATAAAAAGCTGTAAAGGCAAAAAACTTGTTAGTGAATAATTACAATAGTTAATAAAAAAAATTTGTCATCAAATATGAATTTTGCAAAAAAAAACTGACCTTTCATTTGTATGGGCTTGCTGTTGACAACCACGACTTTGGCATTCAAGGTTTGTCCACCGTAAAAAATGGGCGGGACAAGTTCGAAGAAAATCTGAAATTTTTCTAAGCCGGTCATCTCGTCGTAACGTGAGATTTTCCTCTTCACAAAAAACAAGAGATCAAGAGCTGGTATGAGGCAAACATCTTAAATCTCTTTGGACCCTCTGTCATCAAATCAAAGTCAATGTTAATGTTACTGAAATAAAAAAAAAATTGTTTAGTGATTAAGATTTGAGAAGCTTCACTTTAACTTTATAAAATGTAAAACATATGGCATGTATGCTCAAACTTGTGCACGTTTGAGTAAAAAAAAATTGTAGACGTAATTTTAATCAATTTTTTATTACATAGCATTTTAATGATAATAATTAAGAGAGTGCGCGCAACTTCATTGAATTTTTTGAGTTTATGTCAAAACCTATGGCAAAAGTTTCAACAAATTTTCTATAAAAATGGTGTTATTTGTAAAATTTTATATGAAACATACAAAAATATAACATAATATAAAAAAAACTTAACTTTTTTCCGAAAGAATAATTTTTTGGGAAAAATATTTATTGCGAACTTTTTATAACCCCCATATAATTAACTTTCATTTTTCTTTAATATTTTATGTTTTATATACTTCAATGCATCACGAATCACGACAACTTTTCACCGCTAAGCTTTTATTTAAAAAAAAAAAAAAAAATAATAATTATATACTGTACATTATACATAATTATTTTCATAATAAATCTCTCTTGACTTTGATATTTTTATGAATAATTAATGTTTCTGATGGCAGGAAAAGTGGTATGTACCCATACAATATATTATTTATGATAGTTACTATTAAATATTTCAAATCAAACTGACAAGAATATGAATTTTCACCTAGAACAAATTCACGCCTCTATAATTATGCTAATTATGGAACACTGCTTACCAATGAGTAATTTGCAGCTTTTGACTTCTGTTGAAGTTGAAAAAAATCACATAAAATCTCTTAGAAAATAATAATGCATAATCTCCTGTTGCAACGACTCTTACTGACAGCCCCCGCGTCGCAAATTGGTGCTGTCATTCCTGAGTTTGTGAATCATTTCTATCACTAAAAAAGATGGGAAGTTTGTTTACTACAGTTATTTGCTTCCGTCTGTTCTGTCTTTGTCTTTTGCGTTGTGCGCTGTGCGGCACTCCCATCGCAAAATATTTCGCAGAACTGTTGTACATGTGCGCCTCTGGCGGTAGTAGCGGCCAAGTAGCGGGCATGAGGAGGAGGGGAAAAATAAATTTTTTAACGCAAACGCGTTTAATAAAAGCATTATTATTAAATTAAAAAAAAACTCATATACATTTCGGAATTAATATTGTCGATTATAATTTATATAATTTGAACTTAAATAAAATCCTGTAAATAAATGCTGTACTTCAAAACTTGTCATTTATGAATAATTAGGTTAAATAAACACATTTTAAAATGCAAAAAATGTAATTTTATGGCGGGTATATTGTAAAAATAAATAGCCCTTATCATTTTGAAGCTGAAAACTGTCTAATATATGCAAATTCTGCGGGGAAAAATGTAGCCATAATAGTATCTAGAAACAACAAAAAAAAAAATCGTATAAATAATTTGAAAGATTTTTTATTTCTTTTTAGGGTAATTGGTAATTATTATTATTAATATTAGGTATTTGTACGACTGCGGCGTTTAATTAAAAAAAAATACGAATATTATAAAAGTTTTGCAAAAAAAAATTTGTTTCACACCTTAAAATATTAAAATTTACCTTTCGGATTCAAGACAATTATGGAGGCTTAGCTAATTGCGACTTGATAAAGGGCACCATATATAGGGAAACCAAAGCTCTTTAGAGCAACTCGCTCAAAGGAGACCCAGTCATATTATGCAAAAGTTGAGAGGCAATTTTATTGAAATCGTCTAGATGATATTTCTTTTATTTTATCATTTTGAGTTTTGTAAGAAGAAGAAAACATAATATTGGGTAGCATAACGATCATCAAAAGGAGAAAAGTGGCTAGGTAGTTGACAAATGAGCAAGACACAAAAATTTGCTTTTTTCCAGCTCTAATTATTTATTGCAATTTGTTTGCATATGGCTAGTAATCACAGAAGGACAGTTGTACACCGAGATATGCGTTGGGATGGAAAATCGATTGCCAACGAAAAAAAATTATAAATCAAGACGAGACAAAGAGAGGAATGCGTCTCACCCTCACCCACTACGCCAACAAGAGAGGGTTGCAAGTTTTAATTCTCTTAATTAATTGTTAATTAAATGCTCTAGGTGTAAATCTGTTAAATATATTTCAATTCGCGGGGGTTAATTTTAGCTTGATACACTTTCAACCGCTTTCAACTATATACAGCACAGGAGTAAAAGGGTTCGAAGGAATCTTTGAAATAATTCACCTCGCCGCGGTTTTTGTACAGTTTCTTATTGAGGGCCTTTGCAGGATTAGTCGTTTTTAAGGCAGCTACTTGGAATAATATATAATAATTATAACTTTCAACATTCTTTCATTTAGCACCCAGCATTTTCACTTTCTTTCAGAAAAAATATCATTGGGTGGCTGAAGACAAATTTATACTTTTGGGAAATATTCAACCACAGGTCCGAATCCGAGATCAAAATTTCAAACTCTAAAATTAGTGAATGGCACATGGAATAATCGAGTTGTGTTGGGGTTGATTGTCACTCACGAGGAGGCCGGGTGGCACTTGCGCACGTGGTGGCTGAGGTTGCCGGTGTTGTTGAAGGCCTGGCCGCACTCGCGGCACTCGAACGGTCGGCTGCTGGTGTGGGTCAGGCTGTGGTTCATCAGGTTGCTGCTCTGCGAAAAGCGCTTGCCGCACACCTTACAGATGTGCGGCTTCTCCTTGGTGTGCACCCGGTTGTGCACCATCAGCGTGCCAGAACGGGTGAAGCACTTGCCGCACACCTGCGCAACAAAAAAATTATAATGTAGATAAGAGTATTACATTTTACAATTAGACCTAAATATCTTTACTTTGACTTGTATCCAAGGATTAGGGATAGAATTTTAATAAGAACCAATCCTAAATGGCCTAATTAAAAAAAATTACATATCTAGGTAAAACAAGGCAGTTTTAATTTTCAAAATACAAAATAAATTCAATCCTATTTCATGATTTGGCCACTTTCATTTTTTTTTTATATTGCAAATTAAAATTTTTGTACATATTCAATTGATTTTGCGTGTTTAATTTATGGTTTTTATTTTAATAACAACTTCAACCAGTCTTTGTAGTACATTTCCAAAAAGCTTACTAATTTGGAAGTCATGTGTCATGTATCAAAGGTAATATAAACTTCACAATTGTTTCAGGACTTTGTTTCTTTTAAAATTATTCTTTGGATTAAAAGCACAAAAATTGTATTTACATATTATAGATTGGCCCCAAAAGCCAAAAATCTTTATTAAATAATTTTGTAGTTCAACTAACTGTTTAAGATCGTTACCTTGCATGTGTAGGGTCGCTCGCCAGTGTGGATGCGTTCGTGGATCTGGAGGTTGCACTTCTGGGAGAAGCACTTTCCGCACACCTTGCAGGTAAATGGTTTCTGGCCGGTGTGCACCAACATGTGCGTCTGCAGATTGCACTTTTGGGCGAACGCCTTTCTGCACACGTTGCACTCGAAGGGTTTGACGCCCGAGTGAGTGAGCGAGTGCGAAAACAGGGTGGACTTTTGCGAAAAGCTGCGCTGGCACACCGAGCAGGAAAAGGGTTTTTCGCCAGAGTGGTTCACCTGCAGGAGGAATCAGGAGGAGAATAGAATTAGACTCAAGGTCGAAGGGTGCGAGTTAGTTCTGCACGACCTGGTGCACCTGCAGGTGGCACTTTCGCATGAACTTCTTTCCACACACCTGGCACTCGAAGGGCCGCTGCTGCTCCGAAAGCTGCTCAGGGCCGCCCAACTGTTGGGCCTGGCCGGGCGAAGGCGCAAAGGACGAGGCCGCCGCCATCAACTGCTGGTGGTAGGAGGTCGCCAGCTGCTCGTCGTCGCTGGTCACCAGGCCAGGGATGTCAGGGTGCTCATGCTCGCGCTTCACCTCCTGAGGCCAAATGTCGTACGGCTCCTGCTTTATCACAAAGTTGCCCAGCTCGCAGCTGCTCTGCTCCCCATTGTACTGAAATTAGTTCATCGTCAGGTCGGTCTCTTTAATTTTTTCAGGGTTGGTTTTTGTGTACCTGGTGGAGCTCCGTATACGTAGGGGTGCTCATTGACTCGGTCGAGCTCTCCTTTTTCTTCTTCACCATGTTCTGCAGGCCTCACCTCAGCAGGGCCAACGCCTCAACTGCAAGCCGCAAATTTTCAAAAGGCTTTCACTTTCGTCCAATTAACGTACCTTTCAACGCTCGTCGGACGTCAATCAACCTTTTTGCTTTGCCGGCCATCGCTTATCTGTCTTTAATTTTCGAAACACTGGAACAAAATGAAACATGCACTGGTCAGCTAGGGTGCTATCCACTGCGACAAACGAAAGTAAAAGCAGACACACACTGTCGAGTGTCCTCCAAAGTTACCTCGGTGTAGGGCTGCGAGACCTTCTCTTTGCTCCTCGTATTTACATTCACCTGCGCCTGCTTTTAACACACACGGACAAAGGCAGTGATAAAAAGAGCGTCGTTTTTTCAACAGCGGCAGCCGACCGACTAAAATGTAAATCTTTCATAAGGGGCGGGCGGTTAGGAAAAAATCGAAAAATATAAATTAAATGTACGAAGGAATATACTTTAATGTGCTTTAATGTGTACTGACAGCTGAAAATCAATAAAAAAAATATTTTCCCACGGTTCCAAAGTATTTTTTTTCCATCCAAGAGGATAATACGAAAAATATTATTCAAGCTTTCTATTATAATCATTAACGGCGCGCAAAAATTAAGATTTGTAAAATTCAAATGGCCGTGTTTTTTTATGATTTTTTTAATAAAATTATTTATTCAAAATTTTTTGAAAAAAATAGTTTAATAATTTTGCCAAAAATATTAAATAATTATTTTATGGTACATAATATGATATACAATATAATAACTATAATCTTGAAGTTCCTGCCAAAAAGGCGCCCCTCCACTCACCTTGGTAACAGTGACTGAACTGTTTATCGCTGACGGGAGAGAAAAGCAAAGGCATAATGGTCCGGATTGCCAACTAATTATACAGAAAAATAAAATTAAATAGTTTTTCTTATTATTTGTGCTTGACAAAAGAATTTTTTCAATCATTTATTAAAATTTTAAATAAAATTAGATTAATTTTAGGAGTAAAGTGGAGTAGAGAACAGTTAAATGATAGTATATTAAATTTCTGCATAAATTTGTGTGGTTGGTAAAGACTTGTCAAATCTGGAGGCTGCGCTTGAATACACGTGATTTTGCCTTTTGTAATCAAAAACACAAAAGACACAACGGAACCCAAACAAACACGGAAGAGGAGCGCGCGTTTGATCTAATTTTAGTCGCGCCGTCGTCGGGCCGTGGAAAAGGGTTAGATTAAATTAAAGAATTGTGAAATTTCAGAGGAAAATTAAATTTTCTTGCAGGGACGAGCGAGCCGGCAGTGCTGAAATTAGAAAGCGTTTGGCAGAATCACAAGTTACACACAACGAAAGGGTACAAGTTAAATCGCTGGTAAATTAATCTGCTGGGAGGAGCGATGGCGAGCACGTACACGGAAGCGACGCTGCTGGTGGACGCGGCCGAGGAGGCGCTCGTGGTCGGCGGGGACGACCCGTCCGAAAATAGCCCCGCGACGGCGGCCACGCACGCGCTCGACCCCAAGGTGCGTATTCTTTTTCCCGTCTCCTCCCCTTATTGAGAAAGAAAGAAAAGAAATTGGTACAGGACATAAAGTACAGTCTGGAACTTCTTAATTTCGTGTCTGCTTTGTGAATTTTGATTTGAAAATTTATTATGGAGGAGCAGCCGCGGCGACGGTACGGACAGTTGCCGGTGTTGGTCGTCGAGAACCACAACGAGGTGGTGCCGCACCTTTACAGGGCGATGGGATCGCGCCACCTGCCGCTCGAGGGCAACACCATCGTTCACCTGGATTCGCACCCTGACCTAGGCGTACCGCCCAGCATGCCTGCAGACACGGTGTTCGACAAGGAGGCCCTCTTTGGACACATCAGCATTGAGTCGTGGCTGCTGCCCGCCTGTTTCGCCGGACACTTCCGTAACATCCTGTGGCTGCGTCCGCCCTGGTCAAAGCAGTTCCCAGACGGCGTCCTGGACTTCCGCGTCGGCCGCCACAACCAATCGGGCGAAATCCGAGTTGACTCGGCCGAGCAGTACTTCCTCGGGTCTGCCATGTTTGCGCCCCTGGAGCAGCTGGAGGCTGTCAGGGAAGTGCGTCTGGTCACGCTGACCCTGGGTCAGTACGTCCAGGACGAAGGGCCCGAGGATGACGAGGTGGCCCTTGAGAGGCACCTGAGGCAACTGGTTCCCTCGGACAGCCAGGGCGCCTACTTCGTCCTGGACGTTGACCTCGACTTCTTCAGCACCAAGAACCCTTTCGTCGACATGTTCCCCAGGGCCGAGTTGTACAAACGGTTGGCCCCCCTGTACGCCTACACTACACCTTCCGTACCTGAGGAGGCGGAGGAGATGGCCCAGAGAAGGGAGGCTCAGTTGGAAGAACTGTCCACCATCTTCAGACACGTCAACCAGCGTGGCGGGTCCCTCGAGGGACTCCCCATTGACTCGGCCAGGGTCAAGGCAGTCAAGGAGTTGGTCAACTCGGTGCACGCCGCCTACCCTTTAGACGAAGAGCGTCTCTCCCTGGACTGGGAGATTGTCCACGACGCAGGTTGCACTCTGGACAATGGCAATGACCTGCCGCACCACGTCTCCTCTGACGAGCAAATTGCCGAGCTCGTAGAACGCTCCCTGAGCGCCGTTCTCAGGGCCCTGCCGTCGCCACCCACCTTCGTCACCCTGGCCAGATCAAGTGAGGACGACTACACCCCTCCGGAGGCCGTCGACCTCATCCAGGACGCGGTCATTGCCAAACTCCTCCACTTCTACCCTGACGCCGAGATCAAAAAGGACTATGACGCTGCCTGCTAATTTATTTTATTTTTTTTCCTCTGCTCACCCCACCTAATATAATGAGCCAACAGATGTGTCCTCCTAAACCAATTTGTTGCATTTTTTTATTATTTAACTACGACTTACAGTTAATTTATTAAGACTTGTAAATTGCTGGATTGATTAAAAAAGATAGGAACAACATCAATTGGTTTTTGTTTTAAAAATCAAATTCATACATGTAATTAGTTTTAAGTAATTCTGGAAGATGTCCAAGAGGGCTTTCGAAGTTAAGCGTAGTTAGGATGCTTATAATAAGACTTACTACAATATCAACCATATTCCTATGCCTAGAATTTTAGTCAAAACCACTTTAAAAACAAACAAATATTAATTGAATCTAACAGAAAATAAAATTTAAAAGAATAATTAATATGAATTTTTTTATTTATAAATAATTTAATTCTTGAGGGAAATTTTATTCTGAACTGAAAAGTGTAATAATTTTTTATGATTAGGATCAACTAGAATAAAGGCGCATAGGAAAGTACTGATTTGTACTTTGATCTTTGATTAGGCCTATTATTAGATGTCACTTCAAACCTTTATAATTAAAACGCACTGCATTAAGTTTCATGAGGCTTAATTTTGGATTATTTTTCTCATTTGGTTGTTGCAGGACCCGTGCACTTTTTGCGCGCACGAGGATTTTGTGATTTTTTCCGAGTTCTCCGAGGTGTTAGGACCTCTACCTTTGCTGACCGTGCCGCCGCACGTACACGACGAGCCGGCAGCTGAACTGGACATGAACGCTTTCATCCTCAAAATCATGTCGGTCGACTACCAGGCCAACCCTAGGTCTATTGAATAATGAATTAAAATGTTGAAACATTAAATCTAAAATTCTGATTCATTCAGCGGGCAGTTCAATTTGGCCGAGGATGCGCAGGTGCTGCAGACGCCGGTGGTGCCTGGGGTGCACGCCTATGTCCACTACTTCACGCTCTACGATCTGCACGCCAGAGGCTTTGTGCGGCCCATGTGCCTCGCCTTTGTCACCAGGGACAAGAAAAAACTCGAGGGACAGTTCCTTCAGCTCAGGGAGGCTTTCCTGAAGGTGCGTTTTGGTAACTAAAGCAAAAAAGTAGAGAAAATTGCAATCAAATTTGTATTTTAAGATTATTTAAAAATATTATGTCAATATTTATGCCAGTAAAAGTAATAATCTTCAATTCAAAAAATTAAACAGACCACAATTTTAATACTTTTATCTTAATATTTTTAGGTAACAGAATTGATCAAATTGGACAACAGACAAATTTTCCTAGAAGATATCAAGCATGCATTGCACTGCCTGCGCTCCACGCAAGAGCAGTATTTTAGACTGAAAAAGGTTTATATTAATTTGTTTCATTTAAATTTTAACTAATATTGTAAGTAATTTTTTAAATACCAGATGGAGGACGAAAGAGAAATTCTGAGTACTGAGTCAAAACAGTTGCTGCAATCTATTGACATTGAACAACTGGTCAACCATTATTCCGAATTAAAAAACCTGCTGCATACAGTTGAACCCTCCTTGGTAAGTGGCAGAACTTAATTCCTAATTTGTTTAGGCTTTATATACAAAAAGAAATCTTAAATAATAATTATTATTAACATTAATTCTAATGCACTAAAATTAGTGTATCATATTTTAATAATTTTTTATGGCAGAAAATAAACCAATGCTTTGATTTTTTTCTAGAACAAAGAGCAGCAAATGATGGAGTTGAAAGACTGGTGTGCTGCAATTAAGAATTCTGATTTACTGGAGGCGAAGAGGTTGCTGCAGAAGTTGGAGTGCCACTCTGCAAAGGTACCTTGCAACCTGAGTGGCTCCAAGAGGGCCCGCTTCATCAGGCCCGTGGTTTGCATCAGTCCGTGGGGCTGTGCTGCAGGTTTGTGGCACCTCATCGACCTGCACCACTTTTTTGCCAGGTGCTCACTTGGCGTCGACCTTGACCTGGTGGCGACTACCTTCAACCAGGCCATCCGTCCTCGTCAACTCACCTTCCGAGGTATCAACCTGGCGCTGGATGACGCCAATTTCCTGAAACTGCTCTCCAACATCACAGACCCAAAGGAGTGCACCATCGACCAAAACTCACTCATTTTGGACAACGTAAATTCTGCGTACCAATTTTTTGAGCCGAATATTCATTTGAATTTCAGCACAAGGAGTTGAGCAGCAGTGACAGTAACTGCAGCTTTCACTCGGCCAAACCCTCCCTGCTCAGCTCATCGGGTTCGGACAGCTTCAGAGATCTGGACAGGAATCTTTCAGACTGGTCACTGAATGATAATGCAGCTGAAAAATTCCAAACCGACTGTTTGTGGAGTGAATTTCCTGCCAACACAAAATCAGGTTACTCTTTAAGTCATTTTTGAAACCATTATCTAATTTTACACCTAAAATCAAGGACATTTATTTTAAAGCTAAATTAAGAATTTCATAATCTGTATTTTAGGTCTCGGCCTTTTGGACTTTTTTACTAAATACTCCGCCGCCGCTCGTCATGTGATTTACTCCCTTCTCACTGGGAGGACTGTGGTTTTAGCAGCGGCCAAGCATGAGAAGGCATATGCCGTCGAGATAACCCAGGCGCTGGCCCCATTCGTCCCCCGCAGAAATACCAAGAGCGTACTAAGGTAGCTGCTGTCATAACAATTTTTTTAATGCGTTAATTTTTAAATAGTAATTTCATTATTTTTTAGGTGGCACCAAGGAATTCTGGTTTCATTCCATCTTGACCAGCACAAGCTGATTGGCCTGTGCGTGCCTGAAAGACTGACTGTGCACGACATGATAAACAGCCTCGACAAGGTGATTTGTTTATAAATTTTAAACGATACAATATTGTTCTTCCCTCTGGGTGTTTTTTCTCAAAATCATTAAAATAATAAATCTCAAATTTTGTAACTTGCGTAAATCTCTGCGCTCAAAATCGTTTTTTTTTTTTTTAAGTAATTTAACAACGGAGAAGCACTGGAATATTTACATTTCCATTAACATTAAGTTTGGATTGATTTAATTTACAATAAAGTTCTATTTTTAATTCCCAGAATCGTGTGACGATTTTGGAGTTGGGCTCGAAGCAACTTCTGGGCCCTGCGTATTCCGGCTCCCTTTTGAGCGGGCTGCAGCCCAGTTTGGTGGCTCTGCACAAGAGTGACCAGAGTCTTTGTCTGGTGCTGCATGCTTTGCTGTCTGCCATCGACCAGAAGGTGTCAGTATGCAGGACGGTAGGCGTCACTTGTCTCATTGAACTTGGCCTGCACGGCTGCGATGCTGCCATCGTCAAGTACTTGGCCCAGTTGGCCCTCTCCAACGACCCAACGCTTCTGTGATTCAAAACGATCAAAAGTCTTTTATTCCTATAATTGTAACCATGGCTTATTTATGAACAAATTAATTTTAAAATGCAACTCGAATAAATTTTACTATTGAAATATAACAAATAATATACTGCCTTTTGTACATATCATTTTTTATGCCTGTTGGCGGACAGACTTGGTACTAAAAGAGATATGATAAGGGTGCGTAGGTGTGAGGGTGAGCGCGCAGTCATGCGCCCTCGCCCCTGGCTGGGTCATTGATCACCTGTAAGAGCGGTGCTCAGCTCCCGCGACCGCACACAAGGAGATAACCTGTTCTCCTCGCAGGCAGGTAAGCCTCAATCGTTCTAACCTACCTGTACCCTTGCAACAATTTTTATGTTTCACAAATTTCCGTTGTCAATTTTTCAATCCAATTTCAAACCGATATAGTCCTTAATTTTATCAAAATATTTTTGCTTTTGACTGCCGCATTTCAATATTGGTTCTAGAAAGTTCTTCATTAGTCTAATGGCTGATTTAGCAATAAAATTCGTGTTCTGTCACGCACAGATTAATTATTCGTGTAGAGGGCAGATTCCCTTTTTGTTTTTGGAGCGAGTTGGTAGCGATTACGTAGCAGGCACTCTCACGCGTCCTTGACCTGCGTGCTTTTGTTTGCTAAACCAGTTGCTGTTGCTGCCTGACACATTTTATTATTTGCTAGGAGAAAAAAAAGCTTAAATTTTAATTTTTATTTATTAAAATTTGCAGCAAAGAGCAATAAACGATGGGACCCTCAAGTGGCGTGATGATGCTGGTCATCTTGGTCGCGGCCTCCGCCAGCCCGACCGCCAAGCCTGACCAAGAGAACCATGAACATCAGCATAAAGGTGAAAAAAAAAACACACTATATAATCGACTTTTGCGATTGACGTCAAGCCTGTCTGGGACGCACATATACATATGCAAACTTTGCTATTTCCTCACAATTTTTCTTCTCGTCCGGTGGGTCGTCATGGAAACGCAGCGCGCAGCTCCCAATTACCTGCCTCTTTCTTTCCTACTTTGACTAGAGAAATAATTGCTCGATTTGCACACAACACGTCTGCTTGTTTACGCCTTCCTTTGGTAACCTTGTGCAAAAGTCTTTGATTGAGTCGCAGAAAAGCACAATCATATATTTATTACTTTTAATTTTAAGTGTTTCCTTTAATTTCTTGTGAAACGCTAATTGATAGATGATAGATGAAAATTTATTAATTATTTTTGATTATTTATAGTTATAACTGACACTCACATTGTTCAAAATTTTTCTCAGATAAAAATTACAAACAGAAGAAACTAGAATTTATTAATTTTTTGTGTTCATAAATTTAAAAAAATAAGTTCTTAATTTTATTGATCTTGTGTTAATAAATTATTAGTAATACACTTTCTACAGACTTCAGAATCAAATTAAGATTATTTATGCAATCTTTGCACATAAATAGATTTAATTAATATATTTAATTCAAATTACACTGACAAAAAAGCTTGTAAATAAAAAGATTAGTAAGAAGCAAAATATTTTACTGACGAAGCTTTTCAAGAAAACTAAAATCAAACGCTGTTTTTTTTATAATCGAAAAATGTTTTGATTTTATCTGGACAGGTGCCGAAGGTTCTAGTATGACTGTGTCGTCGACTGTGGCCCCTGTTAAGCAGGTAATCGGCAACACGCATAATCAGCAGAGGCAGCAGCAGCATTTGTCGCCCCTGCACAAACGGTCCGGCGGCTTTGTGGAGCAGCTCTTCTCTGATCCGCGTATGCAAATCATTTTTTTCAACCATTTTTTGTTTGTCATTCGCGAATAATGGTCATGTTCGCAGCCGGCGGCGAGATGCCTTACTTTCCGGTAGGCGACAGGCGCAGGTCAAACGCCCGATTTGTGCGGACGCCCATAAAAAGAAGGTAATGTAATCAACATAAGATCTTTTTAATCTGACGCATATTTAGAAAACATAAACTTTTGCGTCTACTTTTTAGATGCAGAAATTATATCAAACAAATTGGCCTTTTTTAAATTTTGTATGCGGTGAAATTAGAAATAAAATAACTAGCTTATTAACTAAAGTAATCTCTCTTTTTTATCAGAGTGCTATTAAATAGCACCATGTTGCAATACGAGTTTAGCAAATAGTCATAGTTGCCTGGGGCATGGCAGGTCTATTGATCGGACCTGTTGCTACTGCTGGTATTGTGTCGCGCAAAAAGCATGCGAGCGCCTACCGGTGGACCAACTATGCAACCTGCCCGACACCAATCACAAAAAAAGCGTCGCGTATACTTTGAATTAAACTTCTAATCTTACTGAAAAATAAAAAAATCATTATTTTGCAATCTTTGGAGTCTTATCGGCCCTTGAAATTTAATGTGCAAGACTAGCTGCGGCCGCAGCGGCTTTCCTCGAGGTGGAAATGTTAAATTTTTGCTACACAAAATTACAGCGGTCTCTCATGAAGTATACGTATATATTTTCTGAGCCGCACTTTCACGACAAAAGCTTTCCATTGTAAGTTAGGACATAATGGGAGCATTTTATCACCCTTTTAGACTCTCTTATTAAGCATAGTTAATTGGGTGTAGCAGTTTGTGTCAGTTCAGCTAATTACAAAACTGAAATAAAAGAAAACTTGATGTTGAATTTTTTAGGGTTAGAACAATAAAGAAAAGAAAACTTGATTTATTTCTCTCCTAAAAGACAAAAGTTAAGAAAATTGATGGTTTTAGAAGCAAATAAAAATAAAACAATTTTCTAGTCAATACAATATATTATTAAAACTTAATCAATATAGTTTTTCCTTAGAAATTCCACTCTTGTCCCTGACAGTCCCTTAGGAATACCTCGTTGCCTGGCAACGCCACTTACTTCTACACATAGTGAAGAAACATCTTTGCACTTTCCCACTTACAGCAGGAGGCCTCCCATCAAAATGCCTTTTCCGACGGGCGACGACATAAATTTGCAGAAACATTTCAATAGAGAAGTGTCTCTTAAAAATTCATGTTCGCAGCAACCCGATGCGAAGCCTGATGAGTCGCAACAAGCGCGAATCAAACGCTGACGATGACGCCCTGGCCTTACTAGCCCTTTGGGCTTCGGCTGCCAACCGTGACGATCTCAGGTACTTCGCACACTTTTGCAAAGAGGAGAGAGGCTCGGCATTTTATTTTTAATTAAGAAACATGCGAAGTCTGTTGAACAGCCTGAGGGAGGCGTATCCGCAGCCGCCAACGCAGCAGCACCTTTATGAGCAGGCTTTGGAAAACCTGGAGCCGCAGGAGGAAGAGCCGGAGATTGTGCTGCCCGCGGACGAGGAGCCGGAGCCCTACCCTCGCTACACCAGTAAGAACGTTAATCAAAATTAGTTTCATTTTAATTTCACCCATTATAACTTCATTCACAGAATTTCCGGTTATTTCCCTTATCTAATTAAAATATAATTTAGCAGATATGAAGATATGATTCCATACATAAAATTAATTTTATTTGGAAAGTGTAAAACGAAAATAAAAAACAAATTATTCTTTTACGCTTATTTTATCTAATATTCATGTATTTTATTATAAAATAAAAAACTAAAATAATTGTTTTGAAAAGAAATATGTTAAAATATATTTTATCCTAAGGCTGGAGCGAAGGCGAGTACGTAGTGCCAGAGCGGTTCACCGTGATGCGGCGCTCGCCAGGCGGGTTGCTGCCCATCCTGCCTAGCTACCACAAGCGCGACGAGGGACGCTGGGGCGCTTTTGCCCCGCAGCAGCGCAAACGCTTCCTCCTCGCCAAGCGTTCCCCCGTTTCACAGGTTTGTTTCAACCAATATCTATTCTGAATTATTGTTGCAATAATAAAAAAATTGATAAAGGGTGACGTGTACTCGTTGGCGCAGATGCTCGGCGAAGAGCAGGCCGAGCCCAACGTCCCCGTCTATCGACGCCTCATGCTTTGAAAAGTAAAAAACTTTACTTTGTAGATATTTGACTAGAAACTAATTTTTCTTATCTTTAGGAGAAATTTGGCGATGCTCCCTAATTAAAAATAATACATAAAACAAAACTATAAAGAAAAATGAAAAACAATTCTGCACAAACAAAACTTCTATCTTTTTTGCAAAATTTATTTTGTCACATTTAATTTTGCAAAGGGTTATAAAAAAAAATTTGACAGAGAAAATGAAAAATTCGGCACCAGAAGTGGAAACATCAGTTATCAGTGTGTGTATTTTCTGCACGTGAAAAATAAATCTAACAAAAATTTTCTTTGATGGTGTAGTCTGGATATTCAAATTCCCTTGGCCATGGCGTCTTTGAGCGCGTCGATGCCTGGCTGGTTATGCTCGGCGTAACCCTTGATGGTGCTCTTGCACCTTTCCAACCACTTGGTCACGTTTTCGTACTTGGCAACGCTCAGCTCCTCCAACAACTACCAGAAATAGACTTGCGTTAGTTCTTGCGTAGTCATTAAAATTCACAATCTTTTAGTAGAAGAACATCTCGTTAAAAATTAATATAACCTCGGTGGCGGAGACTGTGGTGATGATGCAAAGGTCAGCAATTGTCATGGAATCTCCTGCGACCCACATATTGCCCTCAAGGAAGGTGTTGAGCAGCTCAAGAGCCTCGTGCCCCTTTTTCAGCAATTCCTCGTCTCGCGTTTTTTGGTAGAACAGCTTTGTGAACTAAATTTCGACCCGCATGAGGGTATTTTTTTACTCGACTGGTTTATATTATCTTTTGCGTACGTAGTGAGAGAGATTGGGGTAGAGGCGGTCAAGATCAAAGAATAGCCTCGCATCAACCAGTGCCCTTTTCTTTGGATCCTTCGGGTACAAAGAGTCATTGGCGCCGTATTGGTTCACCAGGTACTGAGCAATCGCCCGACTAAAAAAATTGAGATAAATTCAGCGCCACAAATTATTATGCTTTCTTTGAGTACCTTTCCCAAAGGACAAAGTTGCCGTCTTTTAAAGTTGGAACGCAATGCTGCGGGTTGATCTGAATTTCACGTAGTGAGTTAAATAAAAATTTAAGATTTTTTTCTCAAACCTTGAGGAATTCAGGATCAGCAGTGGTCTCGTTTTTCAGCAGATCAAAGCGTTTCATTTCGGGCTTGAGTCCGAGCGCGGCGGCCGTCAGCATCACCGTCCTGCATGGCGAACTCCGCTCGTCGTAATAAAGGACCAAATTGCCACCCGTTGACCTTTGATCCGCACATTTAAATATTACTCAAAGTTAAAATCACAACCAAAGTCTCAGCTCTATACACTCACTTTGAGCTTTTGCCACCCATATTTGAGGAAATATTTAAGTGTTCAATTGAAAGCAAATGATGAGTGGTATTAAAGTCATTAAATTGCAACTAAATGGCTGGACGTGATTTTATACGATTCTGTGTCTGCATATCAGCTAGGCATGTAATTTGACGCAATTGAGATAAAAACATATTTTTCTGATAATACACTTTGTATAGAATTCTCCAGAGAGCTGCCTCCCTTAAGATAATACAAAAAAGTACTCAAAATTGTTAGATTAAAATTTTCAATGACTAAAGTCTTTATCTTCCTGAGCGAGTCATTCGAAGTTTATCAGAAAATGTACCATAATTTTAGATATAGTGATCAACGATCATTATTCCTTGTTCTACATCGTTTGACATGTTTATTAATGTACCAATTTTTATTTTTAGTATTTGGAAAGAATATAACCACAAAATATTCGTATTGTTTTGATTCGTATGCCCAATTCTTTTAAGGAATCATCTGTTGTAATTTTATTATATGAATTGATGCAACGGTCATAATGCTTTAGTGGAAAATTATATAATTATACTTTGTACTTCGTATATTTCCTATTGAAATTTTGGAAAACTAGTATCATTGATTTAAAGGGAAAAATATAATTAGTACGTAATAAATGTATTCATTGATCAAAGACTAATTTTACCATTATATTTCCAAGAAATTTATTTATTGCGTTAACATAGCGGAAGAAACCTACGCAACCTCGGCAGACAACTTCTGCGAAGGTGTCGGATGTGACCACGCATCAAAGTCGGCGATGGTCATTGAATTTCCGGCGGCCCAAAGTTTGCCGTCCAAGAATGTTACATTTATATTTAATTATATTTATAGTTATGTATCTTTGGAATTATATACTTACTTGAAACTTTTGCCACCCATATTTGATGCAAATTTTGAGCTTTCAAATGATGCTAAATGACGAGTGTTTCAATTGAATGAAAATGATACATATAACAAGTGCTCACATATCAGCTAGTTTCATGATTGAGATAAAAAAGGTTTATTTGTGATATAATTTGTATAAAGCCACCAGAGGGTTGCGTCACATTAGATAATTTCAAGCTTGATTAAGAACGAACCCAAAATCCCTCTCAAAAATAATTGAATAATTGCGCTCAAGCTTAAGTCCATGAAACACGGCGCGCTCGTGAGTACATTTTGCGTCCTGCTTTTTTTGCATTTGTCTTTGAAAAATTGGATACTAATTTATTAGTAATATTGATAAAATGACTAATTAGTAGTATTTAATCTGAAAAGATTTTTGCTGCCATCCAATGAATAAGAACAACCTTTTAAAATTATTGAAGCAAGTAAAGGTGATATTTAATTTTATTTTGTTTCATTGTGGAACATACCTTCCAACAAAAAAGGTATACGACAATTAAAATTTAGTGAGCACAATATGGTGCAAATTGATTGATTTATGGTCCACACAAAACTATATACTATATCCATCTTATGGCACACAATTTTAAAATTCAGTGATTTTTGAGAGGAGCCTCTGCAAATTGAGACCTCCACAAAGAGCGCTAAAATGCGCTTGTGCTCCAAACCAACGCTCGTCAAACTTAAATGGGTATTTTAAAAAATACTCCAAATTTTTTGATTAAAACATTCAATGACCAAAATCTTTTACGATTGTTGATGGATTAAGTCATTTAAAATTTAATCAGGAAATATAATTTTATGTAAATAAGATACGAATGTAGCAATATATATTGCAGAGAGGCATGAAAAAATATTCCTTTTTATCCTGTTATAATATCAAAACTTTTGAAAACATGATAAGAATGTTTCAAAAAAATTATTATTATTGCTATACCAATTTGGAACATCAACAATGATATAAATTTAACTTTTTCTATTGCGGTTATAGAGAACAAATAATATAGCCACGGGATTTTACATTTTCGACATTACTTCTTTGAGAGCGTTCACTCCGTCCTGGTTATGCTCCTCGTAACCCTTAATGTTGGCCTTGCACCTGGCCAGCCACTTGGCCACATGCGGCGTTTTATCCAGGTTGATTTTGTCAGAAAAAAACTAATTTTTATGAATTAAAATATTATATTTCAATAAATAGCAAAATTGTAATACCTCTGCGGTGGAAACAGAAGCAACTAGAGCAAAGTCAGCGATGGTCATCGTGTCACCGGCGGCCCAAAGTTTGCCGTCCAAGAATTTGTCCAGCATCTCCAATGCCTCAATCACCTTGTCCAGCAGTTCCTGGTCGTGCGTCTTTTGGAAGAAAAGCTTCACGTACTAAATATTGCAAAAGTTTAATTGTATTGTCACATCAGGGGAAGAAAATATTGTTCAAATAATATACATAGTTCAAAAGGCGCTGGTAAAGGAAGCCTTGATCGAAATTTAGTCTGGCATCCACTAGAGCTCTGCGGCGTGGATCTTTCGGGTAAAGTGAGTCGTCGGTAGCGTACTGGTTCATCAGGTACTGTGCAATTGCTCGGCTGACAAAGAAATTTAATCAACAAAAATTGCATAAATCAGTCAAATAATCAAATTTAATGAGAATTTGTTTCAATGAATATGGAAATTAAAAAAGGATGCAATTGAAGTAAAATTTTCTCTGCGTAACACATTTAAAAAAGTAATTTTAAATTTAGTACCTTTCCCACAAAATAAAGTCTCCATCTTTAAACGTTGGAATGCAGTGTTGTGGGTTCATCTGCAAAAAGACAAAATTTGTTAATTTATCTTCTTCTTATTTTTTTTAACTGAATTTTAAATAAGATATACATCGAGGAACTTTGGCTTCATGTGTTCGCCCTTCTGCAAGTCAACGTGTTCCAATTGGAGTTTAAGGTCAAGTGCAGCGGCCGTCAGCATTACAGTGCGGCAAGGGGCGCTCCTTTTGTCATAATACAGCACCATTTTGCCAGGGCTCCTTATTACATTTACAAAAAATTAATCAAATCCATGCCAGAATATGAAAGCACTTTTAATTATCTCAAAACTTGAACAAAATGTAATACAGATTGTTTTACATAAAATTTAACCAGCGTAGATATAAATATCTGTCTTCTGATTTTTTTCACAAAGTCAGAGTAGATTGAGATTATTTGAAAACTTTGAACTTACTTGGATGGTTTGCAACCCATTTTTTACTTGGTATTTTATCAAACACTGTGCTGACTGAGAATTGCTTGCTGATTTTTTGGACCTTAAATAGAACGTTACGTACGTTATCTGGCAAGAGATCGAAATCGAATTAATCGCCAGTGAGGTTATCAAGGCATAACTCACTTTGTTAGATAAGCAAAGCACTCTAAAATATTGTAATAATAATAAATGAAAAATAAAATACTCTTTTTTATTGTTAATAAAACAAAACTATTTTCTCTGGGACGACTGGGACGCTTGGAGCCCCCTGGAAGGAAGAGGAAGATAAAGGGCTGCAATCTTACGCAAAAGAGCTGCAGCTTTTGAAAGCAACCGGTTTCTAAGGTCGTCAGTTTTTGACAAAATGAGGTGCAGTCAAGTGCTTTTTCTAGCCGTGCTCATCGCCGCCCTTTTATCTTCCAGCAACGCCACTCGTGAGTCATTTCAATCTCCCCTACAACTCTGATTGTGACTAAACAAGAATTAATGTATTGATAACAAGAAATGAATTGTGTCCATATGAAGACATAAATCATTTTAGCAGAGCAGAAACTTTACAACGTCTTCTTTGGCAAAGTGCAGAAATTTTCTATAATAAGTTCCACAAGATTTACATGTAACAGAAGAAAGAAAAAAAAGCCGCACTATATAGATGAAAGCCATTTTTATTCATTTATTGATATAAAAGGTTCATAAATTGAAATTTGTAAATTTCAATAAAGGTTACATCGATATATGGTTAAGAAATATGAAAAATTAATATAGTTTAAATTAAAGATTGCATACTTTACAGGGGCAACCAAAAGCTTACTTTAAATGCTTCTGATATGGGGTGTATTTACCAAATATTTCAAAATAATTAGTTTTGAAATGAATTTTGTTTATAATGCTTTAATTTTAGACCTAAAATACAAATCTTGAATTCTCCTTTTCAGACTGGTCAGAAGAAGAGGATGACAAGCGGTGGTACAAACCAAACTTTCGTTATGTGATGAGGTGCAACACTTACCACTGGCGGTGGTGCTCACCGCACAACTTCCACCCCTGCTGTTCCTACTGGAAGTTGGTTAAGGAAGCCAACGAACGCAAGAAGCAGTGATAAAATTTATTGTAACGCAAGCCTAGAAAGTGAATAAAGTGATTCCATTATTCAGTATGTAGACAGCTATATATTATTTTCATTTTTGCAAACATGTAAATGATTTCTACTAAAATTATTCAGCAAAGTAGTTAGTCGCATATAGTTTCTATTTTGGGCTTGACAAGATGTCAAAATGTCAAGAATAGCAGCGGGGGGCGAAAAATTCCCATACAAATATGCTGGGTGGCTTTCATTTACCGCGATAACGAGAAGAGATTTCGCCACGAGTCCCCGCGGTTTTGTTTGTTTCGAGGTTGCGCGCGTTACCTTAAAATTAGTCATTCGCGACCTGTAGCCCGACCTGATGAGCAATATGGTTCAGTCGGTTGCTATATTCGTTTTCTTGGCATCTGGATTCATCGCCGCAAACTGCTACAGAGGACGATACCGCGGTAAATGCTGATTGATTTCCACTATATTATTATTTTTCCTGATTTTCAGTTGGAGAAGGTCAAACCACTTTAATTTTCATCCAATTATCTAATTTAATTTCTGGCACCATATTCTTGTATTCCAATAAATACACAATTGTTTACAAGCTTTCAATTTTTTCCCCTAATTTTTTTGTATGAAATCATTATAGATGATTATTACGGATCGAACGACCTTTGGTGGTCACCTCCAGAGCCATACCGGCCTTACTGGCTGCCAGAGGTTGGTTGCCCGCCGGAAATTTACTACTTCAACCGGCTTGAATGTTACAACAATGGAAGGTACTTCAAATCCCCCAACAATCAGCACCGCCCCGACAAGGGCACCTACAGACGGGAGAGGATGCAGTCGCGCCGAATGCAAGCCAAAGTTGAGCTCGAAAAGTTCCGCACCCACACCGGCTACAAACCAGGAGTGACCGGAAATAATGCCATTCTTCTATAATTTATTTTATGTAAATTTGGTTAATAATAATGGTTATTTTGTATACAATTTTTAATAAAAATATAAATGTTTTTTCTGAGTAATAATGTTTTTTTTTGTGCTGTTATTAGCTGAGCGCATAAAGGGACACCGCGATAAGGGCACCGTTAGTTGTCTTTCCTTTTTCCAATTGCGCGCGACTGGCTTAGTTTTCACTGAACTTTCAAAAATGTCGGTTCGGCTTTTGAGTTTCTTCTTGTTCCTGGTGCTGTGCTGTCTTTGGTTCTCGACTGCTCAAGGTGAAATCAATTTGCAAAGGAGTTCAATAAGTATATAACTATTTTGTCAGAGGTGGCTCGCAACGACAGTCTGCCGATGTGTCCTGGCGACTTGTACCAAACGGACAGACTGTTGTGTTTCCTGTACTGGCGGGGTCTGCTTGAGCGTTCAGGACGCAATATGGTTGCAAATCCGTCCAGAAACATCCCCTTCAGAGACGGACTCAACCTCCAACAAATGAACAATGTAATGGGTTGATTAAAGAGAATTTTAAAGCTGTTAAAATATATTGTTCTTTTTGATTTGGAAAATTACAAATTCGAGTAATAAAAAGGAACGTTGTTACCTTATATGAAAGTTATGCATATCAATAATTTGTCATTCAAATACTTGCAGTGTTGCAAGGATGCAAAGTATACATATATAACAATTGACTTTTTGATTTTGGATTGCAAAAGCTCTGGTTGAAATAAATAAATAACTCAAAGAAACCATATGCAGCTTTTTTATTATCTTATTTTGAAAAATTGTACCAGTTTTTTATGCAAATTATCAAAATTTTGATACCACCATAATTGACGAATATATAAATTTTATTTTCAAGCACTCGACCTAAAAAAAGAAACGGATGTATTTCAGTGAATGCGGCTTTGAAAATTAAACTTCTCAAATATTTTTAGATTTTGGAGCTCTTGGAAATTTTAAGAAATGTGAAATGCGTTTAGTTTCATTTTTCGCGTTCTATGCAACATTTTTCTGCGATTTAATTTTTGGTTACATAACAATGGAAAAAACAATAGTCTATTGTTTTGGAAGAAAGAAAAACTAGAAGTTAGGAAAATGTTGCACAAGATCTTTGAAGGTGAATAGTGACGGACGGTCGGACAGACGGACATAAAAAAAATGAAAAGTGTCCAGCGGTGCTGCAATGGCTATCACTGCTGGTGCTGATAAGACACTTGCTCAAGGTTTGAAGGGCGGTCTCTTGTCCTCTGCTATAAGAACTCAGGAAAAATTTGAACATTGCAGTAATTTTCCACCATTTCTTTGCAATGGTCAAGTTGAAGCTTCTGGCAGCGGCACTCATTCTCTTTGCTGCCATCCACACAACAACCGCTGGTAAGAATTCAGTAGTTGCATATATTTATTTTGCTTTCAAAATGCAAATTACTTTTTTCACAATATTTTTAAATATTTCTTTAGATATTTTGGAAAATTAAAAAAAAATGGGAAAGGAAAAAATTTTAGTTTTCAAAAAATTGAAAATTAATAGTGGGTGTTTTAATTTTCAGACTGGGATGATTGGAATAACTGGCGAGACTTGAGGCGCCGTTGGAGAGATTGTCCGCTGCAGTTTCGCATCCCAGGACCCCCTTATTGCTATCGCTACTGGCAATATTTTAATAACTTGGATCCCTGGTTTGGACGCTCCATCACTGACAACTGGCAGCGTGATAGATGGGACAATAGATGGCCCATCAGGCGCAGGGATCACGGCGATCGCGGTCACGATTGATCATGATGCAATTATTTTTTGTTAATCTCGAAGCTTAAAAATAGAAATATGGAAGTTAAAATAAAAAGCCAGAAACTAAACATAAAAATAACAAACTTTTTTTTTTTTTTAGATGCATTATTAAAAAATTAATAAAATAATATCTTGAAATATGATAAAGTCATCATTTGCTAGTTTTCTAAATGAGAAAACTTAATTATTGTTGTGTAACGTCAAGGTTGGTGCTGCTTTGCTTAATTCTGATGCGTTATTTTGGCAATGATTACATACAGCGTCAGCGGGAGGTATTTTTATTTTCAACGCAGCTATGGAGGCTTTAAAAGCGGTGTTAATGTTCCTGGTCGTCTCACTCTCGACACTCAGGGCATGGAGAACAAAAGCTGGTTGCTGCTGCTGGTGCTCGTCGGCCTCTGCTCAATGGTCGTCGCCAACGGCTCTGGATGTGAGTTTTTCTTTATTTTTCTTTTCTTCATTGGAAATTTTTTTGGCAGGGTACATTTCCGACCCCGGGCACTACAAGCGGTGGCGCAAGTGGCCTAAGCGCTTTGACACATGGTACGCGTGGCGCTGGAACCACGACAGCATTGTAGACTTTGACACCGTGCCCAAGCCAAAGGATCATCTGTACTGACCAAGCCTATTTATGTATCTCAATTTTGCATGCTACACGATTCGCGAAGTCTGTCTCTAAAAAGGTGGAACTGCAAAATGCAAACCAAAAATTTATTAAAAAAATACTAGATTATATATTTTTAAAATATAATTTTTAGCAGTTTGTAATTTTTTTTAATATCTGAAGAATTTAATTTAAAAATTAAATGTATAAAAAAAAAACTAATTATAATAAAAAACTACTGTCAAAATCTAGTGAGATCTTTTTTTGTGAAAGAAATCTGACAAAGAATATATTGCTTTTTCTGCATTTTTAAACAAATCTAAATGTAATACAAATTTCATAAAATGCATCAATGAAATCCTGAAACAATAATTAAGTTCTGAAATGAACAGAAATAAAGAGGACGAGATATTAAATTTTTTATTTTTCCAAATGATACAATCACATTGTTATAACTATTTTCAACTTGCTGCGCATTTTATTTAAAAAAGATCGCATATTAAATGCGATAGACGTATAGTGATTATAAATTGAACAGCTATTTTTGACCTAGCTCTGGAATTATTTTGAATTGAAATTTTTTTAAAACACCATTAATTTTAATTAAAAATTGAATTTCTATAAATTGCATTTTGCTAAACAATTGTGATTAAAGATTAAAATTTTTTGACAACTAATAGTCAATATGGTGGGCAAAAAATAGCTAATTGCATTGAAGTGACCAATGAAATTTTGTGTTGCCCTTTTCGTAATCTCCCATTTCGACGCAACGCCTTGAACTGGCACATTCTTCGGACGTCGCAAGGAGCCTTTTGTTTTCTAAAAACAATTTTTAATAGCGTTAGTGGGTTTAATATAATATTGAACCACAACTTAAAACTTACCGACAGACGATTCGATGACTAGGTAGTCGCCATCAACAGCCGCCAGTTGGAAATAATCTTTGTCGGTCAATCCATTTCCTCCTCCTCGAACGATTTTTCCCTGCACGTGACGCAACTGGCGCTCACGTTCAATGTTAAAAAAGGAAACGCGTGCGTCTGATGGTCTTATCTGGACTCGCCAGTGCTGGTCCGCGGCGTTCTCTTTGGAAACCCAAGTATAAATTTTGCGTCCGAGCTCATCGGAGCGTAACACCGATGTGCAGTACAGAGGTTCGCTGTAAAATCTGTTAATCAGCCTGCAGTTGCCCGTTTTTCCAGAGATTAGTTGCTCGAACACGCGCGGCAAGCTGTCTTTTACGACCGAGCAAAATTTATTGTATTCGCCATTTTTCATCAGGACGTTTGCAATTCTGAAGTGCTCGTGACCTTTAAGTAAGGAGAATTTTTCCAGTTGGTCAAGCAACGTTTTTGCAGAGAGACATTTGTCTTCAAGGGGAAGTTGTTCGAAAAAATTTGCCCATTTGTTGACGTTTGATTTCTGCACTTGATCTTTCGGCAAACTCTGGATGACGTCGGCCAAGAAGAATCGCATGATAGGATAGTCTTGGTGCCACTTTTTGATATCATCGACGCTGCCCTGCGCCACTTTTGAGATGTACTGGTCGTGGAAACGCAACTTGCTGATGGGCGGCTGCTCGTAAATCGCCTTGCACTTTTCTGAATACCGATCAGAGCTCAAGTCCCCACCGGTCGTGTTAAAAAGGTTGTACTTGGCGCTTGTCCAGACGACCAAGTCTTCCAACGAATCTTTTTTACCACGCGATTCCAAACCCTTCTTCAGCTCCTCCAAATAGATGCATTGTTGCTTTTTACCAGGAGTTTCTAAACTATGACTAATTATGGTTTTGAATTCTATACTTTGCGAGGACATTAATTTCTGTACCAATTCCGGGACGAAGCATTCCGAATAAGAATATTGAAACAATTCAAAAACTTGCTTGCTTTTCTGGTTTTTGTAATCTTGATAGATTTCTAGGGCTAGCGAGTTTAAGAAGACTTCTTTTTTTGCAGCAAATTTGCTCTTTAGCGTTAGCAATGCATTTTTAAGAGGCCCGTCCTGCGCTTTGAAAAAAGGGGCATTGCTTATCCGCGATAATACGCAATACTGGTAAAAAACTTCCTTTTCGCTCAGGTGGCCGTTCTTCTCCATTTCTTTGTACAAAGTGTCGAAAGCGATTTTTTCCGAATTGAAGTATTTTACGCTGTCGGCAAATTTTGTGACTTTCAACAATTTTGCTGTGCTCCCGTTGTAAGCCTTGCTGATAATTCCTGCCAATAATTCATCCCTGTTTTCCGGCAACCTAAGGAACGCGTTGCTCGCCCACTCAATTTTTCCTTCGTCGATGTACTGTAGAATCATATTGGTCGCGTTGCTGGTGCTCCTTGCATCGCTGTAGGCCACGCATAGTAGGGCCAACGTGATCACCGACTAAAATTACAAATAAGCTATTATAAGAAAAACTAAACGATTTAAAAACAAAACAATTATAACTTGTAAGTGCGCTCAATTATAATAATAAACTTATTAAGCTAATCAGTTAAGTAAAATCTCATAAAAAAAGAAATATTATTTAAGTTTGGAAACAAGCAGAAATAATAGATTATCTATAAAAGGGTCACATTGTCCGAGTAACCTTTGCGTGCCTTATGACATTAATGTTTGGAAATATACCAGGGGCACAAAGGGTCATTAAAAATTATTTTTCTTTATCACATTATTTGAAACTTATTTTTCTGATTACCAGAGCGAACTACTTTTTTTATTTAAAATATCTTTAATTTTATTATAAGTTTCTAGCTTATATTGACAGCAATTTAATATTTCGGAAGATATTTTATTTCTTCCCACTAACTTTTAAAAAGTTCTCAATAAACCAATAAGCAACAAATTTTCTTCTCTAGATTTTCATATTTAAATAATAAAAGTTGTATTTGCTGCTTCTTACTTGGTAAGACTTTTATAATAATCCGTCATAAATATTGTAATTTTGTGAAAATTTACTAAATTTAGCATGTCGTACAATATGACAAATCTTATTTAATATAATTTTATGATGCAACAAGAGCGAATATATTTTTTAAATAATCCATGTGATCCATGTAAGAGTAAATAAATTTCTGGCTAAGTGAAAGTGAATGATAGAAACACGTCTACAATGGTGAAATTATTCATTAATAATAAAAAAATTAAAAATATCTTACGAATGATGGCTGGAGACGCATTTGCTTGAAGATTAGCTTTTCAGAACGGAGCAAGATCTAAAAATAATTAACCAGGAATGATATTTATATTGCTTGTCCAGCAAAGCAGACGAGGAGAGGGGATTTGGCGACATAATATATAGCAGCTTGTTTGCTCCAAATTTATCGTTTTTTATAAACCCACTCCTCTTCTAATTATATCATAATCTAAAATTCAGTTACTTAATATTGGATGAAAAAATTAAAGATCCTTTTGAAAGATTATTAAAAAAGGATTTCTCGGGTGCCACAAAACTCCAGTATTATGTAAATATGCAACTCTTTTTTTGGCTCTCTTTTTCAGTTTTTTTTTTATGAGAAAAGTTTATTTTGTAAAGTCTCTCGCTGATATGGATGTTATTTATTGTGTTACCTACAATTTGTGAGCTGGCAACTTGCGCGGCGCGGGATGTCCTTCCGGTTGCATAGATTGAAATTTCCGCCGATTTCTTTTTTACATTTTTTTTTACCATAGTCACAAGATTGGATGTATATAAAAAAGTTTCAGTAACTAATCTACATAATGCCCCCTTTTTAATAGTTAGCAAATCAATATAGTTTGAAGAATTAATAATTACCATACCATACTAACAAAAATAATTATATACGTAATGAATTATAAGGAATACTAACAAAAATAATTATACGTAATGAATTATAAGGAAAATGCTTTGCTTGGTTAAATTGTTTTGCTGTATTTTGATCAATTCGGATCTATTTTGATTTCAATTTTTTTTTCTATTGCATTTTTGAAGGAAAAATGACATTTTAATTATTTAAAAAGAAAAAAACTTGATAATAATTCTTCAGTGTTAGTATAGGAAGCATGAAAAGATAAAGTAGTTTAAAAAAATCGTTTATTATTTCTATATGAAACAAGAAAAAACAAATCCAACCAAACACAACACACGCTCTGGCTGGATTTCATCTTAGCTGTATTTTACTGTCACTCGATGCCAGGACATCACGCGAAAAGGAGGTAACCTCGAAAAAAAGTGGAGTGACACAGTTTGTCGGCATTGTGCGTTAGAGGCAACTAAATTTTTATTTTATAATTGGGGTAATAAATAAATATAATGTAGCAAGTAAACAAACGTCTTGTTTCTATTCAACGTAAAAAAATTACACGTTAAACATGGAAAGTATTGCTTGACCTCACAATCAGCATAATTTTATTTCTTAAAATTACTTTGCATAATACATGAAGTCGATCATTTTATTCTATTGTCACAGAATTGGATGGTACAAAAAAAAATACTTCAGCAACTCCTCTAATGCCTCCCCTTTTAATAGTTAATTTAATTAACACACATGCATTTTCTTAATAAATAATTTCGATATTATCTGACCAACCAGAATACACATACATGCAATGAATATAAAAGGAAATCGCTTATGTTTGCACTAAAACTGTACAATTGTCCTATAATGAGGTGTTCAATAAATAATATTTCTCGCCTAAATATGTATTATTTTCAATGGAATAGTGACAAAATTGAAAAATCTCATTGTGTATTGTTTGGTGTTTAGTTTGATTTTTAATTGAAAATTTGTTCCCTTTATTTTTGAAGAAAAAAGAAATTTTTCCTGATTTTTTTCTAAAATATGAAATAATACACTTGTTAATAATTTCTTGATGTTTTTGTTTGAAGCGCAAGAAGATAAAATAGTTTAAAAACGTGAATTAATTCTTTATTGTCCGCTGCTGTGAAGCGAGAAAAAATAAAAAAGCAAATCCAACCAAACAAAACACACACTCTGGCTGGATTTCATCTTAGCTGGATTTTACTGTCATTGGATGCCAGGACAACAGGCGAACAGGAGGTATCCTCATTGAAGAACAGTAGCAGCACACTTGCCGGCGTGCGTTCAGTCGTCACAGATCCATCCATTACTTTGGACCGATTTTTAGTTTAATTTGACCAAACTTTTTCACAATTATTGACTAATAAATAAATAAATTATAAAATAAATACAAAGGTATTTTTTATTCAAAGCACAAAATTAACTCGTCAAACATGGAAAGGATAGCTAAAACATTTTTGTATTCAAACATTACCACAAAATTATAATCTACAAATTTTATTTGTTAAAATTACTCAAAATTACTTTGCGTAATGTATGAAGTCAATGTATTTTTTTATTATTATATTGTCAAAAAAACTATACATAACGAAAATCAGTTTCAGTAATATATATATGCTTCCCTTCAAAATATTTAACAAAGACGCATTTTATCGTGAGTCGACTCAATTCCTCGATGGGTATTTTTGAGTCGTAAATTGTACCACAAGGAAATTGCGCATTTAATAATAAATAATATTATAATATAGTATCAATTATCAGAATATATTTATTTGAAAACAAAATCAAAATCGCTTATGCTCTAAAATTTCTTACAAATGAATTGAGGTATGCAAGTTAATATATATTCTCCTGAATATCATCAAGGAAAAAAAATTAATGAAATATTGCGCTTTAAAAAATAAATTTGGAATCCTATTATATTATAATGTGTCAATATTTGATTGGAAGGAGTCAACATACTTTGGATTAATTTATTTGATTGGAACTTTATTCTCTTATTTGCGAAGAAATAGAAAAAAATAATTTAATTTGCCTGAACATTTGAAAATTTTTGTGAAGAATTAACAACAACTAAGTGTTTTAAAATAGTTGGTCGATTTTTCGGCATCGTTTTTGTAGGGAGCATAAATAGAGACACACAGAATTTACTTACAATTAATTAAACATCCGCTGCTGTGAAGTGTGTGAAGTGTATTGTGTTGTATGTAAAGCAAGAAAAAGCGAAATCCAACCAAACAGCTCACGGTTCTGGCTGCTTTTTCTTCTTAGGCGGATTTTTCTGTCATTCGCTGCCAGGACTTCATGTGAAAAGGAGGTACCCAGATGATTCTTGTTTGGCGCACTTCGAAAGAGGAGGAGGGGCATTTTGTTGCCGGCCAAGTGTGTTTACTATCCATGCTGCTCCCGCGGTTTCTGCTCGTCAAATTTGTGTTGAAACCAAAGTTCTCTCTTCTCTCAAATATCCGCTATTTTAAGCTCAAAAGCAGCCCACGTTTGCTTAAATCTAATCATTTTCAAAATCTAACAGTTCAATTATCGGCAATGGGTCGTCCCGCCGGTAAGGCAAAGCCCAAAAAGGACTCCGAAGGCGAAGGTAGCAGGAAGAGGAAGGCGGAGGACGAAGAAGGCCCGAACAAGAAAGGCAAATCCACGGAGGAAAAGGACGAAAAGGCGTTGAAAAATCCGACCAACAGCAACCACAACGACACCGACTACAAAGATTCAAAGACAACTGACGATGGCAAGACGTTCAACTTGAAAATTTCGTCTTGGAACGTAGGAGGATTGCGTTCGGTTATTAAGGTTTGAAACTTCTACTTTATTGAAGCAAATCTCTTATTTTTATTTGATAATTTTCAGAAAGGCTTCAATGAATATGTTGAGAATGAGGATCCTGATATCTTGTGCCTACAAGAGGTCAAGTGCACAAAGGACAAACTTCCCAGTGAGGCCAAAATCAAAGGATATCACGACTTCTGGGCAGACGGCTCTGGTAAACATTTTTAACAAACAATTTCATTAAAAACTTAATTGGGATTTTAATAAATCTGGTAAAATATTTTATTTAAATTTGACTCTGCAAACAAAAGTTACAGCTGTAATTTTTAAATTTCGCCTTTTTTTTTTATTAATTCTTGCTTTGAGATTAATTTTGATTCATTCTTACTGTGGTTTATCTTCAGGAGACAAGCTGGGCTACGCTGGAGTGGGTCTTTACTCAAAAGTGAAACCGATCTCGGTCAAGTACGGGCTGGGCCCGTCCCACGACAAAGAGGGCCGCCTGATCACTGCCGAGTTTGACAAATTCTATCTTCTGTGCTGCTACACTCCAAACGCCGGTCGCAAGCTGGTCACTCTGGACAAGAAACTCAAGTGGAATGAGGACTTCCTCAAGTACATGAAGGAGCTGGACGCCAAAAAGCCCGTCATCCTGGCCGGGGACCTGAACGTCAGCCACCAGGAGATAGATTTGGCCCGGCCCAAGAGCAACACTAAGAGCGCCGGATTCACCAAGGAGGAGCGAGACGACTTCACCAAGCTGCTGGACGAGGGTTTCATCGACACCTTCCGCCACCTCAACCCTGGAAAGAAGGACGCCTACACCTACTGGACCTACATGGCCAACGCCCGAGCTAACAACGTTGGCTGGAGACTTGATTACTTTGTCATTTCCGAGAAGCTGCTGCCCAACATGTGCGACTCGCTGATCAGAAACCACGTCTTCGGAAGCGACCACTGCCCTTTGATCCTCAACATGCATTTTTAAAGAAATGTTTCCTCCAAGAAATATTCTCAGGCATTTATATGATTCCATTTCTTTTAGTAAATTTGAATACTTTAGATGAAAGTGTGGAATCTTGCTTAGTCTCATTTCACTTGAATCAAATTATGTTTTATATTTTTAGAGCAATATTACTTGTTATAAATTTTCAGCAGCTTATCTTCAAAAGTTAAATCGGCCAATTGTAGTTTGGAAGACTTAAATAAAATTGGTATTTCGTGATAAAAGTAAGTATTTTATGATGTGTATTTCTTTATTAATAAAAAGAGTGTAGAAAATTTAACAACGCCAATGAACGCCTCTCCTAGCAAATATTAAAAGTTTTAATCAAAAGCAAATCAAAAGTCAAAGTGTCTAGCATGTAAAACCTTCCTCTTGTTGCACCATAAAATGTAGAATCTTGGAAATATCCTTCCTCCACATAAGATTATTAAGTCTAACAGTTAAATTGCATAATTATAACAAATGGTTTTTATTGGACTTCAATTGAATGAACAATTAAAAAAGCTTTTAAGAAAACTTGAGCTAGATACATCAATACATATCTTGAAATATATAAAAGATTGCATAAGAACATCAATACATATCTTGAAATATATAAAAGATTGCATAAGAATCTCAAAACATTTTCAATTTAATTAATTTCCACAATTAAAAAAATTAGTGGATTCCAACTTGCAGAATAAATCTCAATATTAGGCTGCCTATTTTGTAAAATTCAAAACTGATCCGCTTACAGCAAAAAACTTGAATACTTGTAAATGTGTTTTTGATTAACAATGGAGTCAATAAATTGTTCAAAAAATAATTAAACTTAAAATGTATGATTTTATTTGACTGCTTGTTATCTCACTGCTCCTTGGGGGCGCCCCACATCCACGTGACAATCTTGTCCATCAGACCCTTCGGCTGCTTTGCCTCGGCTGCCCTCACAAGAGCCGTAGCCTCCATTGTATCCCGACGAGCTCTATTCTTTTCTTTCCTCTGCGCCCGTTCCACAACAACAGCCAGGTCAGGTAGGCCTGTTTAAAGTGAGGAAAATAAAATTCAACATTTTGATTACAGATGAATTAAAAAGCGCTACTCACTTATGCAGCCGTAGAAGTCCAGCTGATTGGCCAAGCAAAATTGAACCAGAGAGGCTTCCTTGGGATCAGCTTGCAACTGGTCCGCCTCAGTGTGGCTAAGGACGGTGTGCAATTCTCCTAAGGGCCGCCCCAAATCCACAAGACGATCTTGTCCATCAGACCCTTCGGCTGCTTTGCCTCGGCTGCCCTCACAAGAGCCGTAGCCTCCATCGCATCCCGACGAGCTCTATTCTTTTCTTTCCTCAGGGCCCTGTTCACAACCACAGCCAGGTCAGGCAGGCCTGTTGAAAGAGAGGAAAAAATTCATCATTTTGATTACAGATGAATTTTAAAGCGCTACTCACTGACACAGCCGTACATGTCAAGCCGATTCGACAAGCAAAATTGAACCAGCAAGGCTGGCTTCGCTTTCCGGGGATCGGCACGCACTTGAGCAGCCTCTGTTGTGGTGAGGCCGGTGTAACTTATTGTTAGACCTTTGCCCCGACGGCTGCTTCCCTCGACGACAGCCAGCCTTTCCATGCGGCCTTCACATTCATTATTTGAGGCATTAAATGTACATGATTTATCATACTGGAATGGGCGTCGAAGATCTAGCTTGTTCTTCTGGGCCACGGCAACTTGGAGACCGTAAGGTAAATTGGCCTCAATGTGGGCTGTGCCTGCCTTCCGGCCTAAATCACTGGCTTCTTGCAGAACTTCCACTGCGTCGTCCGGAAATCGAGGAGGCTTGAGAACCGAGTTATTCATAATTTTGAAATGGGCAGAATTATTCAAAAACCGTGACTTTCGAGAACTTTGAACGTGAAACAATTCAAAAAGTAATAAACGGCTTTGCAACAATGGAAAAATAATGGCAGGATTGAAAAAATAACACTGCACGAATTTGCAAATATATTATATTGAGAAATTTCAAAAGTCGCTGTCGAGGCTTTGATAAATGATTTTGGAATTTAAATACCAAATTTTGATTGCTGTATTATGTGTAAATTTCAGCATTCACTGACGCAGGCGTAAATAAATTCATTCAATATTTACGTCGTTTAATACAAGTGCTTTGTCTTACTGGCGTGTAGGTCCAGAATTTTCTCATGAAGGCTACAACCATCTGGCAGCCAAATGGCAGATTCTAGTTGATGTACACTGGACCATCAAATCGGCCAAGTTCTGAAGTTTTTAAAATGAAATCAGCCGTTATATGATTTAAAACGTTCGCAACAGTAGAAAATTAATAAGAGCGTTGCAACAATTGAAAACTAATGAGGATTGATAAGAATACTGCGCAAAGGAGATCAAAAGTCACTCTCAAGGCTGTAAAATATGCTTTATAAATTAAAATATCAAAATATGATTAACGCTGGAATATTTATTTTCAAGAGGATAAAAAATATAAAGCATTGAGACTGGCTGAGACCCACCAAGACCGATGTGGAACATAAGCCTTATGATGATAAAGTTACAAAATTTCGAGAGTTTCGAGACCCACCAATACCAATGATCTCGACCGGTCTTAAGCAAGGTCTCGATGGGTCTCACGTCCGACAAGGGTTGGAGACCAATAAAAAAATTCACCCGACCAGGCCAACCACATAATTGAAAAACGCTTTTAAAAAGTTAAAGTGTAATTTTTTAAGACGATTTCATTGAAATTTCAAGATTTCTTTAATATTAAGTAATGGATGATCAATCGATCGAATGAACAATTCAAATTTTTTTAGAAATCTTCTTCAAGATATCTTTTGAAAGACACAATAGATTGTGTGTAAGAATTAAGAATCTAAAAATACTCGTTTTCCAATTTTAATTAGCTTCCGCAATTAAAAAATAAAGTCGATTTTTCGACTTGAAGAATAAATCTCACTATACGGCTAATAAGCTTACGTAGGCCGTACCGTAGATTGGCGTCGATGTGAAGTTTTCGGGCTAAATTCAACCTTGAAGTCCTTGAGAACCTTTCTCTCCATCGAATCCGATCTTTTGAGGCAGGGACACGGAATTAGTCACAAGATTAGTCATTTCAATCCAAGGATCTTTTTTAAAAGATCCTTATTTCAAACTGATGGGATGAGAATTTTCGAGCAACCGTTACATACGTTTGAAAAGTTGAGAATGTGAAACAATTCAAAAAGTAATAAGGACTCAGCATTCTCCGCAACAATGGCAAAATAATCAGGATTGAAAAAAGACTCCTGCGCGAATTTACGAAACGGTCGGCAAAAAAGGTCTGTTGGAGACCAATAAAATAATGAAAAAACTTACCTATTATTGTTTCCACATGATTGAGACCAACATTGAGACTGTAGCGGCAGCGGCCATGTTTGTTGTTATGATCTTGGATCAGCCGTCGTCCAATAAGACCGTCGTCTGATCATTTGATATTCGAATTTTGGCGGACAGCCTGTGTGCTACGTATTGCGAAAAGAGATTTACATTTATCTCCAATTCGCTGCATTTTGTACTCAAAAACATTTCACCAAAGAATGCAGTTTATTGAAGGGTGGCAAAATTAAGTCATACTTTGTAAAAAAGGAAAAAAAAAAACGATAGAAGACCAAATCACTGCAAATAACTTATTTTGTGTTTGTAAAAATCATAATCCATAATCAGCAAATTTTACTAAATGAAATAAAATTTTATTCTTTTTGATTAAAATAAAATGGGCGGCTGTCCTGCTATGAAAGCAGTGCCGTAATAATTACATATATTATATTTTTATTTTTACAAGGTTTTAAAAATCATAATACGGTGTTTTAATTTCTTTGGTGGTCTTAATTGTAAGACAAATGACTATCTGCAAAAAAATTATGAATTCAAAAGTTGAATGCCTATAGTTCCTGACATTGAACTACGTATTTTCTTCTGTCAACTTCAAAGTCATGTCATAACAACTTCTGTAAGTATGGTAAATATATATAAAAAAAAATAGAAATTACGAGAGCACTTTTGAATTTCATCTTTGAATCAAGATTTTCACAAAATAAGGATGAGTAAAAAATTAAATGAAACCTATTTTTTTTTTAAACACATACAAATATTTTCAGTTAACTATTAACAATTAGTATTTGAGAGGTGTGAAGAGCTTGTCAATCAGTAGGCCGCCACATCCTGGCCAGCGTTGTGCCTCTTGAGGAACGAGGGCTCGAGTCCGATGGTGAAAAGCGCGCCGATGGACAGCAAGGCGGTGGAGATGAAACCAGTCAGGGTGGCGTCCTTCTTGCTGGTGAAATGTGTGCCGAAGAGCACAGAGAAAAGTCCTGCCACCACGTAACCGGTGAGCACCAATATGCCCGTTGAGGTGCTCTCGAGGGCTGGGTAGCTCCTTTCTGCGGAGTACTCGATCGCGGCCGTCATGTAGAATGCAAAGAACAGGCTGCAAAAAATTCATTTATAAAGAAATTATAAATTTGAAATAACAAAAGAAGGAATCAAAATTCATATTTAATTATATGATTTGTTGTTATAAATTATAAACAAAAATTAATTTAAACTCTATTATAGAACTCTTCTATTTTTTTATGACCCCAACCGAGAAGTTAAGACAGCTTTTACTATTGCACTTAATTTTCCACTGGAGTGCAATTTTTTTTAAACCATGATCAAATAAATTGCATTTAAATATTTATTATATTTACCAATTTCCAACTAAATTTTTGTTATTAGTAGAAATTCCATAAAATTGAAAAAAAAGAATAGTTATAGAAGAATTATGATAAAAGTTTACAAAGTGACTACTTATTTTTAACTTGTATTTCAGTATTTAATAATTCACATCTCTGCTTTTTATATCTGTAAAGACAAAAGACTGTAAAAAATGTCCATCTTTTATTTCACTGATAACTTAAAAAATCGATATTAAAACGCGAGATGACATGACCAAACAAACCTGACGCCACCATAGCAGAAAAAGGTGAAGTACATGGACTCGGCGTGGATGCTGATGACCAGCATTACGTGGAAAGCGAACAGGCCTAGGATTGAGAAACGGGCCACGTAGTGGTGCTTCCTGGTCCAGTCGAGAATGCACCCTGACACCAGGGAGCCTATGTATCCGCAGGCGATGATGACTGACGTGATTGGCAAATCCAGTTCTTTGATTCCCTCGTGCACCTCAAAGATTACAGTCAGCCTTTAAAATAAAAAAACTTAATTTCTCTTGTAGAGGAAGATTTAACTATTTTGCCATCGACTCATCAAATTGCGGTATTTATTATGCAAGAGGTTAAAAAGAATTCAATTAAAGTAATCTTAAATAATTTAAATTTATATTCAACATGATGTAATTAAATATTTTAAAAATAGTAAGGAACTAACAGACTGTTAGAAGTTGAATATTAAATTTACAATTAATGAATAAATAATATTTTGCTTGCCTAATTGGATGAAAAATCATCATTGTGAGTCCATAAGTGAGTCCGAAGCCAATGCTGTTCATGACCAGTTTAAAGTCGGCAACATACATTGCTTTGAGGCGCTTCAGGAACGCGATGAAGGACTGGTCGGGCTTTTCCATTTCGTTCCTCAATTTCTCTGCAAGACTCGAAGGTTCTTTTGGAGCACTTTGGATGACTGTCGATTTTACTCTGGTAAGAAATCAACGATTTTTAAGAGTTTATTACTTACAAGCGGTGATGATAGAAAATATTATGGCCAGAGAGGCCATAATCCCGTAGAGGATAATCATGTGCAAAGAGAATTCATTGAACTTCTCCTTGTTTCTGTCGTAGGTCCAGAAAATAAGGTGCGGAGTAAGGTATCCAACCAAAATGCCCAACTGTAAAATAACGTATATAACAAAAAAGTTAAGAGATTAAAATTTCCAGAAAATCAATAAAATTATAATTTTTTCAGTCAGAAAGTGAAAACAGAAACTAATTAAATAGAAAGTAGTTGATTACTTGGACATTATAAATTATATGAGTTTCATGTGATGAGAAATTCGTGAAAATTTTTTAATCAGAAAAAATGATTTAATTCTCTCAGCACAAACAAATTTTTTTGTACATGCCATTCAATCTATAATGTTAAATTTATTATACAGAGCTGAAATTTGCGTGTATGCCTTTCAAAATTCTCAAGCACAATTATACTTTGGTGCTTAACAGCATAATTATTTTTAATTAGTTCAAAGCCTTTGTTGAGTTTTTCTTACGTTGTCTCCGAAAAAGGCAATGGCGCATACAACAGAGATGGACCGGCGGCTGAACCATGCAACGCAGAGTCTGTGCACTGCAGGGAAGAGGCCGATGCGGCTCAGGTTGATCAAAGACTGGCCGATGAAGACAACTATGATGTGCAGGTGGAGAGCAGCGGCTATTGCTTTGATTCCCACGCCGAGGGTCGTCAGAACGGCCAGGATTCCAAACACCAGTCGAACACCCTAAAAATTCAATGAAAAATTGAAAAAATGTAATCATTTTTGATCCAAATGAAAAATTTATATGCTGGAGAGTCTTCATGATTTTTTTGAAAAAATATCTTTGATCTTTGCGAATCTTGTCGTTTTTCAAATTTTTATAAGTGAGAATATGAGGATAAAATTTTTAAAAGATAAAAAACAAAACTTTTGTTACTGCAACTTGTTTGCGGACATCGTTATAATATTTTTCCAAAGAATGTTTATAATTTTATAATGACATTTTTGTGTATTTTGCTTGAAAAAAGATAATTTTTCTCCAATAATTCACAACGCAATAAAATATGACTTAAGAATTTGTATGAATTTTTTAAACTTGCTTTTGTCTCGATGAGCCACAAAACCGGCAGGGCGATGATCAGGGCCTGGATGGAGCTGTAGTAGGGCGGAAGGGCCCAGTCGGTCATTTGAGAAGCGACCTCCGTGTAATTGAACTCCCGGTGGTTCTCGGCAAAGTTCATGAACGCGTTGTAATAGTGAAACACGGTGAACTCCTGGGCAGACACGCTGGTGAAGAGACACACGGCCGCCAGCAGAACGGCCCAGCTGAGGAATCCGTCGCGCTTCTTCTTGGGCCCTTTCTCTTCCACTTCGACCTTTCCCTCCGGAGTCCCCGGAATCACTTCTTCCTTCTCAACATTGGTGTTTTCCCCTTCCGATTGCTTTGCGGGTCGGACTACGACCTTCTCAAGGGCCACGCCGGAATTCGCGCTGCCCTTCTCCATCGCGGCTTTCAGATTCTCTGACATTTTGAATTGATGAATCCGTTTGAAAATTCTCGTGAATTACAACAATGGAAATTTTTAGAATATGGATGAGTTTCTTTATATCAAACAATGTCTTGGTTAATATTTGAATGTGTTTCATTGTTGCACATTCACTATATTAGTTGCCATAGAAACATGTTTGTTTTCGTTACAAATTATTGAAAAACAATAATTGAAATAGCAATGTCACTAATATGATTTTTTAATTCTGAGAACGTTTGAATAAAATAAATAATATATTAAATAAAGTAACTATAATTGATAGCGAAAACAAATAATTAAGTTACAAATCAAATATATTTTTTATGCAAAACCTCAGAATAAGTTTTTTTCAAAATTAAATGAGATTTTGAAGAAGTAAAAATAATTTAAATAAATTTTTAAAACTTCATTTCACTTCATTTATTGTACTTACGTTTCTTCTTATAATTTTTTTTATTCATTTTTGTTGTTCAAAAGCATTATGAGCTTATCTAGTTAGTGATTCATTGACGCTTTTATTTTACATTTCCTTTAATAAAATGAATAAAATATTGATCGAGTTTTTCTTCAAAATTAAAAAAAATTTCAAGGATTATGATAATTTATATCGCCTACCTGAAACGCCTGCAATGTTTCAAGTATGCAACCTGCTGTTCGCATTGCCTCTGTTGTCAGTAAGAGATGGCGTTTGAGACCGTTTCCTCGCACCTTCTCGAAGGAAACTCTCGGGCTTGTTGCTCTCGGGAACTCACCTGGCGGCGATTTCCTCTGCCTGCAGATGGCGCACCTGGCCGGTCAGCAAACAGGTCTTTTTCAGCGCCGTTGAGTCGATCAACAGTCGAACAGTCGGCGAGTGCATTCCTCAGGTTACGTGACCTCAAAGACCAAAACATACGCGAGCAACCCTCTGCGTGGACGTGCACCGAATTCAAACGAAGGATTTCCAGTGCGTGCAGACTTCTTCAAGTGAAGTGGTGTCCTGTTCCCGGATTTCCACCTGAGCAGTGTCCTGGTGCAGCTCCGAAGGTCGCCGAATTTGGTGTTTTAGTTCAATTGCAGTGAGTTCGTTTGGTGACAAAGAAACGAGTGAAAGTCGCCGGCCGGAATTTCTGCGACCGGATTTTTTGGATTTGCGATGCAGGTAAATCTTTAATATCTGACCTGAAAGGTTAATTTTTTGCTCTAGAGAGATGAAGAGGCGTGTAATTTTACTCCCTTTGTTAGCGCCTGCTGCGAGTTTCCCACCAACCGTCATAATATTCCGTCGTTTTTCTAGCAAGGAATATTGCTAATGAATGCGAGTCAGAAGTGACAAAAAAGAGCAATTTTTGCAAGGTTAATTCAATTATTGAAGCGGTGCGAAATTGCATCTAATTATACTTTTATTATTGTAACAGGATCCGAGCTCATTAAATTAAATTAGTTCAACTTCATGGCTGCATATTTATATATTTTTTTAAATGAAGAAACAATTTAATAATTTATTGCTTTCTTTCTTATCGTTGAACTTTGTCACGGAAAGTTTCTGCATAATTAGAAAACATAATGAGGTGAAAAAACCGAAAAGTGCTCATTAATTAATCATGAACTTCCTGTATCATTTCGTCTTATTCTTTTAACTCTTTTAAGACTTTCAACAAACATTAGTCAAAATTTTCTCACAAGTTCCTTATTTAAATTTTATCTATTTTGGTGCGGGTGAGGTCTCTCATGTTTCGGAATTTCTGGGTAATTTGGACGCAGCAGGAGTCGTGCAATTAACGTGATTGAGCAGGGCAAACGATAAATCAGACCCACGCGCGTTGAAGTCTCCACACAAGCAGCCCCACAGCGTGACAAATCGCGGCCCAATCGCACGCCGACCAAGATGAATGGCCACGGGTCAACAGGCCTTCTCGATTTCTGGAAACGCGAGCCTGCCCTATTCTCTAATGGGCATAGGAAAGCGTCAGGTTGCCTATTCATTTATGAAGAGTGAGAAGAAGCGCTCGTGTCTCCACAGGAATGTCTACGAGGCACAAAAAATACCCAGAGAGATCTTATTTGGATAATTTGAGGCTTCTATATGAATGAGGTTATATAGTAAATAGTTTTTTTGTTTGCAATATACGTTGAATTGGAGTGATACGAAGAAACAAAAATTATAAATTATTTGGAATCTACAAGGGGGACAGTGCTGGACACTCTGGACCAGCTCTGGACAGTACTTAATTATTGATGTTTACTTAACCATCATGAATTTAAAGAAAAACATTTTTTTTACACTATTATTAAATTAACAAGCAACTCTTAAAAAATACAATTTTTATGTTTTTTACATTAGACATTTTATGTTTATGAATTGCGTAATTAATGATATTATTTTGCATTTTAATTTTAAATTTACTTATTACTGTAAGCATGATCTATTTTTTTTTTGTCAATACAGATTACATAAAAATCAATTTTAGTTTTAACAACAATGTTATTATTAATATTTAGTTCTATGAAATTAAAATTTCAAATATTCAGAGATTACAAAACACCAACTTTAATTTTCTGTTATGTCTTACCTATTTAAATTATGGAAAAATATGATATATATAAGATTATTTTTATTATATTGTAATTTCTATTTCTACCTACACAAGTCATGAAAAAATTCAGTAATGGAAAAATTATCAGGAGTAAAAAAATCAAATCAAAAAATATTCCTCAGCTTCAAAGTTTTCAAATCCCACTCACTCAGCAATGCTTTATTTAGTGATCGATCAGCATCTCAATATATCGCAAATTACCTCCCACCAAACACGCTAATTGCATGTTATTTTGACAGCAACCGTCTAAACACAAATTCGCTGCGTCATATTCCAGTGCTTTGTCGGTTTACCAATAAAAGTATTGAGAGAGAGGTCTTTAAAACATTTCTCTGTGCAGAAGAGGTTTGGTTTGTCACGACTTTCGGCTCTGTAGTGGACCACCCGTCGGAGCCAATAAATTAAAGCACCGCAAAATTTATTTTTTCTCGTCGGGACCAGCCTTTGCAGTCCACCCTCGCAACAAGAAATAAGTAGAAACTTGATCCGCTGCGGTGCGTTGGTAATGTCATTAATCTATACTCGCCTCTGCTGGGAGATTAATTACACCTGCTGATTGTAAATATTAATGAGAGAGAAAGAACCAACTCACGCCGGTCGAGCATGAAATGAGAAGAAGTGCATCCGAGTTGGTAAATTTATTTGTAAATTTATCCATTGGCACGCTCCGAATGCAATATCGCGTTTCAACCTGTCGCTACCTCGGCCGCTCTCTCAGCGTGTGTCGCCGAGCAATTTTCCGATCGGTAATTTTATCAAATTGAGTTAATCGCGTTTGGCTAATTGAAACATTATATATGTGGGGAGGAAGAGTTTATTATGCTAATTCGTGCCGCCGACCAGAAAAATTAATATGGCATTGCACGGTGGCCGAACAAAGGCGCAGATCGTTAACAGAGAGTGATTCTTTACACTTTCGCGGTTTTGTAATAAAGTGAGTGAGATCGACTTGTGAAACACGCTTTTTCATGCTCACTGCCGGCTAATTAATCAAGATCTAAAAACCTCATTTTCATCAAAAGAACCAATTAGTAATGCACAAAATTGCAGAAGTTACACTCAGAACCCCATTTACCTTCGATAAAAGTTAACGCTTTTCTAACTATTAAATTGTGTTAAATGAACTGTCGAAGGGGTTGATTCTACTCTCCTTGAAGGTAAATTTTGACGAGCCCAAGAGTTAAATATTTTGAGGGTTCATTCTACCTCCACTAAATGTTGCAGCGTCTCTTCTTACTTGAGCGCATAGATTGTTTTTACCGTCGCGGTAGGTTGGATGCTGTTTGATGCTTCCTAACGTTTGCGTGAAGGTAAAATGATTTTGCCCAACTTTTGAGTGAAGGTAAAAATTAACATCTCATACAAGTTGATCTGTCTATCTACCTTAGCAAATATGTGTCTTTTACCTTTACATAAAGGTTAGAAAACTTAGAATTTTCATGCAATCATTGCGTTTGGGTCTTTTAGAAAAATTATTTAAAAAATCCAAGATTTCCTTGCACAAAAATCATAAGCAAAAATATTTTTAAGCTGTAATTAAAAAAAAGCTTTACAAAAAAACTGAAAGGCTAATATTGCAACGGAAAATTGTACAGTATAAAATTAGTTAATTTTACTTAAATTGAGTAATTTAACATTTGAAAAAATTTTAATGTAGATAGTAATTAATTTGCCACTTCAAATTGAAAGGAAATGTGAAATGACGAATTTGAACAAATTCCAAAGAACACAATATACATATATCTACAGCGATTCACATAAGCTGCAAATAAAATTTTTGCTCAAAAATATTCGCTGCTCCTATATCTTCAAAATGCTTTTAAAATGTTATCATAGCGATTTATGTCCTGAGTTTTACATTAAATAATAAATTAATTTTTTATTGACCTATTTAAAATTCTACAAGCCAGCTGAATCACCAAATTTCCATAATAATTAGCATTTTCTCAAAACTGAAGCTCTGCTCCCGCGCAACAATTTTCAAATAATCACGTCTACCTTCATGGAAAGTTAAAAATCTGAGAAAGTCCGCCAAAATGTAGCGTCCGTTGGCTTATAACCCAACGCCGCAGAGTAACGTCAACCCAGAGTGACGGTAAATTTTACCTTCACCAAAAGTAAATCGCGGCACAGACGCCCTACGTCAGCATCCTCTGCCTCCTCATTTGAGCTCTGCGCCCTGTATGAAGAAGCACATTTCGGCGTCATCCTTAAAATTGTTTTATTTTAATCAAATTTGACTCAGAAATTCGGCTCTGAGGAAGACACTACCAAACCAACACAGCCAAGAAGTTCCCTGGTAAGAAATTTTTGAAAAAACACTAGCCGATCATGACTTATTTTCCCCTTGTGTATTGTTTTAGGAGAACCATACTGCAATACAGATTGAATCTTTATTCGAATTTCACCAACCTTCGATGGAATTTTCTGCAGGTATTGTACACCTGTTAGCGTTTTAAAAAATTCCAGTAATTAAAATTGAATTTTATTATTATTTTGTTGCAGATTGCGCAGTTGACATCGGCAATGATGCAAACAAGACACACAAAAGGAAAAACTAAAACTGTTCAGGTAAAATAATCATTTTTTTTATTTCTTATTTTTATTTTATGGTATATTAATTTCTATAAATGAAACTAATATTTTGAACTTTCATGTTTTTGTTTCAGGGGCTTAATTTCTTAGGATTTGATGATCTACAACGAACAAGAAGTGCTCCTTCTATTCAGTTTTGGCTCTCTCTGCGCAAGGAAGTGGACTTGCAAAAATAAACCAGCAGTCATAATTTAAAAAGTGCTCTCTGGTACTCTCAGTGGTCAGTTTTTGTAGATTTAGTGAAGTGTTCATGAAGAAAGAAGGTCACCAAATTCCATCATCAAATTGGAACAAGCTATACAAGCAACAGCGTTGAATTGTAAGTTTAATTAATGCAACTTTTTATTATTGTAATTTGTTAAAAATCTAATATTTATGCCTGCAATTGTACTAGATGGTTTTCTTAAAATAAACTTAAATTTTTCGGTAAACCTGGAATATTATTTGTAGTTCAAACAACCCAATAAGAAAAATAAATGTGACTGAATATGAAAGTTAAAAGTAACACATAAGCAAAGTAGCATTCAACATCTCAAGGAGTACCAACAACCACTGAGTGCGTTAAAATTTACCTTCACGAGAAATAAAAACTACTCTCAAGTATTTTAAAATTTACCTTCACGGTGAGTTAAAACTACTGTTTAGTCTGGTTGCGCTGCTCTGTGTACGGTGGGAAAATTACCTTCACACAAGTGTTGGATGTACTCTATTGGGAGGGTTAGAAACATTTTACCTTCATCTGAGAGTTACATTAACTCACAGGAGCTATTGAGACCCTTTTAACTTTATTTTGAAGGTAAATCCAACCTTAAAAAGGTAAAAAAGGTTCTGAGTGTAGTTTTTAATTTTTATAGCTCGTGGTTACAAAATTGATATGTTCTATTTTAACGTCTCCGGTTTTTGTGTATATCATTTTATGAAAACATGATTTTTCACAACACTTATTTGCAAAAATATTAAACAGTTAATTAGATTGCTTTAAAATTGCAAATTATTGGTATATTATTATTTTATAAAATGAATATCATATAATCAAATTGCTGGGATTGTTAATCAAGTTCCTTCCTTACATTTTGTTTCAATTGTAGCCTATTAATTGAATAAGGTATCAAAATTCTAGAAAAACATATTAAAAAAATTCATTTTACAATAAATTTCATTCCTTGCAAAATATCTTTGTAACTTATTTTTATTTTTCTGGATCAGCCTTGCAACACTGCATATTTTAATGTAATATTTTTCTCTTGACTTGTACAAAATGCAGTTTGTTTATTTAGAGAGTTGATAGCCAATGAATTTTATTAGAATTCCATTCGAACTGGATCTTTGGCGTTCTCTTTCAGATCGATATCTAAAAGATTCCAGACGTCATCAGTTGGATCCTGCTGCGTGGTCCATATTTTTTTTCACTCGGCGGCCGTCCATCACTTGGAAATTAGAATTTTCAACGGTACCGAACGTGTTCGTCGTTCGTTTTCACGCGTATATTTTAACGTGGTCGACGGACGGCATTCCTTCTTTATAAATTTTGGCCGACTAACCGTTATAGTCACTCTTAATCTTGGGTAATCGATTCGCTTGCCATTTCTTCTTTGCCGAGCAGCGCCCGCGGCCGAATCCAAATAGAGCGTGTACACCATTAAGATTAATTATGGAAGCGCGAGAGACGAAAGGGGAAGGAAGGAAAATAACGCTGAACATCTTCACTCCTTTGGTAAATTTCACGCTGCCTGGGTGGCATCGGGAAAATAAAAAATGCATTATTTTCTCGCCTGGAAAGGCATTACCTGCAAGTTCTAAAAGCTTTTTGAAAAAACTGTGGAGAGAAACGTGCTTGGGAAACAAATCCCCAGATTTATATTCGGCTAATAGGAAAGCGCATGTCAAAATTGTCCAAGAATTTTTAGATTTTATTGCCCAATAATTCAGAATCAGTTTCCCAGAAGGTGATCTTCTTGATGCTTGTTGGGATCGAGAGCTTTGTTTCTGAGAGGAACTGTTTATATTATTTAATCTTGTTTGGAGAGAGAGAAAAAGGGAAACGTCGCGCTGCCGTCTCCGGAGATCGTTGCCTTTATGCAAATTGAGTGCAAGTCATGAGCGAGCCGAGATTAAATCTTTTGTGTTATTTTCCTCCGGGAAAAAACACGCTATGCTCTTGAACGTGCATCCAGCCTTTTCTTTTGTGTTCGCATCGACAATAAAAAGGGAAATAAAATGAAAATCCCATTGAAAATAAAACGCACAAAGATTTTAATCAGTATAGAATAATGAAAAAAGTCTTTTTTTAAGCGGGAATTTCAAGCTTGGATTTTATTTCAAAAGTCTCATGTTCTTCTAACCAAAAAATCCTGAATATTCCTAAATTTTAGATTTAAATTTGATTGAAAATTGTTCTATAGATTATTGTTTCGAGCAAAAATTAATTCTTTAAAAATGAAAATTTGAATAAAAAAGTACAAACAAAAATTGTGTTGAGACTTGAGTATCCCTCCAACATGGATAAAAATACATAACAGCTATAGTTTTCTCGCCTATTATTTTATATTAGAATGAAATTATGTTGGTTGTTGGTTATGTTGCAAAAACCTAAATGTCAGAATTAATTTTTTTTAGGATAAAAAGGGGACTTTGTCACCAATATAATATTAATTAATATCAATGAATTTGAAATTTTATGTTAATCAAATTTTCGGGCTTAGCTTCAAAATCGCCACCGGGAGATCAGCAGAGACAATGGATCAATATTAAAACAGGTGGTACCGGCACACCTGTCTACTTTTACCGAAAGCAAACATGGTGGGTTTATTTATCGGATTGGTCGGTGACTCGAATCGAGGAGGCGCCTTCCACTGTTAACCCTTTTGAATCTCACAGGGTGTGTCCGGTGCCGCAGCCTCAGGTTACGTAAAAAGCACTCGCTCGAGCAAATAATAAGAAAAAGCTCTTAGCGCCACTCTGACAATGCGATGAGACTGGGGCGGATTCGGAGTTGGTGTTATATAAAAGAACAAACTGATGGGAATTCCTCTCATCATTTTTACTTACAGTGATATGAGGAAAAGAGTGGAGATTGATTGATTTTTGTAAATGAATGTGGAAAAAAGATGAAAATCGGCTATGCCTATTGATTTTATTTATTTATTATTTGTCTGTTAATCAAAATTTATTTAATATAATAAACAAACCATATCGATTTTACAATGCTTATTGTTTTATTAAATTAAAAGTCTTGACATTCTACTCAATACTTTAATTTATGTAAAATTTTCACGAGTTAAATTTTTTTCTTATTGACAGATAAACAATAATAATAATAAACAACCAGGAGAGCCTCTCTTATATTTGTATATCTTTTGTTGCTTGAAAGAAGAGTGGCAATTTAAGAGGTGATCGACGGCAGATAATTGTTTGAGTGCGCGTCTCTCTGTTTTTTCTGTTGTCGTTAAAAGGTCCACTCCATAATACACTCTCTGCAGTGGAATTAATTATTAAAGCTGCATGTCTGAAGCTCATTAGTAAACGAACTAGTTTGCCACTCTCTTGAAAAGCAGGCCGTCCATCAACAAACCCGTGTGCATTATTATTGTGATATATATAATTAATCCACGAGACCGAATTGGGAAAAGGAGTCGGATGCACTCGAGCTTCTCGAAGTAATTTTATTTCACAGCAGCTGTGCGTGAGTGTCAATTTCCATCAAGTGTAAACAAAGTTGGACGATTTCTTTTCAGGTGAATCCGTTTTGGACCTGCGGTTTTTCCGACAACCGAGGTCATTACTCTACGGATATTAAATATTTACGTAATAGGCCGAAAATTGTGTTTGCACGATGGAGAGTCGTTAGGGAAAGCACAAACCGCGAAACGCACCGCCTATTTTCAGACAGGGAAAAGTTTATTTATTATTTTCTATACATCTGCTCAACTTAAACGATTTTATAACATCACAATGAAAATGCTTATATGCACAAATTTTAATTGCTACTTTTTACAAGAAAATAAACATTTTATATAATTATATATATACTTATGAACATATATTTTAAGTAAAATATTTATATAATATCGTTGCGATTTTCCAATTGAAAAGGAAAGAACAAAAATTAGCTCTCTTGGATTAAATCGACAGTGACTCCATTACAAATTATTTCTGGATCTATGTATAAATAAATAGTTTTTCTCTCAATCTAATTGTAATCTTACTCTTGAGTAATGCAATTTTTATATCAAAAGCTACACATGAATGTAAAATTTGATTTCGATTCACTATTTATGTTCTTTTATCTTTCGTAAATTTTTTAAATATTTATTGCCTTATTTCTGTTATGTTAACAATATTAAATTTGAATTCATGTTTTGTTTTTGAAAAGTTCCTTTATTGAAATTAATGTGAAGTGTTTGTTCAATTATATATAATATCAGTTCATTCTACGCTGTTGTTGGTGATGTATTATACTGATATTCATATACCAAGAATAGACTACCCTCTTTTGAAAAAAATGCTTTTGACTTCCAAGCAGTGCGTCATACATTATTGTGGCGTAAAAACTTGTTTTACATAAAGTAGCAGACCCTGCAGGGATGCATCCCAGCATCTCTTATTGTTGTGGCAACAAACTCACAATCGACGACAAATCATATTCGCGGCATAAATATTGTGATGCAACGACACGCCTGCAGCATCCCCGGCGCGCAATTTACAATCACTTAAGCGCACACGTCTCATGCACTTTCCTTACAGTTATGTGCTTGTTCTTGAGCCAGTCTGGAACACGCATTAATAACACGGCACGTACTTGCTCTCAGACGGCCCGTGATAATAATTCCTCTGCAGAGAATAACTTTTGCGTCGCATCTCTCGCGTCACCGAGTCAGAAAAATCAACTGCAGCTTGAATAATGTGAAACGTTCACGGTCAAAATGCAAATGGCCTCGGACAAATAATTCGACCTGCGAGATGAAAATTAAATCCGATGCAACGCGCGAGCGATGTTGAATAAATGCACGTCAAAGCCACACCCACGAATGCTTGAGAAATAAAATTTATCTTTGATGGAGTTTTTATTAAAAAAAGTCTTCCCGCTTGGAGAATTATTGAAATATTTATTGAAGTGCAGTGGATTTATTGCCTTCGCCATTTCAACAAGTTTAAGATAATTATCTCGACAATTATAGAAGGGATAGGATGAAATTATATAATTATGGTATATGGTGTTGTTTTTCCAGCCCAAAGGCTTTTCTTTGTTAATTGCGCATTAGGTTGTTTAGTGAAATTAAAAAGGGCATTAAAGTAAGCACGTGCTAAATATGGTTAAAAGCTTAAAGTTATACCAAGCTCTTAAGAGTCATAATCTTCTGTGGCCCGAAGATACAAATTTCTTTACAAAATCATGGCACTTGGAGCAACCTGAAATGCCAATAAATATCCTAGAAACCCTAGAATGAGATTTTCTAAGTGTTGTAAAGCTATATATTGTATATTAATTTTTATAATTTTTATAATTTGGTTAAATAAAATGCATTATTTAATTAAAATCTTCATTATTTAATATTTGCAGATGAATTGAATTATTTTAAATTAATTAAAAGCACACACATCATTTTGGCTTTCAAAAAATAATTTCAAATACCCTACAAATTATTCACAAAATTCAAATTTGACATTTTTTCAAACTAATAAGGTTAATTGTTGTGTTTACAATTTATAGAACGGGGAAGAAATAAAATACTTCCGGTGTTAAAAATATCGCATTATATATTAAATTGGAAAAGAAGAATTGTAATAAAAATTTATGTTTACTGAGAATACTTTGAAATCGTTGAAAATAATTCACCGCCTTGCTATGTTTGTGGTCAGAAGCAGTTTAAATAACTCGCAGCGAAACAAAATAAGAAGAGCGATTTATAAAATATTGGCGAATTTCATAGAGGAGATGAGTGAGTGATGATAGGGTGCACGATTTTCATCGCACTATTTGCGCAGTGCTGACGCAGAGGGTTATTTATTGCGACTTGCATCAGCACTTCTTCTTCTTCTATTCGCATTGAATGGTCGGTTCCTTCGGCGCACGGGTTATTAATGGACGCGCCGCCGATTTGGGTCCGCAGGCCATTCCGAGAATTTCTCGACGCCGCGCAGCAAAAACAAAGCGGACATTCGAGAGTGGAGTATCATTATTGTATTATTTTATTCAACACTTGGACGATTCGCGCAGGTATAAATCCGAGACTCTCTCTCTTGGCCGGGAGAAGATGCATTGTGCAATTAAACGAATCGCTCGGGACATAAATTTTAAATTTAATGAGAGAGTGCGTATTATAAGTTTGTGCTGCTCAATGGTGTGGAAAATAAGCTTGATCTAATTATAAAAAACTGCATCCTCACATAATTTAAGATAATCATCATTTTTATAACTAGCAAGATTCAATCTAATCAATTATGGCAGATGTCAAATTATATTTTATTTAACTAGTCATAAATTATACTTTGATATTTTATACAAATGATAGTGTTAAAATTTTTAAGATAGGAATAATATATTATTGTCTTCTTATAGAGTAATTAATGTATTTAAAAGAAATCAAAATAATTTACAAAATAAAAATTTAGAAAAATGACAACTTTAAATTTTTATAAATTAAAAATTAATATTAATTATTGTAACAGTGTTCATTAGTAATTTTGAACTTTTAAACCAAAAATTGGAAAAAATTTATGGCCTTGCATTTTTATTTTAAAGTTGTTTGTTTGTGTCAAATTTTAAAGATTTTTTTAGTTTTTCAAAGCTAGCCTTGATTAACAGATTTAATTTATTATTACCACAGAACAAAGAATTGCTGAACAATTTTTGACATTTTTATTTACTTTTGGACGTACGGGAGAAAATTTTTAAACCATATATTATCTTTATATAGAAACTGAACTGAACAATAGTAATAATATCTGAAAACATTATAAAAAGATTGAATGGTAATACTCGAGGTGGATTTCATGAAAGATTGCAACGAGGTTCGCCCGGTTTCAATCTTCCATTATAAAAAGAGGCCGGTGTCCAGATTTGTATGCCACTCTTTGTTATTACACACCTTCTCCAATTTGTGATATCCTTAATTTATGCAAAGTTGGTTCTATTTTCTCGTTTGTGTGTAGAAAAAGAGAACTTTTGTAATAGACCAGTTTTTATCCGCAGAGCCGATCGTTTTCACATGCTCCGTTTTCCCTGTTGCGATGCTAATTACAGCTCACGTACAACTTACAAACGGAGGAGTAAAACATGCACTACCATAACATAATACAATGCGTATGGGTTTCTCTCGTTGAGTGGCAGGTCGTGAACCAGCAGCCGAGCAGTCAGCTCCAATCAAACCGAGAGCGATTTCTCAAGCATTTTATATTATTTAAACACACAGTAGCTTTTAATTCGATTAAGAAAAAGACGGGCATCTCCTTTTAATTCTTTGTTCTTGAGAAGAATTTCCTCTTGGCAAAAGCGTAGCTATTCTAATCAGAGCGGTGAATTTGATGTATAAAAGAGCTCGGAAATCAAAGGTCGTTGGCTGTGAGAAAAAGCGCCGAATGTATAATAAGAATAAAAAAGGTGCTGATAAAGAGGAAGTTGCTTGCATGCTGTGTGGGGCCTCTCACGGCGGGAAAATTCCTCGCACTGAATTACATATGTGAGAAGTTCTTATTGAAATCTAGAAGAGAGAATTTGTCTCACCTTAAAAGTTCTAAGCTCTTTCATTGGAAGAATAAAACAGAAATGAATGGACTTTTTCAATAATGAATTGCAAAATATCAGACAGTGATTATAAAATCATTAAGCGCATAATTTATAATCATTTAAACTAATTCAGCCAAATGTGCTTTCAAAAATCAATTATTAGATATTTATCAGAGTAAATTTTGTATTAAAAAAAACCGAAATTTCCCAGAAGAAAATCCTGTTGGAGCTGAAAAGTTTCAATTGAAGTTTTTGATTAGATAAAATAATTTTTGGAGGAAAAATTAAATTATCAAAAATAATTTACATTTGGTTCCTGTTTTATTCTTAAATTACACTTAAAATTGAATTAGTGTGAATATATTTTGTTTATCGTTCATTTTGGGGTCAAAGCACCAAAGCCTTGGGTAAACTAACTAATTGGAAATAAAAAAGTCGTTCTTTCGTATCTTCATTTCCAATTCTCCACGTCTGCTCTGTTTGTTTTGGACAATGCGTAATTTTTTCCCGTGGTTTCTTCCGCTGCAAGGGGCCGAGTTTTGTTTATTCCGTCACACGGGGCCGGATATGAGAGGGTTTCACGGCAAAGAGATGGAACGTGCTGCGCCTCTGGCCGCAGACAAAAGGGACGATTATCGTACATAATACTCTTGCCATCGTCTCGCTTCAATGGAAAACCAAGCAGCGTATAGGAAAAAAGTGGAACTTCTCGCGAGCATGAAACAGAGATGGACTTTTCAGACAAGGGCGACGATGTGAATCGAGCTTTTTATGTTGGAGGAAATCTGACGCATTTTTTGTTTGTTTTGGAACAAAAATTATGTTTTTTGGGTAAACAAATGAATGGCTTCAGCAAAAAGTAAAAATAATAGCTGCGCATCATCAACTTGTTATTCATTCGCATGGGAGCAGAAAGAAATAAATGAATGAGAAATCGCTAGAGGCTGGAGATTTTTTGCTCAGATATAATTTGGAGGATAGATAACTGGCACGCGATTTGACGATTATAGCTATTAATTAAAGCCCAGCGCGCACACCGTTGCATGCCAGTCGTCTGCCAGTTATCGGTCAACATTTAATGCCGATCATCGGCCGGCAATGCATTGGCATTCAATTTTCCCTAACGCTTGCCAGTCGTCTGCCAGTTGTCGGCCGGCAGATGACCGTCCGTTGCATGCCAGTTGCATGCGCATTCAACGTAAATGCATCATTTTTCTTTCCACTTTTGCATTCCTTTATTTCCTTTTCTAATTTTACAGATTAATTAATGTTTAGAAAAATTACATAGAGCGTATATATGCAATGACTGCATTTTATGTTTTTGAATATTTTTTTACCAATACTTGTTAATTTGGATTCAATATAATATAAAATGCAGTCATTGCATGTAGGCTCTATGCAATTTTTGTAAAAAATAATTAATCTGTAAAATAAGAAAAGGAAATAAAGAAATTTAATGCAAAAGTGGAAAGAAAAATTATGCATTTACGTTGAGGCATATAATAAAAATTATTCATTTCAATTTTAATAATTAAATTGTTAAAATATTTTAAAATAATACAAAAAGTAATTTTTTTATTAAATTATATAATTTTTTAATACAACATTTAAAATTTAATCGTAAATACAAGATGCCTCCGATTGATATTAAATGGAAATTTTCCATAAGCACACGATTTAATAAACGAACCACACTCATAAGTCCACACCAATTTGGGAGCTTGTCTTTAAACGCGTACTGGCCTTCCTCCGTATAAACGCTGCATCAAGAAAATGGTCTGAAAAATAATAATGCCAAATTTGAAGTCTGCGAACCGTTAATATTTTAAGACTAAATTTATTTCAATTAATCTTGTTAAAATCTATTGCTCTCGATTTATTTTAAATTCAGCAGGGATATTTAATAACTCGGGTTTAGCCGCCAAATGCGCCAATGCGGGGTGCAATGGAACATAAAATTTAGGATTTGTATTTACCTTCAAAGTTTCACAAAATCGGGCCATTTTCATTGATGAATCCAAGGAACAGACACTCTAAATACTCAAAAACTTAAAACTGGGCATAAAAGTGATGAATTCTTAAGGATGTTCAAAGATTTTCGGGACAAAACTCGGACGGACGAACGTTGCAACGAACTTTGTTTGGAAATAAAACGCTTTCAATGATCGATGACAGCCGAAGTTTCCAATGATTCGACCGCAGTGACATCTTCGTTGTCTGCCGATTGCTGGTTGGCATTAAATGGGCATTCAATGCCGATCGCCTGTAAGGCACCTTCATTTATCTTTGGCACTCGCTCGCGCTAAAGTCCCTTTCGTTGCATGCCCGCGATCAACTGGCAGACGCCTGGCCGACGATGCCTGCAATCGGCAGGCAATGCGGACGTCGGCCAGATAACTGGCAGACATTCGGCATGCAATAGTGTGCGCGCTGGGAGGAAAGGAAACACCAAGATGTTTGTTTTTCATAAATGGCTGGATTAAAAAAAGATGTTTTTATTACTTTTGATCAATTAGATAGAAATACAGGTTTGTTTTATTTCTAACAGAATTTTAATGAAGCTAATTAACTAAATTAAGAACGCAGTTTGAAGGAATAAAATTAGATTTTTGCTTATTTTGCTTGAAAGTTTGAAAATATTGTCATTTCAGTGTTTTATCTTAAAAATAAATAAAAACTGTTTACATTTGTACACCTTTGAAATTTAATTTTTTTGCCTCCTAAACAGGTTGATTAATTAATTTTAAATGTCTATGCATGTTGTGTAATTATTAATTATCTCGAAATAAACATTAAATTATCGTTAATGCCGAACATTATAAAATTCAACTTAATAAAACCAGTGCACTTCCTTTCCCAGGCGGACACTTCAAGATAAAATCGTGACGAGACTCACCGATGAAAATTAGAAATTAATCCTGCTCAATGATCTGTCTAAAAGCTTCCGAGCTCACTCTCTGGTCGTTCGTCGTCCATCACTTTGAATTTATAAAAAATCTTTTTGTGCTCTCATGATCACCAAGCGGCTTGCATTATATAAAAGCTTGGATTTAAAAAGGGAGAGAGTGTAATGAGAAAAAAATCTCATAAGAGCCGCGAGCCGAAAGACAAAAAGCAGCAGCACCTTCCACCAATCTCACTCACTTGCCCAGTCAGGTGGAGCAACGGAGGCAAGGTCATCCAAGGATTCGAAGCATGAAATCTCGCGTAATAAAAATGTATGGTCGCCGCGGTAATAACATATTTAATGTGTGTAGCCGCCACTTGCACATGCAGCAAGTCAAGAAAGGTCTCCACGTTGACTCCGCAAAATTAACGTTCTATGTCGGCTTGTCAATCAGGCAAATGAAAATATTTTTAGTGAAAAGTTAACATAGATATTGAGTATTACTTATAAATATATTTATTTTATTCCAAATTTTGAGGATTAGAGTTTTTGAAACATGAGAGTAAGTTAATATTATAAAAATATAACAGTAAAACAGAATATCAGTGATATAATTTATACAATTTTATTATAATTTTTACAACTCTCAATTTCAGGCATAAATGAATAAAATCCATAGTGAGGAGGCAGGCGTAACATTATGAATTATCATTGATCTTTAAAATATGCAACAAGAGAAACAATATAATTATAAATTTAAGTTGATCTTTTTTAATACTAATATTTAAAAATGGTCATTTATTCTGTATAATTTTAAATAAAATCAAAGATTAAAATAACTGAAAATAAAAAATAAAATAAAAAACGATATATATTACAAAAATATTAAAGAAAAAATAATATTTGGTGCAAAATTTTATAAATACTTTAAATTTTTGCAAACTTATATTGCTTTAAGTACTAACAATTTATAAATTTTGCTAAGCTAGAGTAATTTGTTATTTCACTGTTGAACCTTGAACCATGTGTGTGTTTTTTTTAATTTAACATTTCTTTCGGTGAAATTTTTTATTAATTGGGAAAATCCTTTACATGGTCACATTGCATTTGTTGCCAATCATTTACCGTTTCCTTTGACAAACACATGAATCGCTAGGACCCATTCCAAAATGGAATTAGTTTCAGTTTCAGGAATTATTAGCGATTTGCATGCGTGTTGTTTTCCAGTGAGCTCAAAAGTGTCACTTGTTGGAGTGTATGCAGCGCCCAATCAATTGCTGGAGTGTCCGTTTGTCGTGTTTCCTCCCACACACATCTGCCACAGAGGTGTGCAGTTTGTGTTTAATTCATTCAACACGGCAGCGAGCGACGGCGGCCATTGTTTCGAATGTCTGTGAGAAAGAAAAATATGGGCAAGATGCGAGTAGGCTGTGTGCATTAATGAAGCCACATGTCTAATTTCATTGTTCAGAACAAAAAAGTTTGAGTTTTGTTTTGGTCGCATTTGCATAACAGAGGGACTCTAATTAAAAATTACAGCCCACTCAAGACGCGCTCCATTAGTGCGTCGCGCTGTTTTATTTAATTGAATTTCAAAGCGCGAGAGAGAGATCGTGAAAAGGACCTTTTAAGTGCTCGTGTATTAATTTATGGTCTCGTGGGCTTATCGGTCGACTAATTTGTCACGAATTTCTTAAATAGGCGCAATTAAATAAGAAAGGTCCATCGGTTGGGAAAACGATTAGCGCGAGATGCACCGCGAGAGAGATGACAAAACGATTGCGACATTCATTCTTCGTCTGCGCGCAGCACCGAGAATTGTCAACTCATTTTAAAAATCTGCCGGTCAGGTAGTCATGTGTCATTCGGTCGTACGTTTTGAAAAAAGAAAAAAAAGAGGCTTTCCGAATGTATAAAAGCCTCTTGGGCGCTTGTTTGGAGAAACGGAGTTGAACAAACTTGGATTCATTTGCATTTACACAGGCACTGCGTGTCGAATTAGTCACGACAAATAATGGATTTTTTTTTTACTTTCGCAAGCACCTGCCATTTTAAGTATGGACCTCAGCCGAATGCAAACTTATAATATCCCAATGCATACATTCGACTAACCTGAAATTAAATTTTAATAAAAGGTAATTTTACGATTAATGATTCATTAAACCAATAGAGAGCATTTAAAATAAAAGGAAAATTATTTAATAAAAGTACACGTTCAGATTTATAACGTGCAATGGTCATGAGCTGAGAGTAAGAAAAGAGAATTGAAACGCTTATTTGCGAGGCCTGCAGGAAGCCGAGTGGACAACAAACAATACGCGACCCAAGCGTTGCATCCGCAAGTGGCCAACATGTGTGCATTTGAAAGAATAGTGCATCTTTGTGAGATTCGCGCCGCATGTGCGGAAAGTGCAACAAACATTCGTCAGCTGCCAGTTTTCGATTTTACGAATAATGAGTTGTAAATTTCACTTTGGCAGGGGACGATATTTTGAATTTTGAATGCGTTGCTGAATGGAAATTTATCTTTCATGATTTTCTGTGCCGATCTTAGGGCAGGAAGTGTTCAAAGAAAGAAAAGAGCACGGCCTCCTTTGACCTTTGATTTTTGGTAAACAAGTTCAGGGTCAAGCCAAAGGAGGGACAACCCACCCTCTGGAGGACGACCAATGAAATTAAGTTAAAATTGCCGATGTTGCACGAAGCAGCCCTGTGTATAATTTTGTATATGAAATTATTAAGAACGAACACTTCTATTTCAGCCGCCCTCGAGTGCATCTCGCTTGAGAGCTGTGATTGTAATTTTGTTAATTGATTTTGTGAGTTGATCAGGCTCGTAATTAGAACTGAATCTAGTGGAAATTTAAATAGGTCTGACTGTGTAAATTTGTGAAGGACATTATTTGGCGCGGTGTTGCTCTCGGCACAGGTTTTCAGGTGGTTTTGTAATTTTTTGCCCACCCCGTCTAAGTCACATTGATGAACTGATGGATATTATCCAAACGTTTGAATAATTTCTATAGCACTCTTATTCGTGTAATTAGCTATAAAGGCATTTAAAATTAATTTTCATAATAAATATTTCATTGTATTGTTTAACTTTTGCTAAAAAATTTGATTTTTATTTGTTTTAGTTGGCTGGTGATTCCACCGTGAAGTGAGGAGACGATGCCCTTGGGCAGGACCAAGCACGCCCCATCGGCGGCCGAAGCCGAGTTGATGGAGGAGGTCAGACAGGCCGCCGTCCGTGGCGACTCAGACACAATCGTCCGGCTCATGGGCGAGGGCATCAAATTGGAGCCAGATGAGGTACAGCACAAATCCTTATTAATTAACTTAATTAATTTATATGACGCAAATTTACAAAACAAGATCATTTAGCCAAGGCATTATTAGAATAATTTTTCAAAGACAAATTAATACCCTAAACACGTTATAAATTATTTAATAAATCTTAGAAGTGTGAATTTTTTTATTTACGACTTAGAAAAGGCTGAATATTTCACGCAAAAATATAAATACGTACTAACTAGAATTTACATTCATATATAAATTTAAAGTATACTATTTTTTTTTTGTATTCAAATATTTAAAAAAATTAAACAAAACAAAATTAGTTTTACTTCAACATTATTTTGAGGATTATCCTCATCTGAAAACAATTAATTGTGTGAACTGAATGTGTTGCTCTATTCTCTTCATTATCACTTAATAAAAGTGATTCAGCAAATAGCACGTCTCTCTCTTTTCTATATAATTTCTCGAGAATAGCCGCACACTGGCGGGAGGATCGCCGTTTTTCGGTCCCTGCTTCATTAATAAGCATTGTCCTGCCGGCGTGCGGCATTGTTGGGGCTGAAAAGCGCCGCCTCGGCCAAACGACCATTGCTAATTACTTATTCAGTCCGCGGCCACACAAAAAATTCTCACAGAGAGAACGACGCCGCACTGTGAAAAATTGCCGGCTCGAATCCATCTATTTTTCTCGCAACTACGATTACGAATCATAATTTCTGATCGGCCCCATAGCGCGTGAATGCAATTCTTCCGCTTCGATTCTTATAAACGTTTGGCAACTCCAAAGGCCGAGTGAAGGTTGAACTCATGTGAATCTCACTGACTGTCAATATTTGATATAAAAGAAAAGTTGTTTGTATTTGTGTTTGATTGATTTTTGCCAAATGAGAACTCACAACAAATAATTTTTTATAGTAAGACGATAGATTAAAAAAATTGCTTGAAAAGTAGATTAATTTTATAGTAAATTTTAATTTTTTTCATAGATTCAGCAGAATGATGTTCAATATTGATTCTCATAATATGGGATAAATTAAACAGTTAATTTAATTAATTTACAGTTTTAAATTATTGTTCTTTTGCTATGCATTTTTAGGCTGGCCGCACCGCAATGCACCTGGCTTGCTCGGCGGGCCACGCCAACGTGGTCGCTAGTCTTCTCCTGAGCGGTGCCGACGTCAATCGACCTGACGGGGTGAGTAGACATTTCTTATTCTGATCAAACAACAACCCTTTATCCTCCCCACGATTAATCTCCCTTTCACATATAATGCACTCCCGACACTGACAAAGTCGTTCTCTGATTTTTGATTTACCTCTTGATTAACCTCGTCGCATTCCCGGCTGATTTTTTTCAAAAGAGCTGGTCTAGACGCCATTAATCACAAAAAATTTATGTCCCCGTTTTTATCTCGAGCGAAAATCAAGCAAGACAAATTACACGGTTGCACTTGTTTGTTATATAAATTTGTAAGCACTTTTTGCACTCTCCTCATTAAGTTATGGAAGCTGTTGAAAAGTTCATAGTTCGTGTCTCTTATAGGAATTTATACGATTTAACATTCGTGTTTTATTAATTTCGACGCGCCGTAATTGAGATATTGCGCTGCCGAGGCGACACTTTTATATTCGCCTGCTTCTTTATTGCCTTGCTCGTATCGGCATCCAAACAAGCCGGTTGAGAAGCCACAAAACTTCAACTGCCTCTTTTTTTTTGTTCCCATCCTCGTTGACATGTTAATAAAAAGAAAGCCAAGTGTGAGAAATCCTTTTTCGAGCACAGGCGATGCATATCTCGCGGCAGTTATGCAACCTACTACGGCAATTAAAAACCGTCCAAATTAGAGGAATTCCTGTGTGTTTATGCGCGACTGCTTGCACGACAACATACACACTAACGGAGCCGCCGATTTGCTTATTTACGGTGCTTGTTTCTGAGGTGGCAATTAAAAAAAATACTCATCTGAAAGTTAATGACTTGTAGAAAGATTCGGTTTGATCAAAATTCGGCGATTAAACGAGTAAAATAAAACGTCACACGAGCTGATCAGGTGCGGTTGTAAAAGTTTTACGACAAGGAGTCGTGCCGAAGTAAAATAGGAAAAGATCTTGTTTGCGTTTTTCGACCGTTAGCCCTGAGAGAGCACATCTTGTGGGTCAGTGCCAGCTAATTGAGCAATCACTGCACGGTACAATTATATATCCGCGCTGACTGTTTTTCAAAGCGCTCTGATAATCGATTCACAAAAACATTGGGACGAAACAAGCTGTTTTCAGCCAAAATGTGGAACACGATCTGTTTTCGTTTGAATGAAATAAATTTTGATGGGCGTTGAGCAATTTCGTGTTTTTAAACGGAATTCCAAAAAGTATTGTAATTTAATGTTTTACATTCAAAAAAATAATAAAACTTTATGCACCATTAACTATAATAAATTTTTTTTAATGCAATAAGTAATTTTTTAGCTAAAAAAATAGTTTTTATAAAATGATTATTTTGAAATAAATTTATTTTTAATTATTTTATATATTTAAAATAAATTTTCTTTGTAAATTTTTACACATGGTTGACGAAAATAAATATATAAGGGGATCTAATGCAGATTATGTAGTTACTTTGAGAAATACATGATATCATAGAAAATTTTTCGACTAGATGACTTATATTCCATTATTTAAACTTACTCAGCTATGAAAAAAAATTTCTTAAATTATGGTATGATAATAAAATTATGCAATAACAAATTGAAAATTCATAATTTTCACAACAAGGGTCTGGAAGTATTGATGGTTCATTTGATATCACTCTGTATATTAGTAGGTGAAATTTTATTAAATAATTCTATGATTTCAATTTTTTATTCACTGGAATTTTGTTCTTTTCTCTTTACAAAATACAGAGCTTTTATCAATAGTAATTTTCGTAATTTTAGTTAACATCATAGATATCAATATTTGTATAATTTTGCATTTGCGCATCCATGTGGTATGTTTTTCAACTGAAAATAAATATTTTACGGAAATATTATATATTATTTTGAACTGAAAATTCTTTCCTTTAGCACTGCTTTAGCATTTGGTCAAAACAACCTCCCAAATGAAATAAACGAGCGCAGGACCTTTATAAAGAACCAGTCTTTAGATTTTTATCACTTTTGTTGATATTTGCCGGCCAAATTGCGTGTTTGTTTTCAAAGAACGTCAGAAGGTGCTGTCCAGTCAAAACCGTTATTTTCCAAACTTTTGTTCTTGATTGATGCCCCTGCCTGATGATTAATACATTTGATACATTTCTATATGAAAAATAGATTACGTTTTCCACACGGGCAGCTGATAACAGTTCGCATCCTTTGAGTTTGGTAAAGTGGTCTGACGTGTAGCTGTCATCAATCATCACCTGGAACACGCTCATTGCTCGGCTGGTCACATAAATTACGCGGCTGGCCATTTTATGTATTGCGTAAAGCGTTGGGCAAGCGAAGCCATAAAGCCGGCGGAGGAATTTCGAATTTACATACATCACGTGTATTAAGCATCTCAGTGGGAAATTAATCGACCGATCTGGATTTCGCTGACATTGAGAGTGGGAAGAATGCGAGCTGGCTCTCTTCAGAGCAAAAACTGCATTGAAAAATTTTAGTTGCAATCTTAATCGATCATCTTTTTACAAACACTTTTATGACTTCAACTTAAATTGGCTTCTCATTGCATGTTTTAATCTTAATTCAGTCTGAAAATGAATCTCGGCTTTGAACTTGTTAAGCTGCACAATGGAAGTAGTAAAGTTTTTTTTGAAGAGTCTGACACCGGAAATTTTTTGATGCACTCTTTCCCACAAGAAAAAAAGGAAACAGTTTTGGAATTTGAAGGATTTTTTTTAATGGAATTTTAAATACTTTCATGGAATTCAGACGGTGTTTCAAAAGAAATTTTAAATGTTGAATAAAAATTATCATCTTTTGTTTCTTTATCTGTGTTCACAATCATATAGCGCAGCAGTTATTTTTTATGGGGCAAATAACTCAAATTCTTAATAATTATCAAAGTTTCCATTTTTTGATGTTACAATCTCATTTTTAATAATAATGATTTATGATTTATCATACCCTAATAAAATGCTAAGTTTCTCGCTATTTCAGTTATTTCAGTTAAAAATGGCTTTGCTCATCATACATAAAATTTAGAGTTTTAAAATATAATTGAAGAGAAAAAAAAATCTGTAGTCATTAAACATATGAAAAACAGTACACTGTCCTTATTTCCACTAATATGCGGTGTAAAACACAACATCTAAAAAGAAAGAGGAAACATGACAATTCATTAAGCAAACAAGGAAGCACTCGAAACACACTTCCCCGACGAACACGAATTTTTACATCCGCGACTTTCTTAGAAACGCAAGTTCCAAAGTTTTATGCAAATGCGAGACAAATCACTTCGTGGACTTTATCATCCTAATTTTTATAATTGAATCGCCTTGCAAATCCGCAACGATGAGATTTGAGATTTTCGCGCGAATGATCTTTTCAATAAGCTTGTACCCGGTTTAATGACTGGTCTGCCTGCGTCTGCCGAGCTCCAAGACGCAGATCAATGAACCCAATGTAACGATGGCAGCTCGGCATTATTTTTATGATTGCCGCTCGCTCTGCACTCGCTGGTGTACGTACTACACTAGTGGCAGCGTCATTATCCTATTCACCGCGCCTTGTGAATCGTATGCACACATTCACCAACAATGAAAAGGCGAATTAGATGGGAAGACCACGCGTGAACGTGAAAAATATGAAAGACCAGGAAGATGTCTCGGCGTGTGAGAATTAAATTTATATAAATTTGTGGCGGCGAAACTCAAAGCTTGTGCTCTTATGAGCTGTCCGGAGATTTCACATAATAAAAAACCGTTTGCTTTTGGTCCGCGAATAAAAAAAATCGGACAGGTCAACAATCAAAATCGTGGGTGTAAAAAGTAGAAAGACTCGCTTCCTTTTGCTTTAATGAAAGAAATAGAGCAGCTTCTTCTGGCTTTCTTTGATATTTTCTGAGGACGACAATGAATTGTATTATCGGAAGATGCTGTTAGAAAACTTAGAAAGTACGCAAGATGCGATCACAAAAGGATGTACGAACGCATCAAAGAGAGCAGGGAGCGACTTGTTTAACAATGGGAAGTAAGTCGTGACAAAATAAAGTAAAACACTTAAAATTTAAAATCAGGCATGGAAAATAAATTTTTATTTTACTAAAAAAATTTAGATGATAATTTTTTAATTGTATTTAACTATTGTACAAACCTATAGTGCTTAATTTCTTTAGTTAAAAAATCGTTTATATGCAGTACTAAGAAGTTTAAAAAAAATTTTGATATTTTTTTTTGCAATTTCGTATAAATATTGATAAAAAAATAATCAAAAATAAATAATTAAAATAATAATGGAAAAAAAGCGGATACAGTTGGATTGTTGGATATCATCTATGTATTTAATCAAAGTTCAAAGTGCCTGCGCCTTTTTTTACCAAATTTTTTATAAATGGAATCCTGTGATAAATGGTAGGATACAGATTTTGAAATCTTTTTAGTCATTTAAAATTATATTTTATTAAAAAAAGAAAAATAACATAAAAGATAAAAAAAATATCAAGAAAATATTCTTTGATTTACCAAAGTCCTAAAAAAATGTTGAAAATATTATTGAGAAAATTTCATCACGAAAAAATATTTTATCAAAAAAAAAATAAGGATTTCTGCTTCAGAATTTTTCAATCAACCGATTCTTACAAAACTTCCTGAAAACGGATTATTGCGACTCTTTTAATTTTCATATTGAAAATCAAGTGAAAATCAAGGACGTGCAGGCCCACATTACTGCGGTTGCTAGCGAAAGTCTCCAGCATCTCTGTCTCGTTTCATATGAAAAATTCGATCACACATCCTCTCTCTAATCACCGCAGAAGAAAACTCGATTTCATAGCTGGTCGTTACGAAAATCAGAACTCGACGCATCACGCGGAATAATTTGCACGTTTTGTGGGTCAAGAGCTGCCGATCAACTTCTTTTTTCTGCTTTTCCTGGTTCCCATCACACATACCGGCCGAAGCTATGCGCGAATAAAGCCATAAAATGGATTACTCTCAGTGTGGTTGGCACACTTCTGGCCTGATTAGAGTCCATCTATCTATCTATCGAACTGAGGTTGACCGCACGAGCATCTCTTCATCCGTCGAGCTCGATTTCTTAATAGTGTTTACAACCTCCCCTCTTACTTTTATAAAATTACCTGTCTCTCTGGGGAACAATTAGGGTTGGGATTGTGTTCGAAGGTCGTATTCTCTCGATGATGAGCCAGACCGCTCTTATTCATCTCTCGCTCCTCTCAACCTGTGTGTGGTCAAAATGGAGAGATGCTCTCCGTTTTTTTCTCATTTCAAAAGTAGTGTGTGTTCGATGGATGCACATACTACAAAGTGGTTTGATTTGTGTTGTTGCTGCTGCTTTAGAAATCTGGTCACGAAATTCGCCGACCCGGCCAATACTATCGTGGTATAAAGTGTGAGAAAGTGGCAACGAAGTGTCAAAAAGCAGGTGCTTTATTAATCGAGCGAAGAGAGAAATTGGAAATAAATTCACGGTGCGTTAGTTCGTTGAATTGGAATGGGAGCTGCGATAGATATCGAAATCTATTATACAGTCAGCAGTACCTTTAATATTAAATTAAAATAAATAAAACGGATGAATCAACAGTTTTAAAATTTAGGTTTCATACCGAACACTAAAATTGAGTTATTCAATTAATTCATTGGAATAATATATTTAAAAAATACAAATCACTATTAGAATTTATTATTTAAACCTTTTAGTTTTTGATTTTTTTTTTAATTTTCACATTGTTAAATTAAAATAAAGTAATAATAAGATATATGAAATAACTCTGTCACATACATAACAATCGCGTACACAATGAATTCTCATAATTATTCATTTATTACACAATGTAGCCTGATTTGTTATTTCAACTTCAACTTTCCAGATGAAAAATCGAAAAATACTATTAATTAATGCAGGAAATTTTTCAAAATAAATCTTCCAGGTCGATTTAAATTTTAAAAATATTAATATTATTTTCTTATGCTTTAAAAAAATTTAAATTTTTAGTCTAATTTTACTGCATCAAAGTTTCATTCATTATTATTATTATTATATTCAAAACTAAACAAAAACAAGGAAAGTATACAAACAATTTTCTTGTACGACCTGAAAAAGGAGGAAGAGTGCAAGGAAGAATAAAACCATTATATGATCTACGAGAGCAGGAAAACCACCAACCTTTGTAATATAAAAGTGATTCAACATGGGGGATGCTGGGCTATTAGGCTGCAACAGATTCACTTTGGTACGAACCGCCGGCCGCCGAGGAATCTCGTGGCTATAAATTAAATGATGCTGAGAAAAGGTCATTTCGGTGAGCTCGCGGTGGCTTTGAGGCGAGCCAGCCCGCGTATATTATAATAAAGAGTCGCGTCATTAGGGCTCTCTCTCGTGAGATGCACCCAACCTATGTAATTTCGGCAGGCTCTCGAAAGAAACACTCATAGACGGCTTGCAGGAAATGCGCCGCCAAATCAATAAAACACAACAGTATAATCTGCATAATAAGCTGAGACGTGTTTTGAGAAACCTCACGTTTCCGCGCCTCAACCGCACAGATGTAATTTTCGCCGGCGAAATTTGTGGCTGTGTGAGAGAAAATTAAGGAGCTTTCATCTTTTTGGTGATGCGGGTGAGAGAATTTATTTATATTATGCCAGAGAGGATCGCGCGGTAGTTATAAATTTATTTCGTGTTTGTATGGCTCGTTTTTTTAATTTCAGGAAGGCCGCTCAAAAGTAGGCTGACAGTTATTTTCTGGCAAATAGAACCGAATAAATTCGATGGAAATTTCATCGGCATCCAGCAGCTAATAACGGCTCAGTCAGAGGTTGCGAGAGAGTAATTAATATATAAAACAGACAGACGCGATTAACAAAAATTTAAATTTAGCATCTTTAAAAATAACCTTTTTTTACAAATAAATTTTTTTTTAAAGTTTTTTTACTTATTTTTTTTTAAATAATTTATTTTTTTTTAAATTTATTTTTTGTAAATGGTTAATTGTAAATTAATAATTAGACAAATAAAATGATTGATTTAATTTGTGTATGTATAAATTTGCTGGTAAATTATCTTTTGTAATTAATACCCTTAACACACAGTATTACGCTTGACCAGTGTTTCTTTGTTGATTAATCCTGAATTGGAAGTTATAAAGTTTAGAATTACGAAAATATACTTAGGGATTCATTATAGAAATAAACATATCCCCCCCAAGATTCATGGTTAATAAAGTTTATCTCATAAAAACTTGCCCTTTTTGATTAAAAAAATTGTATATTTCTAAATTGTAAGGAAGTGAGAGTAATTCATTTGCTAATAAATCTCTAGTTTCAATAACAAAAAGTCAAAATGGCTAAAATAGTCGGTTTTTATTCAACTTTCCAACTATAGCCCCTTTCTTATTTTTACCAGTTTTGAGAGTTAGCTTGTCTAAAACATGCACCGTATTCCAAGAGTGATTAAAACTGATAAGAATTTATCAGAAAAAAATTGCCCATGCTGATGATTCTAAAAGTGGGGTTTGAAGATTTTTTTGAAAAGTCAAAAGACAAAAATAGCCAGGCGATTTTGTACTTATTAATTATGTTAAATTTAATATGATGGTTCACTCGGCACTTTGTGAATAAAATTGCTACATTTAAACTCGTCGTGCGGAAAACGATACTGTTTTTAACAAATCGTCTCGATTTCCACGCGGCTGGCTCTGGGCACAAATTTGCAACTAAATAACAAGTTGTTCGTTCTCTTGATTCACAGAGCACAGGACAGAGTATAATTTCCACCGAGCTCAATCATTGTGTTACTCGAACCCAGTCGTAACACAAACCCTTTTTACTTATATGTGGCTAAATATAAATATACTTTTCCTCTGACGCGAGACGTGTGTGTACTTAGCGTACGTCTGAATGTAAAGAGATCGCGCTTGATCAAACTTTAAACTGAGAGCTCGAAAAGTTGGCCCTCGGCGATTCCAGCCAGTCTTTAACAGTTGTCGCCGCGCACCCAGCCAGCATTTGGCACGCTGCGCCTCTCTCGCGTTCACTGCGAGGCAAAAACACCGCGCCCAACTCGCGTAACCTCTTGAGAGATTCGCACGCGGTGACGTGAGTGGGCGTTTGTTTGCCAACTGGAAGCTCAAATCGTATAACAACGGACATAAAAAAAATCGGTCTTACATTGATCTTGGACAAATTTTTTCATTCCTCATTAATTTTACTTCAATGTGTCAGGCATATTTCAATCTTGGAGAAGTCAGAAATTTCGGGGGCTGATAATTTGAAAATGGTTTTTGTTAAATTTTTGACATTGCTTTGTTATTATTTTTTATTTTACAGTTCGAAATATTTTTGCTTTAAAATAATTTGGCATTTAAAGTTAGTGAAAATAGTATAACAATATTTAAATTTTATTAAATTTGGAAATAGATAAAAACAATTTAAATTAAATAGAAGTTAATTTGTTTTCAAGCGAGTTTTCAATTTGAATAAAACCATTTATATAATAGATAATTGAAATGAGTATTAAAATTAACCTCAGCATTCAAGATTTAGGCTCTGGGTGTTTGAGGATGATCCTTATTCACTTACTTTTTTAATTGGCAGCTGGCTCATGATCGAATGCCTCGACAAGCTATGTCATTCACGGCGGACACAAAACGCTTGTCAAGGTTGGTTTTGCACGACACATTTTTCCCGTGCAGATGTTTTGCTTTGGCTTTTCGAGATGCTCTCTTTCGCAGCAGCTCCTCCCCAAAAAGAGAGAGACCTTATTTTTATACTCCTGCTTGAATATACGCCGGAGAGCACATAAAATTTATGTACCAATCTCACTTTACACGAACCCTTTTGCTCTGAAAATAATATCCGCCGCGGCAAATTTTCGAGCCGTCTTAATTTTCACACGCGGGACTCCTGATAAAAAATAAATAAAATAAAAAATAAATAAAATATAAGCAGGACGTAGAAAGAAAGGAAGATGTAATTTCGTTTTGTATTATTTTCCTATCACATGCGTTGTCATATTTTCTAATTAGGGCCTGCCTTCTCTGTTAATGAGTATCATTCTCTCATTCTTCTCCGGCGCATTAGTTTCATAATTGGAAGGCAGATCCTCCATGGTTAGAATATAAAAACTATTAACTTCATCACGCATTTTATTTTTAGACAATAATATTTTAGCCATTCTTAGAGAGTCTTGTAAATTATCGCAGAGTGATGATTTTTACGCTTTTTCCGCTTTTTCGGCTTCCTCCATAATTCATCGAAAAACCGTGTGGTCATTTTTTCCACAAAGGTTTGTTCCATCGTAAATTTGCCACGCGTAGCCCAAAGGCCCCTCCAAAAGCATCAATCTTTGCGGCTGCGTGACAAGCGAACAATTAAAATTCCACTCGAATTTCGGCCTCAAAGAGACGAGGAGGCGTAAAATTTTAATTTCCTTGACATTGAAACGGTGATCTGTCCACGGAGTGAAATAAATCACCGACACACTAATACAGAGGAAAGCAATAAATTCTTTAATACCTTCCTGGCGGTGCTCTGTTTGTTGACACGCAAGCCAATAAAAACCAAAAATATATTAAAAAAGGCATTCGATCTGAAATGGAATTATTGCTTCTCCATTGTTTCGCGAGCGGACATATCTCACGAATGCATTATTTATTTGTTCATTGCCAGATGACGCAACGCCTAATCAGTCGTGACTCTCATTATTTTAATTTCCACGTCACGCCGCTGCCACCGAGTCTGATTTGCGCAGCGTTTTTTTAAACCAAAAAGTTTTCCTTGAGACCTTGCCGTCGGTTCTTCCTCTTTTGTTTGGACTGCACTGCTGAAGCCGCAGGGCCACTCGGAGAAAAAAGAACATCTGTGATAGTTGAGGAGGAAAGGCGCTGGTGCCAAAATGGTGCTTGCTATTTTCGTGCCAAGTTCCTATAGAAGAGCAATTACGTCCAGATCTAACGGGCCTTTATTGCGCTTCAATTGTTCACGACTGTCTTTTTGTATTGCAATCTTTATCTGAACTAATATTTTTACTTACTTTTCTTTTACGATTGAACTAATTTTCATTGCAACAACATTTAAAATTAAAATTGAGATTCTATTTAATTTGCTTATCATATTTTTATTAAAATCTTTAATTTTTAAAGTCTAAACAAAAAAATTGTAAATTAATATTACTGTCATATTTCAACTTTTTTTGTTAAATTTATCGCACTCTCATAAATGAAAATAAAGATTCTTTTACGAGTTTTTGTATTGTTTCGTAAAATAATAAAAAAAATTGGTCAGGACAGTGCAATAATTTGTTAAAAGTTTAGCTTAAAAAATGATCAATAAATTTAAATTATTAATGTAAATAATCAATACCCCTTTGCTTATCAGATTTTCTTATGGACCAAAACATGCATGGTCATATTATTTTAAATACATTATCAACAATTTTGAGAGAGTTAATTTAATAATGAAAACTCTAGATCGCAGAAAAAAACGCTTGGAAATATCTTAACAGATTAATCGATTGGCTATTTTCCACCATCTTTGCAAGCATTGAACTCTCCTCTTGGTGCGTCCAACAACCCGCTCTTCCCGGCAGCAAAACGGTCCCTGCGAGCGAATTCCATATCAATTTGCCGAGATAATTGCTATCGGCCGAAAGCAAGAAAACAAAATTGGTATGCGGCTGCCGGGGTTTAGAAAATTACACCTGTAGATTTTGATGAAATAATTTGCTCCTGATCGAGTGAAGAGTGAGGTGACAGAGAGCAATTGCGCGCGAAATTGATTTTTCGTTCGAGGAAGGGTCGTTAATTTTTATGAACGGCAATTTTTCATCGAGTTTTTTGCAAGTCTGAACGTTCTGCTTTGTTGATGTTGCAGTCTGGGTGTTCTCCGCTGCAAAGGGCAGCCGCCGAGGGCCACCTGGAGGTTGTGCGACAACTGCTGAGGCACGGAGCCGACGTCAACCATCAAGACTCGACGGTGAGTTCTTTTATATGCATGAATGTATCTTTCTCTCTCTTTATGGTTACATTTTTTTCTTGCTTCAGGAGATTAGTTTCTCAAGATTAACATTGTTTAAGGTTTGGATTCGCAAGCAAGTCTCGCATGTAAATAGAATTTATATACATTTTGCGGTTATTTTATTCCAAAGCCGGCAGAAAAGCATGCAGCTTTCTTCTCTTTAATAGAGTGGCTTTTTGCATTGCACGCTGAGAGTCGTAAATCAGAATGATCTCCAACTAAAAACGCGCTTTAGGGACTCAAGCAAGTTAAAATTCCACATTCCTAAAAGGATAACTGCTGATAGTTGAGCTTTTTGAGGCACTATAGACATTTCTTTTGCAATCCATACAAATTTTTCACAAAAATGGGCAGCGCAAATACAAAGTGATACAAAGTAAGAGGAAAGTAAAATTTTTTTATTAAAAAAAAGGAGTTTTGGTGGGTTAGGTTAACTTAAAAAAATTTATGGAATAATAATAATAATAATTAATAATAATAATAAATAGATTATTATTCTTTTAAATGTTACTTATCACAAAATTTAATTTGTGAAAAGAATATTGTTTAATAACTTTTAAAGCTATTATATCATTATGTTCATTTTAAATCACATTAAATTACTGTTTCCCATTACCTTTTTTAATGCAGTTTGTAGATCTACAAACTTTTCAATTATTCTCATATCCTACTTAAGAAAAAAACTGAAACAGAAACAATTCGTGACGACTCCTACGGTGAGAGTAATTTAGAGCGATAATTATTAATTTCTCTCTCACTTCAGCGTGCAATGTGAAATTGCTCAATTCCCATCAGTCTGTCCGTCGTGCAGAGTAATGTCCCTCGTCCAAAGAGCAGTTTTACACGCTCGATTATTTTTACTCTGAATGCAGCCGCAAATTGAGTTCCGTGTATAAAGGAGTGCCTCCGCCAACTGCACTTTTGTGTCTAAATGCACCTCTTCTGGCGGCGGCGTCTCTCCGCAGCTTTTTTCTTATTATTTTATTTTGTCACGCGCAGCGGCGTCGGAAAGTAAATTGTGTAAAATGCGCGTCACGACGTCCATTGTCCAAACAGCGCAGAGATGCGATGGCCCTCGATATTATAGCTTTTCCCAAACTCTTATCGCTTTTCGAAAAAGAGCCACAGAGGACAACACACTCCAATGAATGATACATAAAATATGCTGCTTTTATATCCGAGCTCGCATCGCGGGGCCCACTTTGTGTGTGGGCAGATGAGTGATGGTCCCTTTCTTATTTATATCTCCACGCGTCATAAAACACGCAAACGAAAGAGCAGCGTTTCCTAATTCAGAAAGGACACATACTGCACGTCATTAAAGAATAAAAAGCAGCTACGATCGGGGCTAATCTTGAAAAAAAAAACCGTACGTCCCATTTTCATCCATTAGCATTAAATAACCATCTTTCATGAGGTAAAAAAATGGTTTACGACTAGATGTGTGTGATAAATTTTTGAATGAATAAATAAATTCCTTATTCTACTTTTTCTCACAAAAATATACTGATTATCTTATAATGCAGTTTTGGTGGTTGAATTAAAAATAATAAAAGGATACTCTCATATTTCATCGCTTTTTTCCAAGAATATTTTTGCAATCTATATACAAACGTTAAAATCTTTAAGCTTAAAAAAGTCTGCTATACGTGACAGAAAATTTATAAAAATCCATGAAAACATTACACAGAAGTATATTGCTGACCATTTTATATTAATTTTGAGACCAAATCTATAGAAAATAGAATTTTTCGTCAGTAATTAATTCTCGTTTCAAAACTTTTTAAATTCGCTCTATTTGAATTAATTACACAGTCTCAAGTAGAAACTCTTGAAATTTGTTTTAATTAATTTGGAATTGTCAAAGAGATTCTTTGCTCCATTTAGCCACATTGTTTGTCATTCTTCCATAGAAACCAGCGAAAAGTATAATGTAAACTTTTTATTTTGAATGAGAATCTCTGAATCAAGAGCTCTCCGTCTTTGTAATGCATATTAGTGAAAGCTGGTTCTCCGTGGCGTACGCGCTGCACAATTACACGATCGTCTCAGCAGGATGCGCAAGGAGCACCATTATTTCTTTAACTCGTATATAACAAACAAAATATATTACTACCCTGTGTTCAAAGTGTAAGGATGTGAATTTCTCTCTGCGTGGAGAAAACACGCAAGCGCATAAGAAAAATTGAAGTGTGATTTCGAAGGCGTCACTTCCAGATTATTTTTTTATTCAAGTGCATTGTAGCGCTTTATTTATAGACCCCTTTGTACCAAGATGAAGTTGAGTTATATCATCCTGCTCCTCTAAACACATCTGCATAATATCGCACGCGGATCACCAACACCTCAAATCCAACACACGCCTTTTTCGCGCACTGATCTTTTTTGTAGTGGAAACTGAGCTGTATTATATCCCTTCTGGATTCCTTCCAGTCACTGTTCTTGGAATAAATTATAGGGCCGTTTCGCACGAAAATACAACAATAGATTTTATCTGCCGACTTCTAGCAGATCTTTTCTGCCGAGCGCTAATATCAATTTACTTTTTATTTTGTTTTTAAATTAGAAAAGATATGCAACACAAAAAGAATAAAAAACTTTATTTATATACAGCCTGAGGAAATTGGCAGCAAAATTTATTCAGACGAATTTAGATTGGATTTATTTTAAATTAAAAATAGCTTTTGTTTAAATTTTTGTTCCTCTCCTCAACTTTTTAACTTGACCACGTATGCTCTCAGCTCGGCAACTCTGTGCAGGCGCAGTGCCGCATTGTACAATAAGTAATTTATGAAGACAGGCTTGGGCTTGCGATAGCCAATAATTATAACCGGGATGATGAATACTTTGTTGTGCTCTGCGTGCATTACCTCGAAATTTATTGTTCTCCGTGTCGTTTTTTTATGCCCTGGAGTGGGTGGCACTCTCACAATTTAATAAAAGAAAGAGACAGAGAAACGATAATAAAGCAGCACTGCCAAGGTGTTGAGGCATTTTTATTTTCCAATGGGCCTCTTTTATAACTGCGGCAGAGAGGAGTGCAGGGCCACTCCCAGACAGGAATCCATTGATTCAAACCTGGCTTGTAGCTTTTGGGAGTTGAGTCGAGGTGTCGGATGAAGATATTTTTGACATTAAAATAATCGTGGAATTCAATTTGATGCTAAAAGAAGTGATAAATATCGAGTTTACTATACAAGTAAACAAAAATAAAAACAAATCGAGATCCATCAATCTCGTCACGTTAGAAGGAAAAACTCTTTAGTGAAATCTTCAAAACACTTCTTTGGCAAAATATTGTACAGGTTTTTTAACAACGCATTTGGGATTCGGCTCGCGTTTGTGCCTTTTTGTGAATTCAACTGAGCAACCTGTGAACCAGGAGCCGCGTGCACCGAGCTTCAAAGACGGTCACGACGCCTCAATTTCCTCCCGTGATTTGCCAGTCGCGGGTCAAAGTTGAAAACAAGCCTGCAAATCCTGTTCAACTGCATCACGCTCTCTGCTTGATCCGACCGTGCAACTATTACTCTTTTTCCGCTTACAAGGCCCATCAGCAATTTTGTAATCGCTACACACGGCTATTATATTTAATTACGCTTTTTTTTTGTCAAAAATCCGCCGCTCTGAGCTGGTTTTTGTAAATTTCTTTTTTCAGCCAGGCCAAAAATAAAAATATGTATATAAAATCGCTGCCGGCGGAACAAAGAAGAAGCTGATATTTCTTGCACCTCTCCATTATTTATGCCGGAGATCAGTGTGAAAATTGTGTTATACTTGGACGAAACGCCGGCAAGTGTTGATTTTGTATTCATGACATGGAAAATAGATGATCTTTTAATCAGTGATAAAATCGAAATGGGCGTAGCCTCAGGCACACGGATGCCCAAATTCTGACCAAACCACAGGGTCGGTGTGTCGCACATAAATAATATTTCGAGCAACCAGATTAAATTAAATGGACGCGGCGGCGCGTTGATCATTATCGTAATTGCTTCCATACACAATTCAAATTGCTCTGCTGTGGATTTGTTAAATTTTTTGCACCCGGTATGAAAATGAATAAACTTGTTCGTTTTCCTTGATTAGCTTCGTATAACTAATTTAACTGATCCTTTTTTCATTTGGTCTTATTGAAAATGTTGATTGCATGTTCTAGCACGGCAACACTGCACTGCACGAGGCGAGTTGGAAGGGTTTTGCGCGGTGCGTCACCGCCCTGGCCAAAGCCAAAGGCACCGACCTGGAAAAGAAGAATCGTGGAGGTTTCGCGCCTTTGCATCTGAGCTGCCAAAACGGACACAATCAGAGCTGCAGAGAATTACTTATGTCTGGATGCAACCCTGACATACAAAATAACGTAAGTTTTTATTTGCGTCCTTTTTCATTATTGTTGTGACTTATCCAATAATTATTCTACTCAAATCAATAAAAAAAATGCAGTGGTTTGGTCTAATTGTTTAAATTGATCTTTGAAAACATCTTGTTCCAGAAACACATATTTTTTTTTTAAATTAATGATTAGTATGATTAATATTTCTTTGCCAAATAATTATTTTTCCAAATTCTATCTCTATTTATCCAAGGTACATAATTTACACCACTATACAGAGATCCACTAAAAAATTTTCAAATTGACATTTTAAGAAACACTACAGCTCAATACAAACACATATTGTAATCTCAATGACCACACATAATTTTAATTAAATTTATTTTGTGCATTTAAAACAAACGTTTAAATAAAATAAGAATAATTGCTTCAAAAAACATCGCCAGAAAAAGCATCAGTTTGTTTCACAATTGCAAGTGGCAAATCTCTAAAGTAATTGAGTGAAAATGAATAGAGCCTTTCACATGAAATTTCACTTGAGGTGAGAAAAAGCAGTAAAATAATGTCAGTCACGCCTGCTCTTGCGGTTTTCAATGAAACAGAGCATTGCCAGGCCTCCAATTACCGACCTGTGAACATAGGGCTTGACACTTAGGCATTTTATTACACTCGATTATATAGAATTTTGCCTGATTAAAATAAAAGGAGAGGAAAGGGCAGAGCTAAATATTTTTAAAGATACTAAAAGAAAAGTAATTATAAATGAAACATTTAAAAAATTAAATATAAAAAAGATTAAAAATTTTATAATGTAATAAAAAAACATTTTTTGCAGTACGGAGACACCCCTTTACACACAAGTGCCCGCTACGGTCACGCAGGAGTCACGCGCATACTGATCAGCGCCAAGTGTAGGGTATCCGACCAGAACAAGGTATTTATTTTAATTTTACGATTCTCTCTTGCTTGGGCACTTTTACGATTTGATTGTGTTCAGAACGGTGACACGGCATTGCACATCGCAGCAGCCATGGGGCGCAGAAAGTTGACCAGAATCCTACTGGAGGCGGGTTGCGACAAAAGTCTAAAAAATAAGGTAATTTTGCATTGAGTAGCGCAACAAGTTTATTGTTATGGCGACCGGCATAAAACGAGACAAGTTGCTCTGACAGTTTTATTAGAAAATTATAAATCTCGCAGTTTCTTATTTAATTGGCTCTTGTATTAAATTGATGGTTCAATTTCCAGCAAGGAGAGACTTCAAGAGATATTGCGACAAGGAAAGACCTGAATGAAATTCTGCAGATTTTGAACAGCCCTGCTGCAGCCCTGCCACCGAGTTCGTCACCAGACAAGATTAGGAGCAGCAGCAGAAAAGCCAAGGAGAGGAAAAGCGAGACCGGAAAGAAAAGGGAAAAGGCAGGAAGCGGTACCAGCAGCAAGGACTCCAGTTCAAGACCTAAAGATCGCAAAAAGGTTTTAAAAAATGTTTTTTTTCCCTGTACATGAGCAATTTATATATTTTTTTTTCAGTCAAAAAGCGGGAAAGTACATTTCGAGAAAGGAAAAGGTTCCAAGCAGTGGTCTCCGTATGGCTGTCACTACTACCCAGACTCGACCTCGTTTCCACAGCCAAATTTGGACTCTCTACCCAAAGAACCACTGAAGAGAGGGGAACAGTACTTTTTGGATTTGGCTGGAAATATTTGCAAGGTAATTCTAATCCTCGTCAAATTTAATGAATCAATTTATTCTTTAAAATTATATTTTTCAGGGTCCCGTCGGGGTTGGCTACACCTGCTACTGCGCACCATTTTTCAAAAACATGGAGGCGCGTTTAGACAAGGACAAGCAGGAGTTGAAGGAACACATCGACGCAGCTCACGCCCGCCTGGACGAAAAAGTAACCAGCTTGGAAATGAAAACCCATGGGAAAATCGAGGAGTTGTCTAGGTGTGTGGCAGCCGAGCGCGCCGAGTGCCACGAACGACACGTCCATCTGAAGAAGTGGCTCAGAGGCGAGTTGGTCAGAGGAGGAGCCACAAGGGCGTCGGAGAGACTGCCCTCCAACAGAGTTGAGCGCCAAATGTCCAGAACGAGGAGTCTCGAAGACCTGTTGGATGAGCAGCGAAGGCCACAGCAGGCTCCCGTCCTCAATGGGTCTCACCAAGACCTGCGGTGGCCCCCTCAAAGGGTAATTTATACTTTTGCTGTCTGAGATTTAAATTATTTGAATTCATTGAATTTTAAATAAAATAGAAAATCAATGGATATTAATTAAATTTAATTGATAAAATTTTTATTTAAAATTTTTTTATCAGATTTATGTTTTCAGTTACAAATATTAATGATTTCATTCATGTTGTTTTAGGAATTTCTGCCTGTGGCAGAGGAGTTAGACGATGGTGCTAGTTCAGAGTCAAGTGAGGAAATAGTACAAGCCCCCATGAAAAACGGCCATGACTACGAAAACGTTGCCTTCAAAGAGGAATGGACTGTGCAGCACAATTGGAGGCAGTGGGATGAAAGAGCCGAAATGCTCGACGCCAGACTTGCCTCCTTAGGCATGAGGTGCCGATCAGGTGTTTACCACAGCAACGGAGCTTCCCCAGCCACGGACACAACTGGAGAGACGCCCAACGAGTCTGGATACAGCAGCAAATTGTCAAAAGGACCCTCACCAGACATAGTTGACGGTAAAAATAATATTCAAGAAATTTTCAATGCATATTTTACTTGTAAATTTGATCAGGTCAACAAGTGCCCAATGGTGTGGTGATGCCACCGAGTCAGCAAGGCTACTACAGCCCTAGAATCGGCGGCCACGTGCCAGGAGTGCCAGTCATGAACAGACAAGATCCCCAAATAATGCCGCAGTTACAAAAACCTATTGTGAGAAGATCCACCGCGAGCCTTGTATAGCCAAGCACATTTGCCTGTTCTAACAATACTCAAAATGTATATTTCCCGATGTGAATTTTGTAATGAAAATAAAATAATTTTCTATTTAATTTAATACCTGGTTGTTTTATTTTTATATTACAACTGCCGACTGGGTTTCTTTGGCTCTCAACTCTCTTGTGTCAGGTCCAACTGCTGAGCTGCCGTACTCACGCACGGAACTGTGATAAAGAGCTTTTCCTTGCAGCGATTGTGAATTTGCACTTCTAACCTAAAATTTAAAATTAATTGTGAGGAAACGTAATACTTTTTCTTTTGGAAAATTTAATACCTCAACAACAACATAATCTCCAGCCTTAATCTCCCTACAAGAAACAGAGGCTACACTTTCAGGAATGGGCTCTGCAGGGAAGATAACTTTTAGATTAGCTTCGTTTCTTCCAGCATAATCCAGTTTTGATTTCCGACTTGTCTATAAATAAATAAAATTAAATCCAATACATATAAACACAGACACTATAAACTCACTCCTTCAACCAAAATAAGTTGCTTTCTGCCAATTTGAGATTTGTTGAGTCTCTCTGTCGTCTGCCGCATAGTTACTGACATTCTCTCAAATCTGCTCTTTTTCACCTCGAGAGGGACATTATCCTCCATTCTGCGATGGGCATGTGTTTTTTCTCTGAGGCTGTAAGGAAAGATGTACATCCAGTTGTACATAACTCCCTCCATGAGAGTGATGGTCTCGTCGAACTCGGCATCAGTCTCGCCACAGAAACCACAGATGAAGTCAGAGGACAGAGACAAATTTGGGATGATCTCTCTAGCGTGATCCACAAGCTCTAGATATGCCTCCCTAGTGTAACCACGACGCATTCTCTGCAGAACTTCGCTGTTGCCACTCTGGGCAGGTAAGTGAATATTCTTGCAAATGTTGTCCCTCTCATTTATCAAATGTAAAACCTAAAATTGAGCATCAACGAATAAAATATTTCCCTATAGTAAAAATTAACTTGCCTCATCCGGAAAGTCTTTCGGATGGGGCGAGGTAAATCGAATTCTCATTTCAGGGTCCACGAGCGAGACCTTATCGAGCAAATCTGCAAATCGCAGTCCACCTTTCTTTATTTTGTAAACAGTTTTGAAACCTTTCGCCATGTTAGTTTCAGCTGAGAAAAAATGTTGCTGTTCCGACAAATCACGGTAGCTGTTTACATTCTGGCCTATAAGAAATAACAAACTATTTTAAAAAATTATTTAAATTGATAGAAATTTTACCCAACAAAGTAACCTCCTTGATACCCTGTTCAGATAAAACCTTAATTTCTTCTACGATAGAAGCTATTGGCCTAGATCTTTCTCTTCCTCTGGTAAATGGCACAATGCAGTATGAACACATGTTATCACAGCCTCTCATTATAGATCTGAAAAAAGCATAAAAATATCTAAGTTAGGGGAAACTCTCACTATTTTACTTTGCACTCAAATTATTTATTAATATATAGTTGAAAAGTTTATCTGTTGAAAGTGACCATTTTAACTTACACAAAAGCAGATCTTGAACTCTCGTTGAGTCTGATAGGCATAACATCTGCGTATGTCTCATCATGAGACAGCATCACATTGACAGCCGTCTGGTTATCTCGGCTGATGGCCAGCAGACGAGGTAGATCGCGGTAGCTGTCAGGACCAGCAACAATGTCAACTGACTTTTCCTTCTCGACCAATTTTTCTTTCAGCCTTTCTGCCATACATCCTAATATTTTTTAAATTTATCCACTCCGTTATTTATGTTAATTTTCGATCCCTCTCAGGAATCTCATTAAAATTTACCTAAAACTCCTATTTTTAGGGGCAACCTGTCTTTCAGTTTGGCCCGAGCGTTTTTGATACCACGGTAGTTTCTGAGCTGGTTCCAGACTTTGGTTTCTGCTCCTTCGCGGATAGCGCAAGTGACGACAAGGATGATGTCAGCGAATCGTATGTCCTCCGTTTTCTCATAGCCCTTGTTCTTCAGAATAGACCACACCACTTCAGTGTCGTTGACATTCATTTGACAGCCATAGACGTCAAAAAACACTATACAATGATTATTTGAAAATAAATTTTAGACACTAAAAACTAAAAAGTATATTTTTTACACAAACCTTTCTGCCCATCTCCGCTGATTTGGTCAAGGTACGGAATGATGACCTCAGCTTCAGGAGGAGGTTCAAGATCCTTGTGGATCACACTGTTTGCAAGAAAGTGTTCTAAACCGGGTCCGTCCTTGATGTTGGCTTTGTGTTGAAGACTTGCTGAAACACCAAAGTTTCGCAGGAAGGAGTTGTTGCGCCGCTGGAAAAATCGCCTGCACGGAAAATAGCGCAAAATCCTCAGAGATAAACTCATGATTTCACTGTTTGTGTAAATTGCAGAGGATTAAAAACATAACCAGCAAAAATTGTTGTGACCACAAGGCAGAAACGACGTTATAACGATAATTTATAATTTTTGCAAAATTATTTTTTCTGGTTGTTCATGTTATGTTATTGTTCAGGTTTACCATATGGATGTGGATAAATATAGATCAGGCTGACAAACATAGACACTATACGTATTGATTTTTTCGATTTTTTTATGAGACAATTGACTTGTTTATCGGAGTGAAATATAACGACATAAGCATTTAAAATGATTTTAAGAATAATTACAGTTATTAATATAAGGAATTATTTATATAAAATTTTTTTATCATACTTTTAATTTAAAACAATTGTATTTTGTTCAAAAGTTGGTATGATTGCTTATTTACCTGTTTTGACTAGACAGACTCTACGCTGGCCGAAGGGCTATGAATGTTGGTGAAAATGTTTTGAGTGATAAATGTAGCTGAATTTCCAAACATATTCGATCTAGAAATGTCGGGACGAGATAGCTACAGATACAGTTCAAAATACTCAGGTTTGATTTTTACAAAGCTTCCCCGAACCTTCCTGCAAATTCGCGTTAAAAATGATCAACACTGCACTGCAGACGTGTTGGATAATTTCTGTCTCCAGGATTAAAATGATTTTGTCCTGTTTTATTTTTACATTTTATCCATTCACTTTGTTAAGTATTTTGGGCTGAAGATCGAAAAAGCCGCGTCCTTATTAAGCATAATGTTCAAAGACGGTTATCTGAATCCACCAGTGTTAACCCAGCAGGATCTTCAAGCCATGGCCAGTCAAGGGAGCGGTCGAGATCCCCCCTGGACGATGATAGACGACCAAGAAATCCAGATCCTCCTAAGCCGAAACCCATTCTGATAGGCAACAAAAATAAACCCTCAGGCGGAATTCAAATGAAACTGCAAGCACCCAACTTGCAGGTATGTAATAAATAGATAATCATCAGAAATTTAAAAAAAAAAAATCTATTTTATTTAGCAGGCAAGCAAAGCTGAAGCGCCAGTGGTCAAACCAAAGAAAAATTTAGTTGCAGCTGTCTTCAATGACGACAGCGATTCCGAGCCAGAAGAAATGCCACCCGAAGCAAGAATGCGCATGAAAAATATTGGACGGTGAGAAATTAATTTATTGAAAAGTTTTTTTCATACAAAAATTGAAGTGCACAATAAAAACAAATAAAAAATTATTTTAGGGACACTCCCACATCATCCGGGCCAAACTCCTTTGGTAAGACGAAGCAAGGATTTTGCGATCCCAGCAAGCTATTTGAGATGTCTGTTAAGAAGTTGCAGGAAGAGTCTCCAAGGTCATGAAGCGTAATTAATTGTATTATTTCTACGTATTGCACTCATCTTTATTACTATTATGTGCAAAAATCGAAACAATTTCTGTTCAGTTATTTACATACAATTTTCATTTTTCTTGTGGTGCTTTTGATAGAAAAAATGTAAAAATCATGATCTTCAACACTGTAGGATTTCAAAACACGTAATTGAAAATTAAACGATGTACATTTAAGTCTATACGTTAAACATTATTATTTCATTCTTTTTAAATTTTTACTCGAGCCCCTCCTCCATACTCAGAAGCATCTGCAAACCAGTCTCAAGAGAAGACTGCATTTCCTCACTGCCGGCAGGAAAATGAATCTCGACTGCGGTCTCTTCCTCTTGGCTAAACTTTAAAATTAGAATCACATTTTTTTTACATCTTGCAGTAAACTTACGGCACTGGAAGTGGGAGAGGATTCTCTTGAAGTTTTTGAATGGCGGCTTCTAAATTAAGGCGATACACAATCACACGCTCCTCATAATAGTTTAAAAGATCAGCCATGGTGCCAATACCTGTTTCCATCAATGCAGATTCAGGCTAAATAAAACAAATTGACAATGCCTTAGTCCTTTATCACACTATAGAACAATTCATACCGATTGATTTGCCTTTCGGTGGCTAAGCTGCAAGCCCATGCTAAATATAAAGTGCTTGGCAGCATCTGTTAGCGTTTCTAAAACGGAATCCTTTGCGTCTAAAAAGAAAAAAAATATGCTAAATTAAAATTATTATTCCAATACAATTCAATGGCAATTCTTACAATGACAGCCGCTATGGGCTACAAGTGCAGTTACAGCTTTTTTTGTGACCTTTCTGCAAATTTCGGAATCGATGCCTTCACTGGGATGTCTAAAATATTTTTATATATATCTAAAGTTTTAATGAAATCTAATTTGGTTAAAGGTGAATTAATTACATATTCGGTTTAACATCTTCGTTCGAATGCCGCCGTCTCCGCTTCCATGGAATTATTTTTTCGTCCTCCCGTTGCAACTGGACCAATATTTCTGAAAGCTCTGATTCTCGACCCATCTGTCTTACAACATCCAGGCATTGAATTGCGGTCAGGACATTTTCGTCTAATTTGGCCCAATCGTCATTTTCTCTGAAAAATAAATAATAAATAGAGGATTACATTTAAATGGAATACTACATTGAAAAAAGAAAATTAATTACTGTTTAGGCTGCGGTCCTGGCAGGGGAGTGCACTTAAGAGGAACATCGACCAGCAAATTCTCTCTTTTAGGCAGTGGCTGATTTTCCATTGTTGGCTCTTGACTTTTAGAGGGTTTGGGGATTTCGCCCCATAATTTTCGACTTTCGGACATTTTTACAATAAAAATAAGATATTACATGGTTGAATAATTTACTTTAGAGCTATGTTAAATTAAAATTTCACGAATAATAAAACTGTCAAACTCAAGTCGAGGTATGATAACTAATATTTGTTTTCTTTTTCTATGTTTTCTGTTTGGCTGCGTTGGTAGCACTGTCAAAACAAGACAAGATTGTCTGCCAACGCCGGCACCGCCCACCACCACCCGCCCCCCAGCCCCAGCACTAGTCACTTGTCAAAAACACGGGATAGAGGCGCAATTTCAACGTGATCTTGCAATTTTCTCAACTCGAACTCTTTAGTTATTTTTTAAGTAATATCTTGGATACATAATTCAAAAATGGATAGTCCGAGAGTGCTTCTTTCTATCCGAATTCCGGTACACAGCAGCCCAACTCTTCGAGAGGTTTCATTCACAGGTTCAGTGCAAGAACTCCGTTCCTTGGCAGCAAAAGAAACTTCATCAGAACCAGACCTAATCAGTATATTAATATGTTAATGCTTTCAAAATTTGACTCTCTACAAAAATTCAGATCTGATTTACCGAGGGCTCGTCTTGAGGGACGGCAACGATTTGTCTACCTATGGTTTGCAGACAGGAGAAACCGTTCACGTTTTTTCAAAGAGTCGCCCGACGGTAAACAAAGAGAGACCTCAACTCACAAATGAAGAGGCAAGTCAAATTGCCCTAGCTCTGAAGTCAGCTGCTGCAGGAATTCGCTTTGCTTTGTCGGTAACTTTTTATCACTTTGTAAAGAAAATATTGAATTTTTACTCACTGTTAATTTCAGAGGTTAAATAAGGCAGACATTTTTGAAAATGTTTTGGCTGCAATTCCTGGCTTGAAAGAAGATCCAGTCGCAGTTTCTATCCTCAGAGACCCTGACTTGCTGATGCTCATGGTGGACGCAGAGGTTGTCAAAAGAGTCAGCAAAAAGTGTCCCTTATTGGCTGAGGCTGTGAAACATTTGGCTGCAGAATTTGCTGACCATGGCAAAAATGATGCTGCAAACAATGATGACATGGAGACTGAAGATTCTCCCAGACAGGGATCAAGACAAATCACAGGAAATCAGCTTGCTGCTGCTCTTGCTTCTGCAATCTCAGGTCTAGAGGAATTTATTAGCCGGTCTTATGATTATTAATGTCTATATTTTTTATTATTCCAGGAGTGAACAGATCTCGACAAGCACCAACAAGACTGTTCACCCCAGAAATGCTGAACTCTGCTTTGATGCAGGCATTCCAGTCAGTCCCTTCATTGGCCAACAGTCCTGCAGTCGCGTCAAATCAATCAGCTCCCACAAACACAGCACCCACACCTCCGACAGCCGTACTGATTTAATTTGAAATATATTTTCCAGATTTATGTTAAACTTAATTTCTAGGGTCCTTCAACTGCCCCACCTGCTGGTAGATGGGCCCAAGAACTGCAACAAATGAGAGAACTCGGTCTGACAGATGACAATTTGAGTGTGCAAATGCTGGAGATTACTAATGGTGATGTTCAGGCAGCCGTTGACCTGATTATTCAAAGTCAGTTCAACTGATGCATGTGGATATTATTAGTGCTGCAATAAGGATTTGGAAATAAAAATATGTTTATCAAATATAAAGAAAAAAATTTATTCAAATTTTGCCACTATACAATCATTATTTTAATTTTGGGATTTACTGTTTCAATTATCAACAATCATATAAATCTTTAAATTATTTTTAGTTCCTAATTTAATCAAAAGATATCCAAATGAAAGTCTTAGCAAGTGTAAGAATGCACCCTTTTTAGCTCAAAGTAGGCATTTGAAATAAATTGTTTGGTACACTGCGGTACAAAAATAAGAAAAATTAAAGACGGAAGGAAAATATTTCATTTTTGATTGGAGGAAAAATACAATGACTCAGAATTTATATAGATCTACAAATTTAAACATCACACTAATTGTAAGAGCTCCAAGTCAAGAGCTTGTTTGTGGGTTAGGGTAATGATAGCAAGTTACGGACAAAAAATATGAGATTTCTATTATTCGTATGTTAGTAGAGTTGGCTTACTAACTCATTGAGAAATAAACAAGCTATGCAGTCTTTCTTATTGCCTGCTCTATTCCACAATCTCCACACTAGGGGATTGTAGCACTAGCCGAATGCCATACTCCCTCTTGAACTCTTCTTCGTAGTTCCAATTCATGATATAACTAGTCAGCTCTCTGGGCAAACCCAGATTTGGTGCTTCCCTCCAAAACTGTCTACCCACAGCCTTTTTGATACAGTTTCTGCACAAACTCATAAGAGACCTAGGCGTCTTCATCATAGCTTGGATAACATCCATATCAAACTCCAATCTCTCAAAGTCTGCATATTCCAAGGCGTTTTGAGCGCCATGCTTAGTGTTCTGTTTTGTCCACATCCGACCTCCTGACTCTCGGTACAAGTGTAACAGTTTTAAAGCTGTAGGCACCCAGGGGGTTTCATCGTCAACAAAAACAAATAGGTGTTCAATGAGATAGTGAGGCACAGACTTGTCCAAGTTGATGTTGTTTTCCCTCTGAAGGACAAACGAAGCACCATGGAAGAGAAGAAGCTCTACCTGTGATTAAAAACAGAGTAAGTCAATAGTTGCAATTATATGTAATTTTATTTGTTGAATTGAAACAAAATATTAGAGATTTGAAATTATAAAAAGAGAAGTTTAATTTTTAAAGCGGGTTAAAGTCAGTTGAAGTAGGAAAGAGGATTCATGCGACTCAAGGGAGGGATTTAGTTAACTTAATTTAAATTTGGCATTTGAGTTCAATTTGATATATTATTGAATTCAAACTTTACCCATTCCAGAAGGTCCTTGCCAGGATCAGTGTAGAACTGGAAATGCCAGAGGCAAAAGCTAATTGGCGAATGTCCACTTCCGTCAGCGCATCGACGAACCCCATTGGGGGCAGTGACCAGTTGCTCAACTGTGGTTCCTCTTTCCAAGAGAAGACGTCCAACCTTCCGGACGTTGGCCATCACTGCTGACATCAGGTAGCGATTTCGTGAGGAGTCCAAAAGGGTGCCTCCCATGTAGTACAGATAGTGGAGACTGACCCCTAGATTGGCCATCGTTTCAATCACTTCGACGACAAAGTCCTAAATAGAAATTCATTTTATAATTAGATTATGCAAACATATTTATATAATTTTTCATTAAAAATAATTTAAATAATATGTAACAATTCATTAATTTAATTTACATAGAGTTTTTAACTCCAAAATAATACCTCAGGACATCTCAACCGAGCCGGAGTGCCTTTATCTGCAATCAGTCTGAGAAGGAGCACGGGAATTTGCTCGTCAGGAACGTGGGCCAGACCCATTTTGACCAAGTAAAGTCCGCATTTGGAGTGTCTGCGGCGACCAGCCCCTCGCAGGAAGAGCAACAGTCGGTCAGCGGCTGGTATCAGGCTTCGACCAGACTCGAGTTCGTAGACGAATTTCTGTCCCAATTGCAAATGATCCTCTTCAGTTTCCTTGCAATTGGTCTTGTGGTGGTTACGCCACTTGCGCGACTTCTCAGCGCCTTCGAATGGGTCTTCTCGCATTTCAAAGCTGGAATATTCTCATTCTCGTCAAATAAATGGAATTTTACTTTGATATCTGGAATTTGATATGATTGATAGGCTGAATAAAAATGAGAAATTGTATCACAAAATCACTAACAATTTGGTCTGCCTAATGTTTTGTTGATTTGTTTTTCGTTTTTATCCGGACGACTCCGACCTCCAATCCAACGCAACGAGGAACGAGGGAAGACGAGGAAGGAAGGCGAGGGTGTTGGGCGAGGGGCGAGGCGAAAAGAGCACAACAATCATTAGTACCAACAAGATTACACTACCTGCATATCGAGTTTTGCTTGATTTGTATGAAAGTAGGTTGGCAGCCTTGGATATTTATGAATGGCCGCCAGTAACGAGTGAAGAGTAAACATAACAAAAACATCCGAATTTCGACCGGCTTGTTTGTTTCGCCCAGTGGCTCTTTTTCTGACGTGGATCAAATAATTATCCACTATGGCAGATCCAAATTTGATGGACAAATCGCTCCGCTCAGTTTTTGGTGAGGGGGATAATGAGAAATATAATTTATGCTGAGCAATTTTCTACAATTTTAATTTTTTTCGTTAAATTATTTCAGTGGGCAACATACCATACGAGGCGACGGAAGAGAAGTTGAAAGACATTTTTAGTGAAGTTGGACCCGTTCTGTCTTTTAAGTAAATATTTGGTTGTTTAAAAATTTCATTTTATTGTATTTATTTTGATTTTTTGTGCAGGCTTGTGTATGACAGAGAAACTGGAAAGCCTAAAGGCTATGGCTTTTGTGAGTACAAAGACCAAGAGACAGCCCTCAGCGCCATGCGCAACTTAAACGGCTACGAAATAGGAGGACGTACTCTCAGGGTTGACAATGCTTGTACTGAAAAATCCAGAATGGAAATGCAGTGTAAATATATTTTTAATCATTCTCGTTATTATTAAAATTTTTAGTAAAACTTCTAATTTTTTTTTTACTTTATTCTCTTCTATAAAGGAAACTAAATTACATCTAATGAATTTATAATTCCAGTGCTCCTGCAAGGGCCAGTGGTGGAAAATCCCTACGGGGATGCTGTCGATCCTGACAAAGCCCCAGAGGCCATCAGCAAAGCCGTTGCCTCTCTTCCACCAGAGCAAATGTTTGAGCTCATGAAACAAATGAAATTATGTTGCCAGGTATAGTATCAAATTAAAGTGTAACAAATTAACTAAATTCAATAAACTTCATTGGTTTTCAATCACAGAACAACCCCTCTGAGGCTCGAACGATGCTTATGCAAAACCCGCAACTTGCGTACGCACTGCTTCAGGCGCAGGTCGTCATGCGGATTGTCGATCCAGTCACTGCTGCTGTAAGTTTCTGACTTGTCTTGTGTCTTGTCCTCCATCAATTTTAATATCATTAATTTCAGGCAATGCTACACAAGGCCAATCCGGCTCCAAAACCGATCCTAACTGCGGACAAGATGGCCATGCCTATCCCACCTCAGATACAGTTTGCGGCAAGCAGACCTAAACCAGATTTTGCACCAGTTCAAGACTCTTGGCCGGCTGCTGGTCCAAACATTCCTTTGCAGCGACCTCCTCCTGCAGCTGGTGGAGGTAAATATAATTCATATTTATTCTAATCAAGCTCGAATAGTTACAAAATTTAATTTAGGTGCCAAATTGACAAAGATTCTAAGTAAATTTCTAATTTTCCCTTTCTTAACAATGCAATAATTAAATTTCGCATGTAAATTTACTTGCAGATTTAGATCTTCGTCACTTGGATCCCCGAGCAAGGCCTGCCATGTTGGATCAGGATCTTCGTATGCCACCTGCTATGCCGCCGCGAGACCCTCGAGGAGAAAGGGGTTTCCCAACCGGTCCTTCTGAGCCATTTGAGCCGTAAGTCTCCTCTGCTTTACACAATACTGATAACTTTTCCCAATTTTTCAATAAAAATGAATTTTCTTAGTCCTATCATTCCTGTGGAGGATGGGTTTGTTGCATCACCGAATGGTCATTTAACTTTTGACCATAAATTTATACTCATTTTCAGCGCATTTCCCAGAGATCCTCGCCGAGACAGGGACATGCGAGATCCCAGGGCCACTTTTGTTGCCGATCCTCGAGGCGACCCTCGCTCTGGTAAGTTCATCATCTCTTCCTGGTTTACTGCATGGACATTAAAATTGCAGACTATCGGTTGATTTTGGCTATCAGCATGCTTAAAACTGCATTAGGTAAAATTAAGTATTGATTATTGAAATGAAGACTATTCACTTTTACTGTCTATCAAAGTGTGTGTAGTTTTGATTCACTTATGCAAGTGTCTTAACAACCAGTTGCACATAATTGATAATAATTTTATTTTCGTCTGATTATCATATAATGCTATGGAATCAAGTTTTGTAAAGAATAACTTTCTCCTCAACAAATGAAATAAACTTGCCTGTGTCGCATGATTTTGCCTGAAGGCTTCAAAGCCGACTCAAGTAATTAATTCAGATATAATTAGAGAGAGGATCGGTTTCAATTAGTTCTCAGGTAAATATTTCTATGAAGAAGTTTGCCTGAGGATTATCATGAATGTCTAACCGTCTTAATGCAGAGTGAGTGTTTTTCATGGAAATGAAATAATATAATCAAGATGGAAAGAAAGAAATCCTTCAGTGGGATTTTGAAATCGTGCCATCTGTTGTTCAGTAGCCAATATTTATGTTGAAACTTTTATTCACACATCATGCGAATAATAAAAATTCAATATTCAACTAGAATTCATTAATTATAGGCCTAATAAAAAAAATTCAACATAAAACTTGCAATGAACCTGAAAAAAATTATCAGCAAATTATTTTGATTGATTCTAAATCTTCCATCAACATTCCCCTTTATGAATTTCAGCAGTGCCGCCACCAGTTGCTGTCCCACGCCCTCCAGTGCAGCAAAGACCGCCTCCAAACTTCCCAGGCGCCGCTGGATTGAACAGTGCCTCCGACCAAGAGAAGGTAATAAACTAAATTTTTTGCCCCTCGAGTCCGTCTTACAATGGATCAAAATTTTTTTTCGCAGGCGCAACTAATCATGCAAGTGCTGCAGCTTTCCGACGAGCAGATCGCTGCTTTGCCTCCCGAGCAGCGGCAGAGTATTTTGGTGCTCAAGGAGCAGATTGCCAAGAGCACTCAGCGTTGAGACTCCTTGTCGTGTAATGATTTGTCGACATAATAATAAAAACAAACAAACAAACACAACTAATTAAGAGCAAAAAAACTGTGAATGTCACTTTAATGAGACCCGAGTTTAGCAATTGTCTTCAATGCGTTTTTCCGTCCCACTGATCATTGTAAGGCAAAACAAACAATAACGAGAGTACCATAGTGCGGTGGTGGGGCCGGTCAGGGCCAAAAGGGTGTCGAGATGCACCTGCCGCCCCCCTCCTCACTCGGCTCTCTGGAGGAAAGCCAGCAGCACTCCGGCAGCTCAGTATCATGGGCCGAGCCGCTGCTTTGCTTGTCATTTTCCTGCTCTGCCACCTGCGCTCAGGTGAGACTTTTTGTTTCATATTTTGTCACACAAACAAGTCTAGGATTTGCAGTTAAATTCCGGGGAATTTTTCTTTGCTTTTTTAACACAATATTGGGGTCATTTGCCCAGTCGCTGAATGGCCTTGGGTTTGAACTGCCCATGGAAACAAAGCTGACTGGAAGAGCAGGCCCAATTGCCAGTTCCTATATCCACTGTTTATTCGCCAAATTATAAGAAGATGACCCAAGGTTAGCCCTTTCACCGTGCATAAAGGCGGTGCTAATTGTTTTTGTTTCCCTTTCACCCAGCAAACGGTAAATCACACGCTTTAATGTGCTAATGTGCTTCGGAGGTGCTGATTTCACATTTGACTTCACGTACGCGCCAATTTGGCCAATTTTCCTGTCTGTCGATTTGTACCTTTAGCATTTTGATAAAGACGTTGATGCACGTCGCGACGGTGTGATTTATTACATTACAGAAAAAGTTTCAACTTCTCGAGTCGCCTCTCTTCTCGGATGCTCCAAACGGTCGTGATTTATTGCACTGTTGTTTTTCTCTACTATATATTATTTCCATGCTTGTCAGATCCTTTGGAAATCCAATTCCCTGAAATTAACCTAACAAGGCAAAAAAACAGTCTAAAAACCATTATTTGATTTATTTCTAAAAATAGTTTCGAAAGTGAATTCTTAAAATATTTCCCTTGCTTTTATGCGTGTGACACGTGACACTCCGAAAAAGAGCCGAGAGAGTGTTACACAATGAGGATAAATTAAAGACCACGCAAAAACCCATTATTCCAGGTATATCGCTCGCTCTTCTGACGTCACGCTTCAAAAGTTGCAATTTTCGGGCCAGCGGCAGGGTGGAGTTTGGGCGGGCCATATATATATCTATTTTAGTGTGCTGCATATTACACAAACAATTACACGCACACTTTACCACTCTCAGCAGGCAGCTTTCACTTTTTATATTTGTGTGCCCTTTGACCTTTTTGCAGAGGGAGCCGAGGAAGGAGCGCCCGTGAAAAAGGCGAGGGCCCCCGCCCAGCCTGGTGGCGAGGAATTGGGCACCAAGTCGGCCACCGCGCGACCTCACGACGACGACGATGGTCAGCAGTCGCATCTGCCCGCAAGCTTCCTGAGCCCCTCGGTGCTTCAGGCCCTCGAGCTGGGCAAGGCCATCCCAGGTGCGTTTGTAGCATTGACCTTTGGGGTCTCTCGATCGCGGATGGGGCAGAGGTCGCGCCGCGGTTTTAGTGGAAAATGAGCCTTGGTGTGTGTTATGTGTGTAATATATACACTCGCGCGCGCGTCGCTCACCAGTTAGTAGAGAGCGCGTGCTTATCTCTCGCTTTTATTATTTATTGCTCTTTTTGCATGGGATGAGTGTTTAGATTTTTAACGTTGTACCGTGTGCCAGGGTACTCTCGTGAAAATTGCTCCCCGTTTCTTGACTTAAATCAACTTATATTATGATATAAGAAACAAAAATAGTGTATCTTAAATATTTAGAATTCGTTTTTTGTTTCTTTCTGACAATTAAGAACAAAGGTGAACAAAGGGAAGGAAAATGTGAAAATATATTTTGTCATGTTGATTTTTTTCTGATTTAACACATTTTATTTAATACTCAAGTTAGATCACTTTATGGAATTGAATAAAGCAAAAAATGAACATTACACCTGATTACACCAAAATATAACCGGTAATTGTCGAAAACTGGATTATATTAATTAATTAAGGCAAAACAATTAGCATAAAAATAAAATATGCAGTGCATTAATTTTTATACATTGAGAAATATTTTAGACACACACATAAATAATACTATTATCTAATATTAAAATAATTTTCTATATTCTATATTAATTTAAAAAAAAATAATAACATTAAAGAAACATTTCTATTCAAAGAAATTCAAAATTTTGCAATTTTTAATTGTTTTTTTAAGATTTATATTAATTATTTATGCATATAATTAAAAAAAAAAACTATCTTTTTATTTAATCTTATGTTAAAATCTGATGTTATTTTTGCTTTGTGTACAATAAAATAATATAAAATATTTAAAATAATAATATATTAAAATAATTTATATATACACGTTATCGCACGTTATGAAAAATATCAGCATAAAATACATTCACATCTTGATTCTCACAGTATCTGCCCTTGATCTTGTATTAGCATAAAATTAAAATATAATTAACGTTTATATGCAAATCATTTCCATTAAAAGAAGGAAGATGCTTCTGTAAACAAATTAAGCGATCTTTCAAAGCCAGTCTCTCCATTTTTTATACTTTGGCATTGTCGAAATACCACAGCCATTAAATTCGCCATTGCGGTTGCATTATTTTTCTTTACTTTAATAGCTGGTGGTGCTCATCTTTTGCTCATCCCGGAAGAGTAAGAAATGTCATCATTTGGCATTGCAAATCCTTTGAAAGGCACCGCCAAAAAAGGTAGAGCAATGCTAATGTTTGTTATCTTTTTTTTTTGTTAAAAAAGGGCACTGCGCATAAGTCATCATGCATAATGATTCAAACACAAAGGTAATTTACACACACCAAGGTTGCGGCCCAGATAAACGGAATCCACACACACTCTGCACAACGCACTGCATAACAAGGGAGATGAAAATCGCCTCGTTTTTTTTCTCAAGAGGCAATTACGCGATTTACTTTGCAAGCCACCAAACCAAACCACGGTGTCTGTGTGTGCCTATTTGTCATTCCACCTCCGCGAGCGGCGGTGCCCTCGAGAGGCTTTTTCAGGCTAGAGAGGCAGAAAATTCAACAAAAAATTATATCGATTTGCATTTTTACAAACAAGGTGTAATTTGAGATGGCTAACCACCATACTAAAATTCAATTTTGCGTATAAAATTTACATACAAATGCCATAAAAGAACGCTTCGTTACGATTCACAATTAAGGCACCTCTGCAGACGGTATGTTCATATAAGTTGAGCATGAGCACCTGGTGCCCAGACGAGTCTGTAGGCGTGCGGCAGTCATAAACATATCACGGTGAATTAAAGTTTAAAAGAGATACTCCTTTTGCCAGACGAGCAATTCCATATTTCGCGTATTGCAATAATAATTCGGTAATAACAGAGGATGGGTCCGAGAGCGACTTGAAGAGGTACGCACGATTATTATTCAAAGAGAAAAGCGCCGGGTCCTTCGGCGTGGGATTTTATTGTGAAAACTTGTTTGGAAACTTTTTTTTATTCCTTCTCAGTGTGTCACAGATATAGTGAGAATAATGAATAAATTAGAGGTTAAGTAATGACATCTGCGCCATTGGATCTGGTATATTATTTTTTATGTGTAGTGCGGGGGATTTATTATTGAGATACATTGGATACGACGGCCTCAGGGATTGTCATCCTTTTCGGGGAAGAACGAGAGAGCTCGTTTGTTGTGGGCCATTAGAAGGTCACTTTGGAACAAATCCATCTTAATTCTCTCATGCCTCGGATATTTGTTTGACAGATACACATTTTTGCTGAACCAGGAAAAGGGTTAGAAAATTTTGTATTGTTTTGCAATAATCTATTGTAAGAGCTCACTGAAGTTAAGTCTATTACATTAATTAAATTTTCATTCATATGATAGGGAATGTAGCATAGGAATTTAAATTGAAAATTAATCATTCGTCCCTGTAAGGTTCAGAGAGCTGTGAAAATACATGCGTGACTCTCTGGAGATGGAAGTTGATAAATGAAACTAGTTCTGCAACATTGCTCAGACTCCGAGCACACGTGTAAAACGTTTAATCTGCACATACGTATACAGCAGTCATAAAAATGAAGGATTGAAATAAATAAAGAAACACCCGAGCAGTTAAATCATTTCCTAATTATACCTGAATGGTTGATCCAGATCTCAGAGTCTAAAATCCAGATGCCTTACTAAATTTAAAACAATAATATTTCATGACATTAAGACGAATTCTTAAAACTAAGCAAGTAATAAGAGTTTGAAAAACAATTTATGGCATTTCCTTGTAGGCATTGATTTAATAAAATATTGTAAAACAAGTTTTTTTAATAGAGACAGGAATATTTAAAGCCCATCATGAAGTAAAATAAATTATTATCAACTTAGTTCTTAATATCATACTTACAAAGACGCTATCAATTTTTTTTTTTATAAATTTAAATTTGCTCCTTCAGGTCGTGCTGGTTCAGACTACCCAGTGCTGGGCGAAGTTCCCTACACAAATTTCTACTGCGACGAGCAGCCGTACCCAGGCTTTTTCGCAGACACAGAGACCAGATGCCAGGTAATAAATGACAAAGGGTCCTTTCGCAACAACCTTCCGCGCGGCGAAACCTTTGACACGTTCGTCTTTAACAAGAAGTGAACGGGCGCATAATAAACAAATTTAGACTCTGTGCCCGGGAGTACAGCAACGAGAGCACTCCTCGCCATTCTAAAAACGTACGGGGCTCTATAAAAAATAATTTGACGATCAGCCTGCTCGGCGAGTTTGTGAGAAAGGAAGAGCCATAGAAATAAATCACAATTGTTACAAAGCCCTTCAGATAATTTTTTGTCAATAAGAAAAATTAAAAAAAAAAGAAAATTTATGTAAATGATAAGGAAAGATATTTCCTTTTATAGAATTTATAGAATACAAGATAATAATTGGTTTTGATTATTTTAATAAATTTTATTGCAGGCCTGGCATTACTGCGACATTGATGGACGCCAAGCGTCCTTCCTGTGTCCGAATGGGACTCAGTTCAACCAGGCCGTTTTTGTGTGCGACTGGTGGTTCAACGTGCGTTGCGACCTGAGCACGGTCCTTTATGCCCTGAACGACCGCCTTTATAGAAGGCCGCACCACGACGTGGCCGCTCCTCATCGTAGCATCACCAAGGATCTGCTGGAAAACATCTTCACTTAGTGCCATTTTATGTCTTTTAAATAAAGTAGTGAAATTTTTAGAAGTGTAGATAGACACTTTTCCAAAAGACTGCTGCGGACAAAAGATCAGATGGGAAGGGTATATTATCTTTTTTCAATTAGGTTGTGGCAACTCAGGGCTCTTATCAAGCCTGATTTCCGTGTTAAAAAAATTCAGTTTAATTGCCTCGTTGTCACAAAATGTACGCCAGAACCTTGGCATTAACAAATTTGCCTCTCCAATTTTCTTCGACAGATAATAATTTCTGCTGTAAGCTGGGTGCCGATATATGTTATCCGCCGCGTGACCTTAAGTTAAATATCTCTCCCTTTTTTGTGCCTTCCTTTTCATCGCGAAACAATTACGCCACAGATTATACAGATGACCGAACATTTTCGCGGCTCGCATTCGATATTCTTTGCTCTTGTTGTTATGCGCGTGGAGTTAGCCAAAGGTGCATTCGTGACTAGGCAATGAAAGGATATAATATATAGAGCAAAGACCTTCGCGCGAGCTCGGCAGTGAAAGGAACAACAAAGGAACAGGATTTGAATTGGCGGGCGGATTACATTATCTTGACTCTGAAATTATAAAATTGAAAATGCTTTTTATACAAAAGCGATATATCGAGAGTTGTGTTGTTGCGGTATCCGGGGGCGTGCAAAAATCATGAGGTTCAGGCTTGACAGCCGGCGAAACTTCGTGTTTCTGTTGGGCAATTTATCTTCCGCTCGGAAAGTGCCTTCTAGTAAATTATTTAGACTTTTATATGCATCTGCATTGTGCCTTTTTTAACGACGACGAATTGTATTGTCTTGCGCGGTGTATTCGACCAGCGGGCGTTTTTTTTTATTGTTTAGCAGTACCTGTTAGTTTCGTGGACTTGATGCAAAAGTACAACTTCTATTTCCTCCCTTTTTGCAGTTTTATAGCCATGTGTGTAAGACCGGCTCACGTGTACCAGTATTTTTTCCTCCAGCCATTCTCCGCCACTTATAATGTATTCTGAAGTTGTTCAGCAGGACATCAATTACTATTTCGAAACTAGAAAATAAAAACTACCTGATTAATTGGCAACGTCAATTAATTTTGTTTTGTTCCCAAAACGTCTCCATTAATTAAAAAACGTCTATAATTAATTAAGATGATCATTTTGAATGCGAATAATATTTAAATATACGGCTCGATATAAACTATTCCTGAATCCTTAGAAAAATGCTGCAAGTTATGGTAATGAGCATGAAAATTGTGCAAACTTTGCATTATATGCAAATGCAAACACCTTATGTTTAAGAGGAAACGATACAAAGTTGAATATAAAGTATCGTATTACACAGTAGCTTTAAAGAGGATTTTGAGGAAACTCAAGTACAGTCTATAAAAAAGGAAACGGGACACTTGCATTTTTGTTACGCGGAAAGTATCAGATTTCACAACATTTTCCTCTTGTCTTTGTAAAACAGGAATTTTTCTTTTTCGTCGTTCGCTTAAAAAGCGCCACCTCTCTCAAAAAATCTTATTTAATGGTCTAAACGTCTTACTCGCTTGTCAATTAGAGTGGGCGCATTAGATAGTTGATTTCGCAGACCACCGCGGCCTCTTTGGGACAAAGCCGAGCACCAGCGCCGAAGAGAAGGGAGAAGGCGCGCGTCGAGAACCTTCAAGTTGAGAGTCTCTATCAACATGGAGAACAGGACGCACCTTTTTCTTGCACTTCTCAGCATAGGTGAGTGCACTATTATTGATGCTAATAACTTGGAGATACGCAACTGAAAGGAAGTATTTTATAATTTAGATCTATTACACATTATCAATTTAAGTCTCGCGTAATTATTTTGTGACTTAATGTCACTAATTTTAAGTTGAATTGTGTGTAATTCAACAATATGAAAAAAAATTGCAATAAAGCTTGAAAATGTGAAATTTTGTGATGCAATGTTATAATTTTGTTTAATACATATAATGTTTTTAATTTAAAGCTTAATATTAAAGCTTTGCGAAAAGGGAATATATATTAGTTGCAAATACAATGACAAAAAGATATTTTATACAGCCCATCATATATATTGCTGAAATTAGAAACTAATGAAAAAATCAAGGTGTTCGTTAGATTTATTATTGTGTTGGCGTTGGCAAATATATAAACTCTCAACTCTCAGCGCCGCGCAAATAAAAGGCTGCCCAGGTGGTGAGCCAAATGTGTTTATTACACGTTCTCGTATACGAAATTTATTACGTTGAACTATGAGAGAAAAGTGTTTTCGTGCGCAGCTCTCCTGATAATTTAATATAGCATAGACCGTCGATAATGATGACGGACAGCAGCAGCAAAAGGCGCGCGCCGAACACGCGCCATTATTGCGGAGAAATGCACAAATTAAAATGTTCGAATTACTGCACCGACCTACTCTCACGCAGAGAAATTGAATAATAATCGTAAAGTCCCATTGTATGAAAATGCAAATTTCTCTACCAAATTCCAAGGTTCTTTCTCTGCGTAAAAGCTGCTCCCAATAATATTAAATTACAAATAAACTTGCGGACAAATTTAATTCTTTTGTCGTGATACGCTTTTAAGGAATTCGGAGATTGTGAATTTTTGATCGTGCGAGACCTTGGTCTTAATTGCCTTTTCACTATTAAAAATGTTCTTTTAAAAGCTCTACAAAATTATCACTCCATCATCTCCTCGGGGGAGCTAAACTAAAGCCACAGGATTAAAGCAAGACGAAAAAGTGACACGACAAAAGCTCGTGATTTGAGCTCTATTTCGTAAAGCGTTGGTTCCGCGGATGATATATACACGCTGAAAGAAACACATTTTAACGATAGTCATGGTGCCTTGCTCAAGAAAACAAACAATTCCGACAAAGAGGCCGCACATAATATAATAGAGAGCAACTCGCGGTACATCTTCCGCCTTTCCCCACGCACGTAGCAAATTTAATGTTCGACTCATCCGCGATTATTTTGGTACAAGCCGCACAATGAAAATTTTTGATTTGTGCGCTCTCGTCATTGCGGTCTGCAGAAGCACGACTTATTTTATTTAAATGCCGCGGGAAATGAATCGGCGGCTTCTTTGCGTGACAAGAAAAAAATTCACACCGTAGCTTTCTTGTCAAGATCGTCTTAATAGCATAATGAGCGCTTTCTTTATCTGAAACAAAATTATGAAAACTTCTCTACGCGAGCAAATCTTCTCACCATCTTGCAAATTTTCAACAACTCTTGAAAATTAATGATGGAAATGAGAGAAAAATTGGATTTTTGCTGATTTTTTGGTTTTCAAATGAACAAATTCCATAATAAGATTTGTCAAAATTCTTTAAAACGTCAATTTCCTTTTTATCAAATACACCAGCACGGAAAAAATGGAAAATTTACATGGCTTAAAAGGATATAATACCAATGTTTGGATAGAAAACTTAACAACATTTATTATTTTAGAAGAGATTAGTAGAAAAATATTTTTAATCAGATCAGTGTATCAAAAAGAAATAATCCAGAAATATGCACGTTAACTTCAGTAATTGCCAGAAAAAATACAAAATTTTCTTCAAATTAGGTTTGTTTTACCCTCCAGAATAATTCCAAATTTTTAAATTCACGCAGCAATAAACAATAATAAAAAAGACGAATACAAATTTCAGTCCTACTTTATATCAAAACAAACTATTTATTAATGTCAAAACCTTTAAAAACACATAAAACGACTCTTTCAAAATGTAAGAATGTGTGAATCATAAGCTTCAATTAAAAATCTTAATTAAAAAGAAATGCGGACAGAGTAAACTTAATATATATTATGTCTTTAGTTTTGCTGTTTAACTCTCAAGGATTCATAATTTAATTTAATAAACACTATAATTTTCAGAACAATAATTTAAATTATTTACGTCTTAACTATTCACATAATTCATAATAAAATGGTCAACAATGGAAAACTTTTAAATCTTAATCTCTACCTCTTTTTTGTCATTTTAATATTTTACCTTGCAATACAAAATAATAAAATTTATCCGCGAATACATATACAAGTGTATGATTTTATTACATTAAAATTAATGTACCGTCTGTATTATTAAATGCAGTAAATTCACTCATGGGCAATTAATTACACCGAGTAAAGTAGAATTTATTGCAAGCATCGGTGCCAAAACGAGCAAGATCATGTGAATAATTTCTCCACAGTGAGAGAAGACGAAGCAAAAAGTGCGATTCTCATCCGGCGACGCACCTGATGTGCAATTACGCTTACATGACATATAGAGAGCTGCTCGCAATTAAAAGTGCGTTAAGCAAAAGTACTCTCCGGTCTCCAGGCGAGTGGAAACGCGACGACTGCGGCATGTAAATGCAAAGAATGCGAATTGGGTGATTAACCCGGCAGGCACAAGGCCAAGGTGAAAGTGACGAAACAACAAAACTACTTTCTTCCGAGCACGCACTTCTTTTCGTGAAAAAAAAAATGCAGGGTTGGGTATACCTGGCGAGAGAATGGTCATCCTGCAGCGAAAGTGGTCATTATGCACACACGCAGGTGCGGGCAGGTGAATGACAGAGGCAAAACCAGTTGAGTGCAGGGAGGATTATTTCATGAATCACTTTCTCTAAATGAGACACAATAAATAATGAGAAAGAAATAAAACGCTCGATCGTCTCTTTGACGCAACTTGCAGCCGAGCCGCCGTCTCGATCTTGCGTAATGCGCACACACATGGATCAATTGTACACGATTTATGTGGAGCATTGAAAGGTTGTATGTGTGCATATCTGATACAAATAACTCGTTACGAAAAGCAAAAGTAAGTTTTAATATATAACATGAAAATGAAGACTTAAAGAGTTAAAAATTGAATTTATGGCGTAGGGGTTTCCTGTCAGCTGAAAATGAAAGGGAATCGCTCGGTGCGCTCACACAACTAGAGCAAAAACTCTGTCGGAGGCACGTTAATTTATAAGTTCATTTAAAAAATCCAAAGTGGCTTTCTCGATAGGTAGCTACTCACTCTCGTGGGAGCGGATGCTATGTTTTTAAAGAGCTTTTGTCCGAGAACCGGCGGCGGCGAGTTCAAATCACGCCGGTGAGCGGATCGTTTGCGTTTATGTTACTCATGGCTGACGAATTTTAGTCACTTGCTGTTAGATCAGTTTGTATAAAAACGGAAGTCAAAAAATTTTTTTTTGAAATAAAATTCAGAAAAATGCGAATTATTAAATTTCATTGTATTTACCCCAATTCAATGACAAACACATATAAATGCAAAAGTAAATAGTATGTTAAGTAACCAACTTTATTCATTCATTTATTTTGACTTGAATGCAGTTTCAGTTTAGAAAATATTATTTTCAAGTATTATTTAAATAACAATTAATTAATTAATTTTCAATATTTCTCAAGCAGTATGCTCACAAGCTCTGTAGTGAAATATTCAAAATATTTCAAATATTTACATTGAAACTTAAACAGTTTCTTATTAATAATAATGAATAATATTTATACTATCTAACTAATTATAAATTTGCTCATAAAATAATAATTTGTTTCTTCTCTAATTAAATCTTGAAAGACACTCTTTAGTTAATAAATTTATAATAATTATTTTAAATTCAAAAAAAGTCACATAATGCCATTTTTCTCCTAATTTTTAAATTTTATTCAAATATATTTTTTGAAGATAAAACTTGATCTGTAAATTTTTTCAAATTATTCAATGATTAAAAAGCCCATTTTAATTTTCTAACATAACAGTAAATCCAGGCAATGCGTGGGAATTGACAGCCTAGCTGGTACAAGTGTACGTGCCTGGGTTTAGAGTGCTTGAATGCTATAATATAGGAAAGTTATTAATAACTTTCCTATTGTTTCTTCCCACGCCCAAATGAGCTACAGAGATATTTACCTTTTTGCTTATTTTTCCCCACTATTTTTACTTTAAAGAGATTATATCATCAATTTTTTATAGAAATCAAGCCTAAAATTTTGCTTACAAAGAATGATATATTAATTAATTTATTTTTTTTTAATTTAGTAACGTGACAAATGTAGGAAAACTTCAGTCATTTGATGATTTATTTTATCAATTTCATTATTAAAAATTGAAAAATTGAGTGGCTAAAATAATAATTATTGTTTTTTTATGTTATGATTTTTTTTTTCCTTAAAACCATCAATCCTGCTTTTACTTCATTTTTAATAAACGTAATTCCTTTTGCCACTTATCTTATATTAAATTTCGGCATTTTCTATGGTTACATACAACAAAAACCACCTTTGCCTAAAATTTACAATCCTGTCCCTTCATAATGGAGTTCCGTCGTTGTAGGCGGCGCCATCCAAAATTAACAAGGAAGTCGCACGCCTCTCTCTGATGCCTACGAAGCACTGCCGGCTAAATTTATTATTCCATTTTTCGCACATTTTTTTCTGCGCGTGCTGCAGTTTGGCTCGCACATGTGTCATAAAAAAAGTTGGCCAATGTGAAATTTCGCAACACTCACGTCATTCGCTTGTCTCCCTCTCGTCATGACCGAGATTGATGAGGCTGTCAACTTGTTGATTGTTGGGGGGCAGCATCCCATTAGGGAAGAAAATGCCTCTTTTGCAACACGCACACATAACACCTCGAAATTTTACGTTCAGTTGCTCATTACTTCACTCGCGAATGGTTTTCCAGTCCATCGAGTTTTATTCGCGTGTACGTTCCCTTGAAAGGAGAGAAGATTTCACGGCGATAAAACAACACTTGCGCAATTCACGCCGAGTGCATTTATTCCTTTTTTTTTCACTCGACCCCGGCGTGTGCCGTTTTTTTTTCAGAGAGCGCCCTAATAAAAGCGACCAACAGCCGAATTGATTGTTGTTTGCTCTGTTTGGATCATGAGAGTAAATCTTTGAACTCGCGCGACCCTGACTCGAATTCACCCGAGGGATTTAATTGAAATACTGCGTCTCTTCGCCTCATTAATTTTGTTTACGGCCCAAATTTAGCAACGAACAGAGAGGTCGAAAGTATTCGCTTGATTTACTTTTCAATGGGAATGAGGAATGATGGGCGTTGGATAGATGCATTTTACTTTCATTACAACGGCACGATTCTTACATTTCACGCACCAATATGCTATTATTTAGTAGTTGGCTTTTACAGCTCCTGGAATAGGTTGAAATTGTATTAGTATACTAAAATGATTATTTTATTGATTGAAATCCTTGGGCTAAATTGATTATAAACAATTAAATTAATTTGACCAACTGGTATCATGACTAAAAAATCAGGCAATCACCGATTTTTTTTTGTTAAATAAAAACTCGCAGTATTTATTTTTGCAAAATATCGCACAGTATATTCATTTAAAAAAATTGAGATCTGAAAATTATGTTATCATCTCAATATTCTATTTCCTATTGATACTAGTAAGTGCATATAAATCACAACAAAGTTTAAAAAAAAATTAATCTCATTACTATTTTTTCATTTTCTTTCCATAAAAATCACAGGTATCTTAATTTAGACAAAATTATTTTTCCAGTTATTCTCGTTGACATGTCAAATTGCATAAAAGTGTCATTCAACTCGCAACCGACGGATGATGGCATCAACGACACGGCGGCCCCTACCGAAGCGCCTAACCGCCCCCGAAGGTTAATTGCACCGTCCAACTACCAGTACTTCCTTTTCAACGGCATTCATCGGTATCCACAAGTGCCTCTGCTTCCGCAGGTTAATTATTTGTTAACTTTTGATTGATGAGGACAATAAAACAATTAAAATTGAAAAACAGGAGCAGGGACCGCCAAGGTTGCCTCTGTTGCTATCGCTGGCACCAGTAGTGCCAACGCCACCCCCACCTCCCGCACCTCCCAAGGCCAAGAAGGTGAAAAGTAACAAGGGAGCACCTGGTCGGCCGGGGGTGGACTACCCCACCTACAGAACCATCCCTCCGACGGCGTTCGACTGCCGAACGCAGAGGTACAAAGGTTTCTTTGCAGACCCTGAGACCCAATGTCAGGTGAGCAGATTTTTTTTCAAATTGGAATCATAAATTAAAATCACATTTATAATTATACCCGGCACAACTTTCAATTAAGTTAAAAGTTTTGAAACTTTTTTAACGCAATAATAGTTGTTTAATTTATTTGCGCGTATTTAATTGAGTCGCTTGACTTTCAACGGTCGTGAGAGAAGCAATTCTCAGCCTCGTAAAAATACACGTCCTTCTATTGCGAGCAAGTTTGATCATTCATTGAGTTGAGACAAAAAGAAACAGAGTGTACTGGCCGAGAATAATACACTCGACAAGGTTACTCAATAATGCAACAATAAAAATTGAATTAGTTACGCTCGGCCGATGAAAGTTACACATATATATATCTTTCATCTTTTGTTCCACATTGAATTGTTGCAATTCATTTAAAAAAGCAGATATTTATTTGAAGGATGTCGTGAAATACGATTGAAAATAAATCTCACGTTATTGTTGAGAAAAGAAGGCAAGTGTATACTTTGCCTTTTGATTTATGGTGAGAAAGTTATGGCAGGCACTTAACATAATATATGTCTCATAATAACGTGTTAATCACTGCATTCGATTTGCATAATGTAATTAAATATGCAAAACATCTGGTCAAAATGACTCACTCCAACAACAATCTGCAAAAGGCGTGCTGGTCGTGAGTTCAAACTCGAGACCAGCGTCACGCTCAACAATTTTCACTGAATGGAAACTCAATTTGGAGTAGCAAAGAGCAATATTTAACAAATCAAGCTGCACATAGGCAACCGGCAAAACACTTCTGGATTGAACGTTGCATAAATGTTTTACGATAAAGTATAAGGAAAGGAATAGTAACTAATTGTAAATGAACTGCGGTATATTGTCAAATACAAAAATTACTTATTTGATATTTTTGCAGTGATTTGATTTTCTTTTTTCCCTTCAAGGTCTGGCACTACTGTGACCTGAACGGCGGTCAAGCGTCCTTCTTGTGTCCGAACGGGACGATCTTCAACCAAGTCCTGCTGACGTGCGACTGGTGGTTCAACGTCAAGTGCAACTCGTCCCTGCAGGCCTACGTGCTCAACGAACGCCTCTACAAATTCATCACTCCGCACAAGCCGTCCTTCCCTGAGGACTTCAGCGGTCCGCAGGTTGACGAGTACCTGGTCGAAAAGCAAGAGGAACTCAGGGCTAAGGAACAGGCCAAGTTTGAGCGGCTCAAGAAAAAACACAAGCACAATGAATTCGAGGACGTTGACGAGCTGCAGGCATTGCTCGACAAAATGAGGGGAATCATCAAACAGTAGAATTTAATTAGATTTCCAAACTGGACTTTTTAATTGCCCCTGATTGTGATTAGAAAGCGGACGAAAAATGAAAGAGCGCGTGGTTTCTATTTTTTCCAAAGATATAAAATTCATCCTTCATTACTTTTACCCACTTTTTTGCTCATTTCATGAAAATTTAAACTTTGGCCAAATATGAATAATTATAAATTTAATCAACACCAATACATTGCATTCATAGAACAACTGATAGAAGTAGATTTTAGTTTATGTTCACTGTCATAAAATTTTTCATAAATTTATCGACAGTTTTAGCATTATTTTAAGAAACAATTAATTTTATACTTTAAATAATACATAATTTTTTTACTTAACCCTAGGTTATTTTAAATTAAGTAATCATAGAAGCGAGATGTCATGTATTCATAAATTTAAAAATAATCTCTTGCATTTGGAATCTAGTCAGATGGGATGAATTGTGCGAAGATGATATGCTTCCTTTCAACCCGTAATAATACCACCATGAAACGGTACTTCACACCGAAAGTCAGTGCACCAAGACATTACATTGTACCACCTGGTTTCAAATATCAAATGAGGCCATTTTGTCAGAAAATACTTGTTAAAATTGTAACAATACAATTTTACCAATTTTAAAATAAATGATATGAGAATGAATTCGGCCATCTGATTTTTTTATTTTTGCCTTGCCCTGACTGGTCTTGCCTAAATTTAGTTTTCACTGATGTTCAGATAAATTTTTATTCGGTCCAAAATGATGCGCTCAAAACGCCAGTTTCGCGCCACCGACTGTTACCGCTGAAACATCTAAAAATTCTTTGCATTGATTGGTTGACAGAGAAACGGTTGTGATTTTTACAAAAACCGATTTTTATAAAACCGTTGTCTCATTTGATCGCGAGTAATTTTATAATAAACCGAAATGAAAAATAAGGAAAACCGGTTACCGGTTTGTTGCATTTTAGATCTAATGTTTTGGTTATTTTAATTTTATTCCCAACACAGTTTATTGTGTTTTATTCTGCTTTTTTTTATATTTAAACTGAAGACAAAGACAACCGCCTAAATGAAATGAAAAAGATAAACCTCAGTGCTAAATAAGACGGCTTTTGTATGACGATGTTTATTGAATTGTCAAGTTCAATTTAGAGAAAAAATCACATCGCTGAGACTATTGTCATTTTGGGTAAACAATTTTCTATATTTAATTATTTTCTTTTGAAATATCTAAATTTATAACAATATTTGCACCATAAATTATTAAATTATGGATTGTTTTCAGAGCTTGTAAAGTCAGTAATGCACAAGGAAACCAATTCAACTGAAGATATATTTTTGATGGACGAGTCAAATGCTCACTATTTCTACAGAGTGCAGCTAAACCCTAATGAGTCAAAGGTGTCCCCAAGCAGCATCCTGCGAATTCAGGCTCTCGGCAGGCTGCCAAAGGTCATCAAGGGCGCTCGACCAGGAATCTGGGCCTCCCAGTTCAACTACACGTACCGTCCAAACGCCACCATCGACCATGGCACAGATATTTCTCTGTATGGCCAATGCCACAAGCCTGGAGATATCATTGGTGTCCACATCAACATGGTCAAACAAACCATCGAATTTAGTCACAACGGCCGGCCAAAGGGAATTGCCTACAGGAACGTGGTTAGTTGCCTCAGGCTATGTCTGACCGATTCGATGAAGTTGATAAATGTGCCTACGAGAATTAAAAAGGAAGACTTGCAGCTCTTCAGTTACAAGTAAATTTAATAATATTAATTATTTATCAAAAATATAAGAGGCTTAAGCCAATTTAATTTTTGTTTTATTTTAAGGTCGGCTTTGACTGTTCAAAATCACAAAGAAATTGTCCAGACGCTTCCTCCAGGAATGGCTAAGTTTGTTGAGTCATTCAAGTTTTTTGGTGAAATTAGTGGGCTCGGCCGAAGAAAATTAAAAAGCCCAAATGTTAAAACCAAACAGACTCAAAATATCTTTCGGGAAATTAGAGAGCCCAAACTTAGGGCAGTTTCTCGCCCTTCGAGACTGTTGAAGTTTTCAGAGAATGACCGACCAAAGAGATGCAGATCTCAGAAAAAATGTTTTTGCTGTGCTTAGCTTATTGAATTTTATAATTTTTTAAACTTTTGACGGATAATTGTAAAAATCAAAATAAAACTGAAATGCTTTAAATTTGTCAAATTTCAGTTCAAAACTATTTTAAAATGTGTAGTGTGTTGACTATTCAGCTGCAACAAATTTAAAATGAACTGTAACTTACATTGTCCTAAATTTTTTGATATCAATTTTATCTAAATGAATTTGTGAAAACGATCAAATGCAAAATACAGACAATTTGTCAAAATAATAAAACAATTTTATTTTGAGTCACAGATTAAAATAAATAACAGCTCAGGTAGCAGTTTCTTCTCTCCCGTTCTGACTAGCAGCACCAACAGAAAGAAAAGAAACAGCTCACACGCCTCTGTTTAATAAAAGATAGATATTTTCCGTCTCTTTCTCTGAATTTCTTCACTTGGTCAGGCTGAGTGTGGCGAAATCCGGCCACGGGTATTGGGGGGGCAGCGCCGAGGGGCCGTAGTGGAAGTCGTACATCTGGCTCTCGACGAACTTGAGGGAGCACGAGGGCTGCGGGTAGGTGGAGGCGATGCCTGCAGGGGGACAGACACTTGTAAAAGATTCACCTTAAGTAAACTAAACTAGACAGTGGCAAGCATAAGTCGTGAAGGAACCCGATAGAAAGTCTCAGAGCTGCGACGGCCACTTATAGGTCGTCGGCAACGCCGGCTTGTAGTGGAAGTCGTAGCACTGGGCTCTGATGAAGGCCTCCTTGTCCTTCGGTTCGGGGTACGTCCAAGCCAGACCTAGGCAGCCAAAGCAACATTTGCCCAAGTTAGTGGCCCCAGCTAAGCATGCTCCTTTTTTTTCTGTTCATTTAATTATTTTTTCCAAGAACTTGAAATTGATGGATACATTTAAAAGTACTCCATCAATTTAAAATTAATCCCAATTGCCTTATTTTAATCTTATTATTACTTAAAATTGATATAATAGAAGAATAAATAGATAAATAAGCTCCAATTCTGTACAATATAATATATTTACATCCAATAACCATGCATTAAAGATACATAGTGAACCATTGATGAATTTAAAAAAATAAAACTTACCCTTGGCGTACGCATGGTCCACAATTTTGGCAGCGATTTTCACAGAGCAGTCCTTGATGGAATTCAACGGGGGGTACAAAGAACCCTTGGCCAAATCTCCGTCAGTGACAAGCTCTGAGAGGGCCTGGAAATAATATTTCAAATAAAAAATCATGCTTTTTTATAACTTAATGAAATTAAAGAGATGATGAAATTATGTTACCTAAAAAGTTTTTTTTAGCTAGTAGAAAAAAAAACATTTTATCTACTCACTTGTGCTGCAATAAGGAAAACTTCATCGCTGATGTGGTGCATGCCAGTGCAAATGACGCCCAAAGCTACACCAGGGAAGATGTAGGCATTGTTTCCCTGTCCAGGGTGGAAGGTTTTGCCTTCGTAGGTGTAGGGGAGGAATGGCGAGCCGCTGGCAAACACCACTTTGCCCTTGGTGTTCTGGTAGGCTTGTTCGGCAGTGCACTCGGCCTTGCTGGTGGGGTTGCTCAGGGCAAAGATGATGGGCCTCTCGTTGAAGGTGCCCATGTCTTGAAGGATTTCAGGGGTGAAGGCGCCTCCGATGGCGGCGGCACCGATCAGCACCGATGGTTTGGCCGTCTTGACAACTTCAGCAAGGTGCCGGATTGGAGCTTGGGCTCGGGCGTACCGCATTTTGTGGCCAGAGATGCCACCTTCGGGGCGGTCCTTCACGATCAGACCTTTGGAGTCCACCATCCAGATACGCTGGCGGGCTTCGTCCAGGCTGGCGCCCTCTTGCATCATGGCCATGACGCAGAGGTCTGCAATTCCAATGGCTGCCTCACCAGCACCCTAGAATTAGTAACTTCATCATTAATCTTAATTTATAAATTATTTATAATATAACATATGCATTTATATGTTAATAATTAATAGCAACCAAAGAAGCACCGAGTTTATGGTTTTAAGCAAAAAAAGCTGTTTATAAATCAATTTTTCTTTGCTCTTAAATTATTTCAATTTTTAAAATATCTTTAATATGAAAATACACGAATAAAAATATTTAAAACTTTATTTTTATTTTGTTAAATAAATTATTATGTTGTAAATTTTATTAGTTATCGTTTTTTTCTCATTCATCCTTCATATGTATAAACCTGAACAAAGCAAAAAATGTATTGTACCTGGAAGACAAAAGTGTTTTCCTTCAGTTTTGTGCGCGTCACGCGAAGGGAGGCCAACAGCCCGGCAACAGCGACCGAGGCAGTGCCCTGAATGTCGTCGTTGAAGGTGCAGTACTGGTTGCGGTACTTTTCCAGAAAGCGGAAGGCGTTGTGGTTGCCGAAGTCTTCGAACTGGATCAAAGTATTCTGGCCGTAACGCCGCACCACCGCCTGCATAAATTCCTCGATGAACTCGTCGTACTCGGTGCCTGTAACGCGTTTCTGCCGCAGACCGATGTACAATGGGTCGTCCAAAAGGCTCTGACGATTTCATAATAAACATATAATTTTGAAAGGCGCTTACAAAACATGGTCAAAAAATTAAAAAAGTTTACGTTTGAAAATCTATTTTTAAATTAGAATTTTTTTATCTTTCATTGGTAATTATAGGTTTTTTTTGCATTCAGAATCTTCTAATAAGATTTAATTTGGATCAAAATATTGGTCTTAAAATAATAATTCACAGCAAAAATTCATTTTTAATTAGAGTTTTAGTTGAAAAAAAACTTCTGAAACAGATGCACAAGATTTTTTAACTCACTTGGATATTTGTGCCAACGTCAAGGGTGATGGGCAAGCATTGGTGCGGCTTAATTCCCGCCAGGGCGGTGTACAAGGCCATTTTTCCCACAGGGATGCCCATTCCGTAGGCGCCCAGGTCACCGAGGCCAAGAATTCTTTCACCGTCGGTGACCACGATGGCTCGGACGTCGGACTCGGGCCAGTTTCGCAGCACGTCGTACACGTGGCCCTTGTCGTGAATGGTGATGAAGAGGCCGCGGGGTCGTCTGTAGACGAGACCAAACTTTTGGCACGCCAATCCCACCGTCGGCGTGTACACGATGGGCATCATTTCTTCAACATTTTCGGAGAGAAGGCGGTAGAAGAGGTGCTCATTACGATCCTATATGATGAAATTAAAAAATTCAAAAATAAATGAGAAGAGAAAATAATTTTAACTATTATGAGGGTTGATTAAAATTAAAATTTAATTGAAATTGGGATCATTTAGCTTCTTGGTATTACGCACAATTTAATTAAAAACTGCAATGCACAATATAAACGTATTTCTAAGTGAAAATGTGAAGGTGGATATTCATGGTATTTTTATTGATATTTATCACATTATATCGATTTATTTCCTGTTATTTTCACCTTCATTCACTTTTGTTCAATGGTTTAAGAAAATAACACATTAAGAAGCTGTTGAAAAATTTAAGAATTCGTCGTATCAAGGTCGAAAGCAGAGTAATTATTATGCAAAACTATTCGAGACCTTATCAGATGAATATACAGCTTGATAAATCAATGTTTTGAACATCTCGAAAGTGGGCTCAATGCTCATGCAGACAAACAGCAGAAGTAACAGTTTTGTTTGTCAATCAGATCTAATGCATTTATTGCCCTTTAATAACAGGATTCATAACCATGATGATTCTCAGAAACAAAAAAAACATAATCACTGCTTTCTACGCCAATTACGAGATGATTTCTCCAGCTAATTTGCTCTCAGAGCATCGACAAAAATCTCTACAAACAAAACACGTGTCCTGCAGTCATATTTGAAAAGCGATAAACACTTAATTCAAGGTTTCTCAGGCCGACCGTAACCATAAATTACGTGAGTCACCAAATCATATCAGAGGAAACTAAAACACTTAAAATTTCCTAACCGTAAAGTGGAGCGACTTCCTTAATAATTGGACGTTGAGATTAAATATCCTTATGAAAATTAACAATAGAAAGCATCTCGGCCAGCTGCGAGTGGGGCCATGTGTGTTTGGTTGCACAAAACTAATCAATCAATCAATCAGGCTGCATTAATAAACAACCGCATAACTGTTGCACCACCTGGCAGAAAGTAAAATGCAACAAAAAAATGAAACGATCTTTAATAACAAAAATTTATAATCGAGGCAGGAAAACGCCGACGGTGGCTTTTGAAACAGATTAAATTTGCGGTTTTGAAACCGACTGTGCGTAAAGTGAGAGTTGAAAATGGGAATTTTCATGTTATTACCTGCAAGCCAGTAAGGTAGATGTACTTGTTGAGGTCCTCGGAGTATCTATCAACGCTCAATTTGCATAATTCCAACTGCTCCTCTTGGGTTTTGAAGCGAGGGGGCAGCAGGCCGTGGATTCCGAGCGCCTGCCTTTCCTCCAGGGTGAAAGCCATGCCCTGAAAATTGAATTTTAATTAGGCACTTTGAACGAGTTTTAATTAAAATTTGCATGCGCTTTGCATGAAAAGCTCCGACAATGACAGATTAGTTTCTTCTGGCAATTATCTTATTCAAATTTTCTGTGCACTTGAGTTTAAAGGAAATGAGATTTGAGATTTCTTTGTTCGTGAAGGGAGTTTCTAGAAATTTCCAAATAACATGTGTACTGTTTGTCAAATTTAACGCCGACATTCTCTGCGGCGAATGTTATATTTCGGCTGCTTCGTATCTGGTAAAAACCACATTAAATATCAGTTAAAGAAAAGTAAAAGTTAAAAGTAGATTAAGAGAGACAATTTACTCTTGACGAGGAGTTTGTAATTCAAAGGTTACCAGCAATGCTTTTTCTCGCTGAAGAAATGTGTTAAATAAATGCAAGTAAAACAGGCCAAATATAATGGACTTCACCAATTCCCAGCTGACAAATATATAAAGTAGCTTCTTTTGGTTTCCCTATTATACACTAGTGCAGCTGCTTTAAATTAAAACAAAACTTGTCCATATTTTGCAAATAGAATAATTATTTAAAATTATATATTATTGACTCTATTTTATCTATTCTTCCCAGTTTATTTGTCTCCAAAATTTTCTATGATTATGATTTTTTATTTATTGTTAACAAAATTTAACTCCTATAGCAATGGAATCTTAAAACAAATTTGAAAAGTATTGTTAAAATTAAGCTCACCACGCCATCCATTTCAAAAAGTCCCTCAACAAAAATGTCCCTGCGCGCCCTCGTGGGCTGCAGAGCCCCGATGCGCTCCCAGTCCGAGTCCATCTCATATCGGTGCCTGGCCCCGAGTGATCCGAATCACCCCCGGCACCGCGACCAACCCCGCGAACGAGAGCGCACCCTCGCGTGACTTCATTTATTTTCTCAACCTCAAACTCGTCCGACGAAAATCAATTTCTGCGAGAGGGCGATTCAACCATTATTCATGAGCGAATAAAAAATAGAACACGGCCGAAAATAGAGAAGAACTTCGGATGCAAATCGCGTTCGGGCGACACGACGACGCGCGAGAAGGGTTAAACAGCACGGTGAACTCGGCCACTTAAACGCTCTCAACTCACTTCCTACTTAAGCGAGCGAGGCCCGAAAATGGTGCCATTATTAAGCGTATGTAATTTTGCATACACGCATCAGATAGCGAAATTTCCATATGGAGCGCGAGAAGGCGTAAATCTCATTCTTTGTCATGCAAAATGCTCATTACGCATGCACCGCACGTGCTAATTAGGCATTTGGATTTATATGTATTATGTAAATCTCAGGGATATTTCATCCCTAATTATGTGGAATTATAATGGCTTTCTCCCTGGAAAATCTATCGATCGCTACATTCCGTCAAAACTCTGGTCTCTGCTGACAAAAAGGGAAATGTAAACGCGAGAAACTTTTCTAATTAAAGTTATCCTCAGATATCCATCAGATCTTTCGAAAGTAATACCACCTCGCAGAGCTTGATAATTCTAAAATTCTCATATATAAAATTTCCATCTTATAAAATTCATCAGATTTGCAGACACGAAAAAAAAATGATTATGTGAGTTTTGATAAAAATTTTATCAGTTTATAGTTTTATGGTATAGTTTCAAATTTGATAAAGCAATGCAAAGAAAAAAATTATTTCCTCAGTTATGTAAGAGATTGTTAATGAGCTTAGAAATAATTTTTAGTAAGGAAAGACCCAGTATTAAAATTAATTTTTGTTCCGTTAAATTTGGCTATTATTTGATTGCATTAGCAGCTCTGTTATCATATTTAATTTTAAATCTTTTAAACAAACAATGTAACAGCTTTGCGTTATTTAACGAATCATGAAAAAAAAATAGATCGTCCTAACAATTATTTGTATTATTCAGCTATTTTTGGATTAGTGAAGTACGTAAAGCACACAAGTTCAAATCCCATTACAAATAAAACTATAACATTGAACGTTTCCAAAAACAAAAACTATAGGAGAATATGGTTTCAATTACATTTAATTGACATTTAATTTATATAATTATTATTTTTTCCCTTTTTGTTCCAATTTTAAAATTTAATTGCATTTAAATAAAAGGAAAAATTAGACTAGCTAACATTAGCAAAAATAAAAATTTAAAATTATAAGTAAATTATAAATTAAATTATTTATAATTTTTCTTCTCTTAAGCAGATTAAATCTAATCACAATTTGAATTTATTGGAATTTATGATCCATGTATTTAGATATGGGCAGTGATTGCCTCTGTGCTGAGAAATATAAATTAATAATTCATTTGCAACCAAAATAAATAAATCTCGCAAAAGAAGTTGTAAAAATTCTAACAACTTTATGAACATGTCGTTACTCCACTTTTTTTCTTTGTAAATATATTCTCGATGTAAACACGTCAGTCACTTTATTATTCCTGCTCCTCGTCACTTCTTCTACTTCATGAATTTTATCTCACGCCGTTTCAGCGCTCATAAGGCCTGTCTGCTGCTGTTACTCAAAAGTGTGCTCGAGTTGCAAAAGCTACTACTTGGTACACATAAAAAGTGACACTTGCTCGGAGTATGCAAAAAAGGAGATGCATTCCTGTTCATGGAAAATAATGTATTCCCTCGCCGCCAGCCGCACACGGCGAACCTCTTTTGTTGTGCAGCCAAGGGAATTTTTCTTCTGCGAGAAAAAAAGGCTCTCGCTTTTGCCCGGCGGGAAATTTTTGCTCATCGACTTTGCAATTAAAAAGAGAGAGAAAGAAAGCGCAAATATTTTAAAAAGATAATCACCGGCGTTGGCTAATTATCTTAATTAAATTTCCTTCAACAAGGAGCCAATTTAACAAGCGTGAAATTACACAGAACATGCATTAGTTCATTTTTTTATTGCAACAGGTTTGCGTGTTTTAATTTAACGGTCTGAATTCCAGATGCTATAATAACTGTGCTTCGGCGCTCAATAACTTTTCTATAGCAACCGACGCAAAATACTGAGTTGAAAAGACGCGTGTCTCTGCAACTGAACGTATTATTGTTTTGTTTACGGAACGAAGTTACGTAAAACAGTTCAAACACACATTTATTTTTTATGTGCGCGTATTACTGTTGCATTCGCGAATTTTGACGTCACTCTGATAAGGAAATGGCAACGCGAAAATTGATCTACGAAGCAACTTTTTTAAATAGGATCAATGATTGAGTGGTATAACAAAAGCTGAATGAATTAATCCATGACATTGCACAGCGAATTATTGGTAAATTTTCTAGCCAACAGCAGGCAAGGGAAACAGCTGAATTCATACATTTTTCAGTTGAGTTTTATAAAATAACGAATTATTTTGGAATTTAAGAAATTGATGAGTAATAGTAAAATTAATTCAAGAATTAAGCGAAAATACAAATTTTTCAATTTTAATTCAAAAGAAGAGATTTTAAAATATCTTTATTTTTAGATGAGCTAAAAATTTTATCACTGTATATCAACGTATCACAAAAAGATTGTCATTTTTAACAAAATATAAGCAATTACGATTTGTGTGTGAGCTATTGACAAAATTGACAATCTTTAACAGCATTAAATTCTAAGTATAATGAAGATATTCTACATATTTCTTTATTAGAGCAAAAATTTTTTAATAAAATTGGCATTGCTGGCATTGACATGATCTATTTTGAAATTTAAATTAGACCTTTTATAATATATTATGATATGAAAGAATTTGATTATTTAATATTGGTGTGAAAAGTGGAGCAAAAATAATAATAATAATAATAATAATAAACAGAAGAAGACTACGAGGAACATGAACATGGCATTTTTTTTTATCAATTATAGGCACATTTTATACACAGTTTGAAAATAAATAAAAGCAATATGCGCAAAGTTACAAAATAAGAATACGCTTTGTTTTTAATTATATTGAGGATAATTATACATAGGGTAATATCCAAAAATAATTTTTCATTTCAATTGGTGTCTCTCAGATTATCTTGGAGGAACTTTTATTAAAATATTTTTTATTTGTCTAATTTAAAAACCAATTGCTGGCAAAAAGTTTACAACTGGGCAATTTCAATTATTGCTCGGGAGAGTGAATGGAACCTTGATTTTGAGCTAGGTCTATTTTACGTCAGTTGCATCAACACCGAAACCAGATTAAAAACTCGCGAGTTTGCTCTTTTTAAAGCCGGCAAATTGAATAATCCGAAAATAGCCAATTCAAGGAAAGCGAGAAAGAAAGTTTACAATAAAAGCTGCCCGCATGGCCTATTGCGGCGGTTCTGTTTGCGAAAATCAATACTCTGCCAGAACCTCCATTTTCGAAACAAAAAAATCACTTTTGCAATTCTTGAGTGCATTCAAAATAGACAAATCTTATCGCGAATGGCGCGACTGCCGGCGTAAATAAAAAAAAGAGTTGCGCCAAGGTCAGTTGGCAGTGGCACCACCGGACGCGGATTGGTGCTCGAGCCGGCCGAGCCTGGCACACAAGCAAAAACCCAGACCTACCTTATTGAGGTGCGGGTCACGGAGGCGGTCAATGCCGCGCACCAGGCCCGGACACGTGTCGTCCTGGCCGTCGGACGGCTTGGTGTGCAGCGGCCGCTGGCCGAGCCGGTCTCTCTGCAGGTCTCCCATCGGTGCTTTCACGGTGCAGCCAAGAGTGCGACTGCCTCCATCGGCGGCCCAGCTGCGGCAAATATAGCCAAGATTAGCGCAAGCGCCACCGTCGCGAGACACCTCGCGGTTTTTCAAAATCTCACGCGCCCACCACCAGACCCCTGAGCGTTTGCTGACTCACTTTTACAATTGATTCATATCAATATCTCCGTGCTCTGGTTGCAGACAATTATCTTTTGATTTGAGTGGAAACGTGTTTATGAGAGAATCATATTCGAGCGGTGGACTTTCAGCTACAGATTTTGTACGCCATGTAAGGCGGTCTCAGTAAAGTTGTTAATATAGTTATTTTAAACTATTATTTTAATTTTTTTATCATTCTTCATTAATTGATATAATATTTCATTATTTTAATTTTTAAATTATCAATAAAATATTAAACTTATATATTTATTAAAAAAAGGTGTCCTTGATTTTTTGATTTAAATTTTAAAAATATAAATATCGTTAATTCAAAATTGCTTGTGTAATGGAAAACTTAAATATTTTTGTACTTATTAAAAATTCAGAAGGCTTTATGCAGAAAGAAAACTTCTATTGAAACATCTGAAAACATCATTAATTTTGGGTTTTAGACTCGGGGCAAAAGTTAATAATTAATTTAATTTATTATCGTTTATAAATATTAATAATTAAAACGTTCTTTCAATTATATCAAGAATGCACATAACAGGCACGTAAAAAGCAGAGAAGGATTTTATTTACTAACCATAAATAGCTTTTACTAGGAATTTATTTATTATTTATTAAGAATTTTGATCGTTGAATCAATTGAGTTTTTCAGTAAATATTTATGAAATTTTCAAAATTTTCAGATTGTAACCAACTCTAGTTTTTAAAGCCTCTTTTTTCGGAGGAGATTGTGAAATATGCAATATTATTCCTGAAAATTTAAAAATTAAATTTGATAATATATAGGGGAAATGAGATTTAATCAGTTTTTAATCTTTTAAACTAAAAGCACCCATTTCTGCAACAAATTTAAATGCATCAAATACAGGAAATTTATATGCTTCTATTTCAATTGAACATTATACAACTTTTTAAATATGTTGTAAGATGTGGATATTTCTTCTTCGCAATGCATTACCCGGTTTTATGCAGATAAAGCATCCTGTTAATTACGCTTACGTAAAACCCATGACCTTGAATATAAAAGTGCACCGTCGTCAGTCATATACCACATAATGCTCATATATATTCGCAGAGGTGGGGAAAAACAGGTGACGGAGAAAAGAAGAAAATGAGAATAAGTTTTTCTCTCAACTTATACCATAGCAAACGCGTCAGAATTATACCCAAGGGTCTGAATGGAGCAGCTAGCGTTGAAATATAAAAACTTAAAAAGGCCAGGGCAGGTCCGAAGGGCAGTCGTGAGAGTCTGAAAAGGCTGAAAGAGTTGGAAAACATGTTGTATAAATAACGCACCTGAGACACCTGCGGCGGAACAGGAGCAAGGAACGCATGGCGACGAGATCTGAATGTGTATGTGGGTGAGCAGGCGAATAGCGCGAGATAGACTGGCTCGGACTACACTGTGACTTCAATTAGCACCGATTTCACCAAGAGGTGCGACGCATTGTTTTAGCACGCTGCAGGACACCGTTGCGTCGCACCACTCGAACTTTTCGACACTGCTTTTGCGAAAAGGCACACAAAATTAATTCTGTCTGCACTGCTGTGCGGTGACGGCGAAGATCGCTAAAGCGGCGAGGAAAAATCGAGACTTGCGAAAATGCACACCTGAAACCATAAAAGAGCTACCCGCTCGAGATTTTTTCTGTGGTTAAAAATTTTGGAGACAGACTGATTGTGAGTGAGAAAAAAGACTTCCAAGAAAATGAAGAAAACCGGTAAAAGTGGGCACAGAAGGCAATTTTGTGACACCAAAATTTAAATTTCCAGAATTGAAAACGATATAAAGTAAATATTAACATGGCTCAGAGTTTAAGCAAGGTTTTAATTCCTGCACACAAGGCCTTGCTAAACCCAATATTTCAACAATGATAAAAAGTAGCACACATTTTTACACATCTTTTTAATATTTCCTATAATTTCCTATACGATTTTTTTCTAATCAACTCCTACTTTTTATAATGATCCAAAATAATAATGTCTAATGCTGAGAAATTTGTAAAATGTATGGGAAAAACACTCAAAAATGTTTTTTAATGAGAAAGAAAAAAAGGTGTTTAAGTTCCTTAACATTTAGAGTTTTGAGGAAAAAGGCCTTTATAAAATTTAATATAAATCAATGCTACTAAGAGGATTGTAAATTCAGTAAAAAATTCTAGAATAACTTGATTTTTTTTTTAATTTTAATAAATTAATTTCAACAATTTTTTTATGCTATGGTTAATGAATTGTGGGATTATTATGTTGATTCTTTTGTTGTCGCCAAGTGATGTATCGTTTTAAAAAAATTCAGACGCGAAAATTCAAAGATCAACCTTACAAACTTCTTAGAATTTTTAATAATAAATAAATTTAATAATAAATAATTCAATTTTAAATTCTACAGCCAAGCCAATCTTCCTTTATAAGAAAGCTCCAAAAAAGATTGTTATTTCGCTTTTAGAAACAATGGTGCTGTTTGCATTCAGTTTTTCTGATTGCGAGTGAGTTTGTATTTTATTATTATATAGGCCGCCGGGTAAGTTTATAAATTACACTCAATTATCTCGGCTGTTAGTTTGTGCTCCACATGTATAACAATTATAATTATATTCAAATCCCAATGCGAAACAATGATCTCACGTGCAATCGGATCGAAGGTTGAGCGTTTCATTTTTAATTTATCTTAATGACTGCAATATCTCACTCCTCGAATCTCGCACTCAATCTGCCGCAGACGGAGAAAACAACAAACTCTGCGGTACATAAGTTTGGTGCATGCTTCAGAGTTCAGACAGACAAACACTCGAAGGAAGTTTTTGCTTACAGCAGAGATTGCTGAGCAATTTTATAAATAGATGTGACCTTACCAGGTGTGCGTCTTAGTACAATTTTAATCGTCAAAAATGCTTTCGTATTTCTATTTTTCTAATTAAGTATCAAATAAGCCATAAATCTTTACTAGTTTTTTATATAGCTGAATATGTACACAAAAATATACATACATTTAAACAAGATTTAAATTTAATTTTAAATTTATTAACTTTCGCACAACACGATATTGTGTATGGTTATGTTTCAAACTTTTTTTTAGTTTAAATTTCAATCCAATAATGCTGTAAAATTATTTCTTTTATTCTTTTAAAATAAAAATTTACTTATTTCCACTAAATTTATTAATAAACCAAGTTTTGTTACAATTTTTTTTTTATATATTTTGAAAGTAAATATACTAATTTTTATATTTGGTTTTTGTAACAAACTTATGTTCCGACCCTTCCGCCCATTTTTCATCATTTACTGAAAGCTCGCCTGTGCCAAGCGGATCCAATCGATAAGTTGGAAATATGCTATCTTTAAAATTAATCACTTCAAAGCACTTAGCAACATCCAAGTTTTTGGGATGGTAGCCAACTTCGCTTTTCCGTCTTACAACAGAAAGTTTTGCACTTAAAAATTTGGCTTGCAATAATTTCGCCTGCATATTTATTTTTACTGGCTTCCCTTTCAAATATTGCAACAATCAATCAAAAATAATTAAAGTTTTTATGATCTTTAAAAACATTTTCTGAAATTAAAACACAAATATTATCAAGAATTTATAGTTATGAACATGAAAAGATAAATATTATATGACTTTTTTAAGTTTTTAACTTTTGTGACTTAATTAAAGTGTTTGAATTCAGATGTAGAAATACAACTTATCTAATTCCATCTGCTGCATAATTATTTCTAGAATCACAATATTACTAAAACCGGAGTTTCATTTTAGATTGCAATATCGGAAATATCTATATCATTCAAAATTGAGACAAATCTCGTCGATAGAAAACGATTCACTGCAAATAATGTCCACTGGTGGCGACAAATCTTGCAGACAACCTGCCGACTGTCTGCGGCAGGTAAAAAACGGGCAAAGCTCGTGGGGATGAAGTTGGAGGGTGACACCTTATTACCAAACATGACCACAGAGACTCCCTTTACGCGATCGGAACCGAATAAATCAGCCGGCAATAATGATATCGAGGGAGAGCAAGAGTGCCTCTCCTTTGCAGTGATTTATGGCCACGCAGAGCAACAAGTGTGTTCCTCTTTTGCTCCATTAATAAAAGCCTTAACACTTGTGTTGGGTCCAAATGAATGGGGGTCTCATCAGAGCCGGAGGCGTTTTCCTAGTGTCCGGGTGTTTGTTTGCGGCACAAAAGTGCAAATCACGCCGGCCTTGGCCGCCCGAATCGAGAGCTCGAGTGCGTCACTTCACGTGCAATTAGCCCGACGACACGGTTTCGGGGGTGGCTCGGGGGTGGATCACGAGGGTGGCACGCCAGCCGAACGTGCTCGACTCCTGCTCCACTAAGAATCAATGTTTTTCGGGGGCTTCCTAGCGCGGAGATTAATGAATTAAACCGGCGAATAATAAAAAGTGAGTAAAAAAACGCGGTTGCTTTTTGCTGCGGGGGACAAATTGGCCAATTGAGCAAAAAGTATTCGGTCGTTTTTCACTCTCTCGGACTCTCGGCTATCTTTGCCAAGGCTCTTCCGTAATCGCGCTGCCATGCCTGGCAATTTTCCATCTTTTCTAGCCAACAGAGTTTGGCTCTTCTTTTTCAATAATGCACACCGTTTTGCTTGGAAAAAGCTGCTTATTGCATTTTATTGAGGTCCGATCAGCTGCTCGATTATTGCAGTTCAGACTTTTCGTTGTTTCTCCCATCAGAGAGCTAGAAATCACTTTCTCATGATGAATTTGGCGGAATTTTTTTTTTAAGGAGAATTAATACTTTTCTCTCTATACTATTAATTTTATTTGCACGCGAATGAAAGTACTCGTGCTGCAAAACAGCTACTGACGACTTATATTTTAGGATTTTGTGGAGCTTTCAATCTAACAAGTCAGCTTGTAATTTTTAAATTATTTCCGATATAATTAGATAATGTATTGGTCTATTAAAGAGGCTGAAGAGCCTCATCACTGACTGTAGAGATTATAAACTAACTGATTCATGATCAGTATAATGTGATTTATTTTATTAAAATCATTAAAATACACCTTTCATAAGCAACCAAATATAATGTGTGCTTAATATCTAACGACAATTATAAAAAGTTTACAGTTAAATTTGAAAAGACATATTTAATAATTAAAAAAAAAAATGTTTTTAATTGTATGAAGCAAAATAATTGTTAAAATTAAGTTTTATAATAACATTATATTCTAACAAGAATATTTACATATAATACATGTAGTGGTTAATTTTATTTAAACCATAAACTATTAACCAAATTTTGAAGCCTCGAAACCCTCCGTTAGCTGCTAAAACCTACATTAAAATTTATCTTATTGTCTTCATTGCTATCACTATCATATTGGGCAAATAAGTTTGTCTTTCATTTCAAATAATTATATGTTTATAGGGTTTAAACGATATGAAAGAGCCCCTGTAATGAGTAACGAGAATGACCCAAACAACATAACTCGCAACAATCTTATTGATTGTCAACATTCCTTAAATTTCTCACTCGCAAACGTTAAAAAGTGTATTAATTGTTGGGCCCTGCGAGAAGCGAAGATACGTCACCTCCTCTACGAAGGCCACCACCTGCACCAAAAGCGGTGTGCACTTTTCTTGAGGTCCACTGTAAGTGTCCCAGGTGTTCAAGCAGCGCAAATGGTAATTATCGAAATAGAAAGTGGCGCGCCAGGGCGTTTACCTTCCTGACCTGGTTTCACTCTCGGACGAGAAAGGAGCAGCTCCGTTTAATGTGATAATGGTGGCTTGTCACTGGATCTTTGTACTTTGCTTGCTTGTCAAGATCAATTCGGTTTTCATTGAATAATAAGGCGGGCCAAGTTTCAATATCCGTCGGCGGGAGGCGCGCAAGTTATATATCCTTAGGCCGGTTTTGTTTCCGAGACGCGAGAATCCTCTGGGGGGTTTTGTGTACACGTTTGACGGGTCCAATTAGCTTAATTAATTGCCACGCGGGAATGATTTAAGCACTTGATTGTGATTAATTATGCTTTCAAAAGATGTTCCGAGCACGCTGCTAATTTCAGCTAATGGTGCAGCGCCCTGTTTATAATATACACAAGCGAGATCGATTTGGCATTGTTTCGCACGATCTAAATATTATGATAAACGCTTGCAGCGACGGACAACAAAGTTTCCAGCGTAAATCGCTCCCATCAAATATTTGACTGGTACACATATTATCTACCGTTAATATGATTTCATCAGATTTTTATGTCAAATATTAAACTATTAATACATCAGAGAGAATTGTTTCAAGAAATTCACATTATCTTTATACTTTAAATAATTATTTTATGTTATTTTCTATTTTCCATCAAATACGTAATATCTGAATGAGAGACTAATTATGAAAGTAGCGGTACATACTCGTTGTCAATTGATGTTTTTCAGGCGGTTTGTAGAAAAACTGTTTTATACTGTATCTGTAAATCACTGTAAAGTAAATTATTTTTTATTAAGTATTCTGACCAAGCTGCTACCATGGCAAGCTTAGAAAAAAAATATTGTACCATCATTATGTAAGAATCATGTGTATATTTTTTTTTAATTTGACCCAAATCAAATAATATTACCATTCTATTGTCCACTATCCAGGATCACAAATTTTTAGTAAAAATTTAGTGTTTGAAATTCAAATATTGGAAAATTAATGGAGTGAACTATAACACAAACTTTGTGGCATTTTTTTTTTACAGTAATTACTTATTTATCAAAGTTTATCTGGGCAAAGTTGAAAAAAAAATTATAAAAAAAAATATCTTAGAATCTAATATAATTATTGTCTAATGAGTTAATGCTAAATTTCAATCTTATTGTAGTTTGTAGTAAATGAATTTACACATTATGCTAACTAATTAATCCATACAGTGAATTTATAAGCACAAACTATTTGCAGTTAATTGGATCTAACTAAAAATAAACTCAAATATTATAATTATACAAAATTCAATATTGTATAATTATAATTATACAATTGAATATTTTAAGACTTTGCATACATAGTTTAATTTGAAAATTAATAAAATTATAGTGCAGAATATAGTTGCATTTTTAACGCTATTAGCATCAGCCATCCCATTAATGTGCATAACTGATGTGTCAAGCCAAGAGATGAGTCGCGAGAGAAGAAACCAGAAGCTGCGATGCCAATTACGCAACTTGCGCTCGTTTGCAAGATATTCGCAGTGCTGCATGTAACTCGATAAGCACCGCGGCGAACTCGAGCGATGATTTAAACTCGGAGGAAAAACGAGTTAAGCAACTTATTATTCTCTCTCGAGCTGCGGAGCAATTACGCGGGCCGTCGTCAAAATGCTGGAGAGGATTTGCTCCTCTCAAGCTGTAATTAAATCCGCGGCTGCTCGATTTTAGCTCTACGTACTCGCAATCAGCTGCAATCAGATGGGCAATACATCACTTATTTTAATCAGAGCGAGCAGCCATGAGTTTGTACAAAGAATGAAGCGTTCTCTATTACGCCTAATTTATTCATCGATTCGTGCAAGATTGGCCTCACGCTTTGAACAATTATTAATTGCACACTTCTATTTTAATACAGGTTAAAGAAAGTTCAGCACTTTTTGCTTCGTCGTTGTTACATGTACGATTAATGGCAATTTATCGGTTTTTAGTTTTTAATGAAAATATAGCTCGGTGAACTTTCATATCTGATTGAGTTAATTATGTATTGTGAACGTGTGAGTTGAAGTAATCCTGAAACACGTTTTTGTGTCTCAAAGTAGAGAATAATTTTTAAAATATCCTCTAACTTTAAACTAGTTATTATTAAAGTCCACTGAAAATAATTGTTATTGAAGTAAAAAGTTTCATAAAAAGCATTATAAATAACAAACGTTATAATTTTAAGCACAGAAATTTACTGATTTTTTTAATTCATGATAACCCCTGAAATATTTTCCTTCTTTTAATCTACTTTGAATCCTTCAAAATAACACTTCATTCTTTCAAAACATTGCTTTTTTCCACAAACACCGAGTTAGTCCTTGGCAGTTTCTCAATTCTTAATACAGAAATTAGAAATTTTTACACGCAAACAAACCAAGATTTAAGGAGCTGTTATTTGTAAGCATGACTTTTGAACAAAATAACGAAGAAACATTGACAAGATGTAAAGAAAATACAAACGAGTGTTCCGCTCCATCTTTCATAAAAATAAATAAGAAGCAATTCCTCCTTTTATTTTGCAAAAAGAAAAGCATCGTGGCAATTGTGAACGTTTCGGCTCAGCAAACAATGCCATCGACGTCAAGAGCGGTACGAATTTAGCGACGAACATTTTCCATCCATCGTCAAATTGCGAATTTTTCGCACACTTCACTAGAGCGTGTGTTGTGAATTTTTTTCTCTCGCCGCGCGCGTTTTGCGGCACCATCACCGGTAATAGTGGCGCGCCAGTGATGCTTTATTAATGTTTGCGTCATCATTTTTCTTGATATGCATCATTCTCGATTGTCACACTGCGGATGAAAAATTGCCCAGTGTGTAAAGCTCCGGTTCTTTTTTCTCGTTTGACTTGAGACATAGTAATTTCCTGCCTCCTGTCGCAAATAACAATTTTTAATTGAAGATTTAAAATAATTATTTAGGGTTTTTTGCATCCAGAACAAGATTTTTTTTAGAATTAATTACATGAATTTGGTTATATTTTACATAATAACTTTAAAAAATTAATTTCCATTTTATGTGAATTTAGAAGTTTAAAATATGCAATAATATTAACGTTATAAGGTTGTATAAATTTTAATGTTATTTATAGTAAAAAATATTTGATATTTTTGTCTAGTGTTTATTATTCTTATTATAATTAATTAACAATGATCCCAGGATGACTTGTTTCCTTTTCTTAATGTTATTTAAATCAAAGGATATTCCTAAAAATAATAATTAGTATAAGTATAAATTTATACAAAATACTGCACTAGTAAAATGAGATGATACCCACATACGCAGTTGATATGGATTGTAGTGAACAGTGAACCCAAACATTATAATATTATCTAGTAAAAAGTTAAGTTTAAAAATAAATAGTTTTGGTTGGGTTCGAGTAAACATTTATTTCTTGTAATCATAAATTTGGAATTTTTATTTCAGTTTTGATTGTTATTTTTTATTTTTAAGAAACTTCTCAATATTATGTATTCAATGTGATTATGTTCTAATCTGTTAAGGCCATCATTTTGTATTTAAATCTAAAAAATGTCACTCTTTTAAGTTCAGAGTTCGTTTTCGCCGTAGTGGCGAATCAGCTACCAAGTCACGGCCCACATTTTTTTCATTCAGGAGACGAAGTGCCCCAAGTGAAAAATTATCAGTGACCCTGTTCGTCTCCTGAGTTGTTCCGAGATGCGCAGAAATAAGGGCGAGCCCATTTTATTTTTTACTATTGGCCTGCCGTAAAGAACCGACACACAGATGCTATTTGCTTTTATGGAGTCTCGGGATAGAAAATCATCGTCGTTGCAGCAAAGGTCGCCGTTAATTTACCTGCCTTATCAGAGTGAGACGACGTTTTATTATCTTATTCCTGAGTAGTGGGCTGATGAGATTGCGGAATTTAAAACTTTTTATTTCCCCGCGTGTCATCAAAGGCTTTTGTCCTGCGATCTCGGTCCAACCGTATTTCTCTTTTATGGGAATCGCGTCGCAATGGGGAGACGGATGAACGCGGACCGAGCTTTTCTCAGATTTAAAACACAGATCTATCTCTCGTTCCACTCGGCTATTTCTTCATTCCACTTCATTCGCCTCTTTAATCTTGAAGGAGACTGGAAAGACTTTCTTAAGTCTCAGTTGGTGATTTTGTACTCGTGAATTCTTAAGAAATAAATACATTTTTATGAAAAGCTAATCCAGATAAAAAAAATATATATATATATATATATATATATATATATATATATATATATATATATATATATATATATATATATATATTGTAAGTGAATTTATCAAAATAAATGTCCCTACACAGTCTCCTTTCCGAGTTTTTTTTTTTTTTTATTGTTGCTAGAGATCTCAGATTTATTAGCTTAAATTTTTGCTGACGCAAATAATAAGTATTTTACAATATCAATACATCAAAAGATTATAACATTGTCTCTTAATGAAATGGCCCTATTTGTGATTTCAGAAAATATTTATTAGTTTTACCACTAAAATTTAACGTTGCACTTTGGTTGCAAAATAAGCGTGCTCCGTTTTTATTTGACGATAACAGAAAAAATGTGTTCATCAAGAAAAGAATTTGCAGGGACATAACTCAGATAAGAAAGATTAAATTGTTGTTTATTTCTGGAGATAGCAAATTTAATAATTTCAAATGATTCGTGTACGTTTTATTAAACTTATTATTTTGAAGTGCATTACAAAATAATAAAACACCAAAACTATCAATACAATTTTTTAAAACCTATAGAAAATTTTTTATAGTTTTAAAAATTTATTCAAAAGCTTGTTAAAAGTATGTTTATGATAATTATCTAAGCTAACAATAAAAATAATACATTAACTATAATGCACTCAAATGCTATAGAGTGACGACATTATTGTATGCAACTTGTTATGCACTTGTGTGCAGCAGGCTGCCTAAGTAAAAAATTGTGCTGCATCAAGTAATGCTCCATCAAGTTCTGAAAGTGTTTCATTAATCCATCATTTTCCTTGTCTTTTATCAAATTTTTAAACTTAAAATAAAATAATACATTTTTAGTTAACTGAAAGTTAAATCTTTTAGGAACACAAATAAAAAAAAAATTGAAAATAAAATATAACTTCTTATTATAGTTTCAACAGTGTTAAAGAATTCCACTTCAAAGAGATTAAGACACGACATGTGATAAACAAAGTTTATTAATTGAATAATTAATCCTGCAATTGAAATCAACAAGCTTTGAGGTTTATTGTGATTAGATTTGAGCGCGCCACAAACGTACCAATACCCTCGTCAAAAATAAAAACTCGAGCCCTGCGGCACACAAGCACGGCGAGTGTGTTGAACAAACAGTGGCGCGCCTCAATTAACGCCGCCGATATTGCCGGCATTTATGATAATAATTAACAAACACAGTTCACACACAACACGCGCCGCCAGCAGCGGCACCCTAATTTACATCGAACGTCCATGTATGTGCTGTGAGCGGGAAATTTCCTCGGGAACAAGCAATTAATAACGTTGGAGATCAATAAATTTGATAACAAGAAGCGCGCTAAATGATTGCTCCCGGCGGTGGTGCCTGTGATGATATAATTCCACCTCCTCTTGACCGCGCGCACCGGCCGAGTGAAAAGTTTTGTTTGCTCTCCGGAGATGTCGAGTGTTGGCCATTATTTATGATGCGCGCATCATCGTGTCTATGATAACTCTGTGGCTCGATTGCGAAATTATTTCATTTTATTTCGTTTTTACGGCCCCACGGTGGGCACTAAAACTCGGCCGCACACGACTGCTCACCCCTTTCGGATCGATTTTCATACACCGTGTCGCTCCTCGTCGCCTGCTGTTGTCCTCTCAAAATTCGCATTCGACTGCACTTCGGATTTTCGGGGGTGTCAAAATTGTAAAAATTCGCATACTTACGTAATCAATGCGACGAGACAAGCCAGAAAAATTGCGTCAATCACCAATTTTTTCACTGACATTCAGCGAAACGTCAACAGCCCCCTGGGGATGATCGGTTTAAACCGGTTAAGGTTTACCGATAGGGGATGAGGGTTGCTGAATTAGCCGAGAATCATAATGTATTTTCCGCCGGTTGTCACCGTCAAGTCAAACTTGTTTGCTGTTTATAGTAGAGCTTCTCTAAAAAGTCATGAGAGGCGCTTGAGGCGCGAGTCGAGCAGGTTGCATAAGTAAAAGGCATCCGGTGAGAAAAATACTAACGAGCTATTTATTTATTTTCATTCCTTGTCGCTTGTTGGTTGGCCTTTTTAGCTGTACATAGAGTCGCTTTTATCACATGATTTTTAAAATATCATATTTACAAAGTACTTGAGCGTTATAATCCGTAATTAAAAATGCAATTTTAATTAATTCGTCAATCGATCGCGCGCCGCGCCGCTGTCAGAATTATGTAATTTTTTTGCGTTCAATAATAATAATGTGTGAATCGATTGGATTATGAGAGTGCGTTGTCCGTTACATAATTGAAGTAGAGCTGCTGCGAGAGAAGTGTGAGTGATTGTGATCCCTTATCATTAGTAGAACGGGGCATTGAGCAAAAGGGCGGCCAGCAGCAAACACCCGGGCATCGCCTCATCTAAAATCAAACATTAGCATAGTGTCAGACCCTTTGTAGCTACATTTCAAATAAGGGATCTGCTTTGTAAAGCGGGGTTCAAATAATAATAATAACGTGGGCATTCAATTAACAATTCTGGACACAGCTGGCTGACCTGACTTCTCAAGAAATTTCCAAATTTGACTCCGTCATTAAAATTAAACTTTATTTTATGTGATGATTTTCATTTTAAATAATTTAATTTCAACTGATTAACTAATTCTAGTAATTATTTACTTTTATTTAATGCATTTTATTAATAAATTAATTGCTGTTGTGTACCAAAAAAATTCTAAACGTAATACATACTTTTCACTCGACTATTAAGAATAATAGTTTGGGTTTGGTGAAAGCGAATTAAAATTGTCTTATGGGCAAAAATATTATTCTGCTATTTATTTGATAAAATTAAATTCACATGAAATATGATTTAAATAAATATGTGTGCGCTCGTCTGATATGATATAACTCAAGTTAAAAAATCTGCTAATACTAAAAACAGAAATAATTGAAAAAATACCACCGGAGGACAATTCAATCAATTCTAATTAAAAACCGCCCTCGCTTCTGCGAAAGATAAACAATAAATATTGACGCTTTTGTTTACGTTCTGATTCCATTATCTCGGCAAAAAACGCCAAAGCACGGAAAGGGCTGGTTTCTACTCATCCCCTCTCGTTATGTGCAGTGAAACTTTGTTAACCCGTTCGCACGAATTATTCATCGCACGCGGAATTCTTTAGTGCGCCAGGTGGCTTGCGAGAGGCAAAATTCCTAATTTGCCTTTACGCCAAATGGAAACGGAGCGAGAGAGGATGAAAACGCGTGCGCTCCAAATTGCAGAGAGAGAGAGAGGGTTGCTAGTTAGTCCGTTCTTAGCGTTCGCCAAGTGCACCCTAGAGACCCAATACACAGCCAACATTACGGTCAAGGGCTCGGGATTTTTCTTTTGCAACTGAGTCTCTCTCGTCCGTTCACTCGCGCCTCTGATGAGACGATTAATTATTCAAAACGTCGTTTTCTTAATGTCCTCTATTAGTAAACCAAGATCCAATTAAAATTAATGTCCGCCTAGCAGACTTCTGTTGATTAATTAATTAAATTTTTTTTTTTTAAATTAATTAATTTTTTTAAATTTAATGGAATTGAAAATGCTGCCGGTGTCTCTATACTCGGCGACACATAATAATTAATCCATCGCAATCAACGAAATTGAACCGTCAATACTAATATATATCGCACTATGTTTGCTCTTGTTACTGTTCATGAGTTATTTTTTATTATTAATCAGAGGATAGGCAAAAAACTGCTTCTCTCTTATCCACGGTCTGCAGCACCGCGAGTGCATATCTCTCTCTCAGCAACTTTTCACCCTTTTGTTTGCAAATGCAGTGCCATTACCGCGATTGCTTTTTCTATATAATAAGAGCGAACGAAAAAATGGACAAACTGGTGCACTTTTGTGAGAGAATAAAAACCATCAGACGAGTCACAAAAAGAACAAACACCCCGAAACGGAAAAAAAGCCAAGAGAAAATGTATCCGGAAGAAATATTGCAGCAAAAAAGGGATAGAAAGTTTTTTTGCTTTAATAAATGGCGTTGGTAAGAGAAAATAGAGACAAATAAATTTTTGTGCTAAAATGTTTGCAGCAGGTTTGCAGTTGATTTAGTTTTAAATAATAATTACTATTAATGAGGACGGGGCTCCAAAATGTGCATAGTTTTAACTTTTGACCGAAGGCTATATTCATAACTGATTGTTGATTTTTATTTAAAATCATTTCAATAGAAGTTGAAATTGATGCTGTCAATTGTAGCCTAGGTTGTTTCAACAAAAAGAAACAATGAGTTATTATATTGTACCCTCCATTGTTTGACTTTTAAAATTTCACTCCATTTTCTCTATCCAAATGATATAGGATGTAATTCATTGCATGTATTTAAATTTTGCCTTGTATTTTTTTTACCTGTTAATTCAAAACGTGGAAATTTATTTAGAAAAGTGTGTTTCAGCACTAAGATACCTTTTTTATGTTTAATAGAGTAAGAGTAGTACATATAGTTACGTGGCATTCAAGCATGACACTTTGACTTGCGTGTTTTATGTGAAAGGAATTTTTAGTGTAATGTAAAATAAAATATTTTGATTTATTTAAATTATACTCTTCAGTGAAAATTTTCAAATTTTGAAAACCAAACGGTCTTGAATAAAAAAATAAAATAAAAATAAATAAAATAAAATTGTTTTGCATACAAGTTTTTTATATTTATGCAAGAAAAATTTAATGTGGAAACCATGATGAAAAAAACATAGATATTTTACACAAGCATGTTTAATTAAAATGATCAAAATTAAGGTGTCTATATTTGATATTGATTAAACCAAATACGTAGTTATTAAATTTAAAAACAAAATTTTTATCAAAGAAAAATCCCGTTTGTATTAATTAAAATTTATATCTCCCTTTTCGAATGATATGGAGTAACTTAAAATAGTACCTGAGGCTGCTGAGGTTGCACTGGTGCGTACTGGCCGAACCGTGTTGGTGTCCTCCTGCTCGAGGAACTGGAAAGTGGCGTGGAAACCGGTGCCGTCGAGCCGGTCGTTTGAGCGAAAAGTGACGCGGAAGAAGTGTCTGTCCGATTCGACGTCGAACTCACGCAGCTGGCCGCAGTAGCGCGAGTACTTGCGGTCTTGGGCCATGTAGTTGGAGAACTCGACGAAGTCGCTGGCGGATGTTGCCTCGCATCTGCAACACGTCGACCAGATTGAACCGCAAATTTCCCCCTTAATTTCTCTCGGGCGGCTATGATAAGGGTGGGTATGTGACTTTGTGCCTATGTTTACATTGCCTTCCTCTGGAATGTTACACAGCTCCTTTCTGTTTGACCCTATTTTTGTGATTTTTTTTTATAGTTATTTTGAGAATATAAAATATGAAATACAGTATTTTGTAGGCCAAATTTTTATAAAGGTCAATCTTAACCAAATATATCTGACATTATTATTTCAATTTTTTTTTACAGCAATCTGAATATGTCAAGAAACATGTTGCATTAAAAATAAAACTTTTTTTTTAGAAATTACTAAAATATGGTGAAAATTTACAGACAAAATAATTTAGCACTAAATCTTAATATATTATAGTTTATAATAAATTTTTCAAAACATGATATGTGTATTGTAATACAATAGCTTGCTATGTAATCAATATTATTTTAATTTTCTATTGAAAGGCCAGATTTTGAAAATACATACGAGTCTACAGTATGTAAAAAGTGATCTTGATTGAGAAATTTAATGAATTAAAAATTTGGATTGTATGATTAACCACTTGCCATTTTTGTGTTTTCCCATTAGGGCAAAGCACATATTATTAAATGAATCAAAAATTAGTTTTTTAGTTTTATTTCCATGTTATAGGTATTCATTTTTTAAATAAATTTTAACGATTGAAAATATCTAGTCAAGTAACTTTCACGTTAAGTTGTACTGCATATACTATCCTTTTTCCATATTATTTTTTTACCTTGTAGTTTTATTTGCAACTTATCAAAGACATGCAAATGAAGAATGTTAATTTTGAATGCAATTAGTGGCTTCAGGTCGTAATTCAATCATCATCTCCTCTTAAGAAATAGACGACTTTTCCTGCTCATCTCTTTTAAATGCGAGACCATATTGGTGTAAAAAAGCACCTCTCCGCAAAGAGCAGTAGTTCGTATAAAACAGGCGCTGTCTCGTTAACTTTCGGAATACATTTACAATCATCAAAAGACACCTGAGAGAGCAGCAGGCTTGTTAATGGCATTTCCATAAAGTTTTGAGAATTTTCCGCTGCTCTCTTTCCTAATCACGAGAGCGCGAAAGAGAGAATAAAGTGCTTACAGCGACATCAAAAGAGAGGAAAAAGAAAAGTTGCGAAATTACATTAGAGAGAGGGAGGAGGAAGATGAAAAGGTCCTCTTCTAAAATAATCACTCGTGCATGTGTTGCCGTCGTCATCAAGTGCAAATAAAATGGGTCAACCCGCAAAACAGCCGCAAAATTCTCCACTTTAAACGCACTTTTTCACGGCCACTTGAGCAAAAAGCCACTCGGCTGTGCTCGCCCCAAAAAGTCACTTTTGTATATTTACCCTCTCTTTTCAACTGTTGTAGGAAAAATTTAAAATAAAGTTTTTGGAGGAAAAATGATGAAATTTTAGACTCACGGCAAAACGCCCTCGACGTCAAAGTAAGTAAAATGCAGGTGTATCCTTTCGCCAGGTCGTCCTTTGAAGAGGTAGTGGCACTCGGTGTCCCTAGGGTAGTAGCCAGGGTAGTTGGGCGACGAGAAACTGCCGTTGGCGCCTTCCGTGCTGTTGAAGGAGAACGCACATGGGTACTCCATCAACTGCCGACCCCCTGTCACGCCAAAATCTACGGCAAACACGCAAAACCAAAGGGTGTGCAATTAAAGCAAGGGATGAAACACGATGGACCAGAAAATAAAGGGATAGAAATTGAGTCACTTTTATAGTTTACAATATTATATAGGCTTGCGAAAGTTTTTTAAAATCTTAAATCGTGTTTACAAGTTTTTTTTAGATGAAATTTTTTAAGATTTTTAATTAAATCTGAAAATATAAGCATTAAGTAAAGTAAAAACTTTTCTTGATCTAGTATCTTATCTTTAGCCTAATTTGGGCATTATAGCCAGGGTAGAAGTCATTAAAATGGATTTACAAAAGTAATGAATAAAAAGTGCATTTAATTATGCTCATTGATAATTTTTGATAATTATACTCATTATTATTGGTTTTGTTGAATTTAAATACATTGAAGCACAATGCGCAGTGTTTTTTGCAAGTTGATAAACTATTTATAGTAGTAATATTAATAATACAATATTAATAATAAAATCAAATAAATTTTCCGTCACAAAGCTTAAAAACAAACATAAAATATTATCTAAATGCATAATATTTAATTAATAAATTTAAATCGGTTAAATTTTTTATTTATAATAAAACTATTCACTGATCCTTTTAAAATGAATACTTAATACAATTTTAAATTAGTTTGCTATATAAAAAGATTTTGCTTATACAGTACTTATTATATAAAAATCTTTTATACGCCATTTAAAATTATTAAAACCGCGTTGTTAAATTTTGCTAGAGTTAGAACATCATTTATAAAAACTTTACCAGTTACGACTACCTTGAGAACTTTTGACGATTAGTGATTAATAAAATATGGGGAAATGATTGAAAAAAAAACTATCATTGTAAATTTTCAACAGTTCAAAATATTTAAGCTTCACTATATCCATCCCCTTTCTATTGTGACCCTTTGAGCAGCCCTTATGGAAACAAAGATGAGAGATAAGTACAAAGAGAAGTAACCAGCACAATAAACTTTTTACTGCACTGATTGCGGCGTCAGTAAGTAAACCGTTATAAGAACGAGCTCTTAAACCGAGGCCTTGTGCAAATCGGAGATGCTCCCGTCGACATGCAAATGCAGAGAAAGCAGTAAAACATTCTCTCGATCTTATACATACTCGTCTATCCGTGGGTACTTTGAACTCACAATCAGCCGGCGCGTACTTGATGCATGTTTTTATACGTGTAGCCCGCAGTGCCTCAACACGAATACATGAATGAAAATTGCAGTTAATTAATTGGACGTTCACACGCACACACTGTTCCAAATAATATAACGTCTGAATCGGGTCTGCTGGAGAATTTGTTTGAATTTATGTGAGGCGGAAAGCAAGAAGAGAGACTAGACTGGAAGTCCCACTATTCAAATAACGAATTGAAGTGGAAGATTATTGGAGAACTACGAAATCGTCAAATTTTATGACTTTGTGTGTCTCTCTTTCCACTGAAAAGATACGGTATATTTTTTGAGTAAAGAGAGAAGAAACGCAATTCTTTTGTGAGTGGCCCTACTCTCAGTTGGAAAAGGGTTCGGGGAAAATTTTTATCAACCTTCTCCTCTCTATACCGTCTGTGTGTTTGCAGAAATGGAGCAGAAAGGAGCAGACGGATTAATTATTCAGAGGCATTCGCGAATTTTTAAAGTACTCGGCAAATATGGGTCTGCTTTTAATTGTTAATCAGTTTGAAAAAGGAGCGAGCGCGCACATTACGGTGAAAAACTCACAAAGGAGTTCTTCTTTTGTTCAACATCAGCTCAGGCATATATGGATCTTGTTTTACCTGAAACTCGAGAGTTAACAAGTTGAACAACAGGCTTTGTTAAACGCCTGGTCTCATCAAATATTCATTTCAATAAGGCTTAGGCACTCGATGCCTCTTTCATTCCGTCCTTAAAAAGGGCGGAAAAACCCGGGCCGGCACTGCAGCGTAGCCCCGGCTTAAGCTGATTTCCGTTCACGGTTTTTCCGCCTCGCAATCAGCACGAGACACGGAAAACGCACGAAAAGCGAACAAATAATTGAAAAGAAGCAATAAAGTTTAAGGTAATCTTCTTGCTGGAGAGAGTTGCAGTAGTCGCGGCGAGTCTCGAGAGACGAGGCCGAATCCTGATTAAATAACACGATACTAGGCAAGAGTTCAAAGAAGAGGGCATTTTCAGAAAAGCTACCCGTCCTTTCGAAATGTATTTTGCGTTTGTTTTGCCATCGGTGCGTAGACGCGGGCTTCAAAGGAGATCAACAAGAAGGACGTAATTTACATTGGAATTTAAAACAATTGCTGAATAGCAGTTCACAGATTTAAAGAAAAGTACGTTTTTGAAAAAAATCATAGTGATCAAAATTATATTTATATTGCACTAAATAAAGTTAATAAGTAGCCTAACTAGACAGTTATTATTACTGCAGCGTGAAGAGATTTTAGAGGAGGTTAAGAACTACCTGCTAAAATTATATGTCATCAAAGTTGATGAATCGACAAATCACAATGCAGAAATCAGCATCATGTATTAATTTTTTTACGTTTAAAAAAATATCATTAAATATAAGCTTTACATTCTAATAGAAAAACAAAACAAAAGAATCCAAATATTAATGTCAGTTATTAAGAAAAAACATTATAAAATTAAAAAAAAATCAAAATAAATATATTTAAAAAAAACATTGACTGCAGTTTTAAACAATATTAATACATATAATACTTTTTATAATTATTGCTTTAAATTTGCTTTAATGAAATAATTGGAAATAATACATATTGCTGTGTTTGCATAGTTCCAAATCCACATCCATCTTGTACATTTAATTCTTAAAGTAAATAAATAAAATACAAAATTGGCATTTCATTTAGTTACAACTTAAGTTCATTCGTGCACCACAAGGCAATTTGTGCCTGAATCGAGAACAATAAAAAAAATTATATATGAATGAAAATTAGACCACAATTTAAGAGTATGTATGGTGCGAAAATACTGTTTGGATTTTTTTTTTATTTAAAGCAATTTTAAAATATGAGGAACCAAAGAGTTGAAGGATATGTACTTACTTTCAGTGAAACTGTAGAGCGCCTTGAATCCTCTGACGTAGCGCGAGGACACGAGGCCGCGGAATTCGAGGGAGAGGCGCGGCCCGCTGGACATGAGGGGCAGCGGCACCTGACTGCCGCAAAAAGTGTCGATCTTCTCGGAGCGACCCTCCATGTGCACGTACGCGTTTATCGCGTCGGCCGACTCGCAGCTGAAGCAAAAGGCAGAGCGGAATTAATTAATTAGAATGGGGTAGTGCGCGGCGGTGGCGACGGCAGGCAGGCGGGCGGGCGAGCTACCCTTGCAGCGATGAGAAAAGGGATGAGGGAGATGAAGGGCGTGCAAAAGTTTTCACGGCAGCAGAGAGCGGTGACGTGAAAAATGAACAAAGTAAAAAATGGGCAGATATAAAAGTTTGCCTCTTCTCTGGCGCGACAAAGGCCGAGATGTTTTTTGCCATCCGATGCAGCCAAATGAGAACAAAAATGTGTCCTGCTTAGCTTCGGAAACAGAGGGTGTCAAAAACTGCTTATCGATCCAACCCTACCGGCCGGTTATTTTAGACACCGGCAGAATTTTCTGCATTTTCCACTAAAAAGAGAAAGAGAGCTACTTGTTGTTCTTTCTTGTTGAGCTCAAGTTTGTTTGTTTTCCCGCCAAATTTATGCGACTGCAGGAAATATTTACATTGATGAAAAGCGTTCCTTCTTTTTCCTTCCTATCTGAATCTGACAGAGCATAAATAAATAAGGAGATATCTCCTTTCTTTTCTTTCCTCTCTTAGACTGAAAATGCAAATTTTTCTTCTTCCTTTTTCCGAGTCGTTTAAATAGACCAGGGTTCGTTACAATGTTCAAGCAAGCCAGCAAAGTTTGCACAGGCGAATTTTAATTTAATATAATGGAGCTCTTTGATCAAGCCTTTATTGATGAAATTACTGGTAAACATAGCAGAAACTTTCCGCGCCAAGTTTGCATTACTACACATAGTTGCAGAGTGAATTTCCGCCGTGAATAGTGCTCAGCCAGATAGAGTGTACACGGTGTGTTCTTTGGGGAATTCAGTGTACATACGGCAGCAGCACACGTACTCATACATTACACAGAGAGAGCGGCGAGGCGGAGAGAGAAAAGAGAACTAGAAGATTTCCTCACTGCGCAAACTTGCTGCAAGTTCTGTTTCCCAAAAAAGGAAATACATGTTCGAAAAACTAGTTGAAAGCTCCTAAAAAAATATTTAAGAAACATTAAAAATGAAACTTTTGCAAAATGTTCTTATTGTTAGCAAAAGGAAAAAGGAAACTTTTTTTGTAATACAATATTTATAAGTGTACAAATACTTCTAATGGATATTGATTTAGAGATTTGACTCTGATGGTAAAAATTGTATGCTCAAAAAAGCATGTTACCATCCTTTGACCTCTAATCACTGTCACTGTGTTAAATTACATTAATAAACATTATATGGCACCAAATCTTGACCGAAAGTGAATTTATTACAAATTCTTTTGTGGACTTCCGTGTTTGCTTAGGCAAACTGAATACATTCATGCTGTGCAGGTTGCATGATTTTGTTTGATGAAAAATAAAGAAGAATTTTCAAACGAAACTTTCAACAGAATCATTATAATCACTACTTTCCCTTTTGTAAACTTTTATACCCGTTAAATGAGGTTTGCAAAGCTTTCGAAATGGGCAATTTTTTGGTCTTGCTCTGCACATTGGTAAGCTAAAATCCAATTTTCATTTTGACTAAGCCGGCACCAAATCCCCAGCTTCGACGCAGAACAAACTGCGTGAAGATGATGTTTAACAAGTCGATTTAATTCCGCTTTCGGAGAGAGGCTGCTGGGTCGGGAAGCCAAAACGCAACCACATCAGCAGGGCCATAATAGCTCCCTGTTGGTTTTTTGGCGGCGTGTCAAGCCGCTTTTTCATATTTCCCTCCGTTCCTCCTCACTTTATACATGCATGTGAGAGATCGAGTGAGTGAGCGCATGCACATAATGCCCCCTTTGAATTAAAAGTTTGGATAAAACGCGAGTTTAAAGCGGAAAATTGGACGCGAATGCGCCTGGGGGCCGCGAGAAAGAAAGGGCTGCGGCTGGTTGCTGACGCTGCGGCGTTTTCAAGAGACGTCGTGTCGCGCCGAGCATTTCATTTCTGTGTGGCATGTTTGCTTTTGTGCAGTGACAAAATGACGACACAGCGAATATTTTAATGAATATTCACAAAAGACAGCGGTGGTGGCGGCGGCAGCCAGGCTTAAAGTGAGATTTAAAGAGTGGTGCGCAGAGAGGCACCGAGAATAAAACGAACCAGCTTCTTCGGCACACTAGGAAAAGCAGCTTCTTGATTCTTTAGAGAACCAAGTTTGCGTCGAAAAAAAAATTGAAATTTCAGCAATTATTCTTCATATTTGCTAACACACAATATAATATAATAAAACTTTCCTAGCTTCAATCTGTGTTTTGAAGATAATTTGATTTATTAATTACTGTAAACCTAAATTTCATTAATGTTATTATAATATATGTGTGTAATTATTAAATCTACAGTTATCATACGAGCTTATATTTTGATTTCTGTCTCCCGTGTGATAATAGATTATTTTTGTATGAAAATTAATTATATATTCAATAAAAATGTTAATAATTAGAAAGGTTTGTTTTAATGTGAGATAAAAAATGAATTGTATTTAATATGAAAAAACTTTAATACGCTTTAATATAACAAATAAAAATTTGTTTGAAAAATTTTATCATATAAATAAAATTGAAATCACATATCAAGCTAAACATGGCAATACAGCAAACGCATCAGTTGTGAAATTAATTTGATTTCTTTAATCAATGGGTATATCATATGTTCAAATTCATGAAATATGTGCTCATTCTACAATGCTCCCAAAAAAATCTATCAAGCGTACTAAACACTTACAAAAAACAAGAAACTTAAAATTTATTTGAAGATCAATAGGAATAATGAAGTCGGCAATTTTTTTTAGTGTTTTCTTACTGTTCTTCATTAAAAGAAACAACTAACTTAATATCAATTTAATAATAATTTTAGCAAATTTATGGAGTTTGTTCCTTGTTGCAGAAAATTTGCAAAATTCATATTGATCCATTACAATTTTATCTCAAAAGAAGTTTATATTTTTTTCCTTTGCTCAAACATTTTTCGTAGCAAATACTCTCCGCGCGTGCTACATGAAATAAGTTTACGAAAATACAAGAGATGAATTCATAAATAAAAAAAATTATTTAATGAAGCCAAATTTCCTTGAGTATTTCTGAAGAATAATCAAAACAATTTAACCCTAAAAAAAAAATCACGAAAGGGAATATCCCAAACTGTCAATATTTGCTTACTTTTCTTTGCTTTAATTGTGTTGACAAGAAGTTTAATTTTTAATATTAAATAGAGCGTTAAAATTTATATCCTCGATTTTAAAAGAGAAATTTTGAGTTTTTCATAAAAATGATATTTCGGCCCCATTTGCTTGTTCTCCAGCATGAATTTTTCAGCACTATTCCGGCGACTGTGCTGTTCTTCTTACACATAGAGCGCAGTTCTTTCTTACACAGCCAGCAGCGAAGAAGGAAGAGCTCTCGTGTTTGCGCAGAAACAGGGAATAAATTCGCGATACAGAGAAGCAGCGCGAGAGTGATGTAGCTGCATTTATTATATATGAAACAAGGGTGGTGCTCGGCGCGGGGCTCGTTGGCTCGGTTGGTCGCCTAGCCAGCCCGCTAGCTGCAGTGACTTTTATTTACTTTTACAATCGACTTCCCTTCGGATGAGGCAGCAGCAGTCGGTCGCCTGGCAGCCTTTGCGCTGCAATTTGCATACACATCCGTACAATTGTGTGCGCAACAAAACACACATTCGTTTCCTACCGACCAGCTAATGATTGTCTACAGCATAGTAGGTGTGTTGCACCCATATTCCAACAGCATATACACACACAGACAAACAAATAAACACACGTTCAAACGAATCGACGTACGGCAAATAGTGGAGTCGTAACTCAAAAATTGCAGTGCAACATCAGGCGCCTCTGTTTTATGAACGTGCATGTGTACAATGATTGTTGTTACAGTCCCAACGCGACATATCGACAAAATTTCGATGTTGTGTGTCGAGCAAATAAATAATGCGAAATCAAAATACTCACAGTTTCGAGCAAATTTTAAAGAAAAAACGATAATGCCTGGCAGTGAATAAGTGAACAAGTGATATAACAAGCAAAAGTGGAAGCAAAAATAAAATGTATTTTTATATTTATAGTAAAAATTATGTTTTTTACGCACAAAAATGCTTTCTATATTATGTTATTTACATAAAAATCAATTTTTGAATTTTGATTTAATAACATACATAAATGGCACAATTTATTTGTTAAAATTAATTAATTAATTTAAATTATTAATTTTTAACATTTTGATGTATTATTTATAAAATTTTTTTATCTTCTCACGTAAAATAAAATTATTTTTAAAAGACTTCAAAAATTTATGAAAGCAATAAAAAAATTAGTTTTAAAAGTGAAAAATTTTGCAAGTAAGAAAATATATTTTTTTGAAATATTTGTTATAAAGCTTTTTTACCACTTCTAATGACACATTTCTATCTAAATTGTGTTGATATTTATTTTTTCTTGAGGAATGAAATATATCATGACTAAAACTGAGAGGGCCGTTTTTTTAGTTAGCGCATTTATGCTTGGCAAATTTGTAATCTACTTTAAATTACGATTTTCGCTATGGTGAATACAACAAAGAGTTAATTTAAAATTAAATTTGTATCTGCCTTTAGCTACATCAAAATTACCTCAAAACCTTATAAATAAAGGACGACCAAAATTGTTTCCGAACTAATTTTGCCCGCATGTTGTGTATGTTCAGGTTGCTAACAAACACGTTACGTACGACACGGCGTGTGTGTTTGGTGTGTGTCGGCGCGTGTGTGTAATGTGTGTTCATTTTCTCGCATGCAAATTTATCAGGCAGCGGCGGCGGCGCGGCGAGTGCCAACTTTGCACACTTTTGAATAATTGTTTCTCGTCGGCGAGGCGGTGAATGCAAATTTCCTTCGGCAAACTTTTGAGCCGAATTTCGCATACCGAGTTAAGTGAGTGTAACACGCGCCAGTAAACACATCTTAAAAAAAAAAACGCCAAGCTGGCGGGCGGGCGGAAAGCAGGGGGTGGCCGCGCCTCGTTTGCCTTTCACCGAAATTCTGTGTGCGTGGTTTATTCCGAGACTCCTGCGCTGCCTCCGAAGAGAGAGATAAAGGTTTTGCATTTGAAAAGAATTAGCCGAGTTTTATCTGAGCGCCTTTGAGTGCCGAGAGTGAAAGATGCTTTGCGAACTTTTTTTCCTGTGGCGACGGTGGCGTCTTCTTGTTATCTGTGAGAAATTTTGCGTGAAGGATCAATCGAGAGACACGGAAAGAGACGCTTGCTTTTTTCGCATCCATAATCACACAGCTGCTGCGCGAGCGAATTGAATCTTGCCACTTTGCGAGACGAGGTGTATCGGCAATTGCTGCGCATTTTCAACCGATTGAATTTTCCATCGTTTTCACATCTGTCAATAGTATATAGAAAAAGTAGTGTTTGTTTTTTTGTTTGCATTGTGAATGGAACATAGAGAAACTGATTCTGCTTGAAAACTTGTTTCTCTTAATCTTATTTAATAATAATTTTTGATTCCTAAAATCCCTAAAATTATTCAAACTTCAAATAAAAAAGCGAATAATTTTTTTTTACTCTTCTTGATGATTTTATATAAATTTTGGATGTTCAGTTCAAACTCATTATTTAATTCATTAAATATTCACGTAATATTCTCATTTTTAACTTAAAAGAGCATAGTTCAAACGGGATTTTATGAAACTGACATTTAAAAGAGAATTAATTAACCGTGGCGCATGGTTTGTTCGCATGAAAAGTTGAACGCCGATGGCGTTTAATAAATTATCCATCTATGTAGGTGGAGTAATTGAAAATAAAAAAATAATAAATTGACGTAAAAATAGATGAATTTTTTTTTCTATACTATTGTTAACATTTGTTTATATACCTCTTATTTTTGAAACCTGAAGCGCTAATTTAGAACTTTCTTTTTTTCTGTAATATTTAAAAGTTGTCGATGCTTGCAATGTTTAAAATTAATTAAAATCAAGTAAATTGAATTTGATTGTGTAAATTAATTCCCAACAAATTGACTCGGGAACAAAATCAACACGAGGAATTCCAGAAAAATAGAGTGCAATGTGTTGCAATGGAAGAGAAATTTGATTTCAATAGTTAGCAGTTTTAAATGAACTTTGCAATTCAAAAAATTTATGTCAAATTCTCCTGAAAGAAAATCATAAAATAGAGAAATTAGGAAAAATAGTGAAAGTAAAAATTAATTAGTTCTTTCACTTATGAAAAAGCTCTTTGAAATGAATGCATTATCTTATCATTTTAGTTTAAATTTTAATTTCAACTCCAAAAATTTTTAACCACAAAATTTTCCATTCCAAATTTTCTTGTGAAATGCATCCCTAGAGATCGCATTAAACAAAAGAGAAGCTACTTCAGGGCATGGGAACCTGAGATACTATTCTGCGAGTTTTTAATCAACCAAAAAGCAGCATTGTTATCCAAGAGGAAGGAAATGATAATATTATCATCAGAGCAAATCTGTTGAGAAACGCGTCTCTCTTGTCTTTGAGCTTTTACAAAAGCACCAGGTAAAATTTTGTATATTATGTTTTTTTCGGAGAACCTTTGAAAAGAAGCGTGTTGTAAAAGGGGCTTACCTAAAGCAAAGCCGGTGCGCGGGGAAATTGAACAAAAACCGTGGATTTTGCGTGGATATATTTACGTAAAAAACCAGCTTGCCATCAAAGCATCACATGCGTGATGCAGAGGGGGTGTCGTTCCAATATGATGGCGGATTTCGCAAAGCCATTGTGCTCGTTTCGGCAATACAATGCGAAATTGCAGGCTGGTTTAAAATCACGAGAGAGAGCAAACACTAGCCCCGAAACAACACCTCCGGTGGCGCTCGTCAAAATCCTCGGGACAAAGTCTCTGTTCACGGCACAACGGCCGAGGCGATACAATAAAGCTAATTGTTGTTTAATTGAAACCGCACTGCCCTGAGCGCGTCAACTGCATGCATTGTTCTGTTCATATATTAATGCAATTATACGACTCTCAAATGATAATCCCGCCGGAGCAAACTGGCCGGGTAACCCTACTTGCCTCCAAAGGTATTTCCGATATTGAATTGAAAATTACAATCAGACAGTATGAAGTTCAATTTGCGGTAACCTGCAGTCAACCAATGAAATCAATCAAAAAAAATTTTCAAAATAAATTAAATTTTCCATGTTTCATCACAATTTTAAAAACGAGAAATTAAATTCAAGTAAAGTACTCCTATACATAAATATTTTTTAAATAAAAGAAATTGGTGCCACATAAATGAAAATATTTATGATTTATTAAAATATGTAATCTCACATCGAAACCAACAGTTTAAAATTAAAAATAATAAAAATTAATTTTTTTCTATCAACCAATTGAACTTTCTTTATTCTTCTTCCCCAAATTTTTTCATGCAATAATATTTGATTGTTCAAATCGAATTAAAATTATTTAAAAAAACTCACTGGTCAAGGAAAATAAATTTTATTAGAACTTCCCTTCTCTTAAATAAGTACTGTGACTTCTCAATTTCCTTCTCTTGTTTATTTTACATACCAACTTTGACGTAAATTAAAAAGGAGTATTTTAAATACAAAATAATTAAGTTAATTAAGTTACCGGCACCGATTTAGATAAAATTTTTGGATAAGAAAGGGGGACCAGCAAACGGAGACGAACTGCCGGCGGAACTTGTGTTTTACGGTTGGCACGCTTCCTTTACAACTAGGACTCGTCCCAATTCAGCGAGATTGCTTTCATTAGCGAGGGAATTTCTCACGGCGCTGTAAAATAAATGATGATATGCGATGATAAAAGTGACACAGGGCTGAGTGAAAGAATTCATCATCTGCGTGAGCCGCGCGCGCGCCATTTACAGCGAGAAAAATTGGGGGATGTGTTGAATGAATCGCACGTCGGCAGTGCGCGGTGATAAAATCTTTTTTGCCAAGGGTCGAGATTTTTCTTTCTTTTCCGGCAATTTTTTGTTTCCTGAGAGATGGGGGATTATATTTGGCACATGCAATTTCCGTGACAATCGTATTGATGAAATTTTTGAAGCTGGATTATTAAGTTTTTGTCAGGTTCATCCAGGTTTTTCATGAAATCATCATGAGCTCACCTTATCCTCTCTGAATCACAAATTTCTGTCTCATAAAAAAAATGTTCTTCAATCCCAATGTATAATGTATCTATTTCATAGCAATTTTATAAGTTTATTTTAATATAATAAATATCCGAAATATCCATGAAATCCCATTTTTGATACATTTTCTAGAAATTAAAACAAATCTTTACAAGGCTTACTAATCAACAAAAGAAATCAAAATAATCAGAATTTAATGAACAAAACAAAACTAATTACATTGATGGACATATTTTATAAAAAAAACTTGCCAAAACAGAAGTTTTTTGAAATAACTGGAAACATATGTGTTTGGGAAAATGCATTTTATTTTAAGCCCTTATTTATCTGCCTGGAAAAAGAAACACTCGCTAACTATTTTTAGCATTATTATAAATCCGCTTAGATCGTTAATTTGCATCTAGAGGTGCTCATCTGGCTGAATGCAAAAAGTGCACTGACACGCGTGGATACGCTTTTGCGCCGCAATTAACTGAATAATATGCCACTGTGCTAATTCAGCGGAACGAGCTCACCAGCCGATCTGCCGAGCCGAGCGGAACAACGCGATTTGATTCTGCGAAACGGTGCTAATCTTATGCAACTTGCCGCACCACCATGTCTTGCGGGATTGCATTGCCGTGCTAAGCGGTCAATTGGATTATTTTTTGCGCTCTGCAGCTTCGTTGTAAAGAAATGATGCGGCTGGGATATTGGTCTCTTGGCAAACGGCATTGGATTTTCGCAGGGCAATTGGCACACAAGTGACAACGCAGCGACATTGCTGCAACACCACAGATGAAAGTCTATGCAATTCTTTAAACAAACTTAAAAAGAAAAAGAAAACACGATTCATCCATGTTATAGACAACGTGAATAAATAGGAAACTTGTGTTGAATAATATAAAAATATTTGTAGATTTTGTCAGCATTTATTTAACTAAATTAATAATTTAATTAAAGTTCTCCCCTGAAACTGATGTTAAATATGTGGTTACAGCCGGTTAAAACTTTTAATTACACTAGACATCGTATTGAAGATCTGTATTTATGATTGATTAAAATTAATAAACATAAACAGATACAAAAAAGTCGTTATTTCACATTAAAAAAAAATAACTTTTTTAAAAAATAGGTATAATATAAATATAAAATAAATTTTTAACACTAAAACCAACCAAAACATTGTTGTAATTAATGTTCAATAATAATTTTAGTAATATGTAATCTGCACTTTCTTGTAATAACTTTAATTTAATTATTTTTAGTAAAATGTATTATTCTTGGCTAATTGAATTTCAATCAATTAAATTAAATAATGTTAATATGACAAGCGTTCCCTTCCCGCCGTTTTAAGCAAAAAATGCCTATGTCAGGAGATCGGCCAATCAGTTGCGCGGAATAAGTTAAAGTCATCAATCATTTTTAAGACAAATGATGAATAGACAAATAGAGGTAAACAAAGAAATTCACCAGTGTTGTGTGGTCTGTGCGTGCGGGGAAGCAAGGAAAGTCGTATTTCATAAGTTTTCTGTGTTGAATTTAGACAAAAAATGTCTTTGTGAAGTTGTGGGGACCTATTTTTTTAATTCACAAGTGATAATACTGTAAATTCGACGAGAAAGTGACGGAAAACCAGTGCTTTGCTTTTTCGGTACTGCAGGAAGAGCGGCCGCAGCAGTTCAAGGTAAGCCTTTTTTCTCACTCCTGAACGTCCGAGCACTTGCCCATGGGCAAACTGTCCATGCGGCGCATATAGACAAATTTCTAACCTTCCGGTTCCGCTCAGAGACTTGAATTTATATTTTAAATATGACCGCATTATCATAATAATGCAATAAACAAACAATTTATCAAGAGCCTAATCTTATGTTAACAAACGCGAAATAAATTCTCGCAGATGTCTCCGCGATAATAAAGCGACTTTGGTAAAACTGCTACACTTCGAACACACGCTGGCAAACAACGGGGATCATTTTTCAAAAGAGAAATTGTCGTTAAAATAAACGAGAAACAAGAGAGGAAGCAGGGGATGAGGGAACGTAGGAAAAATCTGCGCTCCTTGCGATCACAGGAGAAAGTGAGGCGAAAACTTGCCGGGGGAGCTTTTACACAGAATAAGATTTTATAAATGTGATACTGCACGGTTGTGCTGACACAAGGAAACTAAGTTTCGGCTGGCAGCAAACAAACAGTAATAAATGCTTCAGAACTTTCTGCACAGGAGAGACTTTTGAGTTTCCTCATATACTTTTTGCATGATATTGATACGACACGGTTATGTATCAAATTCATTCTTCTCTTTACAGACCGTTTCCCCGTGTGAGAGAGTTTTTGAGAAAACTTTTCAAAAGAGACACCCTTTGTAGCAAGAAGTCTCAATTCTGCATGTTCATTTGGATTCAGATGTGGGCTTATTCTTTTTTGTAAAAAACAAGCTTTCTTTGGAATAGAAATAAGGTAAAGGTAGGAAAAAGAAATTATTGGAAGAGGAGAATTCTTGTTTGGGACGGTTCAATAAGAAATCGAGAGTTATTGACAGAAATTGGTTGCCAATTTCTTTCCCTTTTGGACTAAAGTTCTTGGAAATAAATTTTGTTATGAAAGCTTCTGGGAGCTGCGCAAGTTCATCGGTACACCTGGGATTATTGAAACGATCTTGGCTGGCGGTGCTGATCGGCAAGTTTTAATCATTGAAGGGAGATTATGTAAATTGGTTGACGAAAGTTCCTCTTGGGTGCGCGTCTTCCATCGCATTTTCATCAAATATCTTTTAATCCTTCTTTTGTTAAAAAGTAATGTGATGTGAAAGATAAAATTATTGGCTTTTTTTAAACAGGATACAGTAAAATAAAGGTGTTAAAATCGGGAATTAATTAAAATAGAAATTCTATTGACCATTCTAATATTTTTTTAATGTCACCTCAAATCGTTGAAGTTTTTTTATTATTCTCCTTGCGTTACAGTTGAATGAAAATTCGGTTTTAATAGGTGAAAAAGCTGGTTTACAAGAGAAACACGTAATACTTTGTACAGAATTAAATTGAAGAAATTAATTCACAGCTTAAGCTCATCAAGTAGATTAAAACTTAACTAAAACTGAAACTGGCAAACTGCTTTGCTATAAAGTGGGGTTTAGATATTCTGAATTTATCAGTTGTTTACTAGAATTGGCTCCCAATATGATTTCCAAAATTTTTTACTTGCGACGTGAGAAAATAAATGAATTCAACTGAAAAAAAATTCATCTTTAATTTAATTTATATCAGATGAATGTAAATTTTAACAATCCTCTTGATTTCCCAGTTCGTAATTTTTTTGAATGCTAATAAAAAGTTGATAAAAGAGTTCCGGTTTATAACAATTGCATGGAAGTCATAAAAAATATTTGCAGTATATTGGGTGCGGTTTTTTCATTACTCGCTGAGAACGACACAAACGCAAATCGTCAATAAACTGTTGGCGGCGCACGTACAAATTTTATACGCTTCCTCGAGGAGGATTGCACAGTTGTATTACACAGAGAGCATACGCAATAAAACACGGTTTGAAATATGATCTCATAAAACATTTCGCAAGCAACAAGCATGCACAAAGCATCATGCACACACACACCGCTCGCGCGTTTTTGTTTTTACACTCGGCGCGTACAAAATCTCTTTCTGCGCGCATGAAAAATGGAATATCTCAAAGCTGGCTTAAAGAATTGCGACGCGGCAGCGGCGAACACACACATTGTTTCAGAATGGTGCACGCGCGCAAAAAGGCTCAAACGAAGAGAGAGAGAGCGGAACTACTGCTGTGATCGTCAAATTCCTTATTCGGCGACCCACCGCAAAAAGCATGCAAATGTTACGGTGCAAACGCGACTCGTTTTCCAAATTTTACATGGCTTTGATTCGTTCTTTGATCGCCTTTTCAGTGTCTTTGTTTCAAGTGTTTCTACCTTTTAAAAGCAGGGAATGGAAACTGCGGTCTAAAAATCGTCATTATATTTGGTAATGATCAACACCAAATAATATTATTTGCATTGAAAATTTTGATGAAAACGGGGGTTTCATCTTTTTCACAGAAATGAGTGTTCAGTCATGTCATGAAGTAATGAGCAAATAAAAACATCACAAAAATAAAAACCATTATGAACCCAATTTTCTTAAAAGTTACAATTTTACTCTATAAGAATCGATTTCATTTGAATGTTTTCAATAAATATGTTTAGTGTGTGCTAGAAAATTAATAAGAAAGTGAGATCAATGAAGTTGAAGAAAGCAGGCCTGACCAAGGCATTTTGTTAAATTAAGATAAGAATACGATTTGGCGGTGGCATTGGATTTATAATAGAAATTTATTATAAATGTTTATGAAATATAAAACTTTCTAAAATAAAATTTTCTAATATAAAAAATATGAACATTTAAAATTTTACAAAATAATTAAAATAAATAAAATAAAGATTTAATATTTCGTGAAAATAGTTTGAGCAAGACCATTTTGTCAACAAAAAAAATTTGTATTTGATTCTATTTTATTTATAAAAATTTTAATATTTACTTTTTTTATTATTTAATGTTAAACTCCTTTCTGTGTAAAAATCATTTTTCATTTTTTTAACTGAAGGGGGAGAAAACACAATTTGATGGTTAGTGCGGTTACAGTGAGCATGGAGGCTCTCTTTGTCGCGTTTGTTCCACAACACGCGCTTGAACACATAAACCACTTAGGTTGAGAGCGAAAAGAGAGATGTCAAAGTTCTTGCTGCCGCAAAAAAGAAACGCAAAGCAGAAGTGCGAATGTGTTAGGGAGCGAGGGTGTCACGCGTGCGGCCGAACGGAAAGGCGGCGCACACACGCAAAAAAGCAAGGGTTCTTTCCACTCTCACTCACGCTTTACGCAATAAGAAGACAAAGAGGCTCTTACTTGTGGTCGTCGTCGCCGGCCGTGTACAGGTTGAACTCGGTGAAGACAAGTTGCACGCGCTCCTTGCCGCGTCCTTGGAACTCGTAGCGGCACAGCGAGCGCGCAGGGTATGGTTGCGGGTAGCCTGGTGAGGACACGCTGCCGTTTTTCCCCGCGTCGCTTGTGATGACCAGATCGCAGTTGGCGGCTGAAAAATGGAAGTTTTTTATGTTATAGATGACGTCAGCCGGAGAAAATAAAAGTACATATTTATGACTACGAAACTTTTATCATATCACTAATCAGACTTTGGCCTGAAATAATTTTGACCATCTATACTGCAGGAATTTAAAAAAAATTGAATTTTTAATATTTTTGTTAATTATAAACTTATTATTATTATTATTATTATTATTATTGCACTCATGAAAAGAGGGAAAAAGGTTTTATGAGCATTTACATGTTGCTAGCAAATAGGCGAAACTTGTTGTCAAAATAAACTTGGTTTTTAGGCTAATTTTAGGAGTATCAATTAATTTGAATTATTTTAGTTCTAAAAATTAGAGAATAATAAGAAAAAATAAAGAAAATTAATAATTTGTTACTTCAAAATTCAAACAATGTCACACATTACTGATATAAAAGTTAAAAAAATAGAGTTTTTCAAAAAATTTAAATTATTCTGCTATTTTGACTTTTTTAGTTTTATAAAAGGTTGAGCATTTTTTTTTCAAACAATTAAACTTTGAAAATAAAAATCCGAATAACTGATTTTTTAATGAAATTCAAAAAATTCTGATTCAAATTTTTTTTGTCGATTTTACTCCTTATCATCAAAGAGCTCTTTATAAAACACTAATCTTTCTATGTGTATGAGGGAAATTGACACTAAATTTAAGAAATTCTTCCAGAATAACCTAATGGAATAATTAAAAAATTGTTCCAACATAATCTTTCTTGAGCAAAATAATATAATAATGTGTGCCGATCCTTTTAAATCTCAATAAATAATCAACTCTACACTCTACACCGTTTTCCCTATTAAATTTTAGTTACAAGAAAATATAATTTTTTTTAAAACCAAAATCTGTTTTGAATTATTGAAACTAGAACTGATGATTTCTGCCTGTGGACTTGCAAGATCCAATTTTTGGTCAAATATTGACCGTTCTCCTAACTTTACTCAAAGGTAGTATTTTTTTCGGACGGGGGTCTGCAGCTGCAATGCAGACTGTGCAACGCGAGGGGGTGGTGGGTCCCGGGGGATGCGAGAGACCGGTCGGTCGGTTGGTCGGTCACTTGGCGCAAATCCAATCGATGTGATGAACTCCGGCCAACAATTATCTCAAATATCGCGTCACAGGGCTCCTGGGACACCGACCGGAGAGCGCGCGGGAACTTTTTTCAGGATGAACGAAAAAAGTGTATATACCGGGCGTGCGGGGGTGATAAATGGGGTTGCGTGTGCCGCCCCGCCCCTTTGCACCACCGGCTTGCCTGACAACACGCTATAAAGGAGCACCTTCGCAGCATCCTGCTGATGCACCTGGACCGAACGAAAAATGGATAGAACGTGCGATTCGGTCCAGTTTTTTTTTTTTACTTTCTCTCTTTTTTATATTTATCTCTCTCTTGCACTTGGTGCGAGGGAAAAGGTAAATTGATTTTTTATGTCAGATCCATTAAGCCGCACGGCCCCGGGGAGATTTTGGGGAAAAATGATCCAAACTCCGAGTTCGGACTGCGCGTGCTGGGATGCGGCGGACAAAGTGATTTTTTGCCTCGCGCACCGCGACACTTACTCACTTTCGCTCCTGCAACTTTGTTCCGGCGTAAATAATGTACAGCTCCTTGGACTTAGAGAATGCAAATTGTATATAATTTCGAGGGGGGTATTAGCATGAAATAATGTGACTTTAAAATTCTGCTTGAATATTCATGCAAAAACGGTCAATACTGCATATAATTATTTCGCGCGGAAAGTGTACATTTAGCGCTATCGTCAAATGTATGGACGACGGCGGCGGCTTCAATGTAAATTAATTAAGAAACTTGCTGGCCAAACTAACTTTTGGGTACGCCGCAAAATTTCACTGCGAGAAAGAGAAAGAAAAAGCATAGTTCAACGAGAGGAAAATGACGGGCGAAAGTGCAAGCGAGAGAGGCCACTCGGTTGCGCGGTGGCGAATGTGGAGAGATAAGACTTTATTTTGCAGCAAACGTTCGCCCTTTTGATCCCTTCCGTCCGGCAAGCCGGACAACCGCAGGCTATTTACACACGGCAACCCTATCCATCACAACGCGACCAGAGCACATTAAGCACACGTCAAACCATCATAACGTCATTTGCTCAAATTGAAGTTCAAGAGAGAACAAAAAGAATGATGCAAAGTTGCTATTTTTATACAATAAATTTCTTCATAAAGTAAAGTTAGAGTTTAAATTATGGTTTTTTTTAAAGGGAAAGAAAATATGCAAGGAAAATAAATGTTGAGGAAATGCTGTCTTTAAATTTTAAATTAAAAAAAAATTTGTGACATTCTTTGACAAAAATTATTTAATCTCTAGAATTTAAGAAACAATAAAATTCTATAGAAATTTTTGCTATTTCTGGTTAGCGTTCATACACTTAAAAGCTCAAATCCTTCATTGCATGCATATCATCCTGTGGAATTTTATAATTGACTGCCCGATGTATGAAAGTCAATTTGTTCTATTTTTACTTTCATGGTGTTCCGATGTGCCTTTTTAATTTTCATTTGATTTCTGAGATCTGAGAACGAATAGGATAAAACTTTTAAAATTCATATCTCAACAAAATGACTTGGATAATTTTTACATATTATCTGAATAAAAGAGTTTTAAAAAAATTAGTATTAAATCTTATATCACTTACGACGTTCTCCATTAGCAAGCCGGTGGACAAAAGAGGCCAATTAGGCGCACGTTAAAATTTCCTTGAAATTTGCGCGAGATAAAAAGGGTGCGTGATAAAGTGATGCGACTTCCTGTCATAAACGTGAAAGAAAGTTTGCCTGCTTAGAGAGTGTGCAATTAGTCGTCTCTGTGCGTGTATAAAACATGCAGGCAGGCATTAAAAAGTTGCATCGTAAATCTGCAAACTTTATTCATTAGAGGGCGCGCGCGAGGAGAAAGACAAAAGCGACTCACCTTTGACGTCGCGGCTGCTGGCGTCGCCGAGGAGCAGCAGCAGCAGCAGGAGCGCGAGGGCCTCCATCACTGGTCCATGACTGACTCCTCTGGGTCCTCCGCGAGGCGTGCACCACGGCTGCGCACGCGCCCAGCCCTGATGCATCGATTCGCCCTTCGTCCGCGCGCCGGTTCGCCCTGCCTACGGTACCTGTCTTGTTAATTAAATCACCACGGGGATCGCACGCCGCCCTTAATAATTCAGCCCGCGCCGCAATTAAGCCGTCGGTAATGAGAAAGCAGCGGCGGACCCCCGACTTCCGGGCCCGAATTTTTGATATATAAATCATGACGTCATTATATATACGAGAGCCCTGCTGCAGAGGTTTATACGATCTCTGGGCAAATACAAAGCAGTCTCATTAGGCAGAGTCAATAGGAAAAAACGGAAGACACGGCCGGGGCGGATCAAGGCAGCAGTGCCGAGTGCAGGCACGAAATTCTTCCTCTCTTCTTTTTATCATTTTCTTTTTTATTCCGAATTCGCTGCGGCCGCAGGGTGGATAGCGGCTCTGGCTGGCTTTTGGCTTTTTGTTGTGATTCATAATTCATCGCTATGGATCGGGGTGGGGCTTGCGTAGTTCGCCCGCGGGCCCCGCACTACCTCGGCGGCGCTCTGCACCTGTTGCCTTTTACCTCGATTTTCGTGTGTGTGACCCCAGGACGGGGACATCTTTCCTTTCTGCAGTAACGATCGCCTGCAGCGCGACGGACGTGCAACCAGCGTGACGCTCGTGCCCGCCCGGTTGCATAACTAACCTCGCCACGCGCCGACCAGGGCGGAATGCTGATGCGCCCAGATTGTTTTTCCTTCTTCGGATTTATTTTTTTCCTCTCTCCCTGCACTGCTGTGCTTTCCGCCACACTCCAATTGATCTTTGGCTCTTTTAAAGACTGTATGCTTTTCAGCTTAACCCATTTCTGCTGTAGCCTTGCCTTCCGATTGAGCTCTCTTAATGCATTTTAAAAGCACAGAATGTAAAAATGCAAACGTTGTGCATTTTAGTCGGCGGTGGTGAAGCTTTTGTCTTAATGAGAAAAAGCAGAGCAAGAGTGCATTTTTGTTTGACTCATGAAAAATAGTTTTTATTGCAATCACATTGAGCTCTTTGACAAAACTGTATTCACATTATAATGCAAAAAGAAAAGCACAGGTGTATTTTTGTTAACATGCAGATTGGGTTATTGAATGGCACTTTGATCATATCAACGGGGGCACATGGCGTGGCGACCTCCGTCAACTGGCAAATTAACTCCAGTGATGAAGCTTGATGCATCCGAGGCAAGGAAGGCAATGGCATTGGCAACTTCATCTGGGTTGCCGGCACGTCCAAGGGCATGAGTTTCTTTTGACCTTTCCAGAAACTAAAATTTATAGAAAATAATAAAAATTCTCTTTCAAAAATTCTTAATATAACCAAAAAATGCTTTTATGTGATTGCAAATTTTAATATTAATTAAATTAATCTCTCTGCTGTTCAAAAAAATTAATAATTATATTTACCTTTTGGTAGCTTTCCTCGTCCAATCCACCTCTCTTCTGCAACTCGGTGAGAGTCACTCCCGGGCTAAAGGGTAGAATTGATCGTAAACATCTCAAAACACTATAAATTTTGTCTCACTTGACACTATTGACTCTGACTTTCTTCGGCGCCAGCTCTGTCGGAAATGAAAAATAAAATTGTTTTATATATTTATTCAACGGGCAATAATTCTGTCCTACCGAGTGCGACGCAGCGAGTGAACTGATCGACGGCCGTCTTGGACATGTTGTACGCCAACACCCCTGGGAACTGTGACATAAATTCATTAGGTCGTAAATAAAAAATTTACAACTCATGAAAATTGTTATGTACCGAGCGGATGCCGTTGACACTCGAGACGTTGACGATGTTGCCCTGGCTTTTGATGAGGTGAGGGACGGCCAGTTGCGTCAGGTGGTAAATGGAGCGCACGTTGGTGTTGAACACCCTGTCGTACTGCTCCAAGCTGGTTGTCTCGATTGTGCCCATTTCGAGAATTCCTGCGTTATTGACCAAGACGTCCAGACGGCCAAAGTGACCCAGAGTCGTATCCACAATGTTCTTCGTATCAACTTCATTTGTTATGTCACCTGAAATTTTCAAAGTTTTAGTCATGTGGCAGTTTTTATTTTAAATTACAAATTTTGCACTTCCATAATTACGGGAAATGCCAAAAGATAGAAAGAAAAAAATACTTATGAATATTGTGTAAAATTTGTTTTAAAATCTTTTAAATAAATTTATTTTTGATACTACAGCATAGAAGATAGGTACAATCTAGAAAATTTATAAAGTTTATTACCGTTTTGAGTCAATAATGTAATTATAAATAATGATTTCCTCTTCATTCTAATGAAATGAGAAATTGTTTGTTTAAATCTTTATCTCTGGGTCAATCGAGTTCAAAACGAAGCTCACATATAACGACTTATTAAAGCATCGCGTTCCATTCAAAAGATAAAATCTAGTTATACTTGGCAACAACTGCTGGCTCCCCTGCTGCCGGCATGATGTATGCAATTTGCAATTGAGTCTTTAGTTAAGTCTGCTCGGAACATTATTCAACACATTCCTCGGAGCGAGCGAATGCTTTGTGTTGGCGAGACAAAGGCCCTGGAGACGCGCATGTGATTATGATTATTTACCTTTCAAGAGCAGAGGTTTTTGCTTGCTCGACTCCTCGCACTGCCGGCCCACCTTCTCGAGGTTGTCGATGTTGCGGCCCGTGAGCGACAGGGAGGCCCCCAGCCGCGCCAGGTGCACGGCCGTGGCCGCTCCGATGCCCGAACTGGCTCCTGAAACTCAAATTTGAAAACGTTCCCCAAGGTTAAGGGCGAAATTCTCACCTGTGATGAGCACCACTTTACCCGCAAAAGCTGCCATCTCTGATCTCTGTTTTCCACTCGCAGCTGGGCGAGGCCACGCCCTCGTGCCCACGTGGTCTGGAGGCGGCCAATCGGCGTTGGAGAACAGAGCTGAGGTTACGCAAGTGCCGCGAAGTCTCTTTTTGCCCTTCATTGAAGTAGCGTCTGCTTTTTTCTTTAATTAAATCTTTCTGCGTCTTAGCACGGCAGGGCATAGTCTTAAATTCGCGAAACTGACGCGTCGCTGTGATCGAGCCTGCTGTTGGCAAGAGAGGATCTCGTCCGCCTCTTTTGCGCATATTAATAAAGGTCACCGCCAGCAAAGCGCCGGCCGGGAGGAGACGGGTTTTGAATTAAAATTAAAATTTTTATTATTACGACCGAGCAAATGTGGCTTGATGAGACTAGTTTTCTGCTTTTTAGACGTCTGACGAGTATTTAGTTTTTTCTTCTTTGTAATATGTGTGACGGAGGTGACCTCTGATCCCAATTAGCTCCTGGCAACCAAGTATTATAGGAAAGCGTTTTTTTTTGCGAATGCAGAACAGGTTTCGAGGCCGTTGTGGATATAAAAATGGTTTCCTATGTATGCCCCCATGCGTAGGCAATATTATTCGCTGGCATGCGAAACGACCGACTATGTATATTAAATTTTTTCCAGCACGCAGCGCACATGTTGCCAAAATTATTTTAATTGAAGGTTTGTACTTGAGGTCCAGTCAAGAGAAATACACACGAACTGAGCGCCGTCGGGAGGTTTTTATTTTATAATTTTATGTCTATATGATGATCATAAATCGCTTTTTAAAAGCAATATTATCGTCATGAAATCAAAAAATTAATATTCCGCACGTGTATTCAGGAACATTTTCGGCAAGTATAAAAGAGAGGCGTGAATACAAAATATTTATGCACGAAAAAATAATTTGAAATTCCCCACAGGTGCAACATAAAGTTAGAAAAAAAATGAATCATAGTATGTAGACAATTAAACCTGATTGTGAGAACAAATAAATTTCTTAATTAAATTAATACGAATAATAAAATACATTAAACCAATACATACAAATCATTTGACACGCACAATAAACAATTATTTTTAGATTTTATGCTGAATTCCGAAGAAGTTCACTATATTGTAGTTTTCAAAATTATAATATTTTTATGTTAAAAATTAAATAATTAATTAATAAATAAATAAATATGAAGTAATTATTATTATTATTTTCAATTTCAAATTCTTACATTCTTACAAATACATTAAATAAATAATAAATTGTTTACATTCAATTGTTGAAAACAACTTATTTAAGAAAAGAAATTGTTGGATTCAACGGCAAGAATTTTTTTAAAACTTTTGCGACATCAAAAAGACCCCATCCGCCGCAGTGAGCCCCTTTTATCTTCATGAAATTTAGAAAATTCGTGTCTCTTTATTGTTTCACAGTTATTCTTTCTAGTCTTTAAGCAGGAAATAAGAGAAAAGCGATCAAAGTTTACTTCAAATTTTGTGTATGATGTATGATTATTTCATATTACAATTATTTTATTTTGCAAAAAGAAATTATCAAATAAATTTATATGTATTATAATATATTAATCCATCTGAAAATTAAGTTTGTTTGGTTTAAAATTATAAGGGCCTCGGATTAAAATGTGGATTATGAAAAATTACACTGTTTTAAATTAGCTGAAAAATATCCTAATAAGAGTCCATATTTGACAATTTCATGGTGCATTGATTATTTAGGTTATTTAAATCAACCTTTTTCTTAATTTTGTTTTATTTACTATCAAATTGAAAGTCAACTCTGGTGTCATTTCTGGAATAATTAAAAATATTAACACTGCACAAAATCGTTCTGAAAAAAAAAACTTAATTTCCGGGTATCCTTTTGATGGCCTTGGTTGTTCAAACAGGAGCTGCATATTGAAATGATTAAATATACTGGGAAATGAGGTAATAAAAAAGTGAAAAATTGCAACTGGCCGTCCGTGGATATGTGAGATGTGAAATAATAAATTCTCCCTAAATTTATTTCATTATTATTGTATACATTTTTCAGCCACGAACGGCAAAGTGGCAAATGTAGCGGAAATTGGGAGTGTGATGAATGTGGCCAATTGTTCGTAAACAGCGCCATATGCGTCCCTCCGCATTTAGCACCGCGGGAATTTATTTTCATCTTGTCTTGTTTTCGAGAGAAGAGAGAGAGACGCACACAAAATAAGAAGAGAGGAGAGAGAGCTGGCGGTTTGTTTACTCTCTCAGGGTGCGAGATGCTGCATGGTTACTTGCGAGTGTGTTGTACATTACGTACGTTCATCTCGGGCTCGTCGGTCGGTCGACGGCGCGCTTGCTTGCTTGGTGCGCGGCTGCGAGCGAGCGATAAAAAGCAAGCGGCTGCTAGATGGCAATGGCAGCTGCTGCTGGTGGTAAAAAAGTCGTCATCACGTGGCGCCCTCGGTTCGCTTGTCTGGTTTAGCGCATTTCAAAGCAGGTTTCCGCGCTAACTGGGCCAGTAGTAAGTGATCATGAGAAGCGGCAGTAAAGTGAAATCAAAGTGAACACACAGGACTCTTGGTGCTGGCGATGATAATATCCAAGGACCTCTTCCTGCTGGGCGACCAAGACTACCTGCGCCTGCCCAAGGACGACAAAAGAGCCATGGGCCACAAGTCCGCTAAGAGGTTGGTATTTCCGCGTATGGCACTCGGGGATGGGCCAAGGTCGGTCGGGGGTTAGTTGAAGGCCCGCGCCACCGTCTGACCAAACAAATAACATACCCTGACCGACAGACACGTATTTTTATTATTATCATTTTTTTGTGCCAATCGCGGCGGGGTCCGCGAGCCCCGTGAGCCGTGGCGCGAATCGGGCGCCCGAGTGACCCACTTGCCGGGGGTGAAGGGAGGGCGCGTTGGTTCCCCTCCCAGGTTATTGACCCCGGGTACCAATATGGCCGTCGGGCCGCTGAACTGTGCTGGCAGCTTTCCCTGCCCCTCTCTCTGCATGCGCACGCAAACCCCTGCTGCTGCTGGTGCTCGGTGTGTGTCTCTCAAGCGCGCCTCGCGCTCGCACCAGCACACTGGGCTCTCTGTGTGGAAAGAAAAAAAAGGAAATAAAAAAAAAAGGAAATTCAAAGTGTTGCCTTCGGTATAGCGTTGTGTTTATGCCGGTGCTCGGGGCCGCGGGTATTGATATATAGTTGGCCGACCCTAGAGCTCTATTGACCCAGTCATGGTGCTCGAAAAGCGAGCGGGCGGCCGCGCGCGCGATCGATGCCGCCGCGAATATAATGCCCGTCGCGCGCGGTCGTTCACCCGCCGCGCACCGCAGCCGTTGCTTGCACAAACACATGACGCGTTGACGCATCGATCGCGCTTTTTGATAAACCAGCCGCACACAAAAAAGAGCAGAGCGAGAGATAAGCCGCCTATTATCACGCCCGCCTGGTTCAAGGCCAAGTTCACTCCCCGGCCCCCTGTGGCTAGCTGCGTTTGGCGAAACGGCCAAGGCCGAGGGTGGTGGGGGGCGATTGGCACTTCCTCGACGGAGAAACGGCCATGTTGGATCTCTCTCGTGCGCGGCACCGTTTCGGCCGCCGCGGCTCCATATGGCCGGAGAGCCAAGGTCGCGCTCGCTGCTCGGATGCTATACAAGCCATAGGGGTGTGCGTGGGCGCCGGCCGCTGCTAATGACTGTGCAAATTGAGCCCCTGGACGGTTCAAGGCCGACACACGCGTCGCGGCTATTTCGGTATCTAACTCCGAACGCACAAAACGCACGTTTCATCTGTTTGCCAACTTTCCTCGGCATAATTAATTTTTAATAATTGGTTTTCTTTTACAAAGTTATCAAATTCAGATTTAAAATTTTTATTTTCCCAAATAAAATGTGTCAGTTTTTTTCGGAAAAGCTTTTCAAGTAATTGTATATGTTTTTTTTTTCTACTCAAATTTAGTTGCAGTTTTCATTTAAATTTTGAATATTTGGATTATGTATCTCGTTATAGGCAGAAATTGCATTTTGGTACACTTAATTTGCAACTATATACACACACATAGCCGTGAACTTGAGGATCGCATATTATATAGACGGGCACCGCGCCGCGCGAGAGATACATATACGCACGGCCAAAATAAATCGCGCGCTCTCCTGCTGGAATCACTTTCCCTGCCGCTTGTTAACCGGCCGCGCGCAAGAGAGCTGCCCAGCGTGGCAGGCCCGCAACTTTTTTGCAGGTCTCTTGCTCTCCAACTAGCAAACCTGATTGCCCGATTGGTACAGTTGAGTTCATTTCTCCACCCCTTTGCTCGCCGCATTCCTTTTTATTCGCGTGCAGAGCAAAACGACAGCAAAAATTATTTGGCGAATTTTTTGAATAAACTTTGAATGTAGTTGAAAAAGAAGGAAATCATAAATATAAGAGCGCTCTTGTCTCTTGAAAAAATCCCAACTTTCATAACAAGCTTTCATTTTTTTACCGCAAGATGTTCCGCTCTGTTTTTAAAATTCCCCTTGACCTGAACTGAAAACGTTTCTTTTTGTCTGAAAACTCAAGGCAAACCACAATTTAAAAAAATATATCCTGCTAAAAGTCATTTTATTGTATAAAATAAATTTTAGTCACCTCTTGGACGTGAGCAAATAATGGAAATAATGGAACGTTCGTCTTCTATTGTTTCAAAGATAAGGTCGTATTCTTGTACCTTTTATTTTCAATAGGTGTAATAAATCAAATTTTTAGTCACCCTCTTATCATAATACATGATAATTTGTTTTTTGAAAACGTTGGGCTAGCAATGCTAGAATTTTTTTGATAATATGGTGCGACTTTTAATTTATTACACTTCTCTAAATTAACCAAACAGTTCAAAGTTTAGACGGATTGTTTTTGAGATAGTAATATTAATTATTGTTTCTCAATTCTTGAAATTAGAAAATTAACGACGCAATTCTCAACAGCGAGGTGCCCTGGATAAATAATCGAAAATAAATTTTATCCAAGACAAACCTTGGCACACAATTTCTATACCTATTGGTTTGGGACCTTCTGTCTTTGAGAAAATTTTTAATTTGAACCGTGTGCGTAAGTTGCTATAGGCAATTTTTAAAATACAGTTTTCATTTGACTCTTGACCCCAGAATAACCTATTATAGAAATTGCACAAATTTTTAATTATTTATTCTCAGAGCCGGTCTCACGTCCTGAAGCAGGTTTATTTATGTGTTCAGCCCAATTTAAAACTTTTGTCGCCTTTCTTCTTTGTCTTAATTAGCTCAAATATGCAAATTTGTCTTAAATTTTTAGGGCACTATATGCTATCGTAATTTAACAATTTATTATGAAGAGCAACATTTTAAATGCATAATGCATTACTTATACCACTTTTTCCTTCAAAATAAAAGAAGTTTAAAATTTTTTTTACTAGAAATATTATTTTTCAATAATATAATTATATGAAGTTGTATTTGAATACACATTAAAAATTCGGCTCTACTTGATGGGTTTTCGGAGTAGTTCATTGTTTCATAGAAAAAAATATCCCGTTAATTCTACACATGTTTTTGCTTTAGTTTTTTTCTTTAAAATTGTGTCAGAGAAAATTTTTCACAGCCCATGAATTGTGCTGCAGTCGGCAGATAAAACATGGAGGCAGGATATTGTTTTTTTTTTACGAAACAATTAAAAAAATCCATCCAGGAAAAGCCAAAGTTAAATTCAAACGTTAACACCACCCAAATATTTAATGCTTTAATAAGAAATTTAATGATAAAAATACTAAAAATTATTATTTCTAAAAAAAATCCCATTGTTACATATTTTTTTATTATACATTTTTTTAAATCAGACTTTGCGTTTATTGTTTCTTTGCTTCTCTACATCTTGTGTAACTTCTCCCAAGTGTGTGAATAAACTTGATTCAATCAGCAACCGAGAAGTTTCTATGTGTGTTTGTGTGTCTGCCGGCGGACTCTGCATTACACACACTCGCGCTTCCTAGCCGCTGCACTCGCGGCCCATAACAAACACACAACACAATCCTTTGAGCAATGAAGCTGCTGCTGCATTATTTTATTTTGCGCGCTGGCTCGCTCTACGGCCGCGAGTTTCGTCAGTCGCGAGGCCGAAAACGGTTTTGAAAGAGAAAATGCAGCAGCCGCCGCCGCGGTGTGCCGGTTGCGCCGTGATTACAAAAAGAGCGGCCTTGAACCGCGCGCGCTCGCCATGCACCAGGTAAAAATAAAACAATAATTGATCGCGAGAAGAGCGCGGCTCGCGCGCGAGCCTAGGCGCGAATATAACGCTGGCGAGGGGGTCACCTTGAGCATCCCGTGGTGGCAGGCGCGGGGCAGCCGAGCTGCAGCAGACGTCATAAAAGGCACACACACACACACACACACTTGAATAAATCCCAGTTTAATTAGCGCTTGCTGCTGTGTTGTGGGAGGTCAGTGTGCGTGTGTGTGCGAGGAGGCGCACCAGCGCTCTGTTAACGACAGGAAACCCCTGGTTAAGCCTTGTGGTAGGCCTAATCGGCCAATTGAGTCGAAGAGCAATCACAAGGCACACGGGGGGCGAGCCTGGGTGCACCAAGGCGCCGCGGGTTGAGGTAGGCAAAGGTCGTCGAACCCTCTGCCTGCCTGCCTGCCTGCGCCACACCCTGCCGCTGCATCATCGGTGCGCATGCACCGCCACCTGCAGCGGCCAGCATCCGCGACTCGGCCAGCTTTTCCTCTTCTCTCGCTATTTCTTTCTCCTCACATCGCAGCTCGTTCGTCGTTTGCGCAATCAGATAAAAAGGCATGCAGCCGGTCGTCGACCCTTGCTGGCGGCGGGCGGGGTCGGCGAACCCTGCAGGGGTGGGTCAAGGACGCGCAATCGGAAGTGTGAGCAAGAGAGCTCACATACGTAGGTGAGTTGTTCCGGTGGGGAGTTGTTCCGAAGAAAACGGCTAGTTGATCTAGGCGCGAATAATTTTATATGCATGCCAATAAGTAAAAAAACCAAGTATATTGTACTGGGTTCTTCAAAACTAAAAATCAACGTAGTGAGGAAATTGTAGTAAAAATATTACGCTTTAATGGTAATTTACGAAAAAAAATATTTAAAAAAATCTGGTTGATTTGAATCTACCATTATAGTAAATAGAGACCTCGTGCAAAAACTTGAAACGTTAAAATAAGTATCATTTAACATTCTGCCTTTATATTTCATTACAATTGTATTTTCATTGAATTCATTACTAACTAATTTTACAAACTTTTACATTTTTCATATTTATTTATTGATTTTGTGGTAGAATTTCACGATTGAGGGTTGATTCATGGTGATTTCAATTTAAAGTCGGCTTTCCCTCGTTAGGTTTTGTGAGGTGTTAATTGTTTAAGAAAAACAAAAAATCCTTCTCTACATGTTTCGGCTGTGGGCTGCAGCCTCAATTCATTAGCTTTCTTGGCGGTTGTCGAGAGGAGACTTAAAAAAAATTGAATATTATTTCTTTTCTTAAACGATAAGCAACGCACAAAGCCCATAGAGGAAAAGCTGACTTTAATTTCAAATCACCATTATCGATTGATGATTGATGTTTTTTGGTGATTTAGATTATTAATGATTTTCCAAACTCCATATTTTTTAATCACGTGACTTTGAAGACTCGGGATTATCTAACTGTGAAAAAAAATACTTAAATTAATTAGTTATATTACATAATAATTGTATCCAAAATTTACCTGCAGGTAAAGGCAACGCCTAAATATAGCCTGGGAACAATTCCCGTAGCTAAAAGGGGGCATGGCTACTCTCTTGTGATTGGCCGGAATAACTCTCCGTTTTTAATGTAACAACTCCCCGCTGGAACAACTCACCGTATACACCCGAGCGGGCGGCCTGGATTAGAGGCGCACTGCAAGCGCAGAGGTTGTTGACCGAGCGGCCCACTTTCACGTACACTCGCGAGTGGCAGCAACAACGACGACGGCATTAGCACAGTGCTCGGCTGCACATATATATCCTCACACGCATCGGGCCTGTGACGAGTGAAAGTGGAAAATCAAATTCAGATTTTCAGGGTCCGCGGGCGGGCACGCGGGCGGACGTTGAACCAGGCAGTTTGCTGATATAGCAGCGACCGGCCGGGCAATCGCTTTCTATTAGGAGGGTTAATTAAAAATTATTGCGAGGTGAAAGTGTCTCGGGGGCAACAAAGGAAGGCATCAACCTCTCTCGCGGCGCCACTCAATTATATACCGAACGATACGCGCAAGTTCTCTCAAAACTCGATCGGCTCGCTCGCGAACTTAATAACTTAGCGCTTGCATATGTATCTTTTCCCTTCTCTCTCTCTCTTTTCGCGTCTCCTCTCTCTTCATGTCTACCTCTCCATTTACATAACATTACCCGGGAAGGATGCGATTATTATTTCGTAAGACGACGGACGGGCCGGCCTGGATTCAGGAGATTCGCTGCTCTCTAGGTCCGGGTCGTTGAACTCGAGAGACGCCCACGAGTCAGTCGCAGCACTGGGTCAGGCGGCCAGACCCAACCACGGCCTGGATCTCCCTACCGCCCGACCTTTATTTCTGTCAGCCGCTGACACCCATTCGGGTCGTCGACCCACAACAAACCCTGCCACCCTTTTCTTCTCTTCGCTCTTTGTTGGCGAATTTCTTCTCTCCTCCGCGTTCTCCCCCCTCCGCGCGCGTCACGATACCGTCGTCGCTCTACACGGCGCGCGTTACCCGCGCCGCGAGTCGATCGCGGGCTCTCTGCGGCCATGGTGCCTCCCAGGACCAACCCAGCCCTGCTCAGCGACGCGAGGAACAAGTCGCGCCAGCTGCTTCTCAGGTATAGCTTAACGGAGCCACCCACCCCGCGCTACACCCCGGCCGCCAGCAACGGGACAAACTGGTCGAGCTGCTAATAACGGGCCCGCTCTTTGTATTTCACATATTTGTTTAAGCCTATAGATAGTTCGAGCCGTTCAAAACTATTTTTTTTTTCATTCTTTTTCTCCGAAAAATGCTGTGATTCAGAGAGGATAAATTTTTTTTGTATAACTTGAGTACAATAAATAATGTTAATGATTAACGTTCTTGCAGGGCGGACAGCACGAGTGTTCATTTTCCTGCCGAGCAGCGTCAACATTTGGGCCCCCAGAAACCAGTGGAGCTCGTCTTCAGCGGGGTCTCGGTCACGGTCAACCGGCGGCGCATCCTCAGGGATGTCAGCGGCGTGGTGCGACCCGGCGAGCTGCTCGCCGTCATGGGCCCGAGCGGTGAGTACCCAAGCCTCTGCTGCACTAGATCCGATCGCGGGTCAATCACTTGCACGTGTGTCTTTCCATGTACTTATTTCTTGATGTAACGTCGTTTAATATCTTGTGCCTATTTGTTAAAATTTACAAACTTTTAATTTTAAGCTCATGAAAAATGTATGAAATTAAATTTTAACTTGTAGAGAATTTAACTCCTTTTTTTCTAAGTGTTATAAAAAAAATGATTGAAAATTCATTTATTTTTGAGGTGAAAACTGGTTTAATCAGCTTCTACTTTTGAAAACGGATATTTAAAAGTGCCTTGATGATTATTTTGCAAACGTGGTGACTTTTTAGATATGAAAATTTTTCCACAGAAGCATAAATGAAGCTTCTAAAATTACTAGCAATTGATTATTAAACATTTTCAATGAGATTTTATATTAAAATAAATAAAAATACATAAGACGTGAAATTTTTTGAACATGTATTACGTACACTGAAGATAAAAATAACAAAATTTAGAAATGATTTGAATACTCAGATAATTGTTAGGGTGCGTGTGTTTTTTCTGTTTTTTGGTGAAGAGTAGTGTTTTGTGTGTGTTATAAAGTGTAAAGCAGTTTCAGGGGTAAAGCCAAAAGTGTTTCTCGCACAGTTTCAGTAAATCCACGTAAAAACCTCTTAACGATTTTAATAGTTATTTCTGTCTTTTAAAACTTTTAAATTACATGAACTGTGGAAGTTGTGATAATAATATTTTGTTAATTTAAAAATTGACTTTTGCTGAAATTTTGCATTTTTGTGTGTGGCAGGTTGCGGCAAAACGACGCTGCTTAACGCGCTCTCAGGCCGCTGCAGACTCGACTCGGGCAGTATTCGACTCAACCGCGAGTGTCTCAACAAAAGATGGAAGCGGCGGATCTGCTACGTCCTGCAGCAGGACATCTTTTTCACTGACCTCACCTTAAGACAAACCCTAGAGGTGAGTAACCTCCGTTCTCTCTCTCTCTCTCTCTCTCTCTTCCTCCGCGCGCGTATTTATTGCATGCATGTATTTATTTGATGCGCGCCGCGCGGCCGTAAATTATATAAAAGGAGGAGGCGATGCCTCGATCTTTTCATGCAGCGTGTCGCGCGATCTTTCGCCTTTGCTTTATGATGCACACTTGCATTCCGCTCTTTTGGTGCGCGCCGAGAGTGCATGCGAGAAAGAAAGAAAGAAAGAAAACTTGATTCCCCATGCATCCAGCGCGAGAACTGCATGTGAATAAAAACCAGCCGGCGTCTCACGAGGAAAGTGCTAAGATGGGCGATCCACTCTCAACTCTCGAAATTTCCCGGAGTAGAAATTAAATAAATAAAAAGCTCTTTTGTTCCTCTTTCTCCGACTCGATATGAGAGATCAGCCGACTTATCCGTTGCTCAAACAAAATCTGGGTTGCGACATTATTAATGGACTCTTCCTCTAGCTCTTCTCTCTTACACACGTTATGAAATGAGCCAATCTCGGTAATGCATCGCTCGCGCGTCTCTCCGAAGGATTGTTTTTCTTGAATTGCGAGATTACGTACATTGCATGCACTTCCCTTTTTCAGCAGAACACTGCTGCGAATAGTCGCAATTAGCGGCATGGCTCATTTGTATTTATGCGGCGCATGATAATATGAACAGGAAAAAAATAAGAAGACGCTGCACGGACAGATTGCTACATTACAGTTTAGCATTTTAGTGGGCGCTGTTAAAAAATCTGTGCGCAGTAAAATGCGAACACAACAATGTTAACTGGCAGCAGCTTATTTGTCTTGTGTAACGAGCGGCCACTCGTCGTTTGTCTCTTTGGCACGTCATGCTGCAAAGCAGTTTATTTCAACAAAAATTCGTTGAGTTGTGTGCATGACTTTTGAGAACAATCGAGCCTAATTTTGCAAACAAATAATAACAAATGGTGGTTAAAATGCTAAAAACCTTCTGTGCATTTATTTTTCAAACCGCTGATTAATTATTTTAATTATAATTAATTTAATTTTGTGTTTGAAAATTTTAAAGATGTGTATTAAAAGAAGTAAATAATTAAATTGATCATCAATGGAAAGAGAAGTGACCAAAGTTTTTTTTAGTAGTCGTCTTGTTTGTCCTTTCAGTACTGAATTGCATACAACTCGTAAAATGTATTAAATTTTGAAAATTTTGCCAATTTTGCGACTTATCAAATTCAAAATTCCATGAATTGGAAAATAAAGCATAGTTAGCATATTAAATATTAATTTTAAGGTTTAGGCTAATCGATTCTCAGGATAATAAATGATCTTGAAGCACAGTAGCACTTTCACATACCAAGAGCTCCGTTCAAAATGTTTTTAAATTTATTTGCTGAAAAAAATGTGGGTATAGGCTTATTATTTTTCTTTTTATTCGGAATTTGACCAAGAAATTGATTAAATTCATCAAATCTCAAAAGATTTTACTCCTTGATTTATTTTCTAAAAAAACTAAACTGTTAGCTATTGTTTACTGTAAAAATCATTCCACATTCTGACGCTGCAAAAAATATTACATTTTTATGCATTTTTCATGTGTGCAGCTCATTGTTATTAAAATGTTACTTTGTTAAAATTTATTAAATAATTTGTTCTTACAGAGCAAAATAGAGGCCAGAATGAAGCATAAAAATCTGTCACTCTCTTTGCCCATCCCTGATAATTATATATCTCTCCTGCATGCACGTGGCGCGAAATTATAAGTCCCGCAGCGATATAATAATAATTTAGTATGCCATTCAAGTCGAGCGTTCTAAATTTTGCATTTATCTATTCTACCGGTTCCGACGAAGAGCGTGTCAAATGGCAAAAGCCCTCTTGGCGTATAATATAGAGCTTATTTTTTCTCTCATTCTTTCGTTCAGCAGCGGCATATATTCACAATACTGCGCGTCCTGCTGCGATAATGAAAAAGCGCGGCCGATTGTTTGTAGTTCCGCTCGTTTCCGCATTGTCTCCAATCAAAAGAATGAATCGCAACCGGATAAAAACAGGGGCAAATCTCTTTTACATTAGACCCCTGATCAACTTTAATTCGGCCTAATCGATTCGCCTTCGCAACAAAACAACTTATACTTTATAATATGCAATTAAAAAGCATCCTTTTCAATTAGCCGCGGCTCAATAACGTGACATCATTCGTCGCTTAATTGATATTCAAATTATATCGCCGCGAGTGTGCGCTCGACGGGTTCGTTTGAGTTCATTTGTCATTTGGTCCCAGCAGCAGCAGCATGAGCGCTGAAACAAATTGTAAAAAAAACAACCTCCCTAGCAACTGCACCGTCGTTAGTTTCGACTGGAAATCGAACCTCCAGCTAAAAGCTATTTTGGTGTGTCGCTCTGTGCCGTGTGTGTGCACCGGTACATTTTCATGCATCACACTTTAATGGTCAATTGAACAAGCTGGCGCGCATGCATGATAAAGCATTTCGACAAAAAATAGGCTCGCGACCCTGCCGGCAGCTTCAATTCGGCGGTGATCTAATCGATCGTACCATGTTTCAATATATACCGCTTTATCCTAGTTTCTTTTTTTCTTTCGCTCGCTTGCCCGTTGCTTTATTTATTCACTGCATTGCTATTCATCTCGGCAGAGAAAGACATAGCGCGAATAAATTTTATCCACTCGCGCACCGCGTGAGGGATACGCATATAATGTACTTGGAAATTCAAATCGCCGCTGCATCTCCATCCTCTCCGAGTGCTCCAGTTTTGCATTTTTGAGGAATTCTAAAGTGTGCACTTACGCACACTCTTGAACGCCGCTTTGTCAGAATAACATCTATTTTTATTTATCGCCGGTGTCATTCCTATTCACAAAATAATTTATTAAAAAATAAAGTACGACAAAAGTGGGCAAGGTTTTTTTTTACTTATAAACGCTTGATATTTTCTTCAGTTTTTTTTCTATTCAATATTTCGCTCTGAAAAGTTAATTCAGCAACCATGTGGAATGTACAAGGGCTTGTAATTTTCCACCTGCAATTTGGTGCAGTCTGCTGAACAAACAAGTTATAGGATTTTCATAATTAAGGCAAGGGCCTCTTGGCACACAAATTTACGCATGACATGAAATTTGAGTGTGGCGTGGTTTTTTCATCATGCATATGAGTACCAAGAGTTCATAATCCAAATATTATCCACCCGTAAATTTTTAATTGCAAAAAAAGTTTATGAAAATCATTCAGATGCTGTTTTCTAAACTGAATGTTGCATCCACTAATGAAAAAAGCATAGATATTCAAATAACTTGGTGCCCCTGTTAAAAAATTCCGGATATTAAACTGTAGAGATCCTTTTATGTTGCACCTGCTCCTATTTTTGAATTATTTTATATAACCAATATTTAAATAATAAAATTTCAATTTAAAATTTATTTCCTGTTGATTTCCAGAGAAATTGATTATATATGAACAAGCTTACATAGGCACATTTTTTAGAATTATTTTAATCCCGTTCATCATTAAATCAATACCTAGACCACACGTCATGAAATCCAGATTATAACTTATTATTATTTTGTCTCTTTTATTGATTGTGCTGATTAAAGCGTCATTCACATTGAATTAGTAATATATATTGACTTTCTAATGAGAAGGTCTCTTACCAATACTAGCAAGTGATTCACTTAATTTAAAAGAATCAATATTGTTTTTTAATTTATTTTTTTTATTCAAATTATAAAAAAATTACACAATATTCTGAAATTTATTTCTCTCTGTTGACAGTATGCAGCCAGACTCCGGTTACCTGATACAATGTCGTACTCTCAAAAAATGCAGCACGTGGACCACATTATTGACGTGTTGGACCTCGAGTCATGCCAAGACACAAGTAAGTTAAATAGCTTAAAATTATTTTATTAATTTTTGTTTTTGCTCTTTGTACTCTTCAAAATTTTGGCTTAATCAACAGCAGACATCTTTCGATGTTGCCTTTGCTCTTGAAAATTTGGCCAATAATCAGAGATTAGTGGCTTCTTACCGTATCAGCGGAGTGCATTGCTATTTTCATTATTAATCTTGACCTTGAATTTGGGAACGGATAGATAACGAAATTTAGTGGCCCGTCGACCGATTTTATACATTTTTATAATCGCACCAAATTTTCCTTTTCGCATCAACATCATGCGTGTCTCTTAACTCGTTTTCTTTTACTCTTTTCGTCATAATTAACCTGGATTCGGGAAAAGTACAATGCAAACCGGTTCTGCCACTAGACAAAAAAAGAAGTAACATGATGTGTTTGTTTTATGAGTATAAAGTAAACGCAATAAAATTGTTTCGATGGTCTGTTAAAGGCGATGATTGCCTCTTTCTGCGGTCACCTTTTACACGTTCTTATATCAAACATCCTGCTCACTTGAATGATATTTTCTTGCAGCACTTTTATGACGAGGGCACAAATTTGCATGCGAAAGAGAGACGCAATATGTTGTTAATTTTTCTTCATACCCGGCAACGTAATAAAGCAGCCGACCATAAATAAATAATAGACCGCTTGGCAGATACATTTGTTATTATCATTACGACCGCCTGCAATAATAATTCAGTCAATAAGCGAATAATCCTTTACGTAATTGTAATGGCAACAACCTGTGTTTGCAGTTATTGGAGATTATTTGGAGCGGGGCCTTTCGGGGGGCGAGAAGAAGAGAGCCAACATAGCCTGCGAACTGCTGACCAACCCCTCCATAATGCTCCTCGACGTAATTTGCACATTTGTTTTTAATTCAAATAATTTACTGAAGATTTTAAAAAATGAATCAGGAACCAACCTCAGGGCTCGACTCACACTCAGCCTTCAGTCTCATGTCCAATCTCAAGAACTACGCCGAGACCTCGGGGAAAACGGTGGTGGTCACCGTGCACCAGCCCTCGTCACAAATCTTCCACATGTTCGACAAACTGCTGCTGCTGTGCAACGGCCAGGTAGGGAGAAAATTTCAATTTTTTTCTATACTTTATTTGCAGGTGTATGTAAATTTGCCAACTTATAACGGTGTTAATTGCAGACCGCGTATTTCGGGGCGGTAAACAAGGTGGTTGACTTCTTCAACGGGATCGGCTTATCAGTGATGCCCCATTACAATCCCGCAGACTTTATCCGTGAGTTGACCAAACTTTTGTGTTCCTTGATAGCATATTCGGAGCTCGGCAAAGTGTGTCACGCGACGAAAACAAACGCGGGAGAGATATTGCTCGAGCGGGCGTGCGGGTTGATGACTTCTGTGTGTTAATATTTGATTTGGTTTAATTTTTTCGCTGCAAAAATATTGCAAAGTCAGTGCTGTTTGCAAAGAATTTTAGTCTTATTTGCCCAGCTTCGTGAACAATCATTGAAAACAAAGCATTAAATTTAGTCAGTTTCTATTTCAATTTATTAAACGCAATTTGGTGACGCGTCCTCATGAGTTTAAATTATTTCATTCTGATGTCCATCCTCAAATATTTTTCTGGAGGAAAATTACAAAATGTGTGCAATTTTTAATAGCTATGACTAACCACATTAGGCAACTTCCTCTTTGTTAGTATTCAAATCAAACGTATAATTCCACTAAAAGGTGTGTACTTAAAATATTAAAATATGGACAGCAGGCGCAGTTTCCAGTTTCATCACATCCCGCCTGATGTAATTTATCTGTATTACCAAGTCGCGGAAGTTTCCAAACACCTTGGCTTGTCATTTTAACCAGAGGACTTTGAAAAGGCACACCTTATTTTTTTCTTTTCTTATCGTCACACCGTGGACAATGCTCTCTATCTCTTTAAATTATTAAAGTTTCTATCAACCATCAGAAAACTAAAATTCACATATTATTTCAAGTTTTATGATAAATAATTGCCTAAATATTTAAATTTAATTTCTTTTGGACAAAAACTTTTGTCCACAAATATTTTTCAATAACAAAAACTCCTTCAAGATCTGAATATAAAATTATGTGATTTTCTGAAAGCTCTATGATCATTTAAAATAAATCAGCAAAATTTAGCTGCCTAATAATGATTTTTGTGTGCGTATTCCTTGCAGTTGAGCAGGTCAAAGGGTCAGACGAGCTGCGGGACCGAATCATCCAGGCGTCGAAACAGGCGCGCAACCAGCCCGACTACCCTCAAGAACTTCTGCCCGACTTCGTTCCCAACTCTATCTGTGATAACAAATACTTGTACCAGGAGAGCCGTCTCCAGTCAAATGGTCACATAGGGTCCAGCAGGTGCCCTTCGTGTCCTCCAGTCCACATCAGTTGCGTCCACTCGGGGGGCCAGCGACCCTCGCTGTGCGTCTCCGCGGTGAGCGAAAAACAAAGTGTCTACACTGCCGTAGGTGAGATTGTCATTTTCTTTGTTTTTCCTTGTTGGTACTAATTTTGTCACACTTCCGTGAAAACCATTGCGCAACATATAGTTAGGGCAGGGTTGGTGCACTAACTTGAAAGATAATTTTAGTGCTGATTTGCATTAAATCGTTCTAATTTGTCTCATTGCTTTTGATTTTAATGGCATTTTTATCAATAACTATACAATGTTTACAAAAATTCAACTTATTCAAAAATTATTACGTAATTCTGGAAATAAATTATTTTGCTGGATCATCTTATTTTTTTTTTTTATGTTGAGTCGCCATTTTCAAGTTTTGTTTTGTGATCCTGTTCTCTCTTTCAATGTGAATCGGAAATAATTGTTTCATCAATATGATACGGAGCAAGAAAATTACACTCGGGAGCTCATATGTCATGCAGTTTATTTGTTGCATTATATCATTTTGAGTGTATCTTTTTCTCGCAGCCGAGATAATATTTGATACGAGTGCGCTTGAGACGGAGCGAGGCGAAAAACGTGTCTGACATCTAAAAGCTTGTTACATTGATCCTGTGTGCAGCTCTATTTTTTGCAACGCCATTATCGTATTCATTATAATTAATTTGTTGCGCAAAAAGCATCGCCTTTGTCGTTTATTAACTCGCGCGCAGCGTGTGTCATGAAATGTGCAGGGCAAATATATAATATAATTCGTTAGATAATAAAAGCAATTGCAACACGGCCGTCCTATTATTATTGTCGGTCGCTTGCTTCAAACACATAAGCAACGCGTCCTTTCCCAGACGACGGCGACCAGACTGAGTGAAAATGACCTTAAATTTTTTCATTTCTCACTGAAGGTTAATAGTTTATGCTATTTACGCCACTCGCAATATACGCGCCTAGCGGCTGCACACAGACACTGAATTTGTTTGCTAAGTAAGAAGTGTCAATCCAATTGAAAATGACACTCTCTATCTGCGGCCGTTTCTGTCTCACGCGCTTATACGTGCAGTGCGTCACTGGGAGAGATTTTCTTCGGGTCAGGATACCGCTTCCTGCTCACACTTGCATGATTTATTATTGCTTTGCTACTTTTAAGTACATGTACGTATGAGTAGAGGTGATTGATAGAGAACAACGTTTTCATAGAATACAAATGATTCACACGTTTAGCATTTATTAATAATTGAACTCCTTGTCTTTCCTCCTTTCTTTTACGCTGCTGGACAGATTGCAACTGTCGAAGTAAGCATTGAAATTGATAAAACAGCAAATGTCATCAAGCATTGAAATAAAATTTAATGAAATCTAGAGGGTGCTTCTAACTCCTAAATAGATGAAAAAAGTTTAAATATTGATCGTCCAGAAAATGAAAATTATGGACCAAGATTCAAATTTTAATCAATTTTAATCAAACATATTTAATTTTGTAATTTAGACTCGAGAAAACAAAGCATGATATATTATTTAATTTAATTTATAACAAATGCCACAACTTTTTTTTTTTTACAAAAATTTCCTTTAAAAATTTCCTGACCGCATTATGCCCAATTGCTTTGTTCGGTGTTTATTGGTCATTCGTAGTTGGATTAATCTTTTTCAAAATTAATCTTAAATTAATTCATTTTAGGAGTTTATCAAGCCCCTCTGTTATACTGATAATATCCACTTTGTATTTCATATTTTAATGGAAAAAAATTATTTTTTATTATTGCAGTAAGAGAAGAAGAGGGCCGGTCCCTGTGGATGGACAACCAGAGTCACGGCTCGACCAGCAGCACCTCAGACGACGAACTCAGTTGGCCGACCAGTTTTTGGACTCAGTTTAAAGTGTTGTCGCAGCGCAACTTCCAGGAAGCGCGTCCGCGAATGCTGTCCAAGCTCAACTGGATCCAGACGGTGGCGCTCGGGGTCCTGGCGGGACTCCTCTGGTTCCAGCTGGAGAGGAAGGAAGAGTCCCTGCACGACATCCAAGGGTGGATGTTTTTCTCCACCACCTACTGGATGCTGTTTGCTCACTTCGGAGCCCTCTCATCCTGTAAGCCCCCTTATCTCACTTTCATGCTTTCAATTTTCATTCGCACAAACACGCGAAAAAAATTCCGCCAAATGCCGCCGCCGCCGCGTTATGATAGTTAACCTTGGTTTTTATCTTATCAAAAAAGAGCATCTGGCAATTATATGCGGCGCCCAATATAAATATTTAATATGCCCCACAATGTAAAGTTCGTTTGCCTCTGTCGGTGTGCACAAGGTTTCACAACGGAGAGAGCGTGTGGTGTCACAACCTAGTGCGCTTTTGTCAAAATTTTTTTCTTTCTCTCTCTCCGGTGAGAATTCATCGAGCGGCGGTGCAACCGACCGAAATGGCCTTTTTATTTTTATTTTACTACTCCCGCGAGAATTTCAATTCAACACACAACACACGGTGTTGCGACACACAAGATAACAAGAAAAATAAATAAAAACAATGCGTTTTTTTTCATTACAGTTCCCCCGGAGCGAGAGGTGATAAACAAAGAGCGTCTGTCCGGCGCGTACCGTCTTTCCGCTTATTACCTGGCCAAGATGGTGGGCGAGTTACCTCTGACCATGACCTTGCCTGCTGTCTACCACGTGATTTCCTACCCCATGCTGGGTTTCCACAGCCCCTCGGTGTTCCTGACGCTATTGGCCTTCTTGCTGCTCAACACAATCGTGGCTCAGGTTTGAAAATATTAATTTTTTCATTGGTTTTGATTAATTTTGGAATTCGATTGCAGAGCGTGGGCTTTTTTGTCGGAGCGTCTTGCATGGACATGCAGGTCTCCATTACCATCAGCGCTCTTTACACGCTGGCCACACAACTATTTGGCGGCTACTTGGCCACAAACATCTCTTCGTGGCTCAAGTGGCTGCAATACCTCAGCATGGTACACTACGCCTACCAGAATATGCAAATAGTAGAGTTCAGCGAAGGCTCGCCTATTCAGTAAGGACTTTTATTAAATTTAAAAAAAAAAAATGTTTTATAAACATTTTTATTTATTTTAGAAATTATTGATAGTAGTTTATAATTTATTATTTACTTTTTGATTTAAAATATTAATTACTTTTAAAGTCTTTTTTGTTTCTTTTAAACAATTTTTAAATGTGACTTTAACGAGTTTAATGGTATAATTATACCAAGCAGAATTACTTTTTCTTTTTAGATCATTATAAATTATTGCCAGGGCAACATCAAACATCACTCTAAATAAAAAAAATTCTTTAATTTAGTATTTAAGCGTTTGTCATAATTAATTAATGGAGTTAATTAGTATCTAGAAATAAGAACAATGGATAATTACTATAAATTTAATTTAATGCAGTTAGCATTAGCTTAGGTGGCTTAGATCAAATTATAATTTATTATTTAGATCTTAAATAATGGAATATTTCATGGCACTTGTTAAAAAATATTTTGCAATAAATTTATGCTTCCAGAAAAGTCACATCTTATTGTTAATATGAATATCATTATTTCATTTGAAATTCTCTCTCAGTTTAATTGAATCGAAAATTTTTGAACAAATTAGTTGATATTGTGTAACTTCAAGATGAAAACGTGCACTTGATTTCTCCCTCTTTTTTTTACTCCCAACTTCTTGAACTCTTGTCACATTACATGATGTAATAATTTAAGATTTGTATCAATGAATTTTGTTAATTTCAACTATTAAATTGATTAATTTAATGTTTTTGTTTCTGTGCCTCAGGTGTGCACTGCAGTCGAAATTCGAGATATGCGCAAATCAAACGACCATCCCCGTGGAAGCCATCCTGGAGGTGCAGGGGGCGAACCTGCCTCTGTGGGCCAACACGCTGGTGCTGCTGCTGTTCCTGTTGGTGTTCCGCGTGCTGGGCTACGTGGTGCTGCGCTACTTCCGCCGGCCCAAGTGAAGAGAGACATTCCTCAAGTGCCTTGATGTGCCAAGTGCTTTTAATATTAAAACACACGAAACTCTTTCCCACCTTGACACGCAGCCTTTTATTTTCATTTCCCGCGCCTCACCGCGCACAGTGACAATGGAAGCAAAAGCAGAGTGGTGATCAGGACGCCGATCACGTCCAGGCTGTGACGCTGCCACCAGGAGAGGCGCCGCCCCGCCGACTGCAGGTGTCGCGCGCCCTTGTGGCGCAGGACGTACTCGACCCAGAAGACGGCACGCTCGAGGGGCGGTTGCGCCTGGTCGCGCAGCAGAAGGGCTCGCTGCTCCGTCGCTTGTTTTATCCTTTGCAAAGAAAACAGAGTTGTTTATTTTCAACAATAAATACGAAATGTCAAAAGTATGTACTTATTTGTGTCTAATTCATTCATGAAAACTAATCACCCCCTATCAAAGTTCCTCTGCTTAAAAAAAAATTAAAAAAATAAAATGATTGCTTGTTGACAACTTTCCTCTAGGGAAAAGATTTTTTCTTGCAGCAGTTGTGCAAGTTTTATATTGTTGGATGGAGTTTAAGATTTTCAAGTGGAAATCATGCTTTGAAATGTTTATTTTTCAATCTCTTTATTTAAATTTTAAAAAAGTGCAGCGTTATATCAGATGAGATTTTTGGCTGGTGCTTATTCAACCTATTTACAAACTGTGCTTATATAATAATTAAACTGGTTAAAATTCTAACAACAGTGGAAATACTTATTATTTGAATAAAACAGAAGCATTATGTCTCAAGTTTTGGAAAATAAGTTATTTTCTCATAATATTTTTACAATGAAAAGTTCTGCGTTTGTTTTTGGATGATTTTTTTATAAGTATCAAAGAGACGAAATATCAAGATATCAAAAATTAAACGTTTAAAATTTTAAGTCAAAATTATACAGTTTTAGGATCTTTACAGTTAAATGTATCATAACTCATTTTGTGCTGTTTGTTTTTAATTATTTTACAAGTAGCAATTATAAATAAATTAACAAAAAATTCAACCCAACTTCTACTTCAATAAAAGCTTGTGAATTGAAATCAAATAAAAAATAGCAATAAATAAAAACAAAATTTATATTTGAAACTAATTAATGGATTGTTAATCAAACAAAGTTTAAAAGTCATCTTCATAAAAATAAAATTATATTATTTAAATTAATTTAGTTGTAATTAATTTTTCTAACTATTTTTCCGTAACAGCAGTTTTGCAAACTAATTTTAAGAGACTTTCAAATTAAAAATTCACACTTGCGCAATTTTCTAATTTGAAAGTGTCTCCAAGCAAGTGTGAATTATAACCACTAATTAGCAAATGCTAATGAGAAGTAGCAAAAATTGCCGAGCGTTAAAAATTTTAACGCGCTAAAGCCATTCAAAGGTGCGGTCGAGCGTATAATTGAAGTGTTTCTTCCGCGCCCCAATTACCGCAGATACTTATTTGACTAAATTCAGCATACTAACACGGATTCCATGTCCTGCTCACCTTGGATTACTCACTGCTTCATTGATAGCCCAGAGCAACGAATTCTTGGTCACATTGCGCAAGCCGAGTATCACTCCGTACCCATCCCTGTGCGTTTTTTCGGCCCGCAATTGCTGCTCGTTGAAAACGGGCACGGCCACCACGGGCACGCCAAAGTGGGCTGCCTCTTGTCCGCTCACGATCCCGCCGTGGGTGATCATCGCCACCGTTTTGGGGTGAGCTGCGTCAAAATTAATAATTCAAATCTCGACCAACGGTGATAAAAAAAAATCGGAAGAATATAATGCTGAAATTCGGGCAAACTTGGACGGTCCAGTGATATTTGGAACAAAAATCATGAAATATTTTTCCGATTATGAGCAATCCATTAGAAAAGTTAAAAAATAATCAAACTCATTATAATGCGTAATGCGAATGTTTTTTTGCTACTTTTCAAGATGGAGTAATTAAACGATTTTTACAGTACAGATAAATTTTATATAATTATCAGGAAGAATCTTTTTATATTGGAATATATTCTCACCAAGTATTTCCTGCTGAGGCACCCATTTTGAAATAAAAACATTTTCCGGTTTTCCAGGGAGGGTCTCTCCATCGTAAACCCAAATAACATTTTGATCCAGTTCTTCGAAAGCTTCGAGGAAGGCGTTTTTGAAAACCGGAGGCATTTCCGAGCATTTCAAACTTCCGCCAAATGAAAAGTAAATAACACCGTTTTCAGCGTCATCAATAAATTCCTGCATGTCCTCGGGAAGGTCCCTCAGTTTGCTTTGGATATGCAACCCGCCGACTTCGATCGCATTCGGCATGAGTGGCAAAGGTTGACTGAGAACTGGGTGCGAGTTGTGCAAAATAATCGCAGGCTCAATGTCCCACACGCTCGGAGCGTCATCGCCGAAAATCTGCAAACTCATATTAGATTCGGAGTTTGAGAAAAATTTTAATTCAAACTTGTTTGTTGATGGTTTCCTGTTTGGGGAGGTAGAAAAAGTTGTAGCCAACAGCCCAGAAAGTGTTGGCCAAGGCGTTGATGAGCCTGTCGGTGAAGGTCATGGGTGAATTTAGGGAGAGTAGCGGGTGCGGCACGAACGATAGGGGCGAAGGATCGGTCAGAACGAGGTCAGAGGGCGCGAAAAGCACGAGGGGCACTTTGTAGTATGGGGCAAGGCCGTACAGGGCTTCGTGCAGGAAGTACTCGGCGATCACCAGGTCAAATCCGTTTGGATTGCTCATTATGTCTTTTACCTGCAAGTTAATTAAAAAATTTGATTTTTTAATCTTCGGTGCACAACGAATTTTATTTGTAAAAATAGGTGATTCTTTTTAATCACGTAAAAATTTAGCTATTTCATGTTAAGTGAAGAAAGCGAAAAAGGTGGAAACCAAAATATGTATAAAAATTGCCTGTGGGGATGTCATGACCGCCTCGGTTAATTCAACGCCGACCCTCCACAGGTACATGGCTGTTTTGTAAAACTCTTTCCAATCGGTAGAGTACAGAACCGATCCCTCCATGGCCAATTTGTTCTTGAACTCGCTGACTGGGCCATGCATCAGGTCGAAGTCGGTGTAGCCGGGTGGCGCCCATTTTTGCGGGAAGGGACTGAGCACTGTGATCTGGTGACCCTCGCGAGCCAGTTGTTTGGTCAGGGCGGTGTACACGTTTACCTGACTCGGAGAGGAGGAGGGAAAAATGGCCAAAATGCGGGCCGCCTCTCCTCCGAGGGTGGCCACAGCGGCCAAAAGAAGGGCGAGGAACGCAAACTTTGTTGACATAACACAAACGTGGAGTAATTTGAAGAAGCGCTGATATTATTTTTTTTTTATCTTATCTATGCGCGCTGACCGTCCATCAAAGAATGAAAAGCTATCAATAGGTGCCATCTGTATGTTAATTTGAAATTTATTATATTTTTCAATTAAATTTTTTAGATACATCTATTTTTATAGCAGTTAAAATATTAGCCAAAAAATTGTATGCTTCCAGTTCAACTTCCGCGTTGTTTCCAGGATAATTTTAAAAAGCATATTTTTCAATATTATTGAATCAGGACAAGAGTAGGATACAAATACAATTAATCAAAATCTCAATACGTCAGCAGAATTGTACAGTTTTTTTGTTACAAACGAAATAAGTAAATAAAATATTAAACTTTAAAATTTATCTTTCATTTTCGTCCAAACAGCCTCATTTTCATTTTATTTTACTAATATTTACAAATATTTTGGCAGATTTTCAGCTGAGAGGGATGTCAGTCTTCACACAATTTCCTGCCAATAATGATGAGTTCGAAGATCTTAAGGTTAAACTCGCTTGGCTCAGAGCTTCGTCAGTCGCAACTTAGTTTCATATTGGCCGTGGCTGTTTCGAAACGAGTGACGAATATTATTATTGCTGCCTCGCGCGTGTTGTGTTAGGTCAGGTTATGCAACCTGCTGGGGGCCCCGGCAACGCCGGTTGCATCACCGCAGCTGGCAGGCGGCCGCGCCGAGACAATCCATCAACGTCACGCCGCGACAAAGAAGCACAAACTTGTCGATAATCAAAATCTTCGCCATTCAAGTTGTTTTTGCTCTCGTTCACTCGAGCAACAGTGTATTTATTTTTTGTGTGCATCACAAGTCGCTCGTCTGATTAATAATTCGCGGGTGGAGCCAAGCGGCGGCCTTGGCAACAAATAAATGAAAGAGTTCGTTGCGTTTGTCCGTGACAGGCCTTGACCGTGCCGAGTAAAATAACCAACGGCTTAATGACGGAGCCGGCTCGGATCGATCTCTTGACATGAACCGAGCAAGGTGTGATGAATTATAGCTAGCGAGAAACTGACACGTAGACAATCTGTTTCCATCATTAATGGACACGGTGACATTTGTGGATTTATCCGGAGCTCGATTATTCCGCGCTGACCCAGACGTGACGCAAAAGGTTCGTAACATAAAAGCTCGTCTATTTTATATACTTTCAGAGCAAAATTGTGAGTGAAAATGTATGTAAGTATGTAACAATTTTTATGAATTAAGTTTTCCTTAATCGTAGGAAATTTTGTGGGACAGAATGGACTGCCAAACAAAAATGATTATTTTCTCTTCTACTTATAGTTTTTAAATCAGATATTATTGTTTGATTTTTCTTTTCAAGTTTTTTAATGAAATTGATTATTTGCGTAAATGATTTATATTCATATGTGTGTCTGTATACCGTTGGTATTTAATATTGAAATTTTGAGGGGAAAAACCTTAAATTTAAAAAAGGTAAAATTGGATCGTGTCTTTTGATCCACAAAAAAGGCACTGGCCTGACTATGAAAAAATGCCCTTGAAAATTAATGACTTTTGACAATGAGATATCATTTTTTCCCTATATAAATTGCACCGTGTTATTTTTTTTTTTTAAATAATACATCAATCAACGTAAACTCATGTATTAGAAAACATGAAAAGCTTTAAAAGTTAAGATCGATCATTATACTATTGCTTATAAATTGCAGTTTTCTCTGAAAAAATAGTTTGAAAATTTATCCTGACCATCAGCCAATCATCTTTCACATATTCAGTTCTTAATTCGAAAAAAAATTCACGATTTTTAACAGGAAATTCTGCTATTAAATAATAATATTTAAAATTTATCTTTACCTCCCAATAACAAATTAGTTTATAATAAAATTATTTTACAGTTCACATTGACTTTGTTTGATTGTGCTGCGATTAAAAATAACCGATTTTTACCAATTTTATTTTATTCCTATTTTCAGTTAAAATTAAATTCAAACTAATTTGTTCACTCATTGTCACAAAACACCCGAGCAAAAGTAGCTCCTGGTGATGAAACAAGCAATATCAATTATTTCACAAAGCAAGGTACATTGCAGGGCCGTCATTTGAACTCGCTGGATTTTCTAGTTTTCTACCCAGCTCGAAATAGCAACAGCACATTTCATTTGGAAAGCGCGCGTCTGCTTACTTACTGTGTCATCGCTCACGTTCAATAATACTAGCCAGTGGAGTGTGTTGAGCAGCGAATTTTGTGACATGACCAGTCTATTTCAGTCGCTTTTCAAATTTAGAAGGCGCATTGCTGATGCTTACGTGAATTGCACCGCCAGTGGCAGACTTCATATTAATAAAACGCGCGCATTCCAGCCAAGTCTGGTTTGCTGTCTTTATTAACAATAAATAATTGACATTTTTTTTACATTCATTTTTGGAAGGCAGTTTTTTAATCCCGTCACGACAATAACTCACCAGCTTATGAAAATATTATATTTTATTATTTACAATTAGAAAATATAAATTTTTGGTGACATTGGAAACGAGAGTCGCAGTTGTAGAAAGTTAAAAAATTTCTCCTTCTAAAAATATCCATTTATATAAAATTTCACAACTCTTCTCCAAATTTTCTTCAATAGGACTTTTCCTTGTACTGCTCGATCTCGGTCCTCTCCTCGGCGCTCATGTCCTTGTCTCCCCACCCCCAAAGGGCCGTTTCACCCTCCTTGTGGTGGTGGTTGACCCACGAGCCGTCGCCGGTCCGCTCGGCCCGTTTCTTCACCAGGGCCACGGGCACCGCCTTCAGGTCGTACGCCCAGCCGATTTTGGCGAAGAAGTCAATGAAGGCCGTCGTCAGGTTCAATTTGTAGTTGCCCAGCTCGGCCGCCTTGTAGTCCCAAGGGAAGACGTGGTGGTAGTTGTGCCAACCCTCGCCAAACGCTGCGATCGCCACCGCACGGTTCTCGGTAGGGCTGATGTTCTTGTCGTAAGGTTTTACTCCCCATATGTGAGCGGCGCTGTTCACCAGCCACGTTCCGTTCAGCGACAGCACATAACGCATTACGCCAGCGACATACCTGAAATGTTAAATTTTATTACAATATGATTATTTTTTATACTGCAATTTGATAAATTTCATAATTGGCAACAATGATGCAGAAAAAAATTAATTGGATTTAATTGGAACTGCTGATAATTTTAATAATTTATGGCAAAACCAATTCAATGATGCATTTTTTTTTTTTTAATTAAATCGAATTAGTATCATATTTGTTCAGAGCGTGATATTTGCAGTAATAAGAAGGTACAATAGTAAAAAGAAGGGAATAGAGAATGTCATAAAAATGTAAAATATTTCTTTTTTTCTAAATTTATATTATTAAATTTCTGGAAATAAAATACTTCACACTATCACAAATTTCACATTATTTTCTTTAGTGAGGTGAAATTAAAATCTTTAATGTCAAATAAGAAGATATATGCTGGAATTTTAGGGCTCCAAAGTGCAACAATGAAACACCTCAATTTTATAAGTACAATAGGAATGCATCTCTAACTTTAGATTTCTAATTTTCCTGTAACAAAATTAGTTTCAAATCGTGTCTATTAATATATCTTCGGGCATTCTCTGCCCAAATACATCATATTAAACTATATTTAATTTTGAGAAATATAACTTTGAATTGAACCAAAAAAGTGAAACTCACCACGAGTACCATCCTTTCTCGCTCCAGAAGTAGCAGGGCACCCAGACTGGCAGGACGAAGCAGAGGAGCGGCATGAGGACGAGGTAGGTGCGTCTCTGCCATACGACGATGGGGTCAGCGTCCATGTCGCTCATGTCAACAGTGGCCCCCTTGCGTCGGACGTCAGGGTGTTTGCGGCACAGCAGCCAGCCGACGTGCGAGAAGAAGAAGCCGCGCGACGCGTTGTGCGGGTCGGCGTCCGTCTCGCTGAACTTGTGGTGCACGCGGTGGTCGCGCACCCACTCGTAAATGTGGTTCTGGAAGGCCATGGTCTGGAAGGCGGCCAGCATGAGCCGCAGCGGCCACTTGGCCTTGTACGCCCGGTGCGACCACAGTCGATGGGCGCCGGCTGTGATGCCCATCGCGCCCATCGCCGCGACCAGAAACGCTAATGGCACAAAAAATAAAATGAAAAAATTATTTCATTACGATGAACACAAACAGGATGACTTTGCAGTTTAATAAAATCAAATCTGCTGATTATTTTTAATTTGATTTTTTTTAATTGAATTTATTTGTTTTGATTTATTTAATTAAATTTTTTCTTAACACGATTTTTTTTTAATTTTGGTTGGGTCTTGTTTTTCTATTGAAGAAATTGAACAGCGTAAATTTTTATCAATTATAATAACATAATAAGCTCAAATATAAAAAATCCCACAAATTTTGTGAAATTTTTTAATCGAATTGAAAGTTGTACTCGAATGAGTTAAAAATAAAAACATAAATATTAGCAAAATTTATTCAAACGAGACTAATTTTTAATGCTGTTAACGGGGCCGAAACAAAAAATTTGCATGAATCATGCCAATTTAGCCCAGATTTTTCCATGGCCTACACTATAAATCTTGAAACTATTGAATATTAATTTGAAGGATAGTTCAAAATTATCACGTTCCAATCTTTTTTGCGTTAAAATGTTTTTTACGCAATCAATTTACAAAAATAAGCTAGAATAAAATAAACAAAAGTGTGCTTGTTTGCTAAAAATACCAATTACTAGAATTATGGCAAGTCAGATATAAGATTTGCAATAAAAAAGCGTGACGGTGAAAATTTGTTTGTGTCATTTAGAATTAATAAATGTTGCTTATAATGTTTTGTTTGTACATATTGATAAAATTTCCCTTGTCTAAAATAAAACCAAGGACTCACCCCAGAGAAAGGTGTAAAATCTGGCATTCAGTGAGACACAAAGGTAAAGGCCGTAAAGCGCTCCAAGGTGCAAGTATATGAAAGCGATAATGTTTCGCCACACCAAGTGCACTTTGTATGTCTCTTTTTGGGGATTGGCCTCCACTTTGGCCGCTTCGGGCAACGCCGAGTCCATCGGCGCCGCGGCCGGAAGGTATTCCTTCGCCGTCGGACTTGGCAGGTTGGGTGCCATTGCTGATCGGCCTATCTGGAAACAACAATTTTCACAATTGAATTCATTAATTTTCATTACACTGAAACTTTGATAATAATGTTTAACCCAGGTTTAACCAAGTGCAATTTTGAGCGGGTTGCATACATTTCAAACTAAATTTACACAGGTCGTGAATTAAAATTTAGTAAAATCACTTGAGACCTAAATACAATAAAATTTATTCATATTCATTACTATATTTTAGTTATTAAACAGATAAACAGAATAATATTTGATAGGCTAATTTATTACAAAACCTGGGATTGCGACTAACTATATAGCCAACAAGCCAACAATAATGTATAAAGAAATAATCAAATATTAATAATATTATAGTATTAAAATGATTTCCTTTTTTTACAATATTTATTATTAAAATATGCACAGCTCCTGTTGTGAATTAAACATAAATTTTGATATTGAAATTAGCTGAAGTTTATTAATAATCATCATATCGCGTAGCCTTAAGCCTTTTAATAAGGTATTCACAAGGACACAATTATTACCGAATCAAAAAACGTAAATTATTCATTTCAAATCATGCTTTGTTTTGGTTGGATTCAAGGTGAATCATTCGGCGTGTTTAGTATGTATGATGAAGCAGCTCTCTTCGCTTGGTATGCAGCATTTCATCTCGAACCTACGAAACGATTGAATTTCCTTTAGGTTCGAGACGAATCATTGCAACCCAAAAAAATCTAAGAGATTAGATTTACATTCGTCGCACGAAGAAACCGGAACCACCAATGCACGGAAAGTGCCGGAATAGCCTTGGATTTAGAAAAAGATTGAACTAGAAAACTCTTAATATTATAATTAAACTTATATAAATTTTAATAATGTGGACAGAAGCGAAAAAAATTAATACTTTATTTCTGGCTGCTTCAGCTAACTAAATTAAATTATGGACTGAAATAAGTTACCATACTAATCCCTTTTTTTCAAATTCTACATTTTAATGTTCAAATTAGGTTATTAAAAGAACTATAAATATTGAAGATTTCCTGTAAAATATCAGAATGATATAAATTATAACAAAATATTTCACATTTTCCAACCTTTTCTAGAATTTTTGTTTCATCACAAATAATAATAAAAATAACCCTTTTTTAACATAAACTTGCAGGGAAAGGGAAAGGATAAAATATATAGTATTATTATAACTAAAATTTTTGAAATTATTAAATTGCATAGCAATCTATATACCTGGAAAAAATTAGGAGTAGATTACAAAATTTGTGTATTTTTTTTTAACATTGCTTTGGTTTTTAGCAGGTTAATTTTCCATCAAAATGATCAGTTTTCAACCAGCTTAATTTTTTGCTTATATATTGCTTATTTTTGTTCAACTTTAAATTTGCTACTACTTGCAGAGATTGTTCAGAAAAAGAGCTATAATTACCGCGAGTGGATCAACCAGGACACGTCCTTCAATAATCACCATATTGACAATTATGAGTAAAAAATGCACGCCCGTTTCAAAGTTCAGTGAAATAAAAAGTGAGTCAAACGAAATGCGCTGACGTATCGCGACACTTGTTTTCATTAAACAAAAATTGGTAGAATTGCACTCACCTGCAGTAAATATGCAATGAACCGCTCTGCGTCAACTGGTGTGTTTGTTTGTATGGAGTGCCGTAGGACCATTCCACTTTTATTAACTCGACGGCCCCCTCCCCCGCCCAGTGCACCTCTTGCTTTATTTTCACACCGAAAGAAGACAATCGAAGACGCGCGCAATGACAATGGACACTTTATTGCTTAACGGGCGCTGCACGATTGAACCGCGGGCAATTGACACGCTTGCAGCGAGTCTCATCCGCAAAGCCAGGAAAGCACCTCTGTGCAGTTGCGAGATGCTTTTCTAGTGGGTAACTTGAGTGTTCATTTGCGGAAATCGGTGCATCCAACGCAACCTCTCTCAATTCATAGTTGACCCACAAATCACTCTCAGTAAAGTGCTTGATTAAATATTCATCAAATGTTTTTTTTTCCTAAAAGAGTTATTTTGTGTGTGTGTGGATGTGCATAATTTATGGAACATGGCAGCCTTGCTTGAAACATAATTTTAATACAATAGAAAAATTTATTGATACTAAATTGTTGACGCAAAAATATTAGGAAGTTCAATGAAGCTGTAACAAAAAAAAAACGGGGTTGTTCTTGTTGGAAACTTTATTTCACGTTGAAAGAATCCAGTTTAAACATATTTTTTAGTAAATTTCTTTATTATCGAAACTCAATAAATGAGCAAATTTATATTTAGCAAACTTTATTATGTGTTTATTAGTTCAACTTAAAAATTAACTTAAATTACGCAGATTTTACTTCACATCAGAAAGTTAAAGTTCAAAACCCTCTCAAAAAAGACAAGTAAAACAAAGTAAAGGAAATGAATTCCCAAAATATAGGTAATTTGATATTTAGAAAATTAGCACATACAGGGAAATAAGACATTTTTCTGTTCCGGTTCGCTTCAAAATCTATTTGAATAATCATACTAACTGAAAAAGATAAAGAAAAGTTATGAGGACAATTATATCTAAAGTTACGGTACGTAAAAATGAATAAGGAACACATTATATAATTAAACAAACTTGTTTTACAAAAATCTTGTAATTATAACATTTACTTTAATATCACAAAAATATAAATTTAAAAATTAACTAAAAATAATATCAATATTATAATAAAAATTATGACTTCAATATTTTAATTTAAAATCCTGATTAATTATTAATTTCTTATGGATTTTTTTATATTAATGGACTATAAAAATTAAATAGTAATAA